>NW_022985011.1:531606-1131606 GCF_010015815.1 Dothidotthia symphoricarpi CBS 119687
GTGTTAAATAAGGAAGAATTTCAAAGATCTCTAATAGAGAAGAAAGAGTTATTAATAGGGCTATAATAAATAACCCTAAGGTTAAAAATAAGAGTGTATTAGTTAAAAATAACCTTCCTATACACAAAAGAACATTACAAAGATTTTTTAAAAGAGAAGGATATTCTATTAATATAGCTTCTAAAAAGGCTATATTAGATAAGAATAAAGCTAAAAGGAGGCTTATTTAAGCTAAAGAGCAGGATAAAAATATAAAAAATATAAATCTTAATAAGATTATATTTTCTAATAAGTTAGCAATCCAGCGTAGGCACGGTGCTAGGAAAGAATATTATAGAAAGAAGGGAAATAACAAAGTTAGTAACCAAATGGTTAATACAACTAATACAAGTAAGTTTAAAATTTTTCCTAGTAGGCTAAGTTTTAGAGCTTTTTTTTCTCTTTATTTTCATTTAACTATCCTTTTTATAGCTCTAAAACTGACTTTCTTACAGCCTGGGACATTTCTATCTAAGTTTGGGGAGCAATTTGGATAGGTAGACGCTCTAAATTAGAGGTTATTAAAACGCCTTTTACAACAAAGTCTTATACAAATAAAGACTACCTAAGAAAGGTTTTAATACGCCACGTTAAACTAGCTATTAAAAAAGGTAAGTTAATTATTCTTCTTTTATTAGTATTTTATTATTTTCTACCTCTATTTTAACTCTTTTATTTTTTTTAAAATTCTTAAAAAATTCTTTATAATAACTTCTATTTAGGCTAGAAATTTCAACAAGATAACGCTAAAACCTATAAAACGCCAAATATAATGGCCTAGTTTAAGAGAAACAAAATCTCTCTTTTTAGCTATCTGCCTTATAGTCCAGATTTAGCACCTATTAAAAACGTCTGGAGTCTATTAAAAGATAGACTAGATAACAGAATAGCTACTAGTTTAGGGGTAGGAGCTAGTAAGGCTAGTGTAGAGGCCTTTATAAGGGCTATACACAAAGAGTAGGATTTAATCCCACAACAGAGCATAGATAACTGTATTTTATCTATGCCTAGGCGTTATAAGGCAGTTATAGACGCTAAAGGTTAGTATACTAAGTACTAGTTAGCTATTACTTATTATATTATTCTATTTTAACTACTTTTACTATTTTGTAAAATCTAATTATTTCTAGTAAGTAAACTAATACTAAAAACCTCAGTATTTCTTTTACTAATGTAGAAGTAAGATATATAGAATTTTTAGGTATTTTTCTACCTAGATAAAATAGTTATTTAGGCTTCTATTTATCTCTTTTTTTAGAGGTCTTTTCAGTGACACGCTGTATTTTAGGCTGCTTACTAAGCAGTACATATTAAGCTTTAGTGTTATTAAACAGCTTCTTCGCTTTCTAAAACATTACTTTTTATAAATTTAGGCCTTCTAGAACAGAAGTTATTAACCTTTAAAACTATAGCCTTTTTTTTCTAATCTTTATTTGTGTCACCCCACTGTAGTATATTATAAATAGGCTAAACTTACTTAGGACTCTTATAGCGTAGTTAAAGGGAAGCCTCTTAATAAGGTAGAATCCCTTTTTCTTACTCTTAATAGTACCTATAGAGATATATTACTCTAATCTAATCTTAAACTCCTTAAGGTATTATTAAATATTAAAATCCTTTCTTAACTAGTATTTATAGAGCTATTATTTAAAGAACTTAATCTATTTCTTCTATTAGGTATTATTATTACTTCTAAATTTGCATTAGAGGGCTTCTTTTAGTATATTCTAGTCTTTACCTTTAAGGGCTGTTTAGTATTTCTTAAAGTAATAAATAATATTCTTCTACCTTTACTAGTAGTAGGTAATTACTTATTAGATCTTATTAATTTTTAAGAAGCTATAATATAGAGTAACTTCCTTATATTACTTAATAAAAATAGTAACTTTAGTACTATTAAAACTTAGTATATACTTAGTAGAGAAAGGTACCTAGCTAAGCTTTAATTAGTTCTTAATAAGTATTACTATTATTTAAGCTATATTTACTAGAAATAGGGTAGTTAGGTTTATTAATTTAGTATTAGGCTTTAGAAGTTTTGCCTTACCTTTAAATAGGCTAGGAGTTTTATTATTACTTAAGTTATTTCTAGGTTTCTCTCTCTAGGCTTACGTTAGGAGAGCTAATAATTAACCTATATTAAATAATAAATACTTAGTAGAAGAGTTAGTATTTAAGGTATAACCTATTAGTAAGAGGTTATTAGTTATCTTAAAAATTAGAAAGATATAAATAAGAATTATAAAGATAAGTAATAAGTAAGTAGTAAAAACTATTTTAACTACTATAAAAAGAAGAAGTAAAGATCTCTAAAAGGTCTTTATAGTAAAAAAGATTATAAAAAAAGTTATTATTACTATTATATATCTATTCTTAATTAGTAAGCTTCTTACCTTATTTATTCTTCTCCTTTTTATCTATACCTAGCAGTACTTACTACTTTTAATCTCTTTCTTCTAATTATTCCTTAGCTAATTCTTATTACTAAAAAGTACTTAAGTATAACTATAGGTTATATACTAATTATATAAGTTTTATAGTAGTAAGATAATCTCTAAGAGTTATCTAAGTATAACTAGTATACTAGCTATTACGTTAATAGCTTCTTTAAGAGTAACTCCTTAGTTTTCTAGGTCTAGTATAATCTCTAGTTATAAGGTTACTAAATTTCCTAAAGGTATACTAATACTTTGTTAAGTTCTTAAAGTACTAATTCTTAGGTACTAAATATAATTTAGTATTATACCTATTTTATATTAGTCTCTTAATCCTTAACTTAGACTTACTAAAGTTCTATTATTATTACTAAAAATTAATTACTCTTTAGATAAATATATTATAAGAATAATTTAGTATTATACCTAAATAGCTATAAACAGAAAGCTTCTTTAATCCCTACGTAGGTTACTATATATAGAGAAGAGGTCTTTAACGCCTCTTTAGGTACGTATAGCTTAATACTAAATAAGATAAGTATATTATTAGTTAATACTCTATTAAGCTTCTATTAGAGGCTTAACTACTATATACTAATCCTAGATTATATAACCTATATTACATAATCTTACTCTAATACTCCTTTAGATATACTTTCTATATTACTCTACTATATTAGTTTTATAGTATATCTAGTTAGGAGTGTTTAAGAAAATAGGAAAATAATAATCTAATAATAGGGGTTTTAGGATTAGTAGATAGAGTAGTAATTTACTAATATATATAACGTAATAGAGTACTTAGCCTAATAGCTTACTAAAGCTTAAAGTCTAAAAACTTAGCTATATATAGTATAGCCTAACCTTATTAGTAATAACTATATTGTAAATACAGCCTTTTTAGTGCTTTATAATCTTATATTAAATATTAGTTATAGAAGAGCTAGTATAGATTTAATATTCTAATAGGAAATATTATTAAGAGTATAATTATTACTAATAGAGTTAAGCTATACTATATATAGCTAAGTTTTTAGACTTTAAGCTTTAGTAAGCTATTAGGCTAAGTACTCTATTATATTATATTATGTTATAAAACTTCTAGATTATAACTAAGATATCTTCTTAAACTTATAGATTATATAGATTTTAACTACTTATATTCTTAGGCCTAACTAAGTATATAATAGCTTACGTACGTAAAAATATTAGTTACATCTACTAACTACCTTTTACCTAATAATATAAACCTAAATATACTAATAGATACTTATTTAAAAAGAGTACTAGCAGCTCTAATAATAATCTAAATAAGACTATATACTTTAATAAAAATATAGTAGAGTATAATTCTATTATAGAAATCCCTATACAAGAACTACTAAATAAGGAGTAATAGAATAATATTAATAATTATACAGTTTTAATATAACTATATTTAATAGATATTAATAACTATAAGTCTAATTATATTAGCTTATAGTTAATAATAATATCTTAACTATAGATAAAGTTATTCCTAATAAAATATAATGCGTAAGTAGGTATACTATACCTAACTATAAGGCTAAAGCTATTAAGGATAAAGTACATTAAATTATACCTATAACATAGTTAAAATATAGAATAATATATATAGATATACTATAAATAGTGTATTTAACTCTAAATTCTTATATATATTTATAGTCTAGCTATAGCGTATACATTATTCTAAGGGCGCTGTTTAAGATTTATTTAAAAACGTTAGACTAGAGGAACTTTATAAAAGGCTAAGCTTTAAAAATAGTAATAAATAGTAAGATATAATAAACTAAGTTCTGTTTAGTCTAATAAAGGATAATTAGATTTATAAGAATATAATATATATAGTATCTAACAGCTTAAAGAAAGAATATTAGCTAATATATTAAAATATAGTAGGCCTAATATTCTTTATTCTTAGTTATAGTCTGTTTAAAGACTATCTTATATATACTCTATCTTATATATATAATAATAATACTAAGCCCTCTATTTAATTATTTTATAAACTGTATTTAGCTAACTAGTAGTAAGAGACGTAATAGAATCTACTTTCTAGTACTATAGTAGTTCTAGTTCTATTATCTATAGATAAGACGTAGTTATTAATATATTAAGGTAATATTTTAGCTTAGCTAATTTACTTTACTATTAGTAATTTATTATATAAAGCTAGGAGGTTACGTAATATACTAGGTATATTACTAGCTAGCTTTTATCTATCTACTACTAAAACTAAAGATAATATAAAAAGTAGGTTATATTATTACTATATAGGTTAAGTTTTATAGTGTAAGTTAGTATAGTACTTAAATATTTTAAATAGTAGTTAATAGTCTTTTATAGTACTAAAGTAGTTAGTATTAGAAGGTATTATCTTAGAATATATAAATAGTTATACTAGATTCTGTTTCCTAGTATTATATATAATTCTAGCTAATTATAAGAAATAGGTTCTGCTTATAGGTATTAAAAAGAACTAACAGTGCACTTAATATACTATCCCCCTAGATAAAAGAGAGAATCTTTCTGCCTTTTATATATAGTAAGATTATCTTTAAATATAGTAATAATATAAAGCTTAGACCTATAGTAGGATTAATAAGTTAGATAATAGTTAAGTATATTCTATAGATAACTTTACTTAGAAATATAAATACTTTAATATCTATTAATTACTTCTAATAGATAACCTTTACTTACTTCTTAAGAGTCTTATTATATATACTATTAATTAGGTGTAGTTTATAGTTACTAAAATATATCTAGGTAAAAGGAAATTAAAGCACTCAATATAATCTTTACTAAAAGATAAAAACAGAGTTTTTTAGCTTAATACTAAATTCTAATAAGTTAGTTTTAGTATAGACCTAAAGCGCTTTAGTATAGGTACTAGATAGTTTAGTAAAGTAGTATAGTAGATAGGTAAAGAATAAAAGGTTATTATTAAGTAATTTATTATAGTTCTTACGTCTCTAATATTATAAAATATACTATATGTACTGTATTTTATATACGCTGTATATAACCTTATAACTCTTACTTAATACTAATACTATAATAATAATACACTTATATATATCTACTTATCTATAGAAAGATTAAATGTACTTAAAGAAGAATTCTAACTATACTAAGTAGAAAAGAATAAAGAACTTAGTTTATACTTTAATTATCTAAAGTAGTATATACTGTAGTATATTAAAAATAATATATAGTATTTTAGCGTATTAGACAGCCTCTGTACAGGTATAAATAGAGAGGCTTAATATATAGATTATATTAAGAGATTCTACAGCCTTATAAATAAATAGAATTTCCTAACCTAGATATATCTATATATTTTATAAAAGATTACAGTATAGGTAGTAGACTATATATTATAGTATAAGGGATTAAAACTAATTACTAGTATAAATAAGATAGAATAAACGTTTATATTAAGTCTTAGTAAAGTACTATATTTTAAGGATACTAACCTTACTATACTAAGTATATATCTATATACTTAATTATTTTTAGTTAGGAATATTAATATATATATAGAGCTACTAGACTTTATTAAATTATTTATAGTATTTATTTAGTAAAACTGTCTAAAAGCCTAATAATAACTATAGCCTATAGATAATAAAGACTAACGCAAAGTAGATCTATTATAGGTAAAGAATTTATAGCTAAAGATTTATCTATTAATTAAGAGCTAGATATACACTAGTAAGAGATATAATAACGCTAATAATAGAAATAGTGTATTAATATACTGTATATTTACGTAGTAGAATAAAGATAGGCTAAGGTATAACTATATTTAGGTATAAAAGTTTAAGAATAATAATAGTAAAGAATAGGCTAGTACTATAACTAGAGGCTGCTTTATAGCTTAGCTCTATCTAATATTTACTATTATTAACGCAGAAATCTAGTCTATAAACAGGAAATCTAGAGAATACTTAGGTACATTTACTAAGACTATAAAATAAGAAAATAAAGGTTAGATTAATAAAACTACTAGTATACTATCTATAAGGTAATAGCTAGTTATATTATTATCTTAACTATATAAACTATAAGTATTTAAATATTATAATCTTAAATTAGTTCTTTACTCTACTTACCTTATTCTAAAACACTTTAGCTTTAAAAGTAATAAAGAGATTAATTCTTTCTTTATTAATAACTATATTAACTAGTATTAATATAATAGTTTATACTCTTTATAATTTAAAAAGAAGTAAAAGGACGTTATATATATATACTAGAATAAATATAAGAGAAGAGAATAAATAGTAGTATAGTTTTATAAACACTGCCTAGTACTATTTACCTTTACCTACGCTAGTATAGTTACTAGGATATATATTAACTCTATACGTACCTGTATTTCTACTACTTACTTTATATATTATATATTAATTTAAATATACTATCTATTAATTATAGTAATATAATTCTTATAGGAACGCTTCTAAGCCTAAGAGGGTAATAGACTAGTATAGAATATTAGTAATTCTACCTCTTACACTAGCACTACTAATAGACCTATACTGTTTACTATTTTAGCGCTATATAGTAAGTAATTACTATAGAATCTATAATAGTATACTTATAAGATTAGAATTCTATAATAAAGACTAGGGCGTAGTAAAGTAGATTATTAATATTAATACTACCTACTAATTCTTTTACATTATTATATATAAGGTTAATAAGAACGTAGATAATAGAGTTAGTAATATTTAGATTATTTAATACTATTATAAGTAATAAGTATTTATAAAGGTTTACGCCTAGCTTATATTATATAAAGGCTGTTACTCTAATAGGTTAAAGCCTTAAAGTAAAAGCTAGTTTACTATCTTTAAAATACCTACTAGTAAGAAAGAGTAGGTACTTATAGTCTAGTATAACTTCTTTTATCTAGGTTACTAGTTATAAATAGGGAAGTAATTAAAGATAACTATAGATATATCTTACTTATAATACTACTATATAAAAATATAATATAAAGAACTAATATATAGTAATTAGAATTCTTTAAATAAATATATAAAAGTAGATAAATTATACTTAAAATTTTTAAGCTTTTTAAGTAAGAAGTAATATTAGCTAGCGTAAGTATATATATAGATATAGGATAACGTAATCTCTAACTCTAAGAATTTGTAATATATAAAGCTAATAACTATATACTATTAACTCCTTTTATAATTCTTATTACTAAATAACCTATATATAATTATAACCTATATTAAACTATAGAAATTACCTATAAGAAGACTTACGTATCTTTAAATAAGAATATAAAATACTTTATACGCTAGTTAAGTAGGAAATAACTATAAGAAAGGTATTATATTAGCTGCTCTATACTAAGGTATCTAAGGACTATATATAATAAATTTTAAATATAATATATAATTAATTTTAAGTAATATTTTAGTAAAAAACTATTAAAGAGCGTATCTATATTATAATATAGTTTATAATATAGTATAATTATAATACAAATAGAAGGATTTATAACTAAAATATAAGATTAAGTTAGATATAATAAAATACAGTATAGTCTTTATCTCTAAGTATAAAAATACCTCTAATAATAGTCCTTAATATAGTACTACAGTCTAGTAACCCTATACTATAGTTATATAATACTATTAGGTAATAGTAGATCTAGTTAATTATTATACATTATAATAAAACATGTATAGTAATATTAATATAGGTAAAATAGATAACCTAATAATCTAACCTACTAGGAATAATAGTAGTAGATAGTCTTAGCCTAGATATATTCTTAAAGATCCTAGAAAGAGAAAATAGGTTTAATTAGGTAATTAAAGGCGTTTATTACTATATTATAATTAATTTAGAATGTGTAAAGATGCGTATCTTAAATAAGATATAATAGTATAGTACCTTAGAGAACTTACTTACTTCTATATTAGCTAGAACTGTATTTATAATTAAACTTCTATTCTAGTAAATTATACAACACTATTCTACTAATATAAGAATTATAATATAATTAAGTCTAATAGGATTAGTATAATTTTATTACTTAAATATACGTATAATACTTTTATTTATATAATAAAGGCTATAATACTATTAATACTATTATCTATTAATATTTAGACTTACTAGTTTACTACCTTACTGTAGAGGTCTCTTTAAGTATTTTTAATAAAGATAACCTTATTAATAACTTCTATAGTATTACCCTAATAGCTAGACTTAGAAAGCTATTAAGTCTATATAACTAGTTTTTCTAGTGTTTATTAAAAATAATAGGCATAGATATAACTATATAGAAGGATAAGCCTAACGTTAGCCTTAATATTTATCTAACCTAGAAGCCTAACTAACTAGAATAAAGCCTAACTATTAATAAAAAGCTATAAGAGTTCTTAAGTAGCTTAAAAGATACTTAGGCTATATTTATAATATACTAATATAGTATATATTCTAGAATAATATATAATTATTACTAATATTTATAAGACTATACTATAATTAAGCGTAGGAAGACCTATAGGACACTATACTTATATATATATACTGTTATATTAACTATACTATTATTAGGCTTTAGTAATACTTTAGTCTAAACTAGCCTATTTTAGATAACTTTATTACTATAATATTTAGCGTCTATAAGAATATAGGCTTAGAATAGGACTATAAGTTAGAAGATTAGCTTATTATACTCTAAGAAATAGTAAAAGGTTATAGCAGCTTAGTAAAACTACTTAATTCTAACCTAGAAGTCTAAAAGAGTAATATAGGTAGCGTAATCTAGTGTAATATATTAGAGGAAGTAAAGTAAGATATAGGAAATTATCTAGTCTTATAGAAAGATTATAACGTCTTAAGTTAGAGTGTTATTATAGCTTTCTTTTTTAGTAAGTAGCTTAAAAAGTAATTTCTATTAACTTATTTTTTTAAGATAAGATATATGTAAAAATAATAGGTTAGATAAAAGACTATAAATAATATATCTTAATAGGACTTAGCTATTCTTAAGCTAATAGGTTAGTATATAAGTATAAATAGAATAATAGTAAGGTTAATAGAAGATAATAGCTAATAATAGAACTTAATAGTGCTTAGCTATTATTAGACTAATAAAATAAGAGAATAATGTTAATAAGATAATACTATAGAAATTAACTTTTTCTAATTTAGACTAACGCACTTCTTTTTCTTTTTATCTATAATAACTTCTTATAGAGTTATATATTTTATTATTAACGCTTAAATAATATAAGCTAACTATAGATACTTTACTACTTCTAAGATAGCTTTAAACTATCTAAGCTTTTAGATAAATAGTAGGTAATTATAGTAGGTATAATATATAACCTAGAAGCTAAAGGGTAGTATAAGGTATACTAACTAGATCTTAGATACTGTAGATAAATAATTAGACTCTAGATAATATTTATAGTAGACTTAATCTAAGTATCTTATAAATCCCTAAGACTTAGTTCTTTACTACTATTAATATAATATATACAGTATTAAGGTACTATAGAAAGAAGTTATAATTAAAGAAATTAGATAATAAATACGTAGACCTAATACTATTAATATAACTATAAAGTATAGAGATATTTCTATAGGATAGAGTAAAATAATGTACTACTATAAAAGTTTCTTATAGCTCTAATAAATAGACTGTGTTAACGTATAAGATAATTATAATAGGAAGATTAGCTAAAGACAATTTATTATAGATAAATAATAATTAATTATACCCTTAGATAGACTTAGACTAGCCTTTCTTATAGAATTTCTTATATACTTACTAGATAGAAGCTAGAAAGTAAATAGTAATTAAGTTAAGAAATAATATTACTAAAGAACTAAATAGGTATATAGTAAGAAATATAAGTCTTACCTATACTATTAAGAGTAATTACGCTAATTTACTAAGCTTATAAATAATATTAATAAGATATATACCTATATTATATAAGTAGTTTAGAATAATATTATAGTAGCCTATTTACTTATAAACCTTTAGTTATAAAGATAGACCTTAATAGAATTAATATTAGACTTTAAATTCTTATTACCTAATTTAAGTATAGTATATACTGTTACAGCGTAGTAACTAGACGTTACTAACTTTAATAGCCTAGATTAGGTTAATTTAAGAATATTAGGTTTATTATAATATTAGTAGCTATATTTTAGAAAGGTAAATTAAAATAGGTACTTACTAACTATAAAGCGTTAAGCTTTTAAGTAAAAGATATCTTAGGTTTAATAGTTATATAGGTAGGATACTATATATATTATACTATTAATAAATATAACCTAGATAGAAAATAGGTTACTGTAGAAGGTATAAGTAACCTACTTAAAGGTATATTAAACTTTACTTTATAAGTTAAAGCTTATTATTTTAGGTCCTTATTATACTATTTAATAGATATAGGAGTTATACCCTAAAGTATAGATTAGGCTCCTTAATTATTAAATTAAGAAGATTATAAAACTATATATTATATATTATTATAGAAATATTATAACTATTACTATTAAGGTAAGTAAAGTTAAATATAGTATTAATAACCTTCTTATAGACGTTAAGGATAAAGAAAAGTAAGAGAGTCTTAAGTATAACCTACTTAAGAAGAGTAATATACTAAAACTAAAAAGAATAAAGTAGATATAAAAAGAAAAGGTATATATAGTACTTAGATAGATATAAAATATAAACTAATAATAATTTAGCTTATTATTTAACTCTACCTATCTAATAAATATCTTCTATAAGTTATAATATCTGCTAATATAATATATATATTATTAATAAGTTAGTATATAGTCTAGCTAAGTAAAGAAAAAGAAGTTTATTTTTATAAAGAAATAAATTATTAAGAGCTATTAATACTAGAGTAAATACTAGTGTTATAGAAACGTACTAGAGTATATACTAAGAAAGAGGAAGAGTATAAGCTAGTTACTTTAAAAAGAAGTAAAATTAACTTATATTCTCTAAGAAATAAACTGTACGTAGCTAAAGCTATAAAATAAAAGTTAGTAGAGAATAAAGAAGATAAAATAGAAGATATAGAACTAATTAACGCAATATAATAAATAGGGTTATTTCTTATAATATCTTTTAAATATAATAAAATCTTACTTAACTATTCTAGCTATAAACTATATTTAGAGTAATAATACTATTATATCTTATAAGAGTAGAGAGAGCCTTTAGATCTTTTATAATACATAATATACTTTAGGTTATATAGTTAGTTATAGTTAGAAACCCTAGTTAACTATATAGTACAGTCTAATTAGCAAAGCTATATAGTCTTAATAAATAAAATTAACTCTTATATAATAAAGTAATACCTAAATAGTTAGGTAAGTAAGAGGTTAAGGGTAAAGAGAATAAAATAGGCTTAATTATTAATATAATATTTCCTAAATTAGTTAAATTAAGTAAATAGCCTTAATAGTTAGAACTAATAGCACTTTAAGGAATATACAGGCTGTTAAGACTTATAGGCTGTTAATAGCTATTATAATAGTGCTAATAGTAGTAATAGTAGGCATAGTAGTAATAGAGAAGATAGAGAAGATAGAAGAAATAGTAATAGTAAAGGTTATAGGAGAAATAGAAGAGACAGTAATAGTTAAGGTAATAGTTATAATAGTAGTAACAGTAGTAATAGTTATAATAGTTATAATAGTTATAATAGTTATAATAGTTATAATAGGAATAATAGAAGTAATAGGAGTAGTAGTAGTAGAGTTTGTACTAAGGGTACTAGAAGTAACTAAGCTAACTAGAAAGCTTAAGTTTATAAAGTACTTCTGCAACCTAGGTAAATATTACTAGGCTAAATACCTATTAAGAATAACCTAGTTATTATAACTATAAATACTATTATATACCTTAACGTATACTAAAAAGACTTTAGTCTTATAAAGAAACTTAAATATAGAAAAACAGCTATCTAGCTAGGCTGCTAGAGAAAAGAATATTCTAGGTATAGCCTATTAAAATCTACTTTTGCTAATATTTCTAGTAACTTTACTATAAAGTCTATTACTTTATACTTTAATAAGTTAGGTTCTAAGCTTATTAAGGCCTAGTAAGAGGCTAAGAAGAAGTCTATTAGTTAGCCTAGGTATTAGGATAATAACTTTAGTAATACTATTACTAAGTTACTTCTTTATACTATTATAGTTAAGCTTAGTAATATTTAGGCTATACTTAATTATTAGAGTAAGGCTATCTTAGTTCTAATAAGTTTTCTTCTTAGTTTTACTATTTTTCTAGCTAATTTCTATACTTTTTTAGGCTAAGACTACTAAAAGTTAAACTAAGTATTTTATTAATATTATTACTAAGCTTATCTTCTCTTCTTTTAAGCCTTAAGAACTACCTATCTATAAGAATAATAGTAGTACTAGTAATTAGAATACTTTTAAGAATAATACTACTATTAGTAGTAAGGATAAAGTAATATAGTAGTAGTTCTTTAGGTTTTTCTTTTAGTATTCTAGTAAATACTTAATATAGTATAGTATCTTAGGCCTATAGAGCTCTATTAGTAATACTCTAGCTACTTATAAGTAGTTAATTTTATACTTATTAACTAATTTTCTTCTTTTTCTTTTAGTAATATTTTAATTTTCTTAACTATTTATATTCTTAGCCTTAGTAAGAGTATCTATTAGTAAACTGCTTATAGTTTCTTATAATACTTATTACTAAAAATATTACTTTCTCTACCTCTACTCTACTATTACTAGAGGCTCTAGTATTATTAAGGTTTATTAAGAAAACCTTTTTAGAAATCTTCTAGTAATTTACTAGTATTATTTTATTTTTTCTTAAAAAAGGCTAACTAGCTATCTAGTACTTTAGCTTCTTTAAGGTTTTTTACTAGTTTTTATAAAGTTATAGTATAGCCTTTCTATTTAACTAGGTATTATTTCTTATACTCTCTACTACAGTGCTTCTACCTTTTACCTATAATTTCTTTAATCTTTTAATAGTTTTCTAGTTCTTTATTAATATTTTTTAATATACTTTTTAGTTAGTAATTATTAATATCTTATTCTACTAGAAGGTTTCTAAAGTATAGCTGTAGCCTATCTATATAAAATACTAAGTAGATACTAGAGAAAGTATTTAATTTTATAGTATAAAGAGAAATTACTTTCTTTACCTAAAACTTTATATTTTTCTAGTCTAGTTTCTTACTTAGCCTACTATTAAAGAAGTATTTTTTATACTATAGCTATACCTAGTCTTCTTTCTATAGTTATAGTACCTCTTATTAATAGTAGTTAGCCTAGATTTTCTAAAGTTATTAGGCTTCTACTATTCTTACTTATATATAATCTAGTATTTTAATAAATTTTATAGTAAGTGCTCTAGCTAACTTCTCTAGATTATTAGGCCTTTAATATTATTATTAAATTACCTATTCTGCGTCTTCTTATACTATATCTATATTATATCTATATTATAAAAAGAATAGGCTAATGCTAGTAGATACTGCATTCCTTCTCTTAATAGTAATTTAGATAGTAAGATATATTAGTACCTAGTTATCTTATTTCTAATTAATATAGGCCTGTAAGTAAGCTTTTATAGTGCTATTTATTCTTTTAGTAGTACTATTAGTTTCTAAATAGTAGCTAGTAGATACCTAGTATATAATACCTAATTTTTTATAAAGAGTTTTCTAAAGATCTTTAATAAACTAGCTACTATAGTTAAATATAATAGTATTTAAAAGCTAGTAGTAAGCTATAACTCTTTCTATAAATACTCTTATTACTATTTAAGTATCTAAATCTTTTAATAAAATAAGTATTATATTTTTACTTAGCCTATCTATAACTACTATAAGGTACTAGTACCTATTACTTATAGGTAAATTAATAATAAAGTTTATTAAGATTTCCTTCTATATTTTATCTAAAAGGAGGAGTAGTTTTAGTAGTCTTCTTTTTAGTTCTCTCTAAGGCTTAGTTCTTCTATATATATTACAGTTTTAGATAAATTACTTTATTATAAATAATATTTCTAGAAAGAAGTAGTTATAAGCTAGAATTATATAGGTATTTTTATAGCCTAGATAGTTTATAGCTAGAGATTTATAGGTTTCTAAAATAATTTTAGTATATAGTTCTTTTAAATCTAGTACCTATTTTTACTTTTAATAGCGTAGAAACCTTCTTTTATTAATAGTATACTTTACTAATAAGACTTTTAAGTTTAGGTCTAGAGAAAACTTTTTCTAACTTATTTTTATAGCCTTCTTTACTTTTCTATATATTAGGTTATTTTTAACTATAACTTCTTATATTCTCTTAAGCTTCTCTAAGCTGTTATAAGCTAAAGTAAAGTTAGTAGTAATTTTTATAGGTATACTATTAGGTTCTAGTAAAAGGTTATTATAAACTATAAGTATATTATTAGGTTTCTAAGGCTATAGACTTTATATTTAGTAGTAGAATAAAATACTTACCTCTTTTTTTTCTTTAAGTTAGAGTTAACTTCTTATATATAGTTATAGAAGCTAAAATTCTCTTATTTTTATATACTTATTATTTAGGCTTATTAGTAGATTCTTTTCTTTTTAAAAAAGTATATTAGCCCTTCTATTAATCTTCTTTAGGTAGTATATAAAGGTTAAATTAAATTAGCTAAGTATATTTAACTAGCGTATACACCTCTTAGATAGTAGCCTTATAGTATAGAAATACTTTAGGTTCTTATAATTTATAATAATAGTAAACTTTAGGACTTATTAGAATTTAGTACTCTATTAATTAATATACTTTATAATAGCTAATAGTTTCTTATTATATATAGTATAGTTTACCTTAGCTACTATATTCTTTACTAAGTAGTATACTACTGTATAAAGTAGTCTATTTTTTTTAAACTATAAAAGAACTCTACTAGTTACTTACCTAGAGGTATTATATTCTATTACTATTTCTAGTTCTAGGTTAAAGTTAGCTAATACTAGCTTAGAAATAAAGGTACTTTTAAGCTTAGAAAATACTATTTTCTAGAGTTTCTTCTATTAGAATACTACTTCTTTTCTAGTAAGTTTAGTTAGTAGGGTAATAATTTCTAAAAATCTTTTAATAAACTATTAGTAGAAGTTAGTAAATTTTATAAAACTTTAAATACCTTTAATACTCTTTAGCTATTCTTAAGTATAGATTACTACTATCTTCTTTAAGTCTATTTAAATACTACTACCTACCTCTATTATAAATCCTAGGTACTTAGTCTTCTTAATAATAAAGTTATATTTATTTATATCTAGTTATAGGCCTACTACTTTAAGTTTCTAAATAATTACTTTAACTTAGTATTTATAATCCTTCTATAATCTGTTTAAGTAGATAAGTATATTATCTATATAGGCTAAGTAGTATACATCTAAGTCTTTCTAAAGTACCTAATTAATATATTATTAGAATATACTAAAAGTATTAGTAAGGCTAAATAGAGTAACTAGCTATTTATATAGCCTAAATTAGGTATAGAATACTATACTCTATTTATCTCTCTCTACTACGCGTATCTAGTAAAAGGCTTAGATAATATCTACCTTTATAAACTATTTTACTTTAGTAATTTAGAATAGTATCTTATAAATAAGTAGAAGAAAATATCTATTCTTATATATAATAGTATTTAAAGCTTAGTAGTTTACGCAAAATTATAGCCCTCTTCTAGGTTTTTTTATAAATAGAATAAAAGTAGTAGCGCTAGATTTACTTACTTAAATAAACCTATAGTCTAGGTATAATATAAGTTTCTTTTATAGTACTAGTAGTTTTTTTCTTAATATATTATATAGTAGTTTCTATAGAATTTCTACTAGCTTACTATTCTTCTTTATAATCTTAATAGAGTAGTTAATAGTAGCTTCTTTTAGTAGTATAAGCTTATTAGCCTTTTCTTTTAAGAAAGTTTTAAACTTACTTTATAGATAGCTTAGTAGCTTTTTTTAAAAGTTAACTATTTTTTTTTTTTTTAGTACTTTCTTAATATCTGCTATAAAGGTAAAGTATAGTTAGATCTATTTATTTTTCTAAAATTATTTAGCCTAGGCTAAATATACCTATATACTAATAGCTTTAAGGATTTTTATAAGTATTCTACCTTTCTAGCTCTATATTCTAGTCTAGTTACTATAGATAAATATAAATTTCTTTACTAGTACTAGCGTTACTTAGTATCTATTTATCTAAGGTTTTTTTAAGATAAGGTTATACTCTTTATTTCCTTCTAGCTTATAGGCCTATATTTTTTTCTTATAGCTATTTATTATAGAGGAGAGGTCTTTAACGCCTCTTTAGGCACGTATAGCTTAATGCTAGATAGAATAAGTATATTATTAGTTAATCCTCTATTAAGCTTCTATTAGAGGCTTAACTACTATATACTAATCCTAGATTATATAACCTGCGTTATATAATCTTACTCTAATACTCCTTTAGATATACTTCCTATATTACTCTACTATATCTCTCTTTTACTTAAATATCTAAGCCCTATTTAGATTCTAAAGTGCTATTATACTAACTAAAATAATAGTATTATTAATCTACTATTATAAAAATCTACCTTTACTTATAATTAAAACTTAAGGTAATTACTAATTATTAACTACTTAATCCTATTATTTATTATTACCTAGTGCGTATAATAGGAATTCTTAGTTACCTATAATTATAGAGTAGTCTAGAGTTATAAGCTTAGGCTAGCTACTACTATATATAATAGAGTTTCTGCCTTTAATCCTCTATTATTCTTTATCTAACTTTTTCTTATATATCTACTCTAATCCTTAATTTAACTTTACTTAATATAGCCTCTATTAACTTTTCTATAGGCTTTACTACTGCTAGCGCTAGTAGCAGCAGTTAGGGTCCTCCTAGGAGTAGCTAAAAGCCTCCTATTAAGGGTAATATAAAGACTTCTCTATATCTCTACTTTACTTAGTTAGTATCTAGCTATATTCTTAAGTAGTATAAGTACTATTTTAATTATTACTTAAGTTTCCTTTACTAATAGCACTTATAGTTTATAATTATACTAACTAGATTATTAATTAGTAGCTAATTATTAATCTTACTTACTTTTTCTTTTAGTTAAGCTAAATAGGTATTACTCTTAGGCCTATACTCTAAGTTACTACTATTTACTAGGATAATAATAAGTTAAAGATTACTATCTAATTCTTTAATACTAGTAATACCTATATTACTATTACTAACTTCTTTAGTTTTAGTACTCCTAAGAACTCTATAAAGCGCAGTTACTACTCTACTAATATACTTACTACTATCTAGTAGAGCTTTAGTAAAAGTGTTACCTATAACTTCTTTAATTACTACTTATACTGTACTAATACTAAGGGTAAGCTTACTTTTAAGTTTAGTAGTAAGTATTATTAGTCTTACTTTAAGGGTAAGCTTCTAAACTATAGGGCCTATAATAAGTATTAGATTAATAGTAACTATACTAGCTATAACTTCTATTATAAGTTCTTCTAATCCTTAGTTACTTTTTATACTAATCTCTTAGTAGTAGGTACTCTAATTACTAATTCTTTACTTTAAGATATTACTAAGTTTATTCTTTATAATTATAAGTTACTCTAGGCTTCTATTAGGGCTTCTAAAGGTTATTACTCTTATTTTAGTAATATAATTATAACTTATAAGTTTAATAATAACTCTAATAATAAGGACTTTATTACTTCTAAGGGTAAGAGTAAGAGTAAAAAGAAGTAAGTAGGTAATACTTTATTAGAGTTAAGTAATTTTAGCTATACTAGTTATAGTTTTAGGTAGTTTTTAGGTAGTTTTTCTTCTTTTTAAGGTTTTTACTAATAGTCTTCTAGTAGCTTAATACTGCCTTAATAGGAAATATAACTTCTTATTATAAATTATTCCTTCTTATAACTATTTATTAGTTTAATAGGAAATATTTAAGTAACTAGCTAATAAAATAATAGGAAATTAGGTAAAAATAGAATAGTAAAAGAAATAAATATAAACCTCTAACTCCCTCTCTTACTTAAGTAGATAGGCTATTACCTATTAAGATTAATTTATTTATTTTTATCCTTATTAAATTACTAATACTCTGTTAGGTTAAATCTAGGAAGTTAGGAAATTACTACTTCTTTAGTATAAATAGGCCTTAGAACTACTACCTTTACTACTATACGTTAGGTTATTCTATATTCTAAGGTTTAGTTACGCTATACTACTTACTTCTAATTAAGTACTAGTATATTCTTATAGTAGAGATTCTCTAGAGCTTTATTAGCACTCTATTAGTCCTAGGCCTTCTAGAACTTAACTACTATTCTCTAATAGAACTTCTTTAGCTAATTACCTAGCGTATAGCTTTAAAATACTTATCTATTAAGCTCTTTAAGTTAGTACTAGCCTTTACTTCCTATAAAGCTTATTTAGTAAAGACCTTACTATTTTAGCCTAAACTTTGCTATTATTAATATATTAGTATTAATAAGAGAGTTTTATAGTAGTATAAGATCTCTAATAGCTAGTAGGCAATTATAAATTTATTTTAAGTTATTAAAATACTCCTTATTAGTATACCTTAGTTAAATAGTTTAATTAATAGCTTTCTAGAGCCTATTATTTCTAGTATAGAACTATTAGGCCTGTAAGGTAAGTAGTAAGGCTGTATTAGAAACTTCTTTCTAAGGTAGGACTTACTAAGTTAGAATAGAGAGCTTAATTAGGAGGATATACTCTTTCCTATATATTAAATATATAGGGGTTTTACTAGTAGCTCTTTTAATAGTTACTTAGTTAGCCTATAGAATATATAATAAGTTCTTAACCTAGTTTCCTTCTATCTTTTTTAGAGTAGCTACTAGTAGTTTATACCCTCTCTTAATAAGCCTTTAGCCTTATAAATAATAGGCACTTAAGACTACTCTATTAATTCTAAATAGTTTCTAAAGATTCTCTATAAGGCCTTTATTCTCTAAGCCTCTATTACAGCTTATCTTTAATAGTACTCCTTATTAATAGAAAATTAACTTCTAGATAAACTTAGCTACTAATCTAGAATTATTCTTTATAAGACCTTACACTTCTAGCTATTATAATAAGTAATTATATATAACTACTATATAGCTTTTACTATTTAAGCCTCTAGGTATAAAGACTATATTAATAGTTACCTATACTTATAGTATTAATAGTAGTTTAGTAGAGTAGAGTTACTTATATAATTAAGTATTACTAGAAACCTAGTATTAAGTACATATTTAGATATACTTCTTTATATTATTATAGAGGCCTTTCTAGTAGTATCTTACTTAGACTTTTTACTAGGTACCTTTCTTACTCTAATAGCCTAATTCTTTATAAAGTATAGTAAGAATAGCTTTCTTTAAAGCTTTATTATTAACTACTCTTTAGAGAGGGCGCCCCCTAGAGGGTATCTAGAATAGGTATTATTTCTAAATATTATATTATAAAGCCTTTTTTTTAAACTTAGTAAAAGCCTTTTTTAATATACCTTTAGAACGCTTTTAAAATAGAATCTAGTAGGCTAACTCTTAAGAGGCCTCTAAGTAGGTATTATCTAAAGAAGTGTTACTAAAGGAGGTATCTACTATATATAGGGTATACTGTAATATACTATTACTAAAGTTAAGCTGTATTATATTTAAGGCTAAGTTAATAAACTTATTAATACTTTCTTTAGAGCTATTAGAAGGCTTTTATCTAGGTTTCTTAAAGCGTTTTAATAGAGTGTTAGTAACTACGTTCTTTTTCTCTTAAATATAGGTAATATTAAAGTTCTATATATTTAGGTATACTAACTAATAAGTTATTAGAGAACTAGGTAGGTTAGTAGTACTTTATTAGAGCTAAGCTACTAAAGTCTTTATATCTATTTTAATAAAGAATCTAATATTATATAAGTAAGGGCAAAATTTCTTAATAGCTAGAAGCAGTGCTTTATACTTATACTTACTAGTATCCTAGTTTTGCTTAGGTTTTAACTAGACTCTACTCTTAAATTAGATAGGGTATTACTTTTTACCCTTACCTTCCTATATTAAGGTAGTACCCTAGCCCTTCTTACTACTATTAACTACAAGGATAATTAATTAAAGAGGCACTAAATAGTTAATTAATATAAGTACTAGTAGGGAGTAAAGAGCTTACTTTAGAGTATTTATTAAAGCTTAATATTTCTTAGTCTATTTAAATATAACTATCTTTTAGAGTAGGCTAAATAATAGATTAGCTATTAGAGTAAAGTTAAAGATCTAGACTTTATAGTAGATATAAATACCTAGAAAAGCTTAAATATCTTTTATATAAGTATAAGCTAGCTACTTTATAATCTTCTTAACCTTTTAGTTATTAGAGTATTAGCTATAGCAATTAACCTAATAGCTAACTATTATTATTAAAGAGTAATAGAAGTTAGATTTATATTCTAAAATAGTTACGCTAGCCCTTTTAATATTAGCTAGTACTTAATTAATATTTATAATATACTTTATAATATATTATTAGATCTCTAGCTTAACTTCTTATCCTTAATAATTAGTCTTTAGGCCTTTAATATATACGTTATTAAGGTAAGGTATATATACTGTAGAGATATACTTCTAATAGATCTTTATTATAACCTAAATAAACTTAGTAACTAAATTTATAGCTTCTTAAAGTAAAGTATACTGCCTTATAAGTCTAAGAGGAGTATAAAATATAGTAATATCTCTTAATTAAATATTAAGTTCTATTTAATTATATTCTAAAAAGAAGTTAGTAAGAGATATAATAAAGCAGCTAGTAAATTCTTCTATAAACTTATTAGGGTTTAGAGGTAGATTTATATCTTAAATTATAACTCTATTTATTTTCTAGGTATTATTAATAAGTTAATAGTCCTAATCCTTTTTCTTAACTAGAAAATATAGGTTATAATATTAACTTTTATATAATTTAAGAGTCCCTTAGTTAATTTATTACTATACTATCTTAATTACTATATCCTAAAGCTTTCTTAGAAGCTGAAATTAATTAGCTTACTAGGCTTTATATAGTACTATATTAATTATTACTAAAGGAGATACTTTATAGCTAATCTAACTAGATTCTAAGAAGTTCTAAGTAAGAGCTGCTTCTCTCTAATAAAGTATCTTAATAAGTAAGTCTCTTTCTTTTAACTAGAGATTATTTAATATCTTTATTTCTAATAGTCTCTTAGGTGTTAGCTATATTTCTTTAGAGAAAGATATATATCTTAGTTTAAAGTATTATTAGAAAGGAGCTCTAGTAGAGTTCTAGTTTAGTACTTACTATACCTAAGCTCTCTTCTTCTAGTTAATTTAACTATTAATTATATAAGGTTCTTAGCCTAAGTAGTTTATAGGTTTAACTTTAATTCCTTTCTACTTATATATTATATTAATTTAAATTAGTAGGTATTCTTTTAGAAAATCTTCCTAAAAGATCTTTACAGAATAAGTTAAATATTTACTACTAAGTATATTAACTATCCTACTAAGTACTTTATAAGTAGCAGTTAAGAAAAGATTCTTATAAGTAACTATTATAATACCTATATTATCTTAAAAGAGAATATTTCTAATACTATCTTAGCTAATACTACTAATATTTAGCTATATAAAGAAATAATTCTTTATTAAGATAATAGGTTTTATTACTTTTATTAACTACTAATTACTAACTATACTTATTATTAGGGCTATAGTCTTATTCTACTGTAGTTAGGTTAAGTTAATATATATTTACTTTAGGCTTTTAACTTATTATTATTAAGGAGATATAATACTAGGCTTTATATTTCTCTACCTTTTCCTAGTAATTAAACTGTAACACCTTAGGTATTAATATAATTACCTTTTATATATATAAATCTAATACTTATATTATCTTTCTTACTCTAGATTTAGTAGTAAGTAAGGCTATTTAAAGTATATTTAAGCTTTGCTTAAGTATTAGATAGAAAAGAATTACTAAAGATAATTATATTAGTATAGTAATTAATAATAAAGAAGTTTATCTAAATAGAGATTAATTCTACTATTATAATAGCTCTTTAGATAATCTTAAGAAAACTACCTAATATACTATTAGCTAAAACTATTTTTACGTTTTTTATTTTCTAAGAGAGTGTTATAATAGGTAGTATTATACTATTAGTAGTTTCTTATTAAATAGTATTTAGCTCTACTCCTAAGTTAAAAAGACTTAGAAAGTAATTTCCTAATATACTAACTAGAACCTTTAGGTAGTTATAATAGATATATTTAATACTAGCTTACTTATTATACTCTCTCCTAGCTAAAGTTTTTAATTATATATTAGCTTTAATCTAGGAATTATTTAGCGTTTAATTAATACTTAATTAAACCTTATTAACTTTAGGCTTATTCTAATAAACTGCTAATATTAAGTAATATTAGTCTACTCTACCTAATAGGGCTTTAATAAGAATATAGTTAGAAACTAACTACGTGTTTATACTAGATATATAGAACTTAAAGGTAGGTTAGAAGTATTCTTTTTTTATACTTAACTTATTATTAGATTCTACTTCTATTACCTAAATAGAGTTATTTTAGATAGCTTTAAACTCTTCTTAGGTATATATATTTTAGAATATTTTCTTTTAGACTTCTACTATATTTCTAAGTAGTACTCTAATAGGTATTACTATAGAAGCTAATATAATAGTATATATTACTTTATTAGTAGTACTTAGGATATATTTAGAGAAATAAGCCTTTTTAGGTCTAACTCTTCTTTAGGGTAGCGTATTAGTTATTTCTAAATCCTTAATATAGTTCTAAGGGGTTAATATTAGTATAAAGGTTATATTTAGGGTAGGTAGAGCTTAAGTCTTCTACTACTAGCTTCTTAGTTAAATTAATTAATTATTAGTAGGCTATTTAGTAATAGTAACTAGTACTAGCTTTACTACCTTAGGAGTACCTAGTACTTTCTTATTAATAGGCTTTTGTAAAGGTTCTTTTTATTAGATTTAAGTAGCTAAAAGCTTAGCGTTTAAGTAGTAGAACGTTAAGTATTAAAATAATTAAATATTACTACCTAAGTTTATAAAGGCTTCCTAAAAAGCTTTATAGTTTTTAGCTAATATTATACCTAAGTCTTAGTTAGGGTTTAGACTAGTAACTATAGAATTATTCTAAATTACTATTAATTCTACTAGCCTTTTCTAATTAGCCTTTATAGTAAGAGGATTAAGGTCCTATTTTAGCTATATCTGCTTAATATTTAAGAGGATAGAATTAATCTAGCTATTTATACCTAGGTTTATAATACGCTCCTAAAGAGAGGAAATAGTACCTTAGATAAGTTATTAGTTAGTATTCTAGTAGTACTAGCTATTTTTAATTAACTAGGTAATTAATAAGTAGTTAGCTTTTCTATAACTAACCTTCTTATATATAAAGTAGGTAAATAGCATTTAAGCGTTCTAAGTAGCTTAACTTAGAGTTTTCTATTAATTATATCCTAATCCTAAAGGAATAGTATTCTAATTTACTATTATATTATAGAGAGCTGCCTAATTTCTTAGGTAGTAGTTATTACCTAGTATAACTATACTTTATAGCTAAGCTTTACTAACCCTCTAATTTAATAGAGTTTATATATAGACTGCAATGCTTTAGTTTAATAATAGCTTAGTCTTACGTAGTATCTATTATACTAAAATAAAGTTAGCCTAACTAATCTTAAGTTAATATAACTTATTAGTTAATAAGTTAACTTTATACTAGGTAGCTAGAACTTCTAGAAGTAATTACTAAGGTTTCTTACTAATAGTTATTTAAGGAACTTAATAGGTTATTAGAAAAGCTAATTAGAACTAAGTTATTCTAGTAATATCTAATAGCTAGTAGTCTAAATAGGTCTTAGGGACATAGAATTAGAATTCTTAGGTTAGGCTAAACTTTTTTATAGCCTTATTAAGGTTTAGTAGGCGTACTTCTTTCTTAATATTTACTTAGTAGCTAAGGAATTTACTAATCTAGCTAAACTTAAACTCCTAATAGTATATTATAAATAGGCTAAACTTACTTAGGACTCTTATAGTATAGTTAAGGGAAAGCTTCTTAATAAGGTAGAATCTCTTTTTCTTACTCTTAATAGTACCTATAAAGATATATTACTTTAATCTAATCTTAAACTTTTTAAGGTATTATTAGATATTAAAATTCTTTCTTAACTAGTATTTATAGAGCTATTATTTAAAGAACTTAATCTATTTCTTCTATTAGGCACTGTTATTACTTCTAAATTTATATTAGAAGGCTTCTCTTAGTATATTCTAGTCTTTACCTTTAAGGGCTGTTTAGTATTCCTTAGAGTAATAAATAATATTCTTCTACCTTTACTAGTAGTAGGTAATTACT
This sequence comes from Dothidotthia symphoricarpi CBS 119687, assembly GCF_010015815.1. Lineage (NCBI taxonomy): Eukaryota > Fungi > Ascomycota > Dothideomycetes > Pleosporales > Dothidotthiaceae > Dothidotthia > Dothidotthia symphoricarpi. The sequence goes on from NW_022985011.1 coordinate 556,592, forward strand.
TATTAGATCTTATTAATCTCTAAGAAGCTATAATATAGAGTAACTTTCTTATATTACTTAATAAAAATAGTAACTTTAGTACTATTAAAACTTAGTATATACTTAGTAGAGAAAGATACCTAGCTAAGCTTTAATTAGTTCTAAATAAGTATTACTATTATTTAAGCTATATTTACTAGAAATAGAGTAGTTAAGTTTATTAATTTAGTATTAGGCTTTAGAAGTTTTACCTTACCTTTAAATAGGCTAGGAGTTTTATTATTACTTAAGTTATTCCTAGGTTTCTCTCTCTAGGCTTACGTTAGAAGAGCTAATAATTAACCTATATTAAATAATAAATACTTAGTAGAAGGGTTAGTATTTAGGGTATAACCTATTAGTAAGAAGTTATTAGTTATCTTAAAAATTAAAAAGATATAAATAAGGATTATAAAAATAAGTAATAAGTAAGTAGTAAGAACTATTTTAACTACTATAGAAAAAAGAAGTAAAGATCTCTAAAAGGTCTTTATAGTAGAAAAGATTATAAGGAAAGTTATTATTACTATTATATATCTATTCTTTATTAGTAAGCTTCTTACCTTATTTATTCTTCTTATTTTTATCTATACCTAGTAGTACTTACTACTTTTAATTTCTTTCTTCTAATTATTTCTTAGCTAATTCTTATTACTAAAGAGTGCTTAAGTATAACTATAGGTTATATACTAATTATATAAGTTTTATAGTAGTAAGATAATCTCTAAGAGTTATCTAAGTATAACTAGTATACTAGCTATTATATTAATAGCTTCTTTAGGAGTAACTCCTTAGTTTTCTAGGTCTAGTATAATCCCTAGTTATAAAGTTACTAAATTTCCTAGAGGTATACTAATACCTTATTAAGTTCTTAAAGTACTAATTCTTAGGTACTAAATATAATTTAGTATTATACCTATCTTATATTAGTCTCTTAATTCTTAACTTAAACTTACTAAAGTCCTATTATTATTACTAAAAATTAATTACTCTCTAGATAAATATATTATAAGAATAATTTAGTATTATACCTAAATAGCTATAAATAGAAAGCTTCTTTAATCCCTATATAGGTTACTATATATAGAGAAGAGGTCTTTAACGCCTCTTTAGGCACGTATAGCTTAATACTAGATAGAATAAGTATATTATTAGTTAATCCTCTATTAAGCTCCTATTAGAGGCTTAACTATTATATACTAATTCTAGATTATATAACCTATATTATATAATCTTACTCTAATACTTCTTTAGATATACTTTCTATATTACTCTACTACACTATATCTATCTATATTTAGATAGCTACTTTTATCTAAAAGAACTTTTCTTTTATTCTAATAATAGGTCTTTATATAATTATAGTATACTCTAAATTATTATTTCTTATAAACTTAGAAAAAATAACTAAATAAGTTAAGTAGCTAGTATTAATTAAAGTAGATACTATAGCTATATTATTTATAATTATATAAATAGTTAATAGTTTCCTATCTAGCTAGTTCTACTAAAATAATAAAAACTACTCTTTTTCTTAATCTAGTTTCTTATACCTTTACTTATATTTATATATAGAAGTTTCTAGTTTTCTAAACCTACTATTTTCTTATCTAAGGACTCTTCTAGGTTATAAGTTACTATAAGAGTAGCTTAAGCTAGATAATTAACTAGCACTAAAAAGCACTTATTAGTATAGTACCTAGATTTTTTATAATATAAATATAGGTTCTTTTTTTTATAAAGGAAGTACTTTTCTTTAAAGGCCTATTTAGCTCTATTCTAGGTTCTACTTATTACTTTAGTTACTTAACTAAAGTAAGCTTTTAAGAGTTCTTAATTTATAAAGTTATTCTTAGAAGACTTTATATATAAAAAAGTAGACTTAATCTTAGCCTTAAAAAGATTTTCCTTAATAGTAACTACTTAAGTTATTAGTAACTAGATAGTCTAGTTACTTAGCACTTCTATAAATATTATTTAGTTTTATAGGTTAGGCTGTAGAGTACTAAAATACCTTATTTTTAAGTTATTAGTATTACTCTTCTTTTCTACTTTAAAGGCTAGCCTTATAAATTCTATATTAAAGTATTATAAAAAAAGCTTCCTTTACTAAAAGGTTTAAAGTTTCTACTTAACCCTCTTAGTATATAAGTTATCTATAAATTATTTATTTAGAAATATTTATAGGCCTTCTATAGTACCTATTTTATTATAATTTATTTATAATAAAGTAATACTAGCTATAGGCCTCTTTAATTAGTTAAAGATATACCTAAGGCTTAATCTTAGTCTTTTAATATTATATTTTAGCTTATAGTTTATTTAAGTTTAGAACCTTTAATAGTTCTTTTAGTTACTATTAAAGTAGTTAGAATTTAGTATTTTAAAGTTTTTTATATAGGTCTTAATAGTTACTATAGAAAAAGTTAGTTTTAGAACTATTCTTAGTCTACGTACCTTTTCTTTTAATTATTAAACTCTCTATTTAAAAGAAGTAAGTAGTAGTAGTATATTATTTTTAAGAAGGTTAATCTTCTACGTTAGTATCTATAGTATATTATATAGTTCTTCTAAAGAGAACTCTTTATTAAATTCCTTAATAAGTTATTTTTTAGCTACTACTAATAATAGACTAGCTATTAAGATTAGTATATTTATAAACTTTATTATTTATTATTTATCTTTTTAAAGACTTTAGGAAACTAGCTAAAGTTTTAGTAAAACTTTCTATTTATTTAAGTTTTATCCTGCTATAGTTTATAGGTATATTTTAATTACTTTCTATATAAAGCCTATTTCTACTAGCTATAAAGCTTCTGCTTTTAGCTTAATAACTATAGTATCTTTCTTAATAGATATACTACTAGTAGTTCTTAAGGTACTACTAATACTTAAGAGTATTTTTATAAGTAAATTTAAATATAAGAGGCTAACTCTAAGAGTAGTTACTAGTATAAATTAAATAAATTTACTAAGAATCTATAGTACTAGCTTTTCTCTACTTATAGTCCTTCTAGTAGTATACTAGCTGTTTCTAGTAGGCTAGCTAAGGGTAGGTATTAGTAGTTAGAGTTACTAAGCTCTAAGGCTTTACTTACTAAGGTTCTACTAGGCCTAGCCTATTATAGACAGGTAGTCCTAGGTAGTAGAAGAGGAATTATAGGTTATAATACTTATTATAAGATTATTATACACAGCACTTATAAGTATTACTATAGCTTTAGTGTCTAATATATCCTAGGTATCTTAAGGGTCTCTAAGAGTAATAGAGTAGAGAGTCTTCTTTAAGATTAGGTTCTAAATACCTGCGTATTAGAAAGTAATTATCTAGGCTAAGTGCTATTTAGGGTAGTTATTACTCTAGAGGAATAGCTTAGGTAAAGATACTAAGTTAAGCTTAAATATAAAGCTTATAGTAGGGTATATAGCTGTAGTAAGAGGAGTTACTGTAGTGTACTAGCGTTTAGTAGTAATATAGACGCGTTATAGACACGTTATTCTAGTAGTAGGTATAGTAGTAAGCCTCTAGAAGTAGTAGGATTGCTATTATCTACAGTAATAAGAAGAGGAGAATGTATAATAGATACAGTTAAGAAAGAGGATAATGCAGAAGTATTATTATAACGCGTAGAGCGCGTAGGCTTATAACCTGTAAAACGTAGTATATAGTGTAAAAGTTATAAAATTACTATAGAGGAGGCGCGAGCTCTATAGCTTGCGCGCTAGTCTCAAACTAGTGATGCAGACCGGGGAATCGCCCCTTCCAACAACTTTCTCTTCACTATGGTGGCCAGCAATCCTCTCAGCCATACTATGGTCTCCCCTTGAAATTTACGCGATGTCCGTTTATAGTGCCAGATGAAGAACGGCTTAGACTTCAAGGGGGGATCACAGTACACATCGCTGAACTGCGTGACTTCAGTCCCCTTCACGTCCCAATGCCACACCGCATCCCTGACTCTTGCTGGCAACAGTATTATTACAGGGGACAGCTGTAGGCAAGTGGTTGCATGCTATGTATGCTGCGTCTGTAATGCAAAGCATGACACACGCAATAGTAGTGAGAAGGTGTTTAGTTGAACAGCCGATGCTGAGAGTCTCTGTCGTTTTTATACGTGCTTGTCGCTTTGCCAACCAAGGCGTTGACTTGACTGATATGGCTAGGTAAGCTGATCTACTGAGCTTTGAGAGAATGGCATTCGTAACCGCTGTTGGGAGAGCCATATCTACCGGCTTGACAAGTGTGGTGGGGTTCACAGAGGAACCACAACATGAGTATAAAACAAGCCGAGAGAAGTGTGACAAAGCCACGGAATGAGATTAAACTTCGCTATCATCTTCAATATGATTACATCGTCCCAAGACGCTCAAGGCGAGTAAAGCACCTAGGTAGTCGTGTACAAGGTCCTCATAAGTAAACAAACAAACAAAACAGATAGACCAGAAAGGAGCTTTGTCTCCAATACTCTGCTCTACTGCGCTCCAATCATGCAAACGTGTTTTCGTTTCTCTCTTTCAATCCGCGTGCAGTGTACATCCATTCATTCATACGTATCCAAGACGTGGGGAACCTGCAGACGCGTTAGTTGAGCTGGAATGATGGTGTGGGATCAGTGTGTGATTTACCCAAAAAAACATCGCTCCATCGTACACATGCGGGTATCATCGTCTCAGGTCAGACCAGAAACGCCGGATTCCTCATCCCAGGGAAAGTAAAACCAAGGGAAGGTGGTCACTGAGTAAATACCCATCTCATCTCATCCCATCCCCTCCAATACTTCGCGTTACCAGCACCAATACCGACCCCACCAACACGCGATAACTTCCGCGCCACGCCGAGCAAGTTCAGTTGGCGCGTCCACTCGTGCCCAAGACGCGGTCTTTCTTGCTCTTTTGCTGGGGCTGGGGTACCTTCTCCTTGGCGGCGTTGGAGGAGGCTTGTTGTTGCTGTTGCTGTTCCTGCTGCTGTTGGGCTTCCCAGAGCTTGCGCTTGCGGTTGGCGTCGTACTGCTCGATGTCGTTGGCGGTGAGGGAGATGGTGGTTGGGGCGCGGCGGAGCATGGTGGTGGTGGTGATGGGGTGGTTGATGGGTGGGTGGGGAGGGTAAATGAGTGGCTTTGTGCTGAAGTAGGCTGGCTGGGGATTGGGGCAAAAGGAATGGCTGGCTGTTGCTGTCGTGTCACCGTTGTGCTGGTGTGTGCTTGTTGTGTGGTCGCTGATTGAGTTGAATCGAGATTGGTCCGGGTAAAAAGAAGTGAGATCGCGGCGTGTACAGGACGAAAGGGCAGCGGGGTAATTATACGTCTGTGCGAGAACCACTTAAGATGAGATCGTGGAGTGAAAGAAGATAAACGTTGGGCACGTGGGCACGTGGCGCGGCGGGCGATCCGTGTGCCAAGACCTCACGATGTCGAAAAGTTGGAGGTACACCAATACCGCCCGATTATGCCAATCGCCGCCATGTACCAGCGACACATGTGCCCCTCGGTAGGCGTGCTGCGGCGCTCGCTCGCAGGAGATGTAGTAGCGACGTCAAAGTGCTCGTCGAGAGCCCTCCACGTCTCGGTGAAGAGGCAAGACGACCAGCAGCCCAGCGGTGCTGCTCCCTCTGCCCCCAGTACGTCCCCCGCACGCTCAATCGCCTGCCTTGATACATAACTCTGACACCCAACCAGCTCCTGCCAACCCAAACTCCCGCACCGCCCGCAATGCCGCCGCCTTCAAGCAGATCGCCAGTCTCCCCAACCGGCGTATCATCCCCGGCGGCCTCGCAAGAGGAAACTTCCCCAGCGGCCAAACAGCACCACCTCCCCGCCGCCAGCCCAGCTCAGAAAACCCAGCTGCGTCCACCCCCGACGCCACCCCCTCCAGCGGCGCCCCCCGCCCCGCCAAGCTCGCAAAAGGGCCCCGAACACCGCGCACCACCTCCCCCACAGGCACGATGGCGCGCGCCCCCAACAAGCTCAGGATAACCCGCGAGCCCATGCTTCCCGGCTTCGCGCCCAGCCCGCGCGGACCAAACCTACAGGCCCGTCAAGACCGCCGCGGCGCCGGCCCAGGCGGCGACCGCGGAGCCAAAGGCGGGCCCGGACGCGGCAACGAGGACCGCCCCAAGAAGCGCGAGCGGAAAACCGACGGTGGGAATGCCGCGCGCATGGCCCCTGCTGACGTGAAGGTCGAGTCTACGCTCTCGGACGGCATGGTGCACCATCTTCTGCGGCTGCAGCGTAAGGAGTGGGATCGCGTGCCGTACGAGCCCAAGTATGCTCCGGGGAGCTTTGCGGCGAATGAGCTTGTGCATGCTGGACGGGAGTTGTTTAGGGGGGAGGTGCCGCCTGTGCAGGTTTGGGGTGCGTTGGAGAGGAGGATCGGTGTTGTGGGGATGCATGGCGCGGCGGCGCATTTGAAGGTTAGGAGGGTGTTGGATGGGGATGCCGAACCGTTTGGGGAGGAGGAGGAGAATACTTTGAAGGAGAAGAGTGGGTGAGAAGTGGGATATGTATATGACTACTGTACGACCACTGAATGGCACTGTGTTTGGTAGGAAGACGTCAACATGTGTCAGGAGCCGTTAGATTCGTCAGATTCTATGCTATACGATCAGACTCGAGGCTATCAGCCCATCTACATCCCTCTTCGAATGTCAGTGCTGTGATGCGTTGCCCTACTTCTGCGTCCTTCTATGCTCATAACCATAGACCGCGTCCGATGATAAACGACACGGGCCTCACTTCTGGAAGACCACCTTGTACTTGAACTGTGTCGGGAACGACTTATCCGTAATAAGCAGCTCCTCGCCCTCCTCGACCAGCTCACCCATCTTCTTGGCCAAGTTGGGGCGCGTCTGCTCCTCCAGGCCAGCCAACTGCATGTACAGCGACTTCTCACCTGTGCGGATGGACGGCTTCTTAAGTTGTCTGATATAACAGTTAGCAGCCGTGCATATCATGAAATTTTATGGACTAAACTCACGCCTCGGGTCGCTCCGCCAGCCCGTCAATGAAGTCCTGCAGCGTGGCATTCGGACTGACTTGCAGGGGGCGAGCGATATTGCCAGCCCCACACACAGGACAATCGTCCTTCTTCTGGTGCTCAAACGTATACGTATACACGCTATCGTCGCCCGTGTACATCATATAGTTCTCGCGCTCGGGATAGCCCAGGAAAGGGTTCGCATTCGTCATGATCTTGAAGGCCTCGTTGCAGCAGCTAGCAGCCACGATGGCGTTTGTGCTCGCAATAGCGGGGATGATGTTCTTAACCACGCCCTGCGTCATCGAGTACGTGACGCCGGGGATGTCGAATTCCTGGGCGCGCTTCAGCGCTTTCTGGTACAGCCACGTGATGTGCTCGGGGTCGTCTGTGTCGAGCGTCATGTCCTTGCGCTCCTCCTCCCACGCGATGATGTGCGCCCATTCGATGCAGTGCTGGGGCTGGCGGGGGATGGTGGCGAGTGTGCACAGTGGGACTGCGGCGCGCGGGGCGTGCATGTCGAGTTGGCATTCGATGCAGCTTGTCATTGTGGGGAGGATGACCCTGGCCTGGCCCTTGAAGCCCTCTGTCCCGCCGTCGATCAGCGGCTTCAGCGAGTCTGGGTTGTTCTCGTCGACCATGCCGACGAGCGTGGCGTTGATCCAGCGTCGGGCTTCGACGCTGTCCAGCCCGCACACTATCATGGCGAATTGCATGTAGTACGCTTCATCTTTGTCCTGGATTTTCCCGCAGTAAGGTGTTATCTGCACGCCTTTGACGCGCTTTTCGACGAAGCGCGCGGCCACTTCGGCTTTGTAACTCCCTACGTCTGCGTGGCGGAAGAGGAATTGCCGGTTTAGGTTGCTGACGTCGATGGTGTCCATGTCGATCACGTGGATGTCTTTGAAGCCCGAGAGAGCGAGGTTCTTGAGAATCTCACAACCTAGACCTCCGGCTCCGCTGGAAAATTGTCAGGTGAATGGTGGGTTAGGTTTGATAGTCAATAAACTCACATGACTCTGCAGGTTGTTAGTATTGATTCTTCTGATGGCAAAATCTCGCCTTTGACCTACAGTACTTTTGCCCTATCTAGAGTCTCTATGGCTGGCTCTCCCGGCATGAAAGAATCCTCGTCCGTGAATGGGCCCGTCCGTGTGAGGATGTTGTCGAGGTACTTCCTAAATCACAAGATTAGCTGATGAACAGATTTTGGAATATTGAGCTGACCATCGTGCTCGTGGACCTGCCGTCGAGGCGGAAGCAACGGTATCTACATTAACCGCCATTATCTTGTGTGTTGTGAGGAGGATGAAGACAAGTCAAGTTGAGCAAACGATGTAGGCATCTGTCGGCTGGAAGCTAGAAACGCTAGTGGACGCGTTGTTGTTTGTGGCAAGAATTGCCGATTGAGAGCGTGCAACCTGCAACGAACATCAACGAAGCAAACTCACCGAACAAGTCAACGTCGCGCGATTTCACGATGGGATCATTTCATAGTCAGAGAAATTCATAGAATATTCAGTCGCTTACATATGATTCTAGACTGATTCACGCTTCCTGAATAGTAAGTGGGAGCATGTTGAGGTTGTCCAGCCTGGCTGACATGGTGCAGAATCTCCGATTCTTGGATGAATCGGAAACATGACTGACTTCCTCACACCAATCTCCACCAAAAAGGTGAAGACCAAGGACGTCGAGCCTCTTTCGAAGAAGATTCAAAACCTGGAAGTTCGAGATGCAATCTCCATCAAATCTACAGACTCAGCATTGGAAGCATTGAAGAATGAACCGGATTGGGGGACTGTCAACAACGTCTTAACATACCTGACGTCTGACGGGGTGAACCTCTTACTACCAGGACCGTTGTTCGCGAGTATAGCCCATCAACTCGTCAACACCACGATACCGAGCTATTGGAGAACGTTGAAAGAGTCAAAACCTCAAGCCGCTCAGCTCGCTAGAATCCTTCGTAATCCTACAGGCCTTGGACATATCACCACGAGACTGCGGTCTCTCATCACAGACAGTCGGCAAAGGAAGGGTCCTGGAACTGCGCGCGATACTTCAGAGCATATAGAAGATCTTTTCGACGTACTTGATGGGGTGCTGCGTGACGATGCAACATCAAGCTTTGTCTTGAATGATATTCAAAAATATGGCAAGAACGCAATGCAGAAGACGTTGATCTGGAAAGAGTATGTATCGCAGACGGCATCAGGAAAGATACTGTCTATTGCGGCCGAAGCCGAAGATGTGTTGAAGAAGAGCGAGAGTTCTAGAGACGGCAGCTGGATTGCGGACGGTTCCAGGTTTGCGGCTTGGTTGGGCCGCAATATTGCTGTTCTGATGAAGAGCGACGACAAGAGTGAAGAGCACTCTACGGCTGTTGTGGAGCTCTGCTCAAAGTCGTTGACGCTGGGATATAGTGGTGAGTTTATTCGATGTGGAGATCTTTGTTCTTTTCTAACCGACTAGATCGTGTTGTGGGCTCTCTTTGCTCCATTCTCATTGACGATGACCGCATCGAGACTCTCAGGGACTTCATGTCCCGAATGAAGACTTTTGAGCAACGGAAATTTCTCAATGCAGTGATCGCTTTCGTGGACAAGCAGTACTTTCCGTCAATTATGGTGGATAAAGAAGATACCTCAATTACAGCATCCAAACCTATATCCAGTGTTGCTGGTCTACTATACAGCCTGACAAAGGACAACGATGTCTTGAAGGAGCATCTTGTCTCCGCACTCGCGAAATCGACGATTCCCTCATTAAGCGAGTCGTTCGCCGCCCGTAGAAGCGTCATTGCTGCGTTATCCAAAGACGACGGTCAGTCTGACCACAACTCAGTGTTTGTCAAAACGCTAATGGGAAGCAGACAAGATTCATACCTTGCTGGAAAACAGCATAAGACTTTTCGGAGACTCCGTCTACATAAAACATACGCCTATCGTGCAGCAAGAAGGTACCTCAAAACACGATTTCGCACACAACTTAGTCTGACAATCTCTAGCTCTCGCTCAAACTTTGGCACTATGCTGTGGCTATGTCCAGCGATCGCAAGCCATGTTTCTGACCATGATGGCCAAGTCCACATACCACACTAACGGAATGTCAAACCGCATCGGCGCTTCATCACCGCGAGCCCGCTTTCTGGGTATTGCAGTTGGTATTGCTATCTCAAAGATGGTTGACAAGCCAGAGCTTCAACTGAAGATCGAACTTGAGGGTGCTGATATTACGGAGGCAAGATGGTACCAACGTCTCACTGAAGTGAACGATAAGCTTGGAAGCACATCCGACCTGAAAGCACAAGACAAAGCGAAACCTCTAACCAAGCAGTCTGGCCGAATTCTAAAATCAGCACTGAAACCGTCGAAAGGGCCAGCCATCACAGAAATCCAGGGTCCTCGTGTCGTCGAGATTCTTTCTGAATCGGAAGACGAGGATGGCGATCTATTGTCTTACGAGAAGCCAGATTCCGACCCAGAAGACGAGACCGACGACCCCGAAGCTGTCACCCGAAACAAACCCACTGCACCTGTCTACATCCGAGATCTCATCGCAGGGCTGCGCGACCAAGAGAACTATGATCGGCATGAACTTGCACTCGCAACCGCCGCATCTCTTATCCGGCGCAAAGCAAACTTTGGCACTGAAGTAATTGACCATCTGGAAGAACTCGCCACCATCCTCACGGGTCTACAGGACAACTCAGAGTTGGAAGAGTTCGCCCAGCAGAGACAACAAGCTCTGATCGCTGTGTTACTCGCTAAGCCAGCGCAAATGGCGCAGTGGTTCGCACGCTCATTCTTCTCCGGCGACTACAGTCTCACCCAACGCATCGCCATGCTCACAACGCTTGGTCTTGGGGCGCGTGAACTTGCTGGCGTAAAGGACTCATCAACCGACAACCTCATCCCACCCAAGCCGTCCTTCCCCAGCAAACAGCTCCCACCCCATCTCCACAAGATGTACACCGCGAACCAAAACACCAGCCCCGTATCTAAACTCACAAGCAGCATGGCCCGAGACATGCTCTCCCCGCTCGCCTCACAAGCCGCGGACCAGCTCACCGGCCCCAACATCCTCAAAGTGCGCACCTTCAGCTCGCGCATGGAGGTCGAGAAGAAGCGGCAAAAGCCCATCCCAAACGCCCTCGCCCAGGTCGTCGCGGATAACTTCTTTTTCCCGCTGTCCGGCCGTTGGTGGCTGCAGGTCCGCAACAGCAACGACTCGATCTACGCGTCCACGCACCTTCTGCCGCCGTTTCTGCAGACGCTGTCTCTGCTGTTGAATGCGTCGGGCCCGAACACGCTGTCGTTGCCGCAGATGACGCGCGAGTTCTGGGATCTACTTCTCTCGGTGCGCGGGCTGGCGGGGAAAGACAAGGCGGTGTTGAATGCGGTGTTGTTCGGCTTCTTGATGTTGCTGGAGACTAATGAGAATAAGGAGCGGGTGGCGACGGAGCACGGGAAGGAGTTGATGGAGACGCAGGCGTGGGTGAAGATGGTGTTTGATGGGCTGGGGGCGGGGAGCGAGGAGGATGAGAGGGTTAGGGTGTTGGCGGCTGGTGTGGTGGTGCGGTGTGGGGAGGTGGTGGAGAAGTATCAGCGGAGGATGGCGGGCGCGCTGATGGATTATTGAAGGTAGATTACTCGACGAGACTCGAATGCGTTCTCATTGAGGTGACTGTGCTACAGAAAATATATACCTACCCCATTTCAACAGCCCCGACTGTACTGAAGACTCAATAACTGACAGCTTACTTGGATAGAAATACAGAACGACACAATGTCATTCTTGAGAAAATGAAGTATACACGTCCTCTACACGCCACAGAGACGGCAAGTCGATTAGTCATTCTTCCACGTTCCACATACAAGATCCCAAAGGCCATGACAATTGATAACGCGGAACGAGAGTGCGTATTGAGCAAACCCTACTGTGGGCTTTTAATTCTTACTAGAGCATCGCCTGAACTTTCTACAGCTCATTATCTGCAACAGAGGGATCTAACGGATGTCGTTCAGCAATAAGAGTGTGTTCTGTGCAGCTATGGTGAAAATACGAATTGACTATCGCTCTGGGGCCACCAGCCACATCGTTGTGTGCGTAAAGGGCGAGGGGCGAGGGACATGTACAAAGTAGTCGATGATTCTCGCTCCAACACACTGAATACTTTGCATTTATTCGTCCGCCATATGAGAGGTGGAGACGTAGACTTCCACACCAAACGGTAGATATCGGACACCCTGAAGTTCCGACTCCACCGCCAACCACCGAAGTCTTCCCGAAACCCCCGAAGTCCAGCCATCCCGCGGGCAAGCTTACGTCCCCACTCATCTAGCGCGCCAAGTCTTTCGGAGTATAAAAGACCTTCCATCCCGTGTCCCTTCTGACGACCTCATACTTACCTTCTTGGGATCACTGAGCTCAAGCTTTCAGTCGATCTGCTTGGATCTGCTTCATTGTACAGCGAGGACAGGTCTGAGTATGAATCTCCTTCGGGGGCTTCACTGGGGCAATTTTTGCTGGACTGCTCACCGCGTGTGTGCCATGTTTTTTCGTTGACGGGTGGCGCTTAGGCGCTGCTGTTGAAGAAGAAAATCGGTAGTTGGGATGGTGGATGGAGGTGGAAGCGGTTGCAATCCATCAGCCGTACAACGCCATATTAGATGCTTGTGAGATGTTGTCTCTTGTGTCTCATTGTCAAAAGAATATCGTTGCTTCCCATGTGTTGTGTAGGCATAACAGCTGTCGCCTTGATGTCACGTATGCTCCTGTTCCCTTGCAACGTGTCACGACGAGCTACCTCGAACTCATGGCAGGACACAGCGGACGATCGATTTGCCTCTTCTGAAATATACGACATCTACAAAGCTTAGGATTCACGCTGCTGTGCTTTAACGTATTCTTCAAACATGGTTACTGGCCAGCCTGTACACAGCCTGAAATACATCGAGACATACCCAACAGCTTCTGCCTATGTCCAGCCCTCTGACCTGAACAACAAACTCTACCAGGAGCGAAGCAAAATCAATCAAACGCTGCCTATCAACGCTGCTGACGCAAAAGACAATCTGGACAGAGCAACGAGCAAAAGGGTCGACAAAAAGATCTGGACGTTGTGGGAATTGCACCCACATGTTGGGTGAAGCCCGTCACGTGTTGTGATGTCTACCTAAATTAGGAGATGGAAAGACGGGACGGTGGACAAAAAGGCTGCAAAATGGCGGCAAAACGCCGAGCAAAAAATAGATCTGGACGCTGTGGGAATTGAACCCACGACCGTTCACAATCACCGTGTAGTGCAAAGCGAAAATCATACCCCTAGACCAAGCGCCCTTTGGATCTTGATGTAAGTAGGAGCAAGTCACAACTCCATATTGTTGGTTAAACATCGCGGCCTGTCATAACCGTCATCGCATTCACACAGCCACTGCGTCCGGCCTTAGCTCCCGCCGAACAACCGTCAGCTCTGCGAACACGGTTACGCGTCGTCGCACTGCTCTCACGTTACCTTATGAACTTATGTTTTAGATTGATCGTGGATAATCTCTTCCGATTCCTCCGAAAGCATCCATTGACGACCGGCTACATCTCCACGTTCGCAACTTAGCATTGCGCGCCTCTCAAGCTGTCAACAGCTACACAAACAAGCCACACCAACCAACACCATGGGGTCGCTAGGCACCTATTTCCTAGATGTGGTCTACTCGTTCACAAACTGTATGGTGTGCTTCCCCAGCTCGCCACAGCTCAAGATCAACAGCCGGAGCTTCAAGATCCTGCGATTACTGGGCGAGGTAAGCCATTTACTCTCCTCTCGATTCGCCCTACGTTAGCTAATGACATCCCCAGGGCGGCTTCTCCTACGTGTACCTCGTGCAAGACAACGCCAACCAACAGCTGCTCGCCCTCAAGAAGATCCGCTGCCCCTTCGGCCAGGAAAGCGTCAGTCTCGCGCTGAAGGAAGTAGAAGCCTACACGCTCTTCGCGCCGCACCCGAACATCATCCACTCGATCGACTATGCGGTTGAAAAAGACAAGTCAGACTCGTCTGCAAATACAGTCTACATCCTGCTCCCGTACTACCGCCGCGGCAACCTCCAGGACATGATCAACGCGAATCTGGTCAACCACGCAAAGTTCCCTGAGCGCAGGCTTATGGTGTTGTTCCTGGGTGTGTGCAAGGCGCTCAAGGCTATGCACCAGTACAAGGTCAAGGGCGGGCCGGGGGGCGCGAAAAGCGAGGCCAAGGCGAAGGGTGTGAGGAAGGCGGGCGCGAAAGCAGACGCGCACGCAGCAGAGAGCATGGAGATGCGGCCCAACCGGCGGCATCGCGAGAATGACGACGACTCGGAGCAGGAAGCCGAGCCGCTGATGGAAGGCGAGATCACAATGGAGGCAGAAGGCATAGCACCAGGTGGCGCGAGAGCCTACGCGCATCGCGACATCAAGCCCGGTATGTTTGCCATTCTGACGTAGTCTCACGCTCAAACGAACCTTTACTAACCCGCACCAGGCAACATCATGATAGACGACGACGGCACAACGCCCATCCTGATGGATCTGGGCTCCCTCGCCGCAAGCCCAACGCCCATAACGTCCCGCTCCCTCGCACTGCAAGTCCAAGACCTCGCCGCCGAGCACTCGACAATGCCGTACCGCGCCCCCGAACTCTTCGACGTAAAAACAGACTCGGTCATCGACACAAAAGTAGACATATGGTCGCTGGGCTGCACGCTGTACGCCTGTCTGGTGGGCAAGTCGCCGTTCGAGGCCCGCAGCGACGAGACGGGCGGTAGTCTGAGTATCTGCGTGCTGGGCGGCGATTGGCGGTTCCCTGACGAGGGCCCGCAGAGGGGCAAGCAGAAACAACCCGCTGCTGAGGAGGCGATTAGCGATGGGGTCAAGGAGGTGGTGAGGCAGTGCTTGAGGCTCGAGCCGGGGGATAGACCGGATGTCGACCAGTTGATTTCGCTGGTCGAGAGGGTGTTGCGCGATTTACCAGAGGATGGCGCGGATGGTTAGATGGTGATGGTGCTGGTGCTGATGATTCGACGAAGCTTGTTGGGAACAGAGGTATGGCCGGTTTCCTCGTGGAGTATGTGCTGATGAAGAGGAAAGTGCTATACTTGTTCATCTTTCACAACGACCAGGCAACAGTCTGGATTTCTGCAATTTATACCCCTTATTTCATCCATCTTACAAAGTCTCGTCTATGCAATTCATGTGCTCCCAAGTTTCATACCCATGACCAAGGAATTTCCGTTCCAGCATGGAGGAAGTGAAAAACCAACAATAATCTGACAAACCTACAAAACCACCAAACATCCACATTCCGCTTCAAACCCCCATGTCCCCACATCACATCCTCTCCAACCCCATCAGGGCCACTGATTCGTCGCCCTCTTCCCTACCCCAAAATCAATATCAACATCCAAGCTCTTCAAAAAGTCCGGCCGCCCCAACCCATCCACCTGATCGATATCCCGCGCCTTCGCCAGCGCACGAACCGTCGCCTCGGACTTCTCACACATCCGATACCACTCCCTCTCGTAGTTCTTCGGCCCGGGCGTCCCCACCTCGGGCAGAATAGCCCACTCAGGCAACGCCTTATACGGCTTCCCGTCCCTGAACGCCTCGTCCGCCTCGCTGGTCTTGTACCACCAGAACCGCTCCTTATTGTCGTCCTCGAGGCGCTTGTGCATGCGCGTCCAGCCCTGGCGGAGCGGCGAGTAGGCGTCCCAGCCGCGGACGAGCCGGCGGTGGTAGACGATGGGGTGGATGTATTCGTGCGTTCTGCCCAGGTCGGTGAGGGGCGTCCACTGCTGCTCTTTGGCTTTGGGGTGGTATGCTTCGATTGCTTCGTGGCCTGGGTCGCGCGGGTGCGTGCCGTTGAGGTAGTAGATGCCGCTGAAGGGGTCTTTGAGCGGGCCTATGCCCCAGCCGTAGTCGAATGTCTTGTGGGCGTGGGGTGGGTCGCGGGGAGTGGGGATGAGCGCGTCGGGTGTTTCGTTGAAGTGGAGGATGTTGGGCACTTTGTGCCATAGTCGCTGGGCGGTGGATTCACTCTTTGTGTGGTGGTATGTGCATGCGAAGCGGATTTTGTTGAGCCATTGCTGGTGCTTGTGGAGGTAATCGTTGAAAGCTGATTTGTCGATTGTTAGGAAGGGCGAGACACATTGTAGCATCCATGTTAGGGTAGCCATGGAGATATCTGGGATGTTTGTTAGTCTTGTTTGGAGCTTGTGGTGGTTGGCGTAGCTATACTGACTTTCCAAGTCGCCCTCCATGTCTTTCTGGCAGTCGTCGGACCCTCCTCCACAATTGATGTGAACGCCGGGGAACTGTAGGCCAGAGTATTATCAGCACATATCTTGTTGACAAAAATCTGTTTGATGGCTAACGTACCCATACTTGCTTCAAATCAGGGACATCTTCCGTCATTCCATAAGGAATGTACCACAGCGTCGGACGGAAAGATTCTCTGCGTTCGTTCAAAGCTAACGCTTGGTATGCATGCTCAATATCTGCTACTAGTTAGTCCTAGTCTTCAGTGACACATCATACACTTACTTTGAGACAACTTGACATTGTGGAAGCCGAACTGAAGCCGCTTGTCCGCGTTGTCAATGCCGATAACGTCAGGTACACCTAAGCTTCCAACAGTATCCCACACGCCAACAACCTTGACTCTCCTACTAGCAGGGTTGATAGCAAGTTCTCCATGCGGAGGAATCTCCCAAACCTCCGCTTGGAACTTCTCATCGTCTAGAAATTTCGTGCCCGCCTTCTCCAACTGTTCCCCCTCTTTACTGAGCTTGCCTTTAACAAACCACTCCCAAGCCTTCGTCTCGCGAAATTCAAACCCCTTTTCATTCGTCGTATACGCGCGGTATACTTCCGGGAAAAACTCCATATCGATTGGTCGCATGACGCCGATATCCGACACCAACCCAGCCACAGCTCTTGCCGTATACGCACCCCTCGAGAACCCAAAGCAGAAGATCTCATCACCAGGCTCATAATTCATGACGATGAAATTGTAGGCTTCGATGACGTTCTCTGCTAAGCCGGCCCCTGTTCCACCTTGCCACCCAGACTCAAATTGGCTTATATCACCGGTCCCTATCCCACTGTCGTAGTAGACGACTTGGTGCCATTTCTTCGACGGATTATCTCGCTCAAGGCCTATACGTGCAATGAGACGGCAAAGCTTGGTAACGTTTGACGGGACGTTCTCTCTACCGCTAACGCTGGATTGCCAAGTACCGTCGCAGCAGACGACAAGGCGTCGTCCCCAAGGTTGATCGTCAGGCATATTCTTTTCTTAAATTGATATAAAGTAATACGAACGAATAAAACAAGCTGCAGACGAGAGGAACGGGACTGTGGAGAAGGACTTATAAGCGATTGGCAAGACGCAAATTCTACACCCAAAACTGATCTGAACGTTGCAAGAATAGATGGAGTGTAAGCAGCAGTTCTGAGAAGAGCAGCTTTCAGCGCTAGCCAACATCCATCCAACAGGCAACGGGGCAACTGAATACTCGGTCTGTGATCAGCAACCTTGCGCCACGCTCAGCCACGGCTCCGGCACGCTGCAATGTGCGGCTGATACGCTGACAGGCAGCACCTTTTTCCGAATGCACGTGGAGTACAGTCTTCACCGTCATTCTCATCGGAACTTCGGCGAGTGTGAACATAGCTGACGCTGAGAAAGAGTCATGATTCGAGATGCGGTGTCCTATGTGGCTGCGGGAGTGCCGTGGTTCCGTAGTGGGGAATCGTGTCTAGCTGAATTGAGCAGAGACATATTACACATCAAATGTGCACGCGTGTCCATTTAGATGTCATGAGGCTTGTGTAAGAGTCAGACTAGAGGTGATTTATACGACGTTACAGTTTACCTAATTTGGGTTGTAGTGTGATTAGATGTATGAGACGCGCAGCACAAGAGTAGCCTAACGATGGTGACCATGCGTATGAGAAACTTCGCATAACATATTGATATTAAGACTATAGATTTGTCGAGGATGAAGCAAGAATAATGGTAGAGTCTTAGAGTGACAATTCATGATTTGCTTATATCGTTTACTGCTCGGTTATCGAGCTTAATCTCTTCCGTCTGTGGTTATTGATTATCAAGATGGTGCAACCCCGGTTGCACTGCATTTTAGCCAGGCGTACGTTGAAGTTGCGAAGCACAATCATCGAAGAATCCTAAATACCTGAACCGGGAGTTCATCCAAGTCTTGAGCGCATCGGCTGATGTTCGATCGTGAGAGTTTCTTTTGCATCCCTTCGAGTCATATCGACTATATGCACTGTGGCATGAAAGCCTGGTGTTGGATCCAGGCGTAGCATCTGGTTTCCCTCAGTCGCTACTGCTCACTATCCAACTTCCTGGGTATCTTTTGGGCATTTTGTCAGCCTCCCTCTTCACTCGTTGTAATGCCTTTTGCTGTCCCTCTGGACTCTCTTCCTCCTGGTGTGATGACGTGTGCTGATCAATATCCTCCCCGTCCCCGACCTCTCCTACCTCCTCGCTTCTTGCGGTCCCAGCCACCTCTGAAACCCCGTCCACCTCCCTGGTGTCCATTCCTCTCGTCGCGTTCTCGCTCTTCCTCTTCCCTCCTCATCATTTCACGTTCTCGCTCTGCGCGTTCGGCCTCGAGCTCCTCTGCGGTCTTCTCAACGCGCACCTCTGGCTTCTTGAGATCCGTGGGATATCTTGGGTGTCCGCCAATCTTGCAAGTCGGTCCCTGAGGACAGAAGCCGCATAGATAGAACGGACATAGTTTATCCTTTTTATTATGCTTGAGTGCGCAGTGTGGGCCCAGTGGGCAGAAGCCACGGTCGTAGTGCGGGCACGATGGTCGCTTGGCTTCGGGGTCGATGTGAAGGTACAGACAGTCGTCGCCGTTGGAACACGTCTGATTGCGGGCATAGTACGAACATTCGGGCATTCGTCTTAAGTTGTACTCGTGAAGGAACTCGCACGCTTCTCCTTTCTTACAGAGACCGCGCAGCCAATGCTTGCACACCAGACTAGAGACAAAGTCAGCTTGCATAACCACATGGATCGTCAATGGCTAGCTACGCACTTGTTGTAGGATGACGATACATGGTGCTTGTCTGGGCACCGGTTTCCCAGTGGGCAGTGTCCTTGCATGTACGCTTTGCATGATGGCCGGTCAGGATCGAGGCCAAAGCGGTATTCACGTCGAAGAAAGTCGCTGAAATTGAAGTCATACATGGCCTTCCCGGCCTCTTCCAGCATCTGGTCAGGCGCAGCTGGGCTCTGTACATCCGTCATGATAACGGTCGTACGATATTCGCAGTATCTAGGCTAACTCTACAATAAAGTAGCGGAACTCCGAACCAAGCCAATAGGCTGAACGATAATCTTCTCAGGTTTAGAATGGGTCGAGAGTATAGTGTAGGGGTGGGAGATATGCAAGTAATGAGCGGGTCGATCGCAACAGAGTTAGTGGTGATGTGATCGCGTTGTCGTTCGCGGGAGCTCGATTGAAGGAAGTCGCGCTACGAATGTAGGACGTGCTCGCCAAGAGATTTCACCGCCGTCCTAGTCGATCATCTGTCGTGCATCCACATTCATGCACCTTACCCATGGCTGCATCCCGCTCCGCATGTTGCCAAGTGTAGAGTCCCAGCCATTTGTGACCCTCCTACGTTTTAATCAAGCCGAAGGTTGATCAGCCGTGACATCGCGAGACCTGCTAGCCCAGCATATTCGCACTCCGCTTTCTCCAATCCGTTAATACAGCTCTGTATGGACACTATTCTGACGCCATTCGTACACGCCTCCACGCTATCAATCAAGTCGGACATAATCCCGAGCCCTCACATGTTAACTGGATCCCTCTTTACGGCGTATGAGACTTTTCGACACCACCCCGTTTTTCCAGTCAATCGATCCCCAGTCACAACTGTCACACGCAGCTGGGGTCTACATGTCTACATCCCGTGTACAATCTAGAAATACGGAAGCTTTTCCCTGCCTGTGTAATCGTCGGAATAGTAATTGTGGCTTCTTCTCGCTCCCACTCGAGGCATTGATATGCAGACCTCCCTCCACATGAATACTCCACTCTTCTCAATGTTACATTCATTTATGGAGAGATTTACGTACTCTACGTTACAACTCGATCTGGCTTCTCAACCACGTATTTGGGCATTTGAGACATCGTGACGATGATATCTCAATACCCCTCGACGTTGTCAATCTGGGCGGACTTAAACTACTAACTACAGCACTACTTTCAGTACCAATCCAGTATTTGGAATCACCACGCTCTCCGTGCTACGGAGTTTCTCGTCTGGGCGTGACCGTAGAATCGATACGAAATGGGATGAATATGGCCGAAGTGCATGAGAAGCTTTCCCCTCTTGGAAACTCATGCCGTCGTTAGTTTCTACGACCGATGATCGGCTGCTCCAATCCCAAGTGTCTGGCTTCGTTTTCAGTTGCTCAAGTTTATATATACGATCGTCTTTGCCGCTCTTTCGAACCACAATTCAACTCGATAACACACTGTACGCCGCTGTTGACCCGATTTAGTTTCTCCAGAGTTGCACACATAAATGTAACACAATCGAACGTCCGTAGTGCGACAAACCTCTTTTGCTTATCATTTGCATAGTCTACGCCACTCCACAGAGAAAGAACACATTCCCACAAATCTTGCTTCTTTCTCACGCCTCTTCCCATTCGGCTCTTTTTTGCCGGTCTCCACCCACTGCATACTCTGACGTGCAGGACGAAGAAGCGGCTAAGCGGTTAGCAAATGACGGTGACCGATGATGAGCCGAGCCATGTGGAACTCCCCGCTTGATCTCGACACCAACTTCTCGACACCACTTCAAGCTATGTTCTGGAACGGCGTTTACTATCCCAATTGGCGCATCTATCGCGACCAAACACCAGCCTCCCTAAACTTCGATGTTATTTCTCATGTTTTCTACGCTTTTGCTTGGTATGTTGATTTTTCCATCAATTCATGTTTTTGTACTAACATGGATACAGGGTGAAGCCTGATGGTGAAGTATACGTACGCTAAGGTGCTATATGAATATCATTACTTTCTGACTTTGTGCAGCTCAGTGATGAATGGGCAGATGCTCAGATTGACGTCGCTGGCGTCGATGATGTTCCAGCAACAAAAGGCTGTCTCAATTCATTTGCCTTGTTGAAACGGAAATATACGAGGTTGCGGGTAGTGCTTTCTGTCGGTGGTGGCGGTAAGGGCAGCGAGCCGTTTGCAGAAGTGGCTCGAGATCAAGGCCGCCGTGAACGATTTGCCCAAACTGCATTGGGACTGGTACAGAAGTTTGGAATTGACGGAATCGACAGTAAGTTAGTTTTTATCATCCGAACACAAAATACTGAAAGATAACCAGTCGACTGGGAGCATCCGGCGGACTCTAAACAAGGCGAAGACTACGTCGCATTACTGGCGGCTCTCCGAAGGTATCTGCCTGCTCCACAATACACTCTATCTACAGCCCTTCCTGCTGGCGAATGGGCTCTACAGCACATCAACCTAGCGCATGCTTCGAACTATCTGGACATGATCAACCTCATGGCGTACGACTACTCTGGTCCATGGGTCGCCAAATGCGGTCATCAAGCTCAGCTTTTTACCCCACAGAGACCGCACAGTGCCGAAGCCGCAATTTCCTGCCACTCTGCAGTCTCGTATATGGTACGGCAAGGTGTCCCAGCGAACAAGATCGTAATGGGAGTTCCAGCCTATGGCCGATCCTTTACTGAAACGCAGGGTGTGGGACACTCGTTCTCAGGATCAGCAGGAGAAGAGGGCACGTTTGAGTACCGAGACTTGCCGCGCCCTGGTGCGACAGAGCATGTTGACGAGGCGGTTGGCGCAGCTTACTGTGTAGGTGGCGATGGAGGGTTTGTCACGTACGACAACCCACAAGTCGTCAAGATGAAAGCGAACTACGTGCGACAGAACGGGTTAGGTGGGTTATTCTATTGGACTGGGACGGGTGACGTGAGCTCTCTTACTCAAAAGGACCGCAGTCTGGTGTACAACGGGTTCTTGGGATTGTTCCCGCAATGATTTCAATGAGGTGTCAACGCTTCGAGCACTGGTAAAGCCAAGATGCAAGACCTGCTGGTCTACAAAAGGATAATAGCGTAGCATTGATCCAACTATGTATTCTCGATTTTGTCAGCTGCAGTGCTCTATGCCCCTCGACGCGTGTCACTAGCGCGATGGAGCTACACGACACGAATGAACACCACTGTCTAATTACCAAACTGGAGCTTGTTCCATTGCCAACAGTGCAAGCACGACACTCCATGATATTTGTCTGAAGTAGTGTCAGCCTTGAAGTTTCGACTCCAGAAAAATCCGCAGTTGCAACAATTCTGGCCGCGAATCGCGAGCGCACAGGGTCAATGCAGGCCTCCACTGGACTCCATGCCTGCACCTTCCTTCACTTCTGGTACGGCGGCAGACATGAACTCTGACTATCCTGGAAATACGCTGACGGCCAACGCAGCTGAATACGACCCCATCGACCACCTGAATGCCATCTTCTCGCACCCCGCAGCGCTCGCGTCTGTGTCAGCCACCTCCGAGGCCCTCCGCAGTTACCAGGATGATCTGGACGAGGACATTGTCGACGTCGCCGCCTCACAGTCGGCCTCTGACGCCGACAGCGTGCAGCGCATCCAGGCGGCCAAGGCAGAGCTGGCCGATCTGTTCACCAAGATCGAGAGTGTGCGCGAGCGGGCCATGCAGACGGAGCAGACCATCACCGACATGACAGCCGATATCAAGCGTCTGGACAGCACAAAGCGCAACCTCACTCTCTCCATGACGGCACTCAAGCGCCTACAAATGCTGACGACGGCCTACGAGCAGTTGCGGAGCCTGAGCAAGTCGCGCCAGTACAGAGAATGCGCGCAGCTGCTGCAGGCTGTCATACAGCTGGTCGCACACTTCAAGAGCTACCGCTCCATAGACCAAATTGCCACGTTGAGTCGCAATGTGGCTGATCTGCAGGGCGAGCTGCTCGAGCAGGTGTGCGAGGACTTCGAGGTTGCGTTTGCCAAGAGTGAGGTTCCGCAGCGCAAGGCTATGCTCGCAGAGGCTTGTCTGGTCATAGATGCGCTTGGTGATCATGCCCGCATACGCCTTGTCAACTGGTACTGCAACACTCAGCTCCGCGAGTACAGACAGGTTTTCCGCGGGAACGATGAAGCCGGCTCGTTAGACAATATCTCGAGGAGATATTCGTGGTTCAATCGCATGATGAAGACATATGATGTTGAGCACGCCTCAATATTCCCACCCTATTGGAGAGTGAATGACATGCTTGCCAACTCCTTTTGCGAAGGCACACGGGACGACTTCAAGGCTATCCTGCAGCGTTCGATGCGAAAAGGAGAAGGTCAGACTTTGGACGTGGACATGCTTCTCTCGTGTCTACAGGAGACACTAGACTTCGAGCACAGTCTGGAACGTCGCTTTGCTACTGAGGTTCGTGAACCTCGACTCCTGACATGATACACACCTGTTTGCTCACATTACGCAGTCCCGCTCTTCCGTCGATACCATGGCATCCAAGGATGACAGGCCGCATGGATTTACTCAGATCATCTCTGAAGCGTTCGAGCCTTACATGAGCCTTTGGGTTGAGTCTCAGGACAAGTATGTTGTGCAGCCTCTATTGTCTCCATTACGTCGCTAACTATGTAGGCAACTTGCAACTCTAATCCCAAAGTACCGTCAGCAACCACTCAGAAATACCGAGGAGGATTTCTCACCCCAAGCTGTTATTCCTTCATCGACAGAGCTATTCCACTTCTACCGTCTCACATTGGCGCAATGTGCCAAGCTCTCGACCGGAACCAGACTGTTGGAGCTTTCTACCACGTTTGCCAAATACCTGGATCAGTATGGCCGACAGGTGCTATACTACTTCCTCGGTGAAAAGCCAGGGGCGCAGGGGCCTTCTTTGGAAGACGCAATTCTCATCCTTAACACTGCAGACTATTGCTATGCTACCTGCAATCAACTAGAGGAGAAAATCAAGGGACGAATCGACGAGGAATTCAAGTCAAAGGTCGACCTGCAGAACCAGGCCGATGCTTTCATGGGCATTGCTAGTGCAACAGTACGTGTGCTGGTCCGAAAAGTTGAGATAGCCTGCGAGCCTAGTTGGAGAGAGATGCGCAACACACCCTGGAGCAAGCTCGAAAGTGTGGGTGACCAGAGTTCGTACGTTGCGGAGCTCCTGCATCACGTCAAAGACACATCAGCCGAAATTACAAAATACCTTCATAAGCAGCAATACGCACGAGCGTTCTGCGATAGTGTCGTCGATCTCATGGCTGCCACGTACATTGCGAACATTGTACAAAGTAAGCCGATCTCAGAAGCCGGTGCGGAGCAGATGTTGCTTGATTCCTATGTCTTAAAGAAGGGCTTCACTGAGCTTCCGATTCTCAACGAGGATCCTGGGACAGCACCGCCAGCAGGGTAAGTCCATTTGCTCCTTCCTTCTCGCTTATAGACTCAATACTGACCATCATTACAGCTTCGTCAAACGTGCAAACCAAGCCATGAGCAGAATTGACCCCCTACTCAAGACTCTCCAAGTCCGCCCCTCCCCCCCAGAAGCTCTCGTGCAAGCCTACCTCATCCACATCGCCGACAAGTCCGACACCAATTTCCGCAAGATTCTCGAACTCAAGGGGATCCGCAAGGCCGAGCAAACACAACTCCTTGACCTCTTTGCCGCCTTTCGTGCCTCACCCAACCACGAGAATTTGGTGGAGAACTCACCTCTACTCACGCCCATGCAAATGCAACCTACACACACAAGTGCCGGAAGTATCGGTGGCGTGCCAGGCGCTCGCTTTGACCCCACCGGTCTGGGCAACATGCTTGTCAACGCCGCGAGAGACGGGGTGGATCGATTCGGCAGTCCGGCGCCGCAGATAGTAGCGGAGGACGCGAAGGCGAGTGTGAACGAGAATTTGAAAAACATTGGGAAGTTTTTCAGGAGAGATGTTGGGGGGTTTAGAGGGTTTGGTCGGGGCGAGGATGGCAAATGATGTGGCATGATGGATGATGTATGGTAATGAGATGGACGGTTGCTCGGATGAGTAGCCCGCTTCCGATAGCAAACGCTTATTCACATGGACTGCAGTTTGCCATGTGACTTTGTATCTGTCACGTCTTGGTACGCATACACGCTACGAACGGTGATGGTGCATCGTTGTATAGGCTTGTGAGGTACCTGGCATGTCGCGCTGTTTCTAACACTCCACACAGTCCTTTGTAGTACGTACGTGTCGACATCGGAGTACATTGATGTTCAGCACACGGTAGAAAAACAACACATTCACATGCACATTCACGTTCACAGACATTCACAACGCACCTCCATCCCTTCCAGCATCGACATTGTCAAAGCACCACGTAGTGTTCAACAGTCACGTAACTATGCTCCTCTCCAACAAAGACCTAGCCACAAGTGAATGGCAATATACTTATCTCCCCTCTCCTCCCAACCCTTCTCTCCCCTCGCTCTCTTATCCTTCCCATCCACATTCGTTCATCCATCTATCCATTCATTCATCACATCAGTCGATCAACGATTCAATACTAAAATGGCATTGCCCGACATTCCTACAATCGTATGTAAGTTGAAGTCTCAGAGTGGTAAGTCTGACAAGCCCGTCATTGTTCCCGTTCCGGAGCAACATAGGCCGCCGGCTGCGCCTATGGGGAGCAATCATCAGCGAGAGGATGTACAGCCTGAAGATGCGTCGCGGGTTTGGCGGGAGAAGGTCGTGGCTAATGTTCCGGAGGGGGAGCGGTGATGGAGTGTCGTGAGGTAGATGTTATACTAGGAACTTCAAGTATTGCTTGGTTAGAAGCTGTATGTGGGTTATGATGTTGAACTTGATATTTGGCTTGGTATTATGCAGGGCCGGCGGGATGTGATAGTTTTGTCGTTGCTGCGCTGTACATGACATGAATATCGATGATACATGATGCTTCAATCTGGAGAGGTCATGGCATCACTCAAAGGCTGTAAGGTGGGAACAGCTCAGTTCATTGGTGATGGGAAGGATTGAGTAACGCGAAGTGTGGATATGGGGGATAACGTTCCGATAACTACCGTCTGCAATTTCATATGGTGATTTCGAAAGAAGGCTCGTTGATTCCATGTTTGCTCAGGTCTGACAGTGCCTTGCAACAGAACGCAGAGAATCTGCCGCAGTAAGTGAACCACCAAGATTGCGGAAGTCGACAGATGCAAAAAGATAACAGCAACCGTGATACCCAACTTACCGAGCCATAGTACAACTGTGTCCAGGGGAGAAGCTTCTCTCTCACCATCACCATACTCCAGCATTACAGTGAAATCAGTTTCCTACCACAAGTCATCAGCGGCTATCATTTGACATTCACAACCATGTGCCATACCATGAAGTTTGTGCCTTTAATCGCTGCTTAAAACCTCATGTCCGTCTCTGCATGAAGAATCAATATAGCATTCACTGCTCAAGCAAAGTACTCACCCTACAACCACAGCAAAACACCTAACCACCATGCTCAGGCTCAACCCGACGGTTCTCTCCCTCACGCACGACGATGTGCTTGCACTCAACAAGAAGAAGGAAGAGAAGCCGAACACCACCAATGACGAAGAGAACGCCAATCCGGCTCCCAACACTGAGAAAATCGAGGATGCGATCGTCGAGATGGGATGCGGACAATCCAAGCCAGCAGCTGGACCCGCCCATGTATCAGCTGCCCCCGCAACGACCGTGTCGCCAGGTGAGGAGGTTGAGATAATGCAGGCTCGCATCGCTGCTGTGAAGTGTCTGCGGTGTCAGGCGTTTAGTCGTCGGTGCACGCATCAGGATGCGCAGACGCCATGCGAGCAGTGTAGAGCGGATGGTGAGACGGTTGCGAGACGGTGTCAGTTTCCGTTGGGTTGAGGGTTGCGAATTGTGGGATGGGGATGGGGGTGATAGAGAGGTGTTTGGGTTTGGGAGAAATGGGGAGGGCTGAGTTGGATTGGATGGAAAATCGTCTGCTTGGTAGTAGTGATATGCGACATTTGTGTAGCAATGCAATAGAAGAAAGTATTTGATTCTTGGCTGTTAGAAGCGACTGACGTGAGAAGTCTGGTGCAGAGGAAATGGTCCGCAAAAGTGACAAAAACAAGACGCGCAACGGTGACCTGGAGTGTGTTCAAGTTCTCGAATGAGGAGATGTCAAAATGAAAATAGGTCAGCCACAACTGGCGAACAATGGAATACAAGAATAAGCGATTGCAATTTGTTGTGTACCAAGGTCGATTTGATGTTCGCATTGTCTAGAACCGTAGGCCTAACGGTTTCAACGCTCGAAATCCAGTTGTATGATAGTCTCCAAGCTGATTTAGTCACGAGGATCTGGTTTTTCTTGGAGTTGAAGCTGCCTGTGTCGAAGAACGTTCATCTGCCAATATACTCTACGCTTTCTTATGCGTTTTGAAAGCACTGTGGCGCTGCTAAACGGCGATACGAGTTGTGTGGATAAGTGACGAAGGATTGGAATCAGGGGGTGACCCAAGCTCATCATCACTACTGTCCGTTCTGGAGACGATGACGATCCGAGCCGTGGACCAGCCGTTGGTGTCCGGATGCGTGGTGTTGAAGCAAGCGTCGTTAGCCACACCATAGCGCTTCACGTGGAGGCGCCAAGAAGAATGACGAGTAATGCAAACCCTGGCACGAATATCCATGCAGGCGCAGGCACCGAATGGCCCGTTCCTTCCTCTTGAAGTTTGACGCCCGTGGTCCAGGTCGCTTTCGTCTCTCCCACACGACGCGACAAGACATTGGACCCCTCGTTGCATGGTCGCGCAGGTTTTTGATATAAATACTCCGTGTCCCCACATCCTCCATGTCTCTACCACTGCCCGTCACTAGCCCGAAGATGCCGCCGAGCAAAGGTACGAACCTCCTGGCGCGCGTCATCCCAGTCTCTAGGGCCACCAGAATTGTTTGCTGATACTTTTGGAACGCACAGAAACCGCGCAGCACGAGTGTGTCTCGGAGGATGCGCTGCAGCACCTCAAAACATACAAGTATTCGAGCGTCGACAAATCCTACATCTCCCGCTATATCCTCAAGCACTACGTACGACTCTCGCATCGTGTCACAATCACAACAATCTGACGCGTGGCTAGTGGAATGGCTTCGTCGAGCTTCTGCCGCTTTGGATAGCACCGAACCTGGTCACATTGTTGGGCTTTTTCTTCATCATTGGGAACATTGCATTGCTAGAGCTCTATATACCGGATCTCGTCGGACCAGTGAGTGCCACATAGCCGGTTGCACACATGGGACACGAAACTTATCGACATGACAGGCGCCATCATGGGTTTACTACAGCTTCGCATTTGGAATGTGGATGTAAGGGACACCCGATTCAATGCATTTGTGGCATGTACTGACATCGCCACGCAGGTACTCCACCATGGACAACGTCGATGGAAAGCAAGCGCGCCGTACCGGAACATCAAGCCCGTTAGGAGAGCTGTTTGAGTACGTGATGAAATAGCCCAATGCGCCAATATCCCAAAACTGACGTAGCCGCAGCCATGGCATAGACTCCCTAAACTGCACCCTGGCCAGTCTCTTGGAAACAGCAGCTCTTGGATACGGCTCAACCAAAATTGGCGCCTTCACCGCTCTGATCCCGGTGCTGCCCATGTTCTTCTCAACTTGGGAGACATACCACACCCACACGCTGTATCTTGGCTATTTCAACGGACCCACAGGTACGGGCTGCCCTTGCATATCTATGAGCGGTTGCTAACTATTTGCAGAGGGACTCATACTTGCGTGTCTCTTCATCTGCATGTCTGGCTACTTTGGCCCCGAGATCTGGTCCACTCCCCTTGCAACGTACTTCCCATCTTACAAAACAGAGATTGGCGAAGTCACCCTGAAAGAAATATGGATACCCATCATCCTATTCGTCTTTTTCGTCGCACATCTCCCAGCGTGCATTGTCAATGTTGCACGAGCAAGACGGTCCAGAAACCAGCCTTTTGCCCCGACCATGTATGAATGGACGCCAATCGTCGTCTTTGTCGCATGCACCATGGCCTGGCTTGGATCACCTCACTCACACCTGCTCGAAGATAACCACCTCGTCCTCTACTGTCTGACCATGTCGCTGGTCTTTGGACGGATGACTACCAAGATTATCCTTGCTCATCTCACTCACCAGCCTTTCCCGTACTGGACAGTCATGTTGTGGCCGATGATAGGAGGAGCGTTGCTGGTCAATCACCAGTACTTCACCATTCCAGGCACTTCCTTTGGACCCATTTCTGCGAACTTTGAATTATGGTACCTTCGCGCCTACTTCGTCTTCGCTGCTATTGTCTACGGAAAATGGGCACACCTTGTCATCACGAGTATCTGCAACTACCTTGGCATAAACTGCTTGACAATCCCCAAAGCGACTTTAGAGAAGAACGCCAAATCGAACGGCGCCGCCTCTGCAGCTCCTTCCGATAAGGGCCGTGTGGACTGAGCAATCGAGTTTGCCTTTTAATGAGCAGATTACGACGACGACACATATCCGTATATTCATTTACACACGATGGGTCAAATCATCGGTTCATTCCTAATCATCATACGCATTCGACCTTACGATTACGGACATCTAGACGCACATAATTTTTGGGAAGTGCTCGGATATTGACGACTGTTATTCCAAAATAGAACGTATTAATACCTGTAGTTTCTGGGAGTTAGAGGAAGAGCGTTGCCAGGTCTCTTCGCTTCCCTTTATTGCTTTTTATATTTCAACTCTGGCGTAGACTAGTGATTTGGTGGGGCAGTCAGCTCTGCAGTTCCGCAGCTGAATGCACGCTATCAAGCGACCATGGCGTTCTTTTTATGGAGTTGCGCAGCACAACGACGGGAGCTCGTGCCACATGGGCCAGCCGCAGTACAATCAACCCCAGATCCACCAATAAAGCACAGATGCACATGCACGATGGATCACAACCCGCCCTCTGCTGACTGTGTTGTTACTATGTTTGCAAGCAATATATGCGTTAAAAAGAGTAGATTAACATGGGACAGGGATTATTGGGGTCGCCTTGTCTTCCAGGCTCTCCACAGATTCCAGACTCCGGTATCACCGCAAGGCTAACGATAGCGTCTGGGGTGGCTGACTGACAGCATAGACTACTGCACTGTTCGTTCAGCTCTCAGCTACATATTTATCTTCGTTTGCCCACCCATTTTCTTTTCAAGCACATTTGACTTCAACATGTCTTGGAAAGTGTTCGACTGCGCGGATGAGTATCCCAACTGCCAATTACGCGGGCAAAATGTAGAGGCGAACCCAGATATCGCTGGAATTGGCGTAAGTAGTTTAATGCTTGTGTCACAATCACTTCAGAACATAACTCGTCATAGGTGGTTGTTTCATTCTTAGCTGCGACCTGCCTTGCCTTTGTGATCGCGTTCGCGGTCATGTTTCTGGACCGTTATGACACTATTGTCAACCTCTACAGAAGATCCTTCACCAAAAATAAGGAACCGCATATACACGTGTACACCACGTACTGGCGCTCTCCGGCCTTTTGGTCCCGCGTTCTCAGCAAGAACCTTCTTGCTTTTAGCGACACCCAGCTTTTGACTGGTCTTGCGATCCAGTTCACAGCGATGCTCCAGCACTGCAAGATGTCTGTCTATCACTTCCGAATCGTTACTGAGCTCGCGTTCCTCACGACTGTCACCCACTTGCTCGCGGTCATCGCACTCCGGAACTACTTTGTCAAGAACAGATGGATCAACCTGCCGCGTATCTTTTTCATGTTGGGCAACCTCGGGCTGCTAGGCTACACCTCCTTCGTCTCATACTCTTACGATCTTGCAAATATTGATCTCTCCATGTCCTTAGCTTGTTTCTTCAAGGGCGAGCGACCAGGATTCTCCGCCGCTTTCGGTGGAAAATGGGCTGCCCTCCTTATCGGCGCCATCGGTGGCCATGTCGCCGTCATCCTAGCCATGTACGTTTTCGCCGAACCAGAGGAACAACAAACGAACAAAGCTTGGTGGTGGTGGCTTGGTGCAAGTTTCAGGACCTGGATCGTTGCGCCGATATACTCCATCTACGGACTTTATATGGCAGGCGACGGCCTCAAAACCACACAGGCACTGGGCACGCCTACTGTGAATATTGTAGGGAGTGAGAGCGAGTGGAACTTTGGGCAGTTCTTACCAGTGCTGCTACTTGCTCTGCCGATCTTCGCGGGGTGGGAGAGTTTCTGGGAAGAAAAGGACGAGGATCGGGACAACCGATTTGGACGCCATTCCAGATTCATCGCAAACAGCCAGCTAGGGTTTGAGATGGTTAGACCGAAGCACGAATACAGTAGTGGTCGGTCGGGGAATGTTTCGATGGAAGAAATGAGAGTGGAGGGCGATGGACCAAGTCCGATAAAGTCGACACCTCACGTGGACGTGGTCCCACTCGACCACCGACACTCTGCGAACAGTCGGTCTCCTCTGAGTCAGTCTCTAAGCCAGAACACCTCGCGGGAGTCCTTATCGTTCGTGGCAAATCCTTTGCCGGCAACGAGCGCTGGGCTGGGAATAGACGCCAGTACACACAGTCAACCGCGTCGTTCGTCCAACTCTCCAGGACGAGCTCTCTGAGTCGGTGCTCTCGCCGTGTAGATGTTTAATCACGAATCTTTCCACATGTCCCCATTCCAATCTCTCCACGCTGCAAACATCAGTACCACAAAAGCTTGGCCCTCTGGACTCACGCCCTCCAACGGTGTCTTCTGCCCTTCTTTCAGTGGATTGACAAATGGTTGCGCAATGCCCGTTGTTTCATCGATACAACAACTTACGACTTCCATCTTGCGCACCGCCCAGTTCGTATACGTCGTTCCAAATATACCAGGCTTCAAAACTGCCATCCTAAACGTTGTGGCAGCAAGTAGCGCCGTGCCCGACACTTCACCCCACCACGTCTCGTCATCGAGGTAATTGCGCAAAAGGCCCGAGGAATCAGTATCGAATACCATCACTCCATCGAGGATTTGCTGTATCATCTTCAACAACGACGCCTGTTCGTCCGCAGTCTCCCCCGCAAATCTAGACTTTTGCAGCGTAGCCAAAACACGTGCCATCCCCGCAGCGACCCATCCATTCGACGTACTCCACAGCCCTGAGTCGTCTTTCAACCCCTCCGCTCCGTCCTGCGCATTGACAATGTGCTTCCACGCCCTTGTGGCCGTGCTCAACACATCACGGTACAGTTCGCACTGCCGCACTGCTTCCCTGATCGTATCTACATCATCGGTAAAAACGCCATAGAAAGCGAGAAATGGGGGTACCATATACACAAAGTCTGCCCACAGCGAAGCCGCGTCCTCACGATGCGATATGGCACCATTCGCATGACGAGGAACGGTGTGCAAGAGATGGTTTAGTTGTCGGGACACAGCCTTCGAATAGGCGTCATGATCAGCTTTCGACGTTTTGCCAACCAAGAGGGCGGGGATCCCAAGGGAAGCCGGGTCGGCTGATGATCCTGTACGCATAATTTCATCAATCGACAAGGTAGTAGAGATTATCGCACAGTAGGGTGGAATTTACCGTTCCCATCACACAGTGTCGTCGTGTTTGTGCGGATAAACGGCTTAATGTACTCCAGCGCTTGTACTTGTTCACCATCCAGCACAGGAACTTCCTGGTTGGGAAAGGGAGAGCTGAAGATGCTGAGAGAGGGCGTGTGGTATTCCAAGAGGGCTTCGTAGACGGTGCTGTATTCCCAGCTGTGGGATGCGGTTTCCTGCGCGCGGCGCAGGACTTTTTCTATGAGCGGTGGGGAAATCATTGGACGGGGTTTGTTTGTAGAATATAAGGATTACGATTCAAAGACCTGACAACTGTTGCAGATGGATTGTTGTGAAGTATGCAGGTGATGTGCTGCGAGGTGACGTGTGTCGTCATGCATGCATCAAGGACATGGTCTCTGGGATGTTCATATCTCTGGATGAATGCTACATTTGCGGCACAGTACAGAATGTGTGATCAGTTTGGAAAGGTGTATTACAAACGTTATTTCTCGAGATTAGGAAGTACTCTCAATCACTTTGTTCGCACGTAAACTTGCAGTGATATGCTTTACTACACGTGTAGTCTCATTCTTCTGTTCTACTGTATGCTCCATACCTCTGTTCATCATCTTGAAGTGACTAAAAAGACCTTTTTTGGATTTCTACCTACACAACTCGCCCGGAACATCTACACCATCCACTTGAGGCGCTCCGTCAAAAGTCAAACAGGCAAGTCACACATAACCAGACTTCGTCACAACTTCAAGTCAAAATACTACTGTCTATATTGTGGCTGTTTAGAAAACAAGAATGCCCACACTTCTTGCAGACGACACAACTATGCTGTTTCTTTAAAACTTGCGCATAACATCATTCACAAGATCCGCTCCAAAAGTAGCTCCAGCCCCATAAACAGCCGCATTACCAAACTTCATCCCCAGGTTTTTCGCCCACTCATGATGCTATTCAAACTCGTCAGCTACATTATCCAGCCAAACAAGTCACGATCTAGGGCACTCCACTGACCTTGGGATTATCGGGATGCGCAGGGTTGTTAGGGTTTTGCGCTTGCTGAGCAACCAGCGAAGGGTTCAATTGGTAGGCACCCCCGGCGAATCTGGAGTCGGCGTATGGGGATGGCTGGCCATTTTGCTGTGCAGATTTGAGCATAGTTACTAAATAGAAGGGAGGGGAAGGCTGACAGGAAGTTGCGCTTGGATTGACTGCATCTGCGGGGTAGAAATTATACCAATTGATGCGAGGTATTGGAGTTCATTGTGAAGATTCCCAAGGGAGCGGTTGATCTGTGCTGGGTCTCCCATTTTCTGATATGTGTGGTAAGGTTTAGGTTAGAAAGGATTAGAGATGCGAGGTTAAGCTTTTGAATACTTGGCGTGAAGTTGGACGAGGTTGAGGGGTGATGGAAATGACGTCAGAGATCTAGCCTTTGCGTTATTGTGCTAGGTGCAGCGAGTTGGGCTAGAGCTGGCTAGAGTTTGTATCCGCCTGTGGTCCATGGAGGAGCCACGCTACCATTCGCCAGAGTCTGAGAAAGTAACGGTTGGTGCCTTCACTTCCAAGGCTAAATCAACATTTAGCAATCGTAGTGAAATTTTTATTCGTATACAAAATTGACCATGTCGAGCAAGAGCCATTACAAATTCTCATAGTTAGGTCTTGAGAACTTGTTATGCATATGCATGGAGAACTACAAGAGTTTTATGTTCAACCCGTAGACATATACCCGTCCATACAGAATCCTTTGGGTCAACTACCAAACAAACATGAAGTTTCTCAATACAGAGAATTGGGTATCAAACCTCCCTCCACCCATCCGCTGGTTCAATATCCTGTATCCCAGTGATCGCAACTCTCTTACACCCCTGCACAAGCCTGACCATCTCTCCCAAATCGTCCTTCAAGATCCTTAAATTCTGTCCAGCCATCAGATATAAAGCGTCGAGCTCCCTATTCGACAACGAACCCCCACTGTCCCTTCTCGTCAATGCACTATCCACCCGCTGGCGACGATCTCCCCTCATATGCGCCAACACCCTCTCCGAGCCCGTTGGATTTGGTCCGTTAGCAAATATCTGCCACTCATACCCCGTCGGCATATCACCTCCCTCCAAATCTCTGTAATCCAAGGTCCTCGGACAGGCGAAGAGCCTGTATAATAGACCGTTGCTTCTTATTCGCCTCTTCTCTGTGATTTGCGCAAGGGTACGCCACACCTCCCATTCTCGAACCCAACATCCACCGAGCACTTTATTACCGAAATCTATGGCGATTTTTAGATCGATGACTTCTTCCTGTAACTCTGGAATTCTTGACTGCAATTCGGAGATCTTCTTGTTTCGTCTTTCGAGCCGGGCGGAGAGATGTGGAACGACGCTGTCTTCGAGCTCGACGACACGGTTTCTCAGGGTAGAAATTGTGTCATGGAGTTCGTGGATCATCATTTCTTGGCTGGCTATAGTGGCGCTATGGTTCACCTGGTGGGGAGACGTCGGAACACCAACGAGAGTTTTGCGTGTATGTCCCTTGCCATTTTGGGGTGGCGTGGGTGGACGATACAGCGAGTCCTTAGAGTATAAGCTGCTGGAACTGTCTTTGGTGACACCGTTCGACAAGTGTGACGATCCTTTCTCCCCATTTACCATGAGGGGGTACGGGTACATGTTCTCATTCAACTCGACCTGGTTTTGCAACCTGCGCAGAGTAAAATCAGCAAGTCATGTCGCAGATATCGGATTACATATCGTCCAGTATATTTGCCAAATCCATTATGGTTTTGTAAAATATGACTGAAAACATCTGGATTTGATCGAAATTGGTACTCACCGCTCAACTGTTTGGCGATTGTACAATGTACTCCCGACAGTCGGATAACTGAAGTTGGGCGCCAGACCCGCTTTAGTTGCAGGCAAGAAGGTGTAAACGCCATCGCCATTAACAATGGGGCTTGTCTTCGCTCTGTCTTTGTTGGCTTCCTTCATAATTAGGTCAATATGTCCGTGTTCTGACACCTTGTTTGAGGCTCCGCTCCGTGCCAGTGTAGGGGTGTAAGTGTCCGGTTGGGTATGAGAACCGTCTACTTGAGAGATAGGCATAGGTGATGGCGTCTTGACCGATACTCGATCTGATATTGGTGTGCCTTGTAGATGAGTGACCTCTCCATTCTCTGAATTCTTATCGTTGATCGCTGTGGCGTACTCGGTCGGGAAGTCCATGAAATAGTCCCATTCTATGCTTCCAGGGCTAAGTGGCTCATCAGGTCTTGGTTTCTTGGGAAATGGCTTTGAAAGATGCGGGAAATCTACAAGATTGTTTTTTTTTTAGCTGAACTGCAGTCTAGGATTCTTCGTCGCCGGCTCAAAGTGGTAAAACGTCAAGAAGATGTTCAGACTCACCCAACACTGGCGCCTGAGAAGGTGCTAACCAATGCATGACAGTCGAATCAGTCGAATCATTGTCTGTTTCTCTCCTCTCTTCATGATTCCCATTCCCGTTTCTTTGAGACCATCTCCTCTGGATTTGAGGATGCCTGGCCTGATGCAGAGCCTTGTCGACGTCTTCAACTGTCATCATCCGACCTCGGGAGTACGCTTTCGTTCTCCGGTGTTCTGCAGTCTCGACCTTGAGATCGTCCGGAAATCTCCCATACCTAGTATGTCCATGTCTACTCTCCCACTTCATCCTCGCTTGATCTTCGGGGCTCGACTCAATTATACCACTATTCCAATACACATCAGGGTTGGGATACCTACCTACAGTTGGCGGCCCCGCGTCCATGATCACTGGGAGCTCGTAGTGTGAGCCGTTTGTGGTGTGACGTACGTCGTCAAGATATTTCTCTCTCAGCTGTAGCAGTCTCTGCTCTTCTCGTTCTTCCTGCAGACGCGCGATCATCATTTCAGGTTGAGTAGTGGGGTGAGGTCGGCGTCGAAATGGATAGCGAAGTCGCTGGAGAAACGGCGACATATCTTCAGTTCGGGTGCGCAGCAGAATGTGCTTGGGTGGAGGCGGGTTAGAGTCTGACATTATACTTGGAAGTAACGAAGGCCTTGAGTGTATGTGTTGGGTTTTAGAGCCAGCGGACGAGGATACACGATGTGTTGTTTGACATGTCCACATGTTCAGAGTTCACAGACTGAGCCTCGTTTGTGGATGTGTTGTTCGCTATGAATGTCACACAAACAACTCTGATGCTGTGTACTTTAAGTGGATCTTGACGACAGTGCAGCGTCATTAAATCCATAGGTTCTTGGGGGATGAAAGTGATGATTGAAGAATCGAACGTGAAGGGGGAAGATGTGAAGTGGAGAACACGAAAGGAGTGCAACTGGCACAGAGTTATGGAGAACGGAAGGAACACATGTAAACATCAGAGCCATAGGGGGTGTGGTGATGCAAGGAGTATCGAGGCCAAAAGGTGATCGAAATGAATACCCTGTGCAGCACACTCACCAGTCATATAGGTTGGAAGCAAGAAGTAAACGTAGAGTACGTACATTCTACCATGATGAATTCTCGAGGTTAGAGGCACCATCGCCAAACACCCTCTCAACTATACACTATCTGTAGCCTCGTCTAATGGACTGCCTATTGTTATGATGTTCGAATCGTTGATCCAGGAACGCGCACAATTGTGCAATACGCCAAATCGAAAGAAAGACCGCCCGTAAATGCCCGAGCTCCGTAGCTATGCAGTCGCTGTAATATTGATGAACGCCCCCACCGTGGTATGCCATGTAATCGTGATCCGGAACTCCCGTGGTAGAACAACATTAAGATATCTCAAAACTTCCTCTTGGTAGCAGCGACTTTCGACATCGCCGCAAGCTTTCGTTTCCGTTCTTCCTTCTCTCGTTTGAGCTTCAACTCCATTGCAAGCGCCTCGGCATCCTCCTTCTTTGCAGCCTTGAGAGCCAACTGTTCTTCTTGCTCCACGTCCCACATTCCACCCTCCATGTCGGATGAGGCATCGCTCTCATAGTCTTCTTCTTCGTCGACGTCCTCATCATCGAGGTCAGACCATTCCACATATCCATCGTAGCGTCCCTTCGCAGGCTTTGGTTTCGCTTTGGCGGCAGGTGTTCCGTTCCGACTGGAAGGCGCGGGCGCGCTGCCTGGCCGAGCAGTTCCTTTGTATCCCATAGGCTCAGGCTTCTTGGTAGGGCGTGCAGTACCTTGATAGCCGACTTCGGCAGGCTTCCGTTGCACCTTTGACGCATCGCCTTTGGCATCCGTGGGCCTCAAAGGCACTCCTGGCCCTGACTTCTTTCCTTTGACACCATTGTTTGTTTCTGTCTTGAGTGCCAAGCGTTCCTTCTTTGTCAAAATCTTGGTTGACTCATGCTTGACTGAAGGGGCAGCAGGCTTTGTTATTTCCTTCTCCTTTGCTTTTTGGAGCAGAGCCAGATATCCCTTTTTGGGCGCACCCGCCGATGCTGAGGTCGATGCAGTGATGGTTGGAGCGGGCTTAGGTGCGGGCGCAGGTGGCTTGGACGGGGCTGATGACATGCGTGGTGTGATTGTAGGTCTCTTGACCATCGGGCTTGCAGTCTTCGTAGACGCTGGTGCAGCGGTCCCACGGTATGGAATAGATGAGGTAGAAGCGGGTGTGTTCGGTCTTGCCACGCTGGGCGTCGCAGCCGGGCGGACAGGGCCGTTTGTCTGGCCGAGCTGGCCAGGACCATCTTTTCTTTGAATCTTGACTTGACTGCCATCTGCTGGACTAGATGCTTTGCGCTTCAGCTGGGGAGCCGGAGCTGTTCCGTTTGCCCCTCCAGCCGGTCGCGGTATGGGCTTCGGAGGACCGGCAGATGACGATCGTTTGGGCGCAGCCGACGTCTTCGCCGCTGCCGGGTCAACTATGGACATAATGTCTCTGAAAGCCTGTGTCTTAGATTAATAC
Organism: Dothidotthia symphoricarpi CBS 119687; assembly: GCF_010015815.1. Lineage (NCBI taxonomy): Eukaryota > Fungi > Ascomycota > Dothideomycetes > Pleosporales > Dothidotthiaceae > Dothidotthia > Dothidotthia symphoricarpi. The sequence continues at coordinate 595,173 of NW_022985011.1, forward strand.
ACTTCATCTGGTGCTCTGAGATGCGCGTAACTCACGCTCATGACGGGCGTTTGATAGGCGTCTGACTCAGTGTTACCAGCCGTATCGATTGGAGAGCAAGTCGTACATGCTTCCCAGGGCAAGATATCCGCTATATGGATAATCGACGGGAAGACGGTTGAGACGGCTCGGTCGGGGCGATCGCGGCGGTGGTAAGATACTGGACAGGCGAGCGAGCGAAGGAGGAATAGGAGGACCGTGGCGGCGCAAAGGCAGCGCTTTTAAAGCTTCGAGGCAGCATCACGTGCTGTCGCTTGATTTTCCGCTCCGCGCGCTAGGCTGTATAGCGCTTGGCGCCTTTCCCATCCCACCAGCGATTTTGAACCGCGAATTCGAACTTTCTCTCGATCGACAACCACGACAGAACTTGTAGCTTCAGTCTCCGGTCATACGGTGCGCACCACCTCTTCAGCTGAAATCTGCAACACGTGTACTAATAGCCACAGGTTAAATCGATTGAACTCCTGTTCCCACCAAACGACATCTACAACCAACCGTCAAAATGAAGCACCTCGCAGCCTACCTCCTTCTCGGCCTCGGTGGAAACACCTCGCCTTCTGCTGCTGACGTCAAGGTTAGAATAGTCACCAGGCTTTTGGTAGTTCGCTTTCTGACATTCTGAACAGGCCGTCCTTGAGTCTGTTGGTATTGAGGCTGACAGCGACCGTCTCGACAAGCTCATCAGCGAGCTTGAGGGCAAGGACATCAACCAGGTATGCGCACATTGCAGGCTACCAGACCTGACAATCTGCAAGGAACAAACACTGACGTCTTCCAGCTCATCTCTGAGGGTTCCGCCAAGCTTGCTTCCGTTCCCTCTGGTGGCTCCGGTGGTGGCGCTTCCTCTGGTGGCGCCGCTGCTTCCGGCGGTGCTGCTGAGGCTGCTCCCGCCGAGGAGGCCAAGGAGGAGGAGAAGGAGGAGTCCGACGAGGACATGGGTTTCGGTCTCTTCGACTAAGCGCATTGCCAACCATCCTCTGTCTACGAAGTATGATCACGCCAATCTCTCGATATTCACGAGAATCATGCGGCACGAATCTGTGCGTTTGGGCGGTGTCGAGCGCGCGATCAATGGGATATGGAGAACGATATTGCGGCAATACTCAGATAGTTGCTTGCTAAGATACCCTGAATGAAGCCATGCACCCCTCAATTTCAATGCACGATGGTGAACTGTGATTCTGGTGACCAAGTTTGTTTTCCATTTAATGATCATTATACCACCATGAGTCATGAGTAACAGCGAACTTGATCTGCGAGATGTCGAGCATCGGAACAGTCAAAACATCCAACTTCACTTGTATAATCTATTTGAGGAGGTGTGTTCAGTAATACTAATCTCTATCAGGACATCTCAATACTTACTCACTTTCTATTATGCACTTCATTGACCTGTTGATCTGACTGGCTTGTTATGGGGTTGCCAAGACCAAACCAGTAGGTCGTCCTGATTGGGGTTAATAAGCGACACACACCACTGTGCCTGCCGAATTCCATCTCACGACAGCCAACTTCGACACTAACCACCAGCGACCGACCCCATCGAAGTTCACTGTCCAGATACTTCGACAATCGCAACCATGGCTGATTCGGAATACGTGAGTAATTGTGGTCTCAAAACAACATCGCAGTCCGCTAATCGCGACACAGAACGCTGAGGAGGCTGCCGGTATGCTCCCATTCCCCCCCCCACGATGCCTGCCCACATATACACGTATGCTCCGACTGCGATCGAACCTCGAGACTAGAATCAATACCGCCTGAATTACATCGACATGGAGATAGGGGTGCTTTAGCGGAGGGATATACCACTCGCGGAGTGAAGGACATGGGCTGACGAGACATTCTGCAGAGCTCAAGAGGAAGAGAGCGTTCCGCAAGTTTTCCTACCGTGGAGTCGACCTCGACCAGTACGTCTACCCAGATACAGTGGAATATCAGTCTCCGCTGGACTAGTCGCCACTACAAGGGATAGCATGCTGATGAATGCATAGGCTCCTCGACCTCTCCTCGGAGGAGCTCCGTGACCTCGTCCACGCCCGTGCCCGTCGTCGGTTCAACCGCGGTCTCAAGCGCAAGCCCATGGGTCTGATCAAGAAGCTGCGCAAGTCGAAGCAGGAGGCCAAGCCCAACGAGAAGCCCGACCTCGTCAAGACCCACCTCCGTGACATGATCGTCGTCCCCGAGATGATTGGCAGCGTCATCGGCATCTACTCCGGCAAGGACTTCAACCAGGTCGAGATCAAGCCCGAGATGGTCGGTCACTACCTTGGAGAGTTCTCCATCTCATAGTGCGTAACTCCGATGCTGGATCTTTTGGAGGAATAGCAATGGCTAACAACTGAACAGCAAGCCCGTCAAGCACGGAAGGCCCGGTATTGGTGCCACTCACTCTTCCCGTTTCATTCCTCTCAAGTAAATGGTCTGGGTCTTGGTTGCATGAGTTTCTTTGTGGGGTGGACGATGTACTTGATGACCTACAACGAATCCAGGTGTTAGGTGCATTACCCTTGATGGCTGTGACGCACAAAAGCGATCACGGCGGGCATGAAGATATGGTGTACATAGCACCATTTAACTACATCAAAGATACCTCCACACCATCTTGCTGCGGTGTGACGACTCATCTCTCCTATTTTCTTGACTTCATTCTATTCCAACATCTCACTCATGTAGCAGTTTTGGACATGGTACAAGGCCCATGCGTTGCATTGGCAAGAAAGTATTATGGAATGGGTATTGGTAAGATATGGAAACAAGCAGGACACAGAATATAAATTCTACCTCCCAAGACGCATCTCAACCTTTGCAAAGTTGTAAAGCGCGCGGAGAAAGACCTGATAGTTGACGCCCTTGTTATCTGGGAGGTGGCTAGAAGGCATATCGTTAGCTGAGAACGTTGCGAAGAGCAAAAAAATGACACTTACAAGATCTCCGTCAGCCTCAACTGCCATGGCGGGTAACCCTTTAGCTGCACAGTTGGACTGAATAGGATCAACAAATCCGGCTCGCTGGAGACATGGTCGCTCAACTGGGCATCGATCAGATCGGCGTTGATCTGCTCCTGTTGCACGTCACCTTTTTGCGCCATCTCAGCAAGCGTGCGTGTCAGGTCGACGATAGTATCGCGGCCGTCGTGCTCGGAGAGCAGAAGCACAGTAAGATGCTGGCGTTCTTCCAATGGATCCTCGCCGCTTAGGCCTGCGGTCTGCGGGGGTGTGTTGGGCGGCGAGTAGGTGTTCAGATGGGGGGCGCGCAGAGAGAGTGTGGGCTTGCGGCGCGGGCCGAAGTAGGCTTCGAGCGTGGCCCAGATGCTGGAGTGTGTTTGGGGGAGGTAGTTTTTGAGCGCGCCTGTGGGTTGTTAGTCCCTTCGTACTGTAGACTATATAGGGGGTTGGCATGAACTCACCTGTACGCTCATAGACGCTCAAAAAGGGGATGCCTGCGCTCGCCGCCCAAGCTGCTATCTCACACACATCGTTCACCAGACCTTCCAGCCCTGCTGTCCCCTGGTGTTCGTCGTCCTCCTGGTAGTCCACAATGACGCTCAGGTGCTTGGGCAGCTTCTCCAAATTCTTCACATCGTGCGCAATGAACTCGGGCGTGCGGTGGTGGTACTTGAGCAGCTCGACAATCTTGCCCCTGACGAGACGGTAGGCGCGGCGAAAGCGGAAGAAGACGGAGAACAGCAGCGCAATGGTGTGGTAGATGAAGAAGTGCAGCGCCGTCTTGACGGGCCCATAACGTTTCGGGGCAGATGATTTGTACGTCGCGCGGGCCTTTGCTTTTGATTTGGCGGCGAGCAGTTTGGACGGTTCATCGGGTTCGTCGGGGAGAAAGGGCTTCAGGAGTTGTTCGCGTTGCGAGGGCGTGAGCTGACTCCTGCGAAAGGCGGATTCTTGCGTCGCGGTTAGGCCGGTGGCTGCCATTGCGGGCGACGTGTTGGGTACTGCGTTGCCAGTCCGGCTGCTGTACAAGTTGTCTATGCGGCGAGTCGGGTGGAGCGGCAAAAACGGGTGACTGAATGGGAGAATAAACGCTACGTGTATCGAGTCGGCGGAGGAGGTGAGATCATATGCAATCCGGATGTGGCTGGTGCGGCCGTGGCAGCCGAGCGGAAGGCCCAGTCGACGACATGGCTCAGCCTTTGTGGGATTGCGCGGTCGTCGTCGTAAGTGCAGATGGCGCAAAGGAATGCTGGAGCTGGAGCGGGAGCACGTGCAAGTACCTTTGTGTGTATCCTCGAAGGAGGGAAGGCTGCATGAGCTCCCCTTGACTCTTCGGCTCGCGCTGCTGGTGATTCGCGTCAGATGCAAGGGACCGAGGACGCGGGGCGCGACAAGCCACATTCACTCTCCAGGCCAATGGTGCTGATCCCAACTACACCACTCTGCGGATCAACGACTTGCCCGGGGGGATATTTTGTGCAGATGCATGGTGGGATAGCTGGTCATATGAAGTGCGTCTAACAACTTGTGGTTCCGCCGCGGTTCCTAGATTCAAGCTCCACGAAGATGATAGCTGGCCGACTGCGACAATAGCTCTAGCAATTGACATTAGTATCCACCATGCAGACGCCCAGTGGGGAGGCGACGGCGCCGCCTAGGATGCTCGTGCATACTACCTCGAGGATGTCGATTCGCGGATCAGCCTTCACTCTCAACACCTTCTCTGTATGTCTTGAAGCTATGCGCAACCCTCGTCGCACGACTAACACGCCCAGAGCAAAGACTTTATAGTCAAGGACTTCATCGAGGAGCTGTCCGACACAGCCGTACCCTCATCGCGGAAGTCAGGCGCCAACTCCGCCCACCAGACATTCGACCCGAAGCCGCTCATCCGCAACTTCGAACATGCCCTGACGCGACTCAACAATCTCTCGGAAGACCTTGAAGAGCAGGAGAACGAGCTGTCGGGAACCGTGAGGCGTGCCGAAGCCCAACACAACCAGAATGTCGAGTCCTTGGGGAGGAGACTCGAGCAGGCCATTGATCGCTTCCAGAGGCTGGACAGCTCGCTGAACGGGGGTGATGAGGGGGGTACAGACGCTGGGGGGAATGTTGCTATGCGGATAGGCGAGAGACTCGAAGAGATCGACCGCCAGCGGAAGAGGGCCCTCGACGCAAAGTTTTTGATCGAATGCTGGCAAGAAGTCAGCGAACGGGGCGAACTCAACATCCTCGAGGACCATCGGAGAGGTGGCAACATTGTGCGATGCGCTGAAATCGCCCGCCAGCTACTGAGAATAAGCATTCGTCTTGACCCAGAAAGCGGTCAACGCACCAATGGCGAGGCGCAGAATGGTACCAAGGGCAGGAGGAAGACCGTAACGATAATGAAGCACAACACCAAGGAAGTCATCGAGAAGTTTTTGGAGAACTTGGAGCAGGATTTGATCAGCAGGTTCGACGAGTGCTATCGACGGCCAAACTACGATGGTATGCGAGAGTGCGCAGTTGCACTCAGAGGCTTCAACGAAGGATCTAGTGTCATTGCTACCTATGTCAACCAGCACTCTTTCTTCATCGACCGGAACCAGCTCATCACCGAGGAGCTCTCAACAGACGCCGAAACCTGGGACCGCCTTCAAGATCCGGATGCAGAGCCACCAGGTGTCGAACCTACGCTACAGTCATTGATCGATGAAGTCAAGATCGTTGTGCAGGAGGAGTCTGCAATCATCAAGAGGGCATTCCCGTATTACGAGGAGGTTCTAGTCAAGTTCTTGGAACGCATCTTCCAGCAGTCAATACAACAGAGACTCGAGATGGTGCTTGGAAAGGGAGGTGAGCTTTCCTCACTGGCTTTTCTGCGCTCTTTGCAGGCATCGAGAAGTTACATCACCCAACTCGTCGACGACCTCAAAACACACGGCTTGACAGAACACCCCGAACCTGTAACATCACAGATTGCGGCTACGCTCGATCAACAACTTGACGAGCTGTTCTCGCCTTACTTTGTTGGCTCGTCTTATATTGAGCGAGAGAAGAAGAATCTTGAGGAACTGTACTCTTCTCTTCTTCTCAAGTTCACCATCTACCACTCTCGGCGGCGGAAAATGCCTACCTCGTACTTTGGCTCGCTCGCTCAGCGAGGTAAAGAGCTCGCAGCGTCTGCTCGAGATGCATACATGGATCGTTTGGAGAGTACCGAGCTGCCCGCCAGTCAAAAGGCGACACTTCTTCGCATTGCTGGCTTGAAAGAAGACCAGCAAGAGAAGAAAGAAATTGAAGTCACCGATGAGGATGGCAAACTGTCGCTCTCGACTGCAAAGCGAATGCTCAAGTGGCTGGCAGAAGGTGTTGGACGTGGGCTCGAGCTGTCGCCTGGCAATGAAACGCCAAAAGACGTGCAGAACCTCCTCAATCTACTGTTGCAGCAGATGGGTGAAATCTACCTCGAAACAGCTCTAGACGCGTATGTCACTCTCTTCCCTCCTCCAATATCACCACAGAAAGCTAACAATCCATCAGAGCATCCGATCACGCCGCCTCTCAAGAATCCTCCAAAACACCCCCCGATCTAACCCACCTCCCCTCCCTCCACGCAATAACCACAATCCTGCACCTTCTCCAACAAACCACAACCACCATCCTCCTCCCCCTCTGCACAGCCAACATCACCATCCGCCGCGAAATCGAAAAATCAACAACCACCACCATGGCCACGCTCGAATCCAAGCTCTCCAACATCCTCAACCTAACCCTCACAGCGAGTCTGAACTGGGTGGGCCGCTGTCTAAGCCAGCAGAAGAAGACGGACTTCCGCCCAAAAGACGACCAGGACTTCGCGGTCACAAGCGAAACCCAAGCCTGCAGGGAAGTCGCCGCTTTTCTTACCCGCGTCGCTTCACAAGCTTCTAGTGCTCTTTCTGGTCGCAATCTCTCGCTCTTCTGCGCGGAGCTCGCGAGGGGATTGCGCGCGCTTGTGCTTGCTCATCTTCTTAAGTTCACAGTTTCGCAGGTTGGTGGCTTGAGTGTGTCGAAGGATATGAATCGCTATGTTGAGCTTGTGCGCGCGTGGCCTACGGGAGACGAGCTCGAGACGGGCGCGATGGATGTATTGGCGGATGTTAGCACGCTTTTTATCATCGGGCCTGAAGCGTTGAGGGATCGGTTGAGGGGCGCTGGGGCTGATGCGCAGGAGTTGAAGCTTTTTATTGCGCGGAGGGAGGATGTGGGGACAGTGGGGGTGCAGAGTGTGCTTAGTGGGTAGGTGTGTTCAATTGAGGGTTCAGGATCGTGGGGAGGCTGTGCTGTGTGGTGTTTTGCAAGATGGGAGTGGCTGTTTGTACGTTTAGCGCGTCTTGTGTTGATCGATATCTTGCTCGTTTTCTCTTTCACTTTACCTTTCACTCTCACTTTTACTTCCACTTCCACTTTCACTTTCGTACCAATGACGTCCATCAGCCCGCCCTATGGGTATATATACCTGCCCTCCCCTCACCCATAACCTGGACTCAGATTTCTCACACCTGACTGAACGAGAGCAACACCTGAACGACACCCACCATGGACGGCATCAAGACGAGCGAGAAGAAGCGAGCAGCGCCTGAGTCGGCTGCTGGTCATCTAGAGAAGAAGCCGAAGAGCGGCGATGAGGTAGCGGACGTGAAGGCGAAGATGGAGGCCATGTAAGTGATGGTGAGGTAGAAGGCTGGAGGTTGATGACTGACTTGATCTAGCACTCGCAAGAATCAGGAGACGTCGCCACTTCTACGCCTTCCTGCTGAGTTGCGGAATCGGATCTATGAGCTTGCAATCGGCGGTTACGAGATTCACCCAGAAACATGCTCCGAATCCGACACTCTAGACATGGATTGCAGACAATACAATTCTAGCGAAAAGACGACTATGAGTTGGGACAAATTGTTCAATTTGAGCTATACTTGTTGTCAACTTCACGCCGAGACCAAGCTTCTTCCCTACCAATTGAGTATCTTCCAGATTACCTACGCCGGTTGGTTCGATTACTGGCTGTCTATCATCTCGGAAGAGCAGTTGGAATGTATCACGACTGTATCCTTTAAGGGAGTCAAGAACTTGTCCACTATCGATACTATACCTGAGAGGCTGGATGAGTGCACGGGCCTGGAGAGACTCATCTGTTATGATTCGCTTGGTCGAGATGCGCGAGACTGCTTGAAAGAGTTCGTGCGCAGCAGGAAGGGTCTGCAGTGGCTCAATGAGAAGGGCAACACAAAGGTTGCCATGTTCCACGACCTGGACCCTTTCGGGCTGGACAGGGAAATGGAGGAATACACGGGGGATGATGAAGAGATTTTCTCTGCGGAGGACAACTTAGAGAGTGATCAGGACTTCGACTCCGATTGAGCAGATGAGTTCCATTTTCCAGTTGCTGGATGACAGATGACTAACGAATTTACACTAGTTATATGTTCCGCATTTCCTGATGATCTCTTTTCGAATGCAGAAAGAATCGAATGCCTCAGTACAGGCTTGGGCTTCAGCATCTAGCATCTGCTCTGGAATCGAAACTATGCTAGCACAATGGCATAACCACGAACGACAGCATCACCGATTCTATACACGAACGGGCCTTATTTCACGGCATAAAACTATAGAGTAGTTCATCAGTGAAATACTTAACATAGTCTCTAGACAGATTTGTATTTCGTATTCTTACCTTGTTCATCAATCGTGTCAACCCTCCAAACAGTACATCCCGTCTTCGTTTCATAAGTGATTTCATTGTTGGTGACTGATACTGATCATCTTCCAAACACCCCTATGGTAACCTTGTCATCTCATGAGCCACCTTTTGTTATTCATACACAAATTCATCTCTTTCGTGGACAAACTCGTATCCTGTTACTTATTGAGTACATGTTTTCCAGGTCTCAGACACTATCAGCAACGCCAATAGAACAGTGAGCTTCTGGATGGAGTAGAATCCGTACTTAATCACGACAAAGATAAGTCAAGTAGGAAACAGGCCAAGATTAAGCAGTTGAAATCTGACTCCACAATAGTCGTAGAGCGTCGACCAGCCAAGGAACAAATACTTGCGCAACGACTGGACATCGGAATTAATGAGCAATGCTAACAACCTGATCAACAGGGGAAACTGGTTGGCTCTAAACTGCAAAATGATTTGTTATCAAGCTACTCTGCAATGCAATGCTACGAAGTGGAAGCCCACGAAAATCCTGAACTGAAATACCTCCTCACCCACAACACACACTCTAAAGGTTGATCTGCAGCCCAAGGGTAGCGTTCATAATCGCATGTCCGTAGAAAGGCTCAGTACCCGCGTTTCCAACATTGACGTAAGTGCTAGTAGTGAACAGGCCAAGCTTAACCAACGCAGTCAACCACAGCTTAAGATCGCCGCTGAAAGGGCTCTTGAGCTGCGTATCTGGCAACAAGCTCGAGACGGTGATACCCGTGTCGTCGTTCTTGCCCTGGTACAGCTTCCAGCTGGTTCCGTACAGGCTGGCAATCGTGGCCTTGGGGCCGGCAGACCAGCCGATCGGCAGCTGGCCGCCGGTGTACTCGAGCCATAGCATCAGCTCCTGGGAGGCGGACGAGGTCGAGTCGCCCTTGGTGTTGGAGGTCATGAAGTCGAATGCGATGTTGCCCTTGTAGGCGGTGGTGTTGGTGCGGGTCCAGTCGTAGGTCGTGGGGATGGACTTGATGGCCGAGAGCTTGGTCTCCAAGTTCTGCGTCAGGCCGACGAAGGAGTAACCCTTGGGGACGTTGTCACTGTGGTGTTATTAGCAAATGTGGTCTATCGAATGACGGTTTGATGGGCTCTTACGTTGCCTTGACGTATTCAATGTTCGTGACACTGCTCCAAGTGATCTTCTTGTTTCCATCTGAACCGGTCGAGACGTGGTCGTAGTTGGTGCACTGGGTGCCGACGGTCTGGGCCTGGTTGTAGAACATGTTGTAGACGATCCATGGGGTGTCAGTCAAGGCGACGTTGCTCGCCTTGCCGCACAGTTGAGTAGGCTTCTGAGTCGCAGAGGTTCCAAGCGTAACTGCTTGCGGTGTTGGCGAGGCCAGCGCGGGGACGACCAGCGCCATGAAGAGAGCAGCCTTGGAAAACATTTTGCTTGTAAAGAACGACAGGATAAGAACGAATGTTGGATATGAAACGAGTGATGGGAATAGGCAAGATGCAGAGGGGCTTTTTTGTTTAAGAAGTGAACGGAAACATGCAATTTGCGAGGCATTACGAATTCCCCACAGCGGGCTGCTAATGTGCACATAAGCCTAGGCCTCAAGTCATTTCCTTCTAGTTACGCAAGCGTGAGAGTTGCAATTAATCTGAGGTTCTGAGACGGGCACGGGCGGGTTTCAAACACGCTATGGATCTCCCGATCCGCAGAATCTTCGATGGAATCTCCGACTTTGTTCACCGACCTCGTCGGAAATCCAGCTTTTTCCCTTCAAGCTTTCTGGTGGTGGCAACCCCTTATGAAAACAAACTAAAGTTCATGTATTTTTCTTAAGGCGGCCCTCTTACCTGGTAGAAAGGGGCAAAAGGCCTGAATGTTGTTTGAACCAGAAGTATTAAAGTCCCAAAATGTAGGCTCAAATGAGTATTCCCTCAAACGACTTTTGTGCGCATACAGGTGCGTCAAAGTGAACAAAGCATAGGATCGCGAGATTGTTTAGAAGGTTATATTTTTTGTGGTCACCCGGAGATACATTCACACGCCACCCGCCCAGACGTCCGTGATAATGAGCCGGTCCCCAGAAACGGGTACCGGGTTTATATGCGTTAGTGGCGCCGTTTTCCGACCCACAAATTACGTGCGGGTCTCATCGTATTCCAGTTCCTTCGCCTCCGACTCATAGCTAAGCTTTGGATCAAGATCTACGAACAAGTTGTCAGTGGGTCGCTGATCTCCCGTCTTTTGTCAGACAAAGGCTCTCGATAACCATTTGTGCTTCTCATGACGCTTTCCGAGGTTGGACTCAATTTTAGGGAGAAATATATTGAGATCCATTTGCTAAGTTCTCAACTCCTTGTGGGAGAAATTTCGGTGGATTGAATCACCTAGCATTATTGGACAACCACCCAAGCCATTGTTTGCTTTTAAAGAAGGTCTAATAGACGAGGGGCATAACCCTATTCGAACCGCAATCAGCGTTATACTTGACAGGTAGTTGCTGTCTAAACTCCTATTTGGCATCATAAATTGGTATTACAGGGTTTTTAGACACATACGTACCTGCAACTAATACAGGGCTTGTAGACTACGTAATCTACAAGGGCTTGTGAAACATCAATGAAGTAGCTCTACGGACTTTCCACAATGGAGATTGTCCTCGAAAAGGGTAGGAACGATCAAGAATATAACCCAGATCTGTCGAATCTGGAGACCACCAAGGATACTTCAAATCGAAAACCATACAGAGCTTTCGAGAGACTTCATTTGATTGTCCTTGTCTCATTATCTCTTCCGTGCCGTTTGGATAGTTGTTGATGGGCACAAGTGTTTAATCACACTGCGCTTTCCGTCATTACTTCCGCCCCGCTGTCCGTTCGTTCGAAATACTTGAACTGAACAACTTCAAAGGAGCAACCCGAGCATAATACGTTTGGCAGAAGCCGTTTTGCCTGGCTCATTTTCCCCTGCAAACCTCCATATTTATCATTGGGAAACGAATCCCATCAATTTTCTCTCTTGGGTCTCGACCTTCCACTCAGGTCTGCAATTTCTCTGGTCAAGCAGTGGTCTTGTTCAAGATATTACTGGTAGTAGTTTCAAAGAAGGGATAAACTTTCATATTTATTGCCTCTTTGCTCTAGGCCAAACGTGGTACTATACGACGTGATACGCTTTAGTATAACTTGTCATCAGAGCTACTAACGTCTTGTGTAATCAGTGCTGCGTGGATCAGCCTGCCTTGTCCCATTCAATTCATCTAAGCTAGACTCACTCTATCATCGTTAGCATTTTCATCTCCACATTCCATTCTCTTACCTAAGTTCACCTCTATTGGAGGACCACCACAGAAAGCTACCAGTGAAAGGGCCACAAAGGCACGCGTAGTGTTCAAAGAACACAGACTCAATGCACCTACAGCCACAGTCGATACAAACCATCTACAGATGGACATCCAAGAACATACACCTACCAATCAATACATGCACAGATCCCACGTCTCTCACGCTTCCAATGCAGGTGCAGTGAAAGTAGCACACACCAAAACTATCAAGAAACAAGAAACAAGAGGCAAGATTCCCCCCACCCACCCTTTTGCGCCATACTTTCCAGACATGACTATTCTTAACTATCCCTATCTACAACACGTAGTGTAGACCATACATACACCTCAACACAGTATCCACTCCCATATCGACCCTGCACACCCGTCCACCCACAAACACAACCCCAACATTCAATCTACCCACGCCTTCGCCAACGCCCAAACACCCACCTCAGCTGACCTCGCATCCCTAGCGCGATCCCACTCCCGCGCCCGGTGATCTGATTCGCCACGACGCAAGACAGAGCGCGATGAAGGACGTATAGCCAAGGCAGACAACCGAAGCGAGGACGAAGGAGCTGATGCGGGGGAGCCATCCTCTGATGACGAAGGGTGTATAAAAGATCACCGTCTGTGAGCTGTTGGGTATAGATAGACAGACAGTTCTTTGCGATCTCTAGCTCTGGAAACCCAAAGCTGATATATTCTCCTCCGCACCAAACATGGCGACAGAAACATCCAAACCCACCACCTCCGAGCCCGTGGAGATGGAAACCGTACCTCCCCCTCCCCCCTCCTTCCCACCCCCCTTACTAACCAGCCATCTAACCCCCCACACCCCCAGTACAAAGGCTCCTGCCACTGCGCCTCCCACACCTACACCATACTCCACCCCGCGCTCACCCACCCCTCCACCCGCGTCCTCTCCTGCAACTGCAGTATCTGCATACGCAGCGGCGCGCTATTCATCTACCCGCCCAACTCGGCGGTGCAATTTACCACGGGGAAATTGGAGGATTTGAAAGTACGTTTCTAACTATTTCCCATGAAACTTCTCCCCAGCTTATGCATCCCTGAGCGAGATGTACGTATGTGCTGATACCAAAACCAAGGCCTACACCTTCACCCCAAAGCGCATCGCGCACTACTTCTGCGACACATGCGGGACATACTGTATGGCGCGCAGTGTGGACCCGACGTACCACGCGGGGACGACGTGTGTGAATGTGCGGACGCTGGGGGGTGTTGAGATCCCGGGGTTGTGTGTGAAAGAGATGGATGGTGCGAATTGTGATGTGGATGCGGAGGTGGAGAAGTATTTGGGGAAGGGGAGGTAGGAATGGGGGATGGAGTGTTGGAAAGTATGATTTTGTGGTTGCTTGGATATACATATATACCCTCCACTTACTCACTGACTGACTGAAGATGTTGGTTGGTTTGTCGTTGTGACTATCTGGATCTATCAAGACACATATATCGCTCGTGTACCCTACTCCAACTTCAAGCTATGGAACTGCTCGATACTCGCCTGCCAGTTCCTCGCCTCGATCTCAGCACCCTTCAGCTTCTCCTTTTCTTGCTCCTTGACAACATCGCTGACCTTACCCTCCCAGTCAACATCCATAATCTGCTTCTGCTTCTCAATCGTCTCAGTCGCCTTCTTGAGCCTATCCTGAGCCTTGGTGATCTCCTTGTCGATCTCGATGCGGCCCTTGACGTCGAGGTACGCCGTTGCCGTGGAGCCAATAGTGTACACAGCGCAACCCGTCGGCGCAGGATCCGAGGGCGCGAGAATAGTAATATTGGAGACGGATTTTCCGGCGAGGGATCGGATTGAGGGGAGAGATGTGTCAGCCGAAAGGGAGGTATGTGTCGCGTCGTTGAGGGGCTGGATGAAAGTTGTTGCGTTCTCCTTGATGGCGTATTCGGCTACGAGGGAGCGAAGACCCTTTGAGCAGTCTACGAGCAGCTCGTATTCGGTCTCGGCAGTCTCGTCGCTAAACTCCTCAATGAATTGTGGATATGCGGCAATGGTGATGGATTTTGTCTTGTCGCCTTCTCGTCGTGGCAGACGCTGCCAGAGCTCCTCGGTCAAGAAGGGCATGAATGGGTGGATCATGGTCAGACCGCCCTCAATGGCAGTGTAGAGGGTCTGCTTGGCGCTCTCTCTCTGCTCGTCACTGCCATCATCGAAGATTGCCTTGCTGTTCTCGATATATGTGTCACACAGGAACTAGTACACTATTAGCGAAATTCTTACCCAAGTGAGTATACACTCTACTTACCTCGTAGAAGTACTTGTAGGCAACCTGCGTTGCAAGCGAGAACTCGCGCGCTTCCAAGTGCTGGTTGATCTTCTTAGCAGAGGATGTAAGCTTGTGTAGGATCCATCGCTCGGGCAGGGACTCCTTTCCAGACTTTGTGACCTTAGCACGAGGAGTGAAGTCTCCTAGTCGGCCAAGTACGTATTTTGTTGCTTGGTAGATCTTGTTACAGAACTTCCTGTAGCCGTGAATAACAGAGACATCAAACGAGATATCACCTCCACCGGTTGTGTATCCGACAAGTGCCATGCGCAGGGCATCAGCACCACACTCCGGGATACCTTGAGGGAACGACGTCTTCTGGTACTTCTCGGCAGTCTTCAACTCCTTAGGATCTAGGTTACCCGCTTGCAGTTGGTCGTTCAGCTTTTGCAGAGTGATACCGTCCATGATGTCAACGGGATCGATGACATTACCGAGTGACTTCGACATCTTTCTGCCTTCCGAGTCGCGGATCAACGAATGGCAGTAGACCTCCTTAAAAGGGACCTTGCCAGTCAGATGTAGCGAAAGCATGATCATCCTGGCGACCCAGAAGAAAAGAATATCCCAACCTGTCTCTAGCACAGATGTGGGGAAGAGCTTGTCCAGATCTGCGGTCTGCTTTGGCCATCCGAGAGTCTCGAAAGGCCAGAGACCAGATGAGAACCATGTGTCGAGCACGTCCTCATCCCGCTCCAGAGTGAACTTCTTTCCAGGGAACTTCTCTGCCGCCTTCTTCTGTGCCTCCTCCTCTGTCCGTCCGGTGATCCAGAGGTCGTTGGCCGACCGGTCGTTGTCTTCACCCTCGACATTGACAAAGTAGGCAGGGATCTGGTGACCCCACCACAGCTGTCGGGACAAACACCAGTCTTGAATGTTGTTCAGCCAGTGCATGTAGACCTTCTCAGACGTGGCTGGCCGAATCTTGATGTCGCCCTTTTGGACTGCTTCCACGGCAGGTTTAGCCAAGCCTTCCATCTTCATCCACCATTGAGGCTTCATGATTGGCTCAATAATGTCTCCTGACCTTGAGCAGACTGGCACCTTCATGGGGTTGTCCTCCTTCTTGACAAAGAGACCTGCCTTCTCGAGTTCTTCAACAACAGTGTATCGGGCATCGAATCGCTTTTGGCCTTCAAACTTCCCGGTGTTCTTGTTCAAGGTACCGTTGTCGTTGAGCACGTTGATGAAAGCGAGGTTGTGCTTCTTGCCTAGGTTGAAATCGTTCGGGTCGTGAGCGGGAGTCAGCTTGACAGCACCAGTACCGAATTCAGGATCCACGTATTCATCTGCAACAATAGGTAGCAGGCGGTCGATGAAAGGATGTTTGGCGTTCTTTCCGACCAGGTGCTTGTAGCGCTCGTCATTGGGATGGACAGCAATACCAGAGTCGCCGAGCATGGTCTCTACACGCGTAGTAGCGACCTCGACGAAGTCATCTGTGCCCTCGATAGGGTACTTGAAGTGTACAAGGACACCGAACTCAACCTTGCGCTCGTATCCGGGCACAGAGAGCACGGTTCTACCCGTGAGCTCCTTGTTGTCAACTTCAAGGGTGGACAGCGCTGTGTTGAGCTGCGTGCACCAGTTGACAAGTCGGTTTGAGCGGTATATCAGACCGTCCTCGTGCATCTTGACAAAGGCTTCAGTCACGGCGTTCGAGCAGTTCTCGTCCATGGTGAAGGCCTCGCGAGTCCAGTCGAAGGAGCCACCCATGCGGTTCAACGTATGTGTGAGATGCTGGTGATCTGACATGTTGGTTAGTGAGAGAGCTTCGCAGGGGTCTTTTTAACTTACACTCCTCCTTCCACTCCATTGTTCGTTGCAGGAACGCAGGTCGGCCAAGGTCGTACCTCGTCTTCTTCTCCCGCCGCCAGAGCATCTTCTCAACAACGCTCTGTGTGGCGATACCAGCGTGATCGCATCCAGGCACGTATAGTGTGGTGAAGCCCTTCATGCGATGCCATCGGATAAGGACGTCTTGCAGCGATGTGGCCAGGGCGTGTCCGCAGTGCAGTTTGCCTGTGACGTTCGGGGGTGGGATGGGGATGACGAAGTTTCCGGCTGGCTTGACGTTGCCGTCCGCCTGGAACTCGGGCTTGAAGAAGCCCTCCTCCTTCCACCAGTCATCTGGCTCACGTCAGTACGCACGGCATGCATTCTGGAAGCAGCAGCACTCACACCACGCCGACTCGACGACCTTGGGGATGTATGCCTTGGTGAAAGGATCCTCCAAGCTCCTCAGGCGCTTCTTCTCGCCCTTGGGTGTCTCCTCGACATACTTGGGCAGCTGCTCCTCCTCCTTGCCCTTCTTCTTCTTCTCTTTGGCGGCACCACCGTCCTTGGCAGCCCCAGGAGCTGTGGCTGCGGCCGCCTTCTTCGCCTTGAACTTGGCGTCCTTTTCTGCCTTCTTGCGCTCCTTCTCGAGCTCCTTTGCGCTCTTCTCCTTCTTCTCTTCGCCCTTTTCGTTCTCGCGGCCGGGGGCACTTTGGCCTGTGGCGTCGGCGCCGGCCGCCTCTAGCAAGTCCTTCTTGATGTCGTCGCTGATGGCTGGCGGGGGAGCCGTGGTGGGCCCCGTCTTCTCGCCGGCGACGTTGTGTGAGGAGGCATTGAGCGCCATGGTGGCAGTGGAGTAGTGGGGTGCGAGCACGCGCTCGGCGGGGGGAGGGGCGTGTAACTGCGGTCGCAATGGGCGTGTGTGCAGCACAGAAGGGCAGGGGCGCAGACGGGCGTGGATGCGTGGTCGTGGAAATTGACTGCGAGTGGCAGAGCCAGCATATGTGCGTAGGCGGGGCAGCATATGACTTTTATGACTGTGAGTGAGTCGAGCTTGAGGACTGCGCTAACCTGCGCGATGCCCCGCAGCACCGCGAACCTTGATCAATCCGTGCGTCTGCCCGGACCTCGACTCTGGCATGCACGTCACAGAGCAGCCCGCGAAACTGACTCGGCGACATTGTAGGCGATCACCTTCGACATCTTGAACGGTGGTCTCCGAACACGGCCGCACCCGCCACCTTTTCACACAGCATGATTGCATTTGCGGGAAGATCAGATGGTAGACAAGTCCAATTGGATATCTCCTAGCACACCGACGCCCCTCGATGCGACGTAACCCTGTTCAGCTAGAACTGTGCACATCCCTCACTCCAACAGACGGTCCTCGCCTGTGATGCCGATAAAGCAAGAAGATAATAGCCCCAGCGCCTTCCCGTCCTTCATTCGTTGCCCTCTTCATACTGTCTAACGACGAGAGTTGATCATAGTTCCAGCGGTAATGGTGAGCAGAAGCGGAACATCGAGTAGAGTCTCTTCGTGGTGCATTTCGTGCCATTACTTAACATCTAGCTACGTGAAATGGGTATCTATCAAGCCGCGCTGCTGCTGTTCTGTTGAGCAGCCTGTCGGACGGGAGCGAAGTACGGATGCGACATGGCCTCTTTGGCTGTGAGTCGGTCCTAGGAGGCGTTAGCTTGTGAGCATGTTATTGTACGAGAAACGCTCACCTGGTGGTCGTAGCGAAGCAGCTTGTCGAGGAAATCAATGGCGTCGTTGCTGACAAAACGCTGGTTGTCGGCGTTGATGAACGAGTGCCAAGGCTTCTTGGGATACCTGCTGAGGATGTCGTCGTACTGGGCGTCTAGTTCAATGTCGTACTTGTCGAGGTAGTCAAACAGGTCCTCGGTTCCAAGCACCTTGGCGATCTTGACCAACTGATCCGTGTTGCTGTTGCCATGGAAGAAAGGCTCTCGCCTGAAAATCATCGAGGCAAACATGGCGCCTAGAGACCACATGTCGAGCGAGTAGTCGTACTCTTGGAAGTCGACGAGCAGCTCTGGCCCCTTGAAGTAGCGCGAGGCAACGCGGACGTTGTACTCGGTACCGGCGTGGTAGAACTCGGCCAGACCCCAATCGATCAACCGCAGCTGGGGCTTGTTAGCATGTTTTGTCATGAAAGATCAAGCAAAGGCACCTACTTTTCGCTTCTCATGGTCGATCATAACGTTATGAGGCTTTACGTCACGGTGCATGATGCCCTTGCTGTGGCAGAAGTCGAGGGCCTTGAGCAGCTCGTATATGTAGTAGCGCACGTCGTAGTCCTGGAACTTGGGGTAGAGACTGCGGAAGTCGGTGTTGTTAACATACTCAAAGATCAACGAC
Organism: Dothidotthia symphoricarpi CBS 119687; assembly: GCF_010015815.1. Classification (NCBI taxonomy): domain Eukaryota; kingdom Fungi; phylum Ascomycota; class Dothideomycetes; order Pleosporales; family Dothidotthiaceae; genus Dothidotthia; species Dothidotthia symphoricarpi. Next base: position 613,645 of record NW_022985011.1, read on the forward strand.
GGCGTCTTGCTCTGCAGGGGTTGGTGTTAGCATGCTGGCAGCCACACAGCAGCGGACGAGGCGGAATACCCAGTCGCCAACCCAGTCGGAACCATCACTAACCTGGTTGTCGCGCACCACGTCCAGCAGCGAGACGATGTTGGGCCCGCCCGACAGATTCTGCAGGATCTTGATCTCGCGCTTGATCTTCTTCTTCTTGACGGGCTTCAGGACCTTGATGACGCACTTCTGGTAGTTGACGACGTTGATGCCCTCGAAGACCTCCGAGTACTTCCCGCGGCCGATCTTGCGGACGACCTCGTAGTTCTCGAGCACGCCCCACGAGATGTTGACCGAGTCGTAGTCCCAGTAGGAGCGGGGCATGTTGGCGTTGACATCGGCGTAGACGCGGGCGATGCTGGTCGCGCCGCTGGTGTTGGTGAGCGCCATGGTGGTGGTGGTGCCGGCGGTGGTGCTGGTAGTGCAGAGGGCAGGCGTGGGCTGGACGGGTGGTGGAGGGCCTGCGTTGGGTTCCTGCGCAGACAGGCTGGTGGGCGTGGTCAAAGGGCCGACGGACAGCGGGGTGGAGGTGGACAGGCGGACGCGGAGGACGGCCAGCAGGAGGAACACAAGGCCGCCGAGGGCGAGTGCCCGAGTGCAGGAAAAGGCTCCAGGGAAGGCGGCTCGACGGTCGCGGCGGGGTTGCGGTGCGGGCTGGGCTCTGGCTGGTGACGGAGCGCCGAGACGGGGATTTGAGGGCAGCCGGTGGTCTGGGGCTGCGAGTGTGAGGTGAGCTCGGGGCGCACGTGACGGCGAGGCACAGGCTTTTCGAGGCAAGTGGGGAGCTTCGCACTTACCTGCTGTCTCCCGCTTGCGAAGCTTCCCGGACGCGTCGCCCTCTGCGCCCGTGACTGCGCCCGCGCCTGCGATCATGTTCCACGATTTGCACGTGCCGTGGTCTGACGGAAAAGAGCACCTGCGAGAGCTGCAGCGGACCGTGGCCTTTTGCGACGAGCGTGAGTTTATAGCTGGTGGGCGTGTGTGCGCGCAGGGTCAACTTACGCGGAGCAGTAGGGTACCACGTCGTCGCCCTCACCACCACATACGCTGGGAAGCTCCCCGCCGATCTCGTGAGTAATAGGAAGGCACAGGCCACGCGCCGCTGCACTTTCACCCACGGCAAGCCATGGCTGCTGCTGACCACCGCCCAGACCTCGCCCGTCCCGAACCCGCTGCCCTTCCCCACGCCGCCCCGCCTGCGCGTCCTGCGCCGCTGCAACGTCTTCCTGACCGACGCCGCCTCCAACTTCCGCATCCCCCAGCTGCAGCAGCACTATGACCTCGTCGCCGCCCGCCCCACCGACGAGCGCACCCTGCAGCAGGCCTGCCAGAGCCTGGACGTTGACATCATCTCCCTCGACCTGACGCGCCGCTTCGAGAAGCACTTCAAGTTCCCCATGCTGGGCGCTGCCATCTCGCGCGGCATCAAGATCGAGCTCTGCTACAGCCAGGGCATCATGTCGACCGACCCCATGGCCAAGCGCAACCTCATCAGCAACGCCACCCAGCTCATACGCGCCACCCGTGGACGCGGCCTCATCTTCAGCTCAGAAGCCAAGAGTGTCCTCGGCATACGGGCACCGAGCGACGTCATAAACTTGGCCTCCGTCTGGGGGCTCGGTACAGAGAGAGGCAAGGACGGCCTGACAAAGGAGCCTCGCAGTGTTGTCGAGTTTGCACGACTCAAGCGCCAGAGCTTCAAGGGCATAGTCGATATCGTCTATGGAGGCGAGAAGCCGGCAATAGAAGCAAAAGACAAGCAAGGCCCCAAGGCGAACAAAAACAAGAACCAGAACGGGAAACGGCCGGGTGAGAGTCTGGACAGCATGCCAATCCACACGTCCAAAGAAGACAAGCCCATCTCGAAGCGCGAGCAGAAGCGCAACAAAATGGCCAAGATGGACGCTGAGCAGCACGAGACTGCCAGTTCTACCTCTTGATGGAGAGAGTGCCTGTCTGACGCGATGGAGAGTAATACAACCACAACGAAAGAACAAAAGATACCCAATAGACATGCAACAATCAGCATACATTCACACACATATATATAAAAAAGTAGTACAGCAAACAAACCATTGCAACTAAATTCATATTCTCCCTACACTACACTATCACTTCACAAAAACACTCAATTCCCCACCCACATCCCCACCCCCTACCCACCACCACAGAAAAAGAAAAGCATCACAAACAGCCAATCCTCAACCCCTCAAAATACATTGCTAGCAAAACTTTCCGCCCATCTACTACCACCACCCCCTCCTCCTCCCCGTCGGCTGCGCCCACTTCTTCCCCAGATTCACCGTAACCCGGCTCTGCAGCGCCACAGTCGAGATATCAAACGGCAGCGCAATAGACGAAGGAAGTACGCCCCCTCCCTGCACAGGCGCTGTCGTCGTCGTGGGGCCTACAACCTGGGGCTGGGCCGCGACGGTAGTGGTACCAGCACTGGATACAGAGGTGGGGGATACAGCTATACTCGAGGATGGCGAGATACTCTGCGCTGCTGTCGATATCGCAGGCGGGGACAAAACTGTAGATGCAGATGTCGAAACCAACACAGCACTCCCGCTCGCCACCATAGTAATCGCCGGCCCCGCATTGCTCGCTGTGCCCTCGCCGATAAGCTTCCCGTTTGTCAGCGTCGCGGAGTCTACGCGCGCTGGTGATGAGGCGGGGGAGGAGGGGGCTTGGGCTGCGCCGGCGGGTGGCGAGCCCCCTGCGACGACGGTGTATGCTGTTTGCATTGTGCTTATGCTGCCTAGCTGCAGGGGCTGGGGCGTAGACGCGGATGCAGATGCAGATGCGGATGCCGATAGGGGGAAGGCGCTCGCGGGGCATGAGCAGATGCAGTTGCATTGCTCGGCGGTGGCTGCGGTGGCTGCGGCGGCTGCGGTGCTAGCGAGGAGTGTGGCGGAGGCGGTGGCTGTTGACATCAGTGCGGACACTGAGCTGTTTCCGCTACCTGCTCCTGCTCCTGCTCCGGCTACGACTGTGACGGCGGCTGTATTTCCGCCCGAAGAAGCTGATGTGGTTCCAGAGCCTGCGAGAACGGTTACGGCGGATGTAGCGCTGGATGGCGGTGAAGTGGATGTTGAGCTACTTCCGCCGCCCAGGGAAGTCGATGTAGTGACAGACCCCGCGAGACTGGTTACTGCAGATGCTCCACTGGATGATGTCGTGATGTTTCCTCCACCTGAGCCGGCCACGACGGTGATGGCGCCTCCTATTGAGCTGGAGTTTGAACTTGAACCGAAACTCGAACCTGGACTTAAGCTCGAGCTTGAATTCGCGCTTGAGTCCCCTCCCGATCCCGCCTGGACAGTAATAACGGCGAGTGTAGCGCTCGTTGTATTCGACCCAGTTGATTCCGCGGACCCAGCTTGGACGGTCACAGTAAGCACTGATGTACTGGTCGAGTTTGAGGTACTGTTTGCTCCTCCGGATCCAGCCAGGACAGTTACAGCGGGGCCGGTTGCGCTCACAGTGGCCCCAGAAAGGAATCCGTCTTTGGTTAGAGTCGCCGAGTTTATGGGAGGCGTGCTGGAAGTCGTGTTCGTGGCGGCGGCTTGGGCGCTTGCTCGTGATTCTCCCGCGCTGATGGTGATAGGAACTGTGGAAGATGCTCCAGAGAATGCGGTGCTTTGGGTACTGTTCGATTGGCCTCCTTCGGCTAGCTCTGTGATGGTTCCTGGGGGTGTTGTTGCTTGCGTTCCATTCGCTGTGGATTGAGAGCCTCCAACTACTTCGGTGATGGTTCCTGGAGCGGAGATCTGTTGTTTCCAGTCAGCTCAGTTATCGAGATTGTTTGGACAAACCTACGTTGCCACTCATGGCTACTGACATAGGGGTGACTGTAGATGCCTCCCCAGCCGGTGTGAGCGTCGAAGATATCTCTGTAGGTACTGGCGCTATCTCAGCAAGAGACGGTGCTGGTTGAGTTGACTGCACTTGAGGTGCCTGCGCTTGAGGAGCCAATGTAGGCTGGACGACTACTGTTGCGACCTGTTGGCCATTGACCTGCGAAACGATGGTCGATTGGATTTGAATAAGCACGCCGCTTCCGCTTTGTCCACTGCTCTGAATCTGTCCGTTGGGTGGACTGCCTCCTCCAGCAATTGAGTTCACGAGATTGCCGCCGATATCACCACCCGTGTTGAGGGCTCCTGTACCAACGCTCGCAGCTCCTCCAGACCCCTGGCCTTGTGCGCTATTGAGCAGCGAAGCAATGTCGAGTCCGTTGCTCTGAGGCGTTCTGGCAACAAGGTCTCTAGCATCCAATCTGTTTCCGTTCATGATTTCGCGAACGCCGTCGAGGGCTGGCGTGTCTACACCTCTCAACCTGTTTTCCTCGGACCTCTCTACGCCAGAAATCATGTACGGAATGCGCTTCCCAGAGATATCTACTCCAGTATTGCTGTCGCGGAGGTCGACTCCAGCTTCCGCAAACACCTGTCCCAAATTAGTCTTCGTGGTAAGACAGGCTGAGGTACACGTACTGTTGAGATCAGCAGTAGGGCCGAGCCCATGAAAGATGTGACACTCTTCATGATGAAAAGCTAACGAAAGACTTGAAGGGTTGAAAACGGCAACTGAAGAATGATTAAGAAGATGATTAGTTAATACATGGAACAGCACAGCTGGTACAGAATCGAAAGGTGCGTCACAGTCAGGTTCAGTCAAGGCCTGCACAGCAGAGCGTTGATGGTGAGTGACAAGGTAGAAAAGCGTTCGAACGTGGGAAGAATAGGGAGTCCGACAGGAAACGAGCGTGAGGTTCTGGAACGGAGAGGCCAGCCCTTTCAGACATCAATACCTGGTGTGACCACCATGCTACTTAGCATATTCGGTGCGCCCCGCTCAGTCTGTTTCCAAGAATTGTGACGGGTTTCGAACAAGTCGTTGCGCGGCTACTCTTACGGTGACCAGTGTGTATCATAGACAGTGTTCCAACCTCTATCGTGGAGGGCTGGATGCAGGATATCACGGCGGGAACGGCAGCATTTGTCGGATTGAAGCGGGTAAGGAGGTTTACTGCAGTGCGATTCGTGATCTACAATCCATCGAACGGCTTTCTGGCGAGTGTTTGAGCCTCGAGATGGTCTGGGCTGTCGCAGTGGTGGTGAGGTCTGAGACGAGACGTGCACGAGGCAGGCGCTCTCACACGGGTCGCGTTTCATGACGGCTCTGACGCCAAGTCTTTTTTCTCTTGCTCAAACATGTGCACGATAGTTCCTTTTCGTCTGGTTGATGACTGTAAGGTGTATAGAGGCCGCTTATGTGATTGCGGGCTGCGGTCGGGTCGCTTAACGTTTGGACTTCCTTGCGTCATCATCGCCGCTTCCAAACATCTTCTTACACGAATGTCTCCAAACAACATGTGAATCGACACCATCGAGCTTTGTCTTGTGGATGTACTTCTAGCGAAGTGGTAGAATTCGGTGTAATGTGCGATAGCCCGCAGTTTCTAGAGCACATGTAAGGTATCTTCACTCTCCCGACACAGTTGAATATTCGTCTCAATAGGCCACTGTGGGCTCCGTACATTACCTCGACAACAGCTGCCTTACAATAGCCTTTATCAGCACTGTCATCTACCAGCTCTTCTTTTTTGCAACAACTTCACTTTCAAGTTCAATTGTCTTACCATGTCGCTAGAGGAATCATTTGTCTTGTTCTCCATCCTAGAGCTCATACTTAGCGAGAACAGGACGATGCGCGCAGAATCATGGCCTCCTTGTCCACCATGCTACGAGGAACACGGCTAAATGGTTTTTCTCGACCCAGGATCCTCAAGAACTGGAAGAATGGTTGGCTGGGTGATAAAAGAGATAGGTTTTGGCTGTTTTTAGGTTTTGTGTATCGTGAGTCGACATTGCTCCGAGATGGTGCCGCTTCTGATTACGACCTCGGAACCGTCCAACATAACGCAATTAAACCAGCTAATCTTCGGGACTGGATATAGTATTCCAGGCATCGTTATGTTCGCCATCCGCTTCGTCAAGGAAAGCGACTCCGATATTTAGAGTATCGGTTCCGATATGCTCGTGGAGGCTATGGCGCGCTTGCATGGTCGAGGCACCCATACTACCTGGAGCAAAGAGGACACACGAAAGAAGCACGGACTGGCCAGAGTACGTGCGATGTCGGCATAGAATCAAGATTTTGGTTCCATCCTCTCCGTAAATATATGCCAGACCCCTGGCTTTCCTGAAGAGCCTCATCTTCTTGGAAACCTCAACCTACATATTTGACCGGTGGGCACTCCAACCAGAACAAGCAAGGCTCATCAGGGGAGAGTCAGGTCAGACCCATGGATAAGCAGGGGGTTGAGATCTTGAATGAAGTGGGATGAATATGAGATGAATAACTCCCGAGAACTCTTTCACTAGTCATTTTGCGAAGCGGTTTCTTCCATAAGCGCATTACTTATGTTCTCTAATTGGTGCAACAGTTCTCAAGGTTCAGCCTGCAAGACATTCGTACATGAGTTCGGACGGATTTAGGAATTAAGCCGCTGGGCTGACGTTGGTGCGATCCTGTCAGCGGTTACGGCGCAACCATTCTCTAGTATTAATATGCTGCTCTCGCCTGTTGTGGGTGTTTACAGTTTTCTATCGTTAGGCTCATGCTATGCGCTGCAGGAATTGCGCTTACTACTCCATCGATTCATTGCGTCGATTTCCAAGAGTTCGATTTTCATAAACAAGACGACACTTCAATCTGACCGATAAGAGTCCATAACCTGTACGGCTACACAGTATGTTCCCCACGACGAACACGTTAAGCCAGGCGTTCGCCGGCTGCGGACCGTTCCCACAGCATGTCCCTGCCCCCCAATCGAAATCATCCTCGAAATGGCTTGCCCGACACGAACTGTATCCTGTCTGGAGCGTTACCGAGGACGCAAAGAACAAAGCAACAAAGCTAAGTGATGCTGCTTTGGCGGAACTCGAGAAGGCAAGCCACAAGGCACAAAACAAGGCGGGCGGTATCGAATTATACTCGCCGAAGTTCTATGCTGCATGCACACTCGGAGGTGTAATGGCCTGCGGCCTTACACACACGGCTGTGACGCCGCTCGATCTTGTGAAATGTCGACGTCAGGTGAACTCGACACTGTACAAGGGCAATTTCGAGGCCTGGGGCAAGATCGGGCGTGCTGAAGGCCTTCGTGGTGTCTTCACCGGATGGGGACCTACATTCTGGGGCTACTCTGTTCAAGGTGGTTTGAAGTACGGAGGCTACGAGTTTTTCAAGAAGTTCTACGGAGATCTTGCGGGCGAGGAAAACTACGACAAGTACAAGACGCTTATCTACCTGGCAGGAAGTGCCTCCGCCGAATTCATCGCCGACATTGGTCTTTGTCCCTTCGAGGCTGTCAAAGTACGCATGCAAACGACGATGCCTCCCTTCGCGAAAACGACTCTTGGTGGCATATCAGCAATCACTGCCAAAGAAGGCTTCGGAGGACTCTACAAAGGTCTTTATCCCCTCTGGGGCCGCCAGATCCCTTACACGATGATGAAGTTTGCATCTTTCGAAACCATTGTTGAGATGATCTACAACTATCTGCCTGGCTCCAAGAGTGACTACGGGAAAGGAGCTCAGACTGCTGTGTCCTTCACCGGAGGTTATATGGCCGGTATTCTGTGCGCTATCGTGAGCCATCCTGCAGATGTTATGGTGTCGAAACTCAACGCTACCCGTGAAGCCGGCGAGAGCTTTGGTGGTGCCACTAGCCGCATCTATAAGGATATCGGCTTTGGAGGTCTTTGGAACGGACTGCCTGTTCGTATCGTCATGATAGGCACTCTGACTGGGCTACAGTGGATGAGTAAGTGCTTTTTGCGTAGCTTGGGGATCAATACACTGACTTTATATCTAGCCTACGACTCTTTCAAAATCTTTATCGGTCTGCCTACCACTGGCGGTGCACCCAAGGAAAAGACTAAGTAGTGAAAACCGCCTTTGACAAGGTGATGATCTGATTCACTGATTCGTGAGCGTCTGAGATTAGGCCGGTGAGGTTATAGTACGATGCGTGCGACAAGTTGATTTACTAGTACTCAACGTAGTTCCTGTCGCTCATACACATAACCATTCTTCTACATTCCGGTGCTCGTGATAAGCGATTTGATGAATACTTTGTTGTATTTCTTTCTCCTGATCGTTTCATTGGCCGTCTTTGGTAAATGTCGAGGTAACTCTCAACTTGCCTCATGTCTTGCAAAGGCTTGCACCGATCACGATCATACCATGCAATCAGCCACTTTACAGGCGGATATCGCGTACAGACACTGTGTCAAAGGCATGTGAACGGCTTAGTCATCGCCACCACGAGCGAATCGAACACCTCGGCCTTATCAATGTTAGGCCGTCGCCGTACGACAGTACGCAACCATCCCCACGAATCCATACAAATTCCCTTACCACATGCTCGCGTTATTGCTTGGCTTGACCTCTCCAAGTTGCACCGACTAGCAGTCATGCGCCCGTTCGCGTCTTTTCCAAGGCGGAAGGCCTCTCCATCCCGCGCCTTGAAAGGCTGGTACCTGTGAGATGCGATTGCGTCATGATGCGAAGATTGTTCGATGGAAGAGCAAATATAAGAGGCCGCAATTCCAATTGCCCGGTTTCTACCGCCCCAGAATTATTCCTCCGTCATTGACATCATCCTTTGCGCAATACAAAGAGAACCAACCAACTCGGTATTTCGCGACAACGCTTTGAACCTAAACACCTCTCAAAATGTCCGAACCGATTAGCTCTACTGGACGTGGTGGTGAGTGCGCATTCTAACTGGGACCTTCACAACAGAACAAAGCTTGACTGGGTGACTGTAGGCGCTGGCAACATCGGCCACGATCCCCGTGTCTATATTGATGGAGGAATTACACGTCAAGGTCCTACAGTACCTGAGACTGAAGGTACACTCTCGACTGGTCGTGGAGGTAAGTTCGCATCCTAGTTGGAAGCTTCTGCGGCATAACGTGGGTTAAGCAAAACAGGCGCCGGAAACATAGGTTCGCCTAAACTTATGCCTGCCGATCACGACCGTGGCCGTCGCATCTCCTCCGACAACATTCCTGGGGCCGCGACGATGGAGGCCCAGGACGAATTCCACACTGGAAGAGGTGGGGCGGGAAACATCTACAAGGAGAAGTACGGCGGTCACAGCCAATCTCCCGACCGCAAGGGTCTTGGCGATAAGATCAAGCAGGCGCTTCACCTCGAAAAGAAGGAGAAGCATGAGCCTTCTCCGTTGGCCAATACGACGACTACGAAATAATAGCTATGATACCCACTATCACATGGAGCAGGCCAGAGGACTGATACTTGGAAGATAACGCTGGGGGCAAGATAAGACGTTGGACCTCAGATACCTCAGGCTGCTGTTTCTGCCTGCGAGGTTACCTATGTTTATTTGTCGCGTTGGTTCGATGTAAACAGAAAGAATTCAATCACTCGTTAGCAGTAGTCTTGGAGTCGTGAATTCTCAAGTTCATGTCATGACATGAAAACATTCGAGGCGGGGTGAAGTTCTAATTATTGCACGACGCCTTACTACAGTCCACCATAGCGGGGTTCGCGACCGTCGGAAGTCGCGTCATTTTGCTCGCGAACTTCTGACACCCCAAACTTCAACAACAACATTTTTTGCCCTGCATATCACACTCACAATGGACACCAATCAGCAGGATGTCGAAACACTTGTGCATTCAGAAGATCCTAACCACCCTGCGAACCACATCTGCACGCTGTGCGCAAAGTTCTACACCTTGGGCTGGGTATGCTTCTCCATGCCAGAAATATATGTAGACAGTATTCATGAACATGATGACTGACAATGTGACTTTGCCAGGTGACAGGGACTGGTGGAGGAACGAGCATTCGCCATGAAGACAAAATATATATCGCGCCCAGCGGCGTGCAGAAAGAGCTCATGAAGCCCACTGACATGTTTGTCATGGACTTCAACAGTAAAGAATATCTTCGAAGACCACAGGTAATGAATTGCCTCCACGTTCTTTCTGCCTGTGAACAGCTCAATATCCATGCAAACACATCTCTGACCATTCCCAGGTTCTCAAGCCCTCGGCCTGCACTCCTCTCTTCATGGCAGCCTTCGAGCGTGGTGCTGGCTGCTGCATCCACACACACTCGCAATGGGCCGTTCTTGTGACTCTTCTCGTTGAACGCGACTTCGGCAAAGATGCCTGCTTCGAAATCGAGGAGATTGAGCAGATCAAGGGCATACCTAACGGTCGAGGCAAGCCGGGAAACCTAGGCTACTATGACCGCTTGAGGATACCAATCATCGAAAACACAGCGCATGAGGAAGATCTGAGGGAGAGCTTGGAGGCAGCTATGGAGAAGTATCCAGACTCGTATGCGATTCTGGTTCGAAGACACGGCATGTGAGTATAGTGACGCGGCAAGATGATGAGGGTGTGCTGACGCAGGCAGATATGTCTGGGGCGACAACGTGCACAAGGCGAAGACCCAGTGCGAGAGCATCGACTATATCCTGCAACTTGCGGTCGAGATGAAGAAGCTTGGGTTGCCATGGACAAAACAAGAATGAGGAGGGTCACCAGCCGGACTTTACCGCCAGTTTGCGCAGAATCAGTGGAAATATCGGTTCTGTTCACGTTTCTACGCAGAATTGATGCGGATCAAGCTTGGTCAATGGTCTATCCAACACTCCGTCACATGGCGTATTTTCTGAACGATTTGACATTGTTCAAAAGGGGCAGTGATGGTCAATACGAGACCAAGTTATCATTCTTCTAGGATGTGTATGGAAATGCTACTCGTCGGGATACTCGTGGTCTACACAGCTATGATAAGATTGATTGATTACGTCTTCCCCGAGTGCCCAGTTCTTCAAATATCTTCTACCGGGTGGTGCTGCGTGCACGTATCATCAAGTCGATGAGGAAAAGACACTTATAATGCCTATATATGATAAAATCCGAGGAATCACAATGTATAGATAAAGAGTGAGACATAGACGGGTCGATGTAACTTGCCAATGATGATATTATAGACGTCATTCTCATTAACTGAAGAAGAGCTGCTAGTAGCCCGTCTTCCATAACAGCTCGCATGCAAGACAGCCGAAGCCCCAATAAATAGATATACACATACTCCGCCCATCCACGGGCTCAAGCACCGTTATATCTTCACCGCACATAGAAGCAAACTCGTTAGGTATACATGTGTAGAAAATAATGGCCAAATCATCTCTTCCCCATCTCATTCTTTTCTTTTTTTCCAAACTACGAGGCAGCTTTAACTTCCAATGCGCCATTCGCACTCTCCTTTACGAGTTGACTGTCCACCTCCATCTTCAACGCAGGCGTGGTAGCCTGTTCTTCTTCACCGAGAACTTCCGGTTTCCACCTCAAGAGCAGCTTCCGAGCGCTCGCCTTGGCGCCATCGTTTTCTCTCCACAACGCTGTCAAAACGTCTACGACGAAGCTCCTGCTCGGCGGGCGGAACATATAAAGGTAGTGCAGCGAACTGCATGCGAGGTCGATACGCTCAGGATCTTCAGCCATCTTCTTGAGGCGGACAAGCATGTCGTAATTCAAGGCCGGGACCTCTGACAGGAAACGAATCAGGATCTTGTCAGTGTGCTCGATGTAGGGGAGTATGCCGTCGATGAGGCGCAATGCGCAGCGGTTATAGTTCCCTTTTGGTGAGTCACTGGATGGTGTGTGTCCGTTTGCGGTGCCGTTTCTTGCTGGATTCTTGGCAGATTGGGCAAGAATGATATCGTTGTACCATTCCTCGTTCAGCCAAGATATCGCAACATCGATCCGCTTCTTCCAGTCGTACATGATGTACTGGTAAAGACCGTCTCTTACTGAATCGCTGATCGACGAATTCCCCTTAGCGCCGCCCTTGACAGCGTACTCGTCCTTGATACCTTCCTCAGGATCGTCGAGACCGGCACTAGCCCGAGTAGCTAGCCTTGACAGAATGGTGACCCAAGCATCTCTGCTATAATCACTCGCGGCGAGTCGATTGAAGCCCCCCTTTGTGATCCTGTTCTTCTGGTTCTCGTCGGCACTGCTTAACATGCCGAAAGCTCGGTAAACTGTCATATCACCGAATTTCTGGACTTCCTGATCCGATAACGGAGGTGCTTCGGGAAGCTTATACGGCGCCAATGCTGCAGATGGACCCGGCTGGGGAAGAAGCCCAGGCGCTGAGAGGCCATCGAGCTTGTTGACAATCTGCTCGGCATCTTCAGGTTCAAAGTCGGGCTCGTACTCCTCTTCGTCTTCCGGGGCAGGAACTGGTGCTGGAACCAGTACTGGAACCGGTACTGGTGCTGGTTGTGCGGCAGCAGATTTTGCTGCGGCTTGACTGAGACTAAGATAGCGAGAACGAACAATCTGGTAATTTTGTTAGCCGATTCTTGGCGAGACCGTCGCTATGCATAGAGTTGCCTTCAAGACGGAACTCTTTAGTGGTGACGTGGGAGTTTATCCGACACACGATTGCTCGTGGTGCATGGCTCTCGTCGGGCAGCTCGGCAAAGTATTCAGAAGGACAATCACGTACATTCAAGGCATCGTTGAGCTTTGTCGCATCAACAGATTGTAAAATAGGCACAATAATCCTCAACAGCTGTTCAGGATCTTTGAATGCCTGTACATCGAAGTTCACAGTGCTACCCTCAGGATTCAAGGTGAACAATTGACGCAAGCTGACCGGGCCTGGTGGAAGCGATGGCACAGGAGGTGGGCGACTGACAAGAGTAGCAGCCAGTCGCTGCCTCTTGGCTTGGTCAAGACCGTCAGTTGGCTCAGTGGGCGCCGATCGCTTGCGATTAGATACGTCAAAGGCTTCGACACGTGCGCGGTGCATGCGCTCCAAGAATTGCTGTATTCGCCCATTGACTGGGTTTTCTGGATTCCTGTGGACATTCAATTTAGCAGTAGCTCCGTCGGATATCAGATGAGTACGTACCTCTTCATGATGTTCATGAGTAGTGCTCGAACTGTACGTTCTATCGACTTGATAAGAACCTTGCTCTTCAGTGTCATGGGTGGGCTTGCAAGCTTCAAAGGGTTGAAGTTGAGGACACTGCCCAGTATCTTGTTCGCGATGATAGGCCGACGATGAATCAGCATACCCAAACTGTTGAGCGTTGCTGTGACAAGCAGTCCATCACTATTACATGTCAGAGCTACGCTAGTGCTATACAATTGTATATCTGACCTGTGATCTCCATGTATTATATCCAATAACCGATCGAGTAGTCCATGTCCTTCCGCCTCAAGAGCCACATATGGTATGAGAGGGTGATCGCGAGGTACGAGGGCGAGAGAGATATCGTTTGGATTAGGTCGCTGCGAGACATGAGAAGAGTGTATGCGTGTTGAAGAAGGGGTTGTATTCACCCTAGGATCTACTACACCTGGCGACTGAACCAGGACTACTTGCTGGAGGAACTTGACACAGCATATTCGCACGCCTGGCGCGGCCGAGTCCATTCGTCGTAGGATGCTCGATTTGATGGCAGTCATAAGCTGCCAGTTGTGGGAGTCGTTGGGGTTCGAGATACTGGGGCACATTCAAGTATGAGAGAGGGTTCATAGCTGCAATCATGCGGGTACGTAGCATTGAGGAGAAGCAAGACAATGCAAGCCGAACTCATAGATGGGGGCACTATCTGAGGCATGGGGGATCACTCACGTGTGTCTGTACACGAGCGGGTAGACGCTCGCAGCCGCCTGAACAGCGCTCTTGATGACGCTCTTGTCCGTGACATTCTCCAGGTAATCCTTCAGCGTAGCCAGCACCGATGGCGCGATGCCTCCCTTTAATTCTAAAGGCCACGCTGGCGAAGCAAAGGCCTCAGCCAGGAAATCGGCACCCCACCGCTGTATCTCAACATCCTGGTCTGCACTGAAGCCGATGATGGGCAGCACTCCTGGAATGATGGAAGGATAGTAACTACCGTCGCCCAGCGTGAGCGCCCGGGCTGACTCTAATTGCTGCATCGTTTGCGCACTCATGCTTGTGGTTGATTGCGCAGCGCAAGGTGGTCGAGCTTTGGTTCGTCAAGTGTGGTGGATGCGTGGTGACGCTTGTTCACGCGCGCGACGCAATCAAACTAAGAGCGCGACAAAGCCCAGTAGCCGTCGCCGTATATTCCTCTCATTCCCAGCAATGCTAATATCAAGAGTCGAAAGGAGTGTGGGAAAGGCAAGTGCGCGTCTGCGGTTGTCGATGACCAGGTACAGTCGCTTCGTGAAAGAGTGAAGGAGTTGGTGAACGATGATGGGAAGCTGCAGCCCTGACAAGCCATGACACGTGCGCTTATGTAACCGGCGCGCTAGAACCTCACCACCGCGGCGAACATGGCCTGCCTCCCCCGCAGACTGTGAGAGCCGCAAGACGTCGCCATGGGATAGTGAGTGGTTGCAGTAGCATGAGACTATGGGTGCTAATACGCACAGCAAACCGTTCCAATCGACCTACTACGATGCTCGCATGCGGGCCTCGCCGGCTCTGCTGCGAGCTCGAGCGCCGTATCTGGTTAAAAACACAATCACCGGCTTTGCCATTTGCACGCTTGTCATTGGAATTTGTACGCCATCAACTGCCTGTGTCTAGTCCATTGTCTCACAGATAGCAGACACATATACAATTCGAGCCGTTTCTCAGGACGAGTTCGACGATGTTATTGTACCCGACGAGCCCGTGAGGCGACCTGTGCAGCAATCGACGACCCAGGCAGTGCAGCAGGTTGTCGATGCAAGGAAATGAGGAGAGCTAGAAACTGTATATTCGTGTACGAATACATGTATGCATTGGGCTGGCGCTATGGAAACTCTTGGGGAAAGACAAACTGCTCTCTTTGAGCGATCTTTATTGCGCATATGTGCTTTGTCTCAAGACTCGGGTTGGCGGCGTATGTTCCCTCCACCATTTCCTGGCCAGTGACCCGCGTGCCCCTCCAGACGGCATGCATACCCTAAGCAACAGATATCGAAAAGCACATCTACTTCAAGATTTCTTCTTCAACTTGGGACTCCGCGATGAAAGAGACCAGTCTTGTCCAGCATCTTATCCCATACCACAACCTGGTTCGCACATAGTCCTTGCCTGGCTGTACTAGGTCCTGTGCTAGGTTTACAGGCCAATACTGCGTGATCTATCGATGGTATAAGAAACATATATTGTGCCTTCGTTAGCTACTAAATACCAATCTGAATCTTGAGACGGCAGCCTCTTGCATCTTCTGAGGGTCAAACTTAACGGAGATATGTGTACTAAATCTCGGCCTTTAGCCCGCATCTCAATCTCTCCCATGTTATACTTGGTTGTCCGCTTTTGCAACCGGAAAAAATCCTTGACAATATCAACGCCGTTTATTACATAGATTGTAATGGCCTATCATGTTACAGACAAACTATTGAGGACTTTCCGACACGCAAACATTCGGACCTGAGACCGCAGTAACAGAAACGTCGTCGAATGAATATGCCACTGAATCCGAATCATTCATAACAACTCGTACCGTGATCACATGCGTGTCACCTGTGACTGTGATCAGACCTCCGAAATGCGTCCAGTCGTAGTCCAAAGTATCCACAGTCCCACATTCCTGACCATCTATCAACATCTTGTATGTAACGGTAGAGCTGACGCCGTCCTCGGATCGCGCCCAAGCGGAGCAACGAATCTGTGTGCCAGATGAAATGGAAACATTTGGTTGTTGTAACTCCATACTAGTCACTCCGGCACCCCGAACCGTTGTCTGAACCAGGTACTGGCCTTCGTGGGCTGTGGCGGAATTTGTGACATCGACAGCGTAATTCGTATCCGAATTTCTTGTCCAGGGGCTGATGGCTCCAGACTCGAATCCGGAATTTTTCACGTAGTTGATCCCAGTAGGAATGCAGCTTGCTGAGGTAGAGCTGGGGAGACTAGATGTTGAGGTCCCTGACGGTGCTTGAGACGAACTTTGAGATGAAGAACTTGTTGAAGATGATGTAGCCATCGTCGATGATGATGTGATAGACAAAACCGAAGTCGAACTCATCAGCGGCATTGATGTACTAGAGGATATCGATGAAGATGATGGGAGTTTCGAGGATAAGCTTGAGGACTGTACCACGCTGCTCGAGCTAGAGGAGGTGCGTGACAGGATGGGTGAGCGGGTCGGTGATAGCGTTGAAGATGGGGCTTTATAGGGGGTTGAAGATGTTGATAACAGCACCTTCGAACGAGTTGAAGATTTTGGCAGCGATGATGTAGAGGAAGTGGTGCATGAGGTTGACGAAGAGGACGCTTTCGAGGTGAGAGAAGATATCATCGAAGAATGGGATATTGAGGACACGCCCTTGCACTGTCCAAAGCCCGCCTGACATCCTCTACCGCAGTACGCATCGGTGCTGCCACTATGTATTGTTAACTCTGATTGAGACCATGGCAGAGTTGTACCTACCAGTAAGAATATTGACTACAACAATTTCCATACCGAGAGTTCAAGCATGTGAAATCTTTACGGCTGCCACATGTTCCATCAGGAGAAATTTTGCTGCTATGAGCATCGATGATAGGTAGGGTTGTAAGAATTGTGAAGGCCCAAGCAAAAAATGTACGCATCGTGACAATTGATAAGTGAGCGAAATACAAAACAACGCGAGGGGCAAGAAATCTGAGACTCAGAGATCGATGAGAGCAAGAGAAAAGGTATATACCTGACCCCCTATACGGCAAGTACTCACCATCTTGTCATGCAGTTCAGGTCGCAGAAATGGGCGCACACTACAACGCTAGTTAGACTTCGAGATAAATCACAGCGATCATTTCAGCGCCCAGTTCGACCCAGAACCATACATGTGGAAATGAGGATGTACGGAGTCGCCGCCGCTAACGTTCAGCTGCCAATATCCGTGCGCTACACCAGTGTGAATCGTGAGGCTACAAACATAGAGACCTCGGCCTCAAAACTTGAAGGAAAGAGAGGACGACTGTACAAAATGTGAGCTAGGAACTGAATTCGGGCTGATCCACCTGGGGATGCAGTACTTTTCTATAGTAAGCAGCGATAAATCGCATCAACCTTGGTTGAACCAATTCTGTTATACCATACTCAGCTCAGCCACAAAAGCGGATGTTATTAGAAAACAGAGGACTGGTCAGCCTCAACTTGGAGAAAGTGCGCCGCGCCGCGCCGCCTTCACTGGCGTATTTCTTGTTGCACTTAGCTCGAATTGCATTTCGCTGACGACTGCCTTTTGCCTGCAAGAGCGGGATTCATAGCAGCTCTCGAAATTACGGCAGCACGCTGTCTATGGGATCGTCATCACAGGTGGAGGAAGTTGGGTTTGGCTGCTGGTGGATGAAAGAAAAAGATGGTGGAGGCAGTATTACTCCACAGGAACAAGGGGTTGACACCACTTGCTACAGGCAGATTGAAACCTCCGGAATACCTATTTCGATAGGATCCCTTGCTCATACATACTGAGACACGAAAAGTTAGTGATTTGCTTGATTTTTCAGATTCTCCAGTCACTTACCAGTAATGTCTTGGTGAACTGCTCCCGCCTAACTGAGACCGCTCTGGGGAGAAACAAGAGGCTGAATAGTAGACATGATTTTTGGCATCATCATGGCGGATTTACACAAACGTACGAGTTTGAAGCTGAACGTGATTTGGAAGTGGACGGAGGGATGCCAGCTGCATTGGACTAGTCCGTCCCGCGTAAGCGTACCCAACGGCGCAGCCAACGGGAGATCGACAAGGTCCATCACGATTCTCCAGCACACGTTCACTCACAAACACCACCAATGGCCCATCAATCATGCCTCCACGAAAACCCTACCGTCACCGCCCTCTCACTGTCGCAACAGTTGCCGGCATCCTCTCCCTCGTCCTCCCCACTGTCACCTTAATTCGCCTCTACACTGCGACGCACTCCCTTCTCCCCATCGCATACACATGTGCCGTTAGTAGCGTCACGTTTGTGCTGTATGGTTATGACAAGATGCAGGCGAGGAGTATGGAGTGGAGAGTTGCGGAGGTGAAGTTGCATTTTCTGGCGATGGTTGGTGGTTGGCCTGGGGCGTTGGCGGGGATGCATTACTTCCAGCACAAAACAAGGAAGGTGGGGTTTCAAGTTGGGTTTTGGGGTATCGTCATGGGATGGCACGGGTTGCTATGGGGATTTTGGAGAGGAGGGTTGTGAGACTCAAGAAGATGAAGAATTGAGAATTGAGGATTGTGCAGGACTGCTATCTGAATTTCGTCGTCCACATCCTCGAGCTCCTCCCGGCCATTGATACAGGTAAACGTTCATCGTAAGTCATGCCAAAGGAAATCGTCAGTCGTGCAACCGTCGCAAGTAAACAACCGTACCCGAACGCCTCGTCCCGCTGGTGTCGTCGCTATGATATCACAACGTCTTCTCTTCCACCTTCGCCTTCCCCTTTTGCGTCATCGTCGAAACCCGCTCAAGCGCAATCTTGGAATAATCCTGCACGGCATCCCAGACCTGGCTCGCCGCTCGCACTACACAGTGAACAAGCATTAGCGGCCAGTCAACGGGCTCGTCAAGTCATCTGCGAAATCACCAGATGCTTCGCCCAACGGGTTGTTCACAGCGCCGCCTGCGATGTTGCTGATGCCCTGCTTGAGTTCCTGGACGTCTTCTTGATCGGAGGTTGGAATCTTGTTGATCTGGTCTGTGAGAGGTTAGAAGATGATCTTGTTTTAGGAGTGCGATGGTGGATCATTACCTTTGGCAAGGTAGGACATCTTGTTCTCGCCCATGGTCTTGAGGGCTTGACGCTCGAGCTTGCGCTTCATTTCGGGGGAGATACCGAAGAAGTAGACGCCTACGCCGATGGCAGCGACAAGGCCGGCTAGGACGGTGAATATCGTTGCTGCGGACATGTTGTTGGAGGGTTGTTCAGGGTGGATAGTGTAGAAGAAGTGTGTGGTAGGGTTGGAAAATGGAGTTGTGTGGACTGATGGAATGAAGATATAGTATTCGTAGTAACGGCTCATCAGGTTTGTGTAAGAGCATTCTGCTTGCTGGATATCGAAAGAATGACGTAGAGAATATCACCTTCCCAGATTTGCATGTGCTTTCTGTTTGCACCCCCTGCCCTTGCTGCTCGCCTACAACCCCTACTTGAGTTTGTTGATACGAAAGAAGCTTGCTCCGCCGCACATGCCTCAGCGGGGTTTAGCTCGGGTAGACGCGATGTCAGCCTTGTGCAAGGTGCGATCGTGGTGGAAAACGTGCGCCTGAAGAGAGGGGCTGGTGGACAGATTCCGCCAGAATCACGGTTGATTCTCTAGTTTCTAACCAAAAAAGGCAGCAAGTCTGGCGCGCTTGTTGTACTGCAGCCTTGCAAACAAGGCGCGGTGGAGAGGTGAGCATGCTCGTGTCACTGCGCCACGGAGAACGCCTGGATGGCAGCCGCGAGGCGGAGTGGAGAATCGAGACGGCCAGAAGGCGCGTTCAGCCCCCACAGCTGCAAACAGGCCCCAGAAGTCCGTTCAGAACCCCGAAGAGTTTAACACTTACATATCCTGCGCCTCCTCCCCTACTCCTCTTCTCGTATTTATCCTATACACATATCGAGCGTCTTACAGCAATTTCAGTATCTACAGCTGAGCTGAGCACCTACCCCTCATCAACCCCACCACCAGTTGTACGCGCCTGATAGGCATCTTCCACTCTGACTTTCAGCCCCGAATCACAACAGTTGTGTCGCCACGAGTCACTTGCCCGCCATGAGTTGTCAGTATTTCGGGATGCTGGTGTACGGGTTGCCGAACTAATGCGCCGTTGCAGTTTCAAACATGCTCAACAAGCTGCACGGCCAGCCCGACAGCTATGACCGCAAGTTTGTGCCTCTCTTACCTGCACGGACGATCCACATACTGAGTACTATCTCTGCAGATCTCGATACAAATTTGGAAAGACACTGGGCGCCGGAACGTATGGTATCGTCAGAGAGGCCGACTGCCCCGAGGGCAAGGTCGCTGTCAAGATCATCTTGAAGAAGAATGTCAAGGGAAACGAACAGATGGTATACGACGAACTGGAAATGCTGCAGCGCATGAAGCATCCACACATTGTCAAGTTCCACGACTGGTTCGAATCGAGGGTGCGTCTAGCCATCGAAAGCATGTATGGGATATGGAGCTGACAAAAACCAGGACAAATACTACATCGTGACCCAATTGGCGACGGGCGGAGAGCTGTTTGACCGCATCTGCGAGAAAGGAAAGTTCACCGAGAAGGACGCTGCCGAAACCATTCGACAGGTGCTCGAGGCTGTCAACTACCTCCACGAGAACAATGTTGTCCACAGAGGTATGTCATTCATGGCCTGTTGAGTACCCCGCGCTTACACATGTTCAGATCTTAAGCCAGAGAACCTTCTCTACCTCACACGGGAACCCCACTCGTCTCTTGTGCTGGCCGATTTTGGTATCGCGAAGATGCTCGACTCCAAGAACGAGGTCCTAACCACCATGGCCGGCTCGTTCGGATACGCTGCTCCCGAAGTCATGCTGAAGAAGGGTCACGGAAAACCCGTTGATATGTGGTCCATGGGTGTTATTACCTACACACTTCTCTGCGGATACTCGCCATTCCGATCGGAGAATCTCGCAGATTTGATCGAAGAGTGCAAGAACGGTCGCGTCATCTTCCACGAGCGGTATTGGAAAGAAGTCAGCAAGGAGGCCAAGGAATTCATCAAGCTGCTGCTGACACCGGACCCCAACAGCCGACCAAGCAGTGGGGTACGAGAAATTCACATTCCCTCATCACTACACAGCTAACAGCTTCTAGGAAGCACTCAAGCACGTATGGCTAAGCGGCACGACGGCTAGTGACCACAACTTGCTGCCTGAGATTCGTGCATACGTCGCGAAGGCTCGTCTCAAGCGTGGCATCGAGCTTGTGAAGCTCGCGAACCGCATTGAAGCCCTCAAAATGCAGGAAGACGAGGAAGAGGACGTTCCTGGAGAAGCAGATGTTCCTGCCAACGCCCGCGAGGCTGCAGGTGAGGCGCTCGCATCAAGCGAACCAAACGGCACCAGCTTGGAAACAAAAGAGGATGTGACTAGCGCGACTGGTAAAGGACCCGGGCGTCTGAGCAGGATTGCCAAAGGTGCCATCTTCCGAGAGGTTGTCTTGGCCAAGGTGCGCGAACTCAAGGAACAAGAAGCTCAGAAAGAATTTGAGAGAACGGCGAGCGAGGCTTCCGGCAAAAACGAGACTTCGACTAAGAAGGCATGAGCAGTGATATGGGTTGATTTTACTCACTCTTCAACACCGTTCTACAAACAAGGCTGGGTTTGCTGGGCACTTAGGGGGAAGTCATTTGTAGTTTGGATACCCTGAGATCAGCAACCAAGGGATGGATACCTATACGCCTATTTTGATACTCCAATCGACTTCGGATCAATGCTGTAGCTGGACATGGCTCACGCACTAGTAAATGTTTTGTGTCCGAGTGATTGCTGAACGTTTGAACGTGATGATGGAAACGAATGGGTCCGTGCGCTGCTTGGCAACGATCCTCCCCAGGGTTGACGCGCTTCTTCTGGTATCGAGGTGAGCCTGCGACCAACTCGCATTTCACTGCACCCGCCCCACGACTGTAATCACGCTTGCGAGTTTTCGATATCGGCTTGGATTGACTGCGCGACCGCGATCGAATCGAAATGGAGAGTGTGTCGAAGCGCAAGGCCGCCAGCGCCGCGGTGGTGGAAAATGAGGGTCGCCCTGCAAAGCGCCAGAAAGTGCCGGTACGTGTAGCCTCCTGCAGTGAGAGTTGCATCGTCGGCGGGTGTTCGGACGCGTGCGAGAGGGCATGGTTGTGGCGTGGGAGAGCTCTGGGAACGAGGAGCGCGCCATGTCTGGGTTGGACGAGTAGCCCATCTCCTCCGCCGAACCCCCCTCGTCGCCGCAACAACGCGCCCGCGCCGACGATGCATGCGGAGAAACAGGACGATGCGCGTAGGGAACATGTGACCAGACTTGCTAATGATGGACCGCGCGCCCACAGACAGACACCAGCGCGAATGCAGAGACGGCCGAGACGACGACGGCGCTGGGCATGAAGTTCCTCGAGAACTTGAAGCAGGCAAAGGACAAGACGTACGTGCCCTGCCCTGGACACTAGCCTCGCCGTACCCCAGGTCCAGACAGACGGTTGCTGACAGCGAGCAGTGGACGGCCGATTGCCGGTGCATTCCTCAGTCTGCCTCCCCAGGTGCGTTTCCTGTTGCGCCGAAACCACCACGTCTGCTAACAAAGGCCTTCAGAGCACACCCGGCTACTATGAAGCTATCAAGCTGCCCATCGCCCTCGACACTATCGAGGTATGTCGCCCCAATCCACGACATCACCTACCATACCCAAGCCTCCACACACTGTGCCTAGACACGCTCCCCGAGCTTCCCACGACACCGTCCCCTCGCATACATCTGCGACAGCTTGTCTCTTTCGAACAGGGACACCTTACTGACCTCAGTGCCACAGGACAAACTCAGTCGAGGCGAATACACAGCACTCGCGCAGGTCGAGGGTGACTGCAAGCGCATGGTCAACAACGCAAAGCAATTCAACGAGAAGCGCACACCCCTCTACGAAGATGCCGAACGTCTGCGCAAGACGGCGTCCAACTGGATGGTTAAGCACAACCCCGCCTACCGCGACAACACGTACTCTGCAGTAGCAACACCCATTCCTGGTGAGGAGAATGACTCGCCTGCGAAGCCTACACCACGCATCGTCTCCACTCCCAGAGCTGCACCAACATCTAGAGCCACGCCAGACACCGTCGAACGACCCCGGCGCGCCGCAGCAACAGCACAACCGGCCACTCCTGCGCCTTCCAAGCTGAGACAGTCGGCTTCGGTGGTACCTGAAATGAAGGTCGACGATAACCCAGAGGGCACCAAGCAGGCATTCCAACAGGCACAAGAACGGATTCTAAGGGAGATAGTTGAATATACAGAGCCTGGGTGGGTACAATCTGAATTCCGAAATGTTCCCTTGCTGATTCCAGGCGCAGAGTTGAATTTAGGATATTCGAGCCCTTCGTTAACCTCCCACCTCGCGGCATGAAGGACTACTACCAGCTAATCAAAGATCCCATGTCGCTTTCTGCTGTTCAGAAGAAAGTGCGCGGTGTGGTGGGCCGTGAAGCCCCTACGGGTGTGACCCTGTTGAAGAGTTGGGATGCGCTCGAAAACGCCATGAATCTTATCTGGAAAAACGCTCGAATCTACAACGAAGACGGTAGTGCCATCTACGAGCTGTCCATGGAACTCGAGGTATGATTATTGACTTCGTCACACGCCTGCCTTCATATTGACGAAAATAGGAATTGTTCAAGAAGAAACTTGCAGAAGCCAAGGCCACCGTCGAGGAGCCACCGCAGCCAAAACTCAAACTGAACATGTCCGTTGCCGCGCCTACTCCAGCTACAGCCCCCAAGCAGCAATTGAAGTTGAAGCTACGACAAAGTCCTGGCTCAGATCCAAATACTCCAGCTGCACGCAGCTCAGCAACTCCTGGGGTCATTGTTGATAACGATGCCCTTCTAAGGCAACAGAAACATGTTCTGCAAGGCATGAAGAACCCACCAACATCACGTCCACCTTCCGCAGGGAACACTGGGACGCCTGTTCCTTCGTCAAATCCATTCACCGGACCAAGAGGGAGTTCTGTCTCGATTGCCCCGCTTCCTGCTGCTCAGATGAGATCTGCAGTATCCCCAGCAGCGATCAATGGTGTCAAGCAAGACATTCAGTCTCCTGCCCTCGGCGCAATCAGGCCTGTTAGCACCGCTCCAGATACTCAGAATCAACGACTTAGCGTCCCTGTGCAAACACCACATCCGAACATGGCTCCGCCGCAGACAATGTCTCGGCCAGCAAGTGGTAGTCCATTTCCTAGTGGGCCTGTCGGTCAACAAACTGGCTATGCCCCTCCATATCAACCACTGACTTACTATGTCCCTCCTCCTCCAGCACCTCGAATTGACCACATCCGGAAGACGCCATTAAAGAGTGAGTGGTTCTCAAGTATCAGTGTGTTTGTGCGTTTGCTAACAAATACATAGGTATCAACGAAGCTCTGCTCCCGAAAATCACCTTGAATACACATCCCGCGCTTAACCTTGCCAAGCCATGGTCTGTCGATGTTCTTGCCAACAAGCAGAAGACCGCAAACAGCGCGACCATCGTCGTTTCGCCCACGCACTCCTATCTCCAGATCGTACCCAAGGTCCCCGTCGCCCTCACAGATCGTGTGTACCGCCTCTTCGTCACAGTCAACGGCCACAAGACTTTTGAAGTGAACCGCATTCCCGTTACTGCTGGTATCAATGGCGGCAGCCCAGGACCAGGCTACGAAGGTGGCAAGAAGAAGGGCGAGCCGGTCTACGAGGCCAAACTGGTTGGCGGTGTGAATCGCATTGAAGTTGAGGTCATTGCCGAGAAGACAGGGTCTGAGAGCCGCGAACCAAAAGATATGGTCGAGATTGAGAGATGTACGATTTTCCTGCATTTGATGCGGCAGTCGACGTACTAGGCACATGCCATTGAGGATACAAAAGCAACGGACTCTAAATCCTCCGGTTCTTTGAAAGGGGTTTCAAGGTGGGCGTTCTGACCATATGGCGTTTCGGAGACAATTGGGACGGGAGATTGTGGGCGCTACGCATGGAGTACCTCTTCACAAAGCGGGGATGGGGTACGGGTTTTGTACTATGGGCGTTTGGATGTGCGACTTGTGTTCGTACTTGGAAGGGTGGTGGTGGTGTCTGTCTACTTTACTTGTATGCCGTAGCTTCTTCTCGATATCTGCTAAGCTGTTCAGCAATAGCAACTGTTTGAGTACTGTATGCGTCTGGTATGCGACACATGTACTACTAGCCGGCAGAAGTGTCTTGCCGATCAAATTGACTTGCTTTTTACAGGTACCCATGCAGGAACAATTTCTAGTCAGATTTGAGATGGTCAGCTTGCATGCGTCGTGCATGATGCATGATGCAACACCCGCTGGCGATCCGGTGTACCCTTTCTCAACCCCATCATATACTAGTACACCCCTTACTTGCCGGTCATCTATTCATCCATCATACAGCTCTCTTCCCTCGTACTTGCACCTTGACCACGCGGCCCTACCCACACCACCCCACTCTTCGATCCACGTCTTCTGGTCGGCGGGCGGCTAGTGCGAACCACTCCCAAATCACTTCCAGACAAGGACAGACACTCTCCATGTGCGGCAGCGTGGAGGCCTCTCGGAGGATTCTGTAGCGGAAAGCTTCACATGCGAAGTACTGGAACCCTTACCCACTACGATTGAGAGATTGGTTGCAGACCAAGCAACGATGAAAGATATTGGTCAAGAATGTCCAACTTTGTCCACGAAATCTCTTCGCCTTGAACATCGATATTTTATCCCTAACATTAACCACAGTCTCTTGATCTCTGCACGTTTTTAAACAAGAGTATAAAACGCATCTACAATCTCCACGTCGTCTCCACGTCGTCTCCACAGTACGCGACAAAGCCATAGTTCAGGGGGAAAAGCCCATATCCAGACTTTACCACGACCTCCGAATACCCCTCCAATAAGAGCGGGGAGCATCAAGTCAAAGCCCCTCTAATTGGTTAGGTTACCAAGCCTGCCCACAGACTCCGTCCTCTCCGTCCTCTCCCGCACTTCAGCCGAGCAACTATCGCAGCCTCGTACATCAGAACCCAAAAATTTCCAACACGACGTTAAAGGGCACGCCAAAGAGTCTCCTATACTGCGTACGAGTTGCCCCAGCGCCTAGAGGGGATAATATACGAAGTCGGTCTCGGAGACTACGTAATCATGCCCCGCTCAACCAAAGAAAGTTGAGATATATGCCCGTAAAAGAACCGCGATTGCTTTGTGCAGGGGAGACGTCTATTTGTCATGGACGGTTGAGATTGTTGAAAGGAGATTGTGGAGGGTTTTGGGTAGGAGAATTACAACGTGATATGTCGAGGCAATTGCGAACTTGTTCTGTGTATTATACTATTGGTGAACCTGGTGTTTATCTAATTGATGGCAAGTACTCTCATGGTCAATAAAATCTAGGATATCTCAATACAAACAGGGGAATAGAACAGAAAAATTGGGGGATTTCCACGATCTCATCCCAAGTGTCACATTATGCCCATGGAAACCGGTCCGTTGGACAACCTGCACTTGAGCAACGTGTGCACATCAGTTAATCACTTGTCAAGAACCATCGAGCTGTTAGAAACATGTGTTGTGCCAACCACATCAAGTGTCCTGTCGCTGGCTGGGACGTTCTTCCACCTGAAATTGTTCAGTTTGCAAACAACCACAAAAAGCTCGAGCATTGGTTGTACTTACGATAAGTCGTATGATTTCCAATCCTGATTAGTTTGCTCCACTAGTATGTTGACTGGCGACGGCATTCCTTGAATGAGGGGCCCAAGTTGATCTCTTACGTGGCCTTCAGCCTCTTGGAAGGAAGTGTCGTTCGCTGAAGGGGAGAGAACCAAGACCCGAAGCTGCCTCAGTCCAGGGAAAATGACAGGGATAGAGATTTTGTAATACTCAAAGTACCACGGGTCGAACCATGCGCTGTAGTTGAGAACCTCGAGCTCAAGTTGAATCGAGACGATCTGCTTGCGTTGGTATTCCTTGAGACATTTCTGGAGCCGCTTCATACATCTAGGTGATTCGATGGTGAAAGTATTGAGCGACAGTGGCATCAATGCGCCCTCAGAATAGATCTGACGACAGGTCTGTAGAAGAGACATGCAGTTGTCAGGCTCGGTTGGTGGGGATCTCAGCTTGTACTTTTGTCCAGGACGCTGGTAAGACGCTCTGAAGATCTTACCACCAAGAACATGGCTCCAGATACGGTTTCGAAGTTCCGGTGGTAGTCGTAACAGAGGCGAGTTTCGGTTGCTGTTGACTCTACACCACTGTCAGAACACTGACTACAAAAATATAAGTAGTGATCGCGACAACTGGATGAATGTAGCATAGGTTCCAGACAAGCCACCGTTGTCCACGATACGCTTATCGAAGGTCACAGATTGGCGCACTTACAGCTCTTTCTCGTCTCCTTTGGGCGTGACATTGAGCATGCCTGTTTTTCTTTTAGTACATGCGGTTTGCCAAGTGCATCTCTGTGTATAACCTGATTTGAATTTGTGGTAACCACGTGCGTTCCGCAGTGTCTTGACGATCCCTCCCTTCTTCATAATTCTATCCTTTGTACCGGTTTTCTCTTTCTTTGTTTTTACGCCATCGGCTGTTTTTGGTGGCGACATGGTGATTGGGCAGCGTTGTTTGGGGTCCGAGGGTAGAGTTTGAGAGACAAGAGGTTGAGAAGCGAAAAAACGACAAAGCAAGAAGTTGTGAGGCGAGAGGTTGTGAGGTCAGAGGGCAGAGGTCCGCGGAGAGACAGAGGAAAGGGCGAGGGAAAGCATATAGCACGAACCAATACATGCCTAGCGCGAAGCATGCGAAAGCATAAGCTTGGAAGAAAGCGATTCCGAAGAAAGCGGGGCAAGAACGCGAAGTACCTGCATAGATACGAGGTTGAACTCGTGATGAGTAGTCGGAAAGTGAAGTCCCGTTCTAAGATATAAACCACGGTTCAGTTCCCCTTCCAAAAGATTGTACGAGTAACTATCCCCTAAAGTAACTAATGTAGCCCCTTCGACTAGTGCGAGTATACCATAGAATATAAACAGGTGGAAAAGTTTATACTTCTTTTGGATACTACAGTAGACAGATGCATAGTAAATAGGAGTGGGAGGCTTACAGAACTTATAGTGACAAGCTAGATAGAATGAATTCTCAAAACGAAAACGTTCAGCGAACAGCAAGCGACAATGCCGTGAGAATGCAACAAAAATGCACGGAAGATAGAAGACATGGCTCGAGTTTTTGAATTGATCCTGATTGTTGAAGAAAACAAGCACCCGAAGATACATAACAGAATCATCATTTGGCCGTTGCTCATAGAATTGCTGTGTCAAATGCCAACGTTGTCCATCTTATAACGTCGCAGATGCATATTCGCTGGACGAGTGTAATGTGCCCAACTCTTGCTGAGGAGAAAACACTTCATCGATCAGTCCAATGCATCCCAAATGCACCAAATAGCTCGTAGCTGGGTTGGGTTCAAGCTTTAACCACACCGGCTTCGCCTGATGCAACTGAAGATTGTACTCTATTCCTCGGGAGGCTACCTGTGACCACGTCAGATCTATTTTGTCAGGCTACTGGAAGAATACGAAGCACTTACCTAGTAGGAAGCCATATATCTTTCGTTGTACTGCAGCTCGTTGTAGCGCCCGGAAAAAAAGCTCGAAGGTTCTCCAGCACAGGAGTCACTGAATAGTCTATGACTCGATGGCATCTGAAGACACGTAAATGAACATGCTTTACACCAGTGAGTTGACCCTGAGTTAGAAAACGACGTGGATTCCTCAAGGGATTCCACCATGGAATCTGATTAGGCGAATGAACGTCGAGCCGAAGCATGGTAATACTCTTGCGTTGATAACCTTTAAGCTTTTTCATCACCTGACGCATAGTCAAAGGATGGTTAAAAGCGAACAAACTTGCTGCCCAAGGAACAAGAGCGGTCTCCGCAAACACTTGGCGACAAGTGCGTAGAAGTGCCAGACCATCCGTGCGCTCAAATACTTTAAGGCTGGGCCTGTGATGATGGCCAGGCGAGGCTCCGTAGAGTCCTTGGACGGTGTAACCTCCAACAGCATATTCCCAGATATGATTGCGGATCTCAGGAGGGAGGCGTAGGAGCGGCGAGTTTTGGTTGATTCTCACCCTATGATATCTTGTTAGCTGTTCGTAGATTAAAGCGGCTAACCCGTTGGCTCAAGGCCGTGAACAAGCATGCAGAGTACTTACAGTTCTTTCTCTCCGTCCTTGGGCGTCATATTCAACATGCCAGATCGAAAGCGATGATAGCCTCGGGCATTGCGCTTTGGCTTGACGACTCCGGCGTCGCCAGTCTTTGCTGGCTTCAGGTTCTTTGTTTTGGCTGGCTTGCGTGGAGCCATAGTGTCGATGTTGCTCAAGTTGGGCTGAAGTGAGGTGGAAGTGGGGAAGAAACGGATAGAGCGATACCTACGCACTAAGAAAGAAATCCATGTTGAAACGGGCCGTGCACGATGGCAAAAGTGAAGTGAAAGGAAAGTGAAAG
Source organism: Dothidotthia symphoricarpi CBS 119687 (assembly GCF_010015815.1). Classification (NCBI taxonomy): domain Eukaryota; kingdom Fungi; phylum Ascomycota; class Dothideomycetes; order Pleosporales; family Dothidotthiaceae; genus Dothidotthia; species Dothidotthia symphoricarpi. Next base: position 642,955 of record NW_022985011.1, read on the forward strand.
GAAAATGAAGGCGGCTTAGAAGGGACATGAAGGAACGGGGAGAGTGATGAACTAGGGCATCCGCTCGGATGAGAGACACATGACCTGACTAGATGGTAAACAACGTTTGCATAGCATGGGTTGGACTGACTTGACACCTGATGTGATATCTTACACAGATGATACAAAATCGCTTGTGGGCACCCAGGTTATGCGAACACCGAGGCAATGTGGTGATTTCCATAGGTTTCTGAATGTATAAAGCAGCATCTTAGGAAACTATCATGGCATATGAATGGCCTAAAGTCGAGGGTGGTACCATTCTGTCTTATAATTTTCTGGACGAAGATCGAGGTCTTTTTGTTCTGTTCCTCCAAAGCAACTACTAATAAATCTTCCATGGAAATCCGTCCGGCAGCCTCCTAGAAAAGAGCCGGTCCTGGGAGTATCAGGCAGCCAATTGTCATCAAGCTCCCAACTGTGCCACATCGACATGGTTGTTGCTCGTGGGAAAACCCACTCATCTGTATGCATGTCTGGAGTGTCTGCCAAAGATTGTGGGGTCTCAAGGCCAAAAGTTGTCCCTCATGAGAAACCGTGTTCTCCCGTATCGCCTAGAGGTCCACCTATGACCATCTGTGATTGTTTAGTACATATCTGGGAGATATTATTCATGTTACTAGCTTACAGAGCATCGTAGGTAGACCAATGAGTGTTGATTACCTCGACTGAAATGTCCAAATTTCTGCCGGAAAAGAACTGCTTGATCTGCTTGATCTGCTCAAGTCTACGATTCTTGTAATCTTCTAAGACTGACTCGCTCAAACCGGGAGGATTGAAAACACATATATGAATGTGTTTCAACCCTGGCAAAGCTTGGGACATGGATGCGTGTGATCGTCTAGAGCAACCATCAAAGACAAGTTGCAGAGTGTGGAGATTCACACCCGTGAAGGAGTCGATTTCCAGCTTGATAGAGGTGATTTGCTGCAGCTGATACCCTCTGAGCATTCTGAACATATTGAGCTTTGAACCCCATAGGCTAACGGCCGAGAAAATGAAGAAGTTAGATCTGAAAGGGAGTAGGGCAGTCTCATGGTATATCTGTCTGCAGGTACGAAGTAGAGTGAGGCCATCGTTTCGGTCAATGTTGGACGGACGCATCTTCTTATAACTACGCCCCGAAAACAACGGCCGGAACAGCATGCCCCCAAGCACGAATGTCCAGATGCGGTTGCGGATCTCAGGTGCGAGGCGTAGAAGCGGGGAATTCTGGTTGTTCTTGACTCTGTACTGTGTTAGCGGTCGCTTTGTAGAGGTAGAGAAAAGCGCACAGCTCCTTCTCGCCACCTTTAGGCGTTACATTCAGCATCCCATTCTTGAACTTGTGGTACCCTCTGGCTGGCCTCTTTACGACTCGGTTCTCAGTCTTCTTCGCGGCAGAGTTCTTCTTTGACTTCTCGTCAATGGCTTCTTTTCGGGGCGCCATGATCGCGCGTCGATAAAATCGGTAACAAGGAGTTGAAGAGTTGTGAGTTGGAAGAGAAGAAAGATTAGGGAGCAGAACGCTTTTATATCATAGTCGTACTGGTGAAGGTGAGTTTAGCGGTGATGGTGAGAGACTATCTTCGTCGGCGGTGAGAGGGATTGAGGAGGTGAAGAGCATAACAGCCTAGCGACTATACAGCAGTCAATCTAAGTAAATGTTTCGTTAAAGACATTTAGCTATTACCTTCACTAACTACCTTTTTTTTAACACACCAAGTACCACTCACGAATGACGTCCATATTATTCGTAACATATCTTTAGGCTAAGCTCGATGATACCAAGATTCTGAATTTCTTCATACTACCTCTGCAAGCAACTTCCTTACTTATCGTCATCGCATGCGCTCCCCCATCACCGACATATCCGTACGTCTAACAATAGACTGGGAGAGAAAGCCATGGTCTTGCACTTTGAGTAGAGTTCTGTCTATCACGTCAGCACGGATTCGCGAACAGTGGGCTAAGACGCGGTATAGAGTGAGAGCATGCAGTCAGAGAGAAGATTGTAAACTCATCATGGACAGCACAGACGAATCGAAGAATCAGGCTGCAAGCAGTCTTTCAACTTCGTCTCAAGCCCGGCTGTCTCTGCCTAAGGATGACGATAACTGATTTTCATCATTGCATGCTGTTAAGAAAAAGAGATGGGAAGACGTACGTGAAGCCAACCGAAAATTGTGTGAACGTTCTGAGAAGACCTTGGAACCCCCCCAGACAGCTGGTCGAAAGAGCAACATTGTGACGCGTCTTCGAGCTGTACATTATCAAGGACTTGTACTCATCGTGAGCCTCAATAGTCGAGGGCGACCGTGTCATCTTTCTGCACGTCTGGCCCATTCGCCTGATGCCAAGGATCCCACTCGTCGCTCTCATCGCCACCGTCTCCGTGCTCGCGATTGTTCCTTTTCTGCTCTCTCTCGTCCCTCTCTGCTTTCTTCTTGAGCTTGTACTTGTTTCTGTGCTTCTTGTTCCTGGTCTTCGTTCTTGTACTGCTCGTCGCCCATTGCTGGCCCTTGGGCTTCTCTACGCGGCCTGACCGGACTCTGTCTGTTTTCTCGAGAGCGACAGATTGCGCTGAAGCAGTAGTTCCAGACGCAACTGGGTCGATGCAAGACGAGCCTGAATCCATGGCAGGTGGGCTAGATGCAGCTTCCCCCTCTTCAGATGCGTCACCGTTATCTCGTCGCCGTCTGCGTTCGCGAATAATGGCCTGTATCTCCGAGTGTCGAAACATGGCAATTTGTTCGTCGGTGAGGGTGCGCTTCGTCCCGTCTGGGTAGTAGCCTAACGCATCTTCCTCATCGTAAAGCTCTTCAAACGCTTCAGCCTCGACGCCATGGAGGAGTTGCTCCGGCGTTGACGCGTTAGGAAAATGTTTCGCATGGAACGCGTGAAGGTCGTCCTGAGATGTTAGCGTCCCACCATAAGCCTGGTAACGATCAACTTACGACAGTGATAGTAGGTACTTGCAGTGTCATGGTAGTAGTAGCAGTCTGTTTAGATTGAAGCTGAACAGCCCGTGAGGGCGCGCGGTTCAGTTTTGTAAATGCATGGAGTGAGTGTAAAAGCTCAAGTTCGCGAAGCTCAGATCATAGCTGCCGATCATTCACGCGACCAAGTCTTGGCTATCCCGCGGCAGATGACGCGTGAGCCCCTCCGGACGTATCTATTGACAACCCACATACCTACGTGGACCCTGAACAATCATGAGAATCGCATACTCGATCGCCAGCATCTGCCTGATCTACGCCAGCTCTGCGGAGTCCCGACCCTTTGACAGCATCTTGGAGTCCTTCAACGTGCTCCGCGAACAGTCGCCACTGACAGACTACATCATGCCTCCCGCAGGCGAAGTGTCCACCGGCGTCATCATATCTGATGTTATTGGGAGCCTCCAGCGCATCGCCATCTTCAGCGGGCTTACGCGCGACATCGACACGGTATCTGACCGCCTGGACGATGGTACAAAGAACGCGACGGTGCTCGCCCCAGACAACAGCGTGATGCGCGGGCTGAAGAGGAAGCCCTGGGAAGACGCCGAAGATTACAAATCCTTTGGCGCAGAGGCGTACGGCGGAAGTGATGGCGAAAACAGGGCCAGAAACAATCTCAAGCGCTTCGTGCAGAGACACCTCGTCCTCGAAAGCCCGTGGGAGGAGGGCAAGAAAGTCAAAACGCTGGACGGCAACGAGATTTGGTGGGAGAGCAAAGACGGCCAAAAGAAGGTAAGCCAGAGAGCATCCTGCATAGCGCAGTGGAACCTCGTCCCCACCAACACGAGCGATTTCCCTTTCCTCATCCTCTTTCTGCCAACCCAGCTGCCTTCATATTCGACTGCGCGCCTCATTCTTCCATCAAATCAATCACATGGTGAGATGGCCGAGTTGGTTATGGCGCCAGGTTAAGGTCTTCCCCTTAGCACGCTGAGCAATCAGTTTCCTGGTCACGAAAGTGGCGTGGGTTCAAGTCCCACTCTCATCAATATTCGTCTGTTCGTCGAGCAGGTCGTCCAGGTTCTTTTTTTGCGAGTTTGGCGCGTTTCGGCGGTCATTTTTTGGCGGTTGTTGGGTGGGGCTGCACTACGGCCATGTGGCTCGCTTAGACTCCGCCCCACCACTTCCCGTCTGTCTGAGATTGTTCTTCTTGTTTCGTCGTTCATCTTTTTTTATCAAGTGCTGCTCTACCTGCAGTGAGCTGACAACAAGAACAGATCCAGCCCGGTGACGTGGAAGTCACGAGCATCGCCGATAAGGTGTCCAACGGCGAGATATGGATTCTCGGAGGCACTCTATAGTCGCCTTATCTCATATGAACGAGGTAGAGAGAGATTGGGTCTAGTATGAGAATCACTTCAACGTCGTCTTTAGATTTGCGCGGATAGACATCATGGCTATACTCCAATCAACACGGGCACATATTCCAAGACTGTCTATTTCTCACACTTATCTCATACATTTCACATCTTCCTAGTCATCTCTGCGAGCCTTGCACACGAATTGAGCTATCCATTCTGGGAGAGCTCCTGAGCTGAGCTCCCCTCTCCACCCCCACTCTTCTACATGCACAACATCAACACCATGAAACCACACCCTACACTTGCAAACTCTCTACAAACACAACACCGCCCACCATGAACTTCTCCTCCGGCGACCTAGCAATCTGCACAACCTGCGGCACGCAATACGACGTCCCGCTCTCCTCCCCACCACCCAGCTGTCGCATATGCGATGTATGACATCACGCCGCCCTCCAACAACGCAGCTGAACAACTCCCCAGGACCCGCGCCAATACGTCCCCGCCGCGGGACAATCATGGACTAGTCTCGCTGCCTCGTCGCCCACGCAGAAGAACGAATTCGGAACCGACCCTCTCGACCCGCGCATCCACTACATCACCACATCGGCCGTGACGCCCGCATCCCTACCCCCAGGCCTCTCCGACTCGACGACAACGCGCAAGCAGCTCGGCATCGGAGAGCGCGCGATCCTGCTCCAGACCGACGGCGGAAACGTACTATGGGACCTCATTGCGTTCATCGACGAAGCGACTGTGCAGTTCATCAAGGAAAAGGGGGGACTGAAGGCGATTGTCATTTCGCACCCGCACTTCTACACGACGCATCTAGAGTGGGCGCGCATATTCGCGTGTCCCGTGTACACCAGTCTAGACGACGAGACGTGGCTGAACCGCGCGGACAACGAGGGCGTACGGAAACTAATCCAAGGCGTGACTGAGATTATGCCGGGCGTGACAGCGATCCAAGCCGGCGGCCATTTCGACGGGTCGTTATTCCTGCACTGGGAGAAGAAGCTCTTCATCGCCGATACCATGATGTCGGTTCCGGTACGCTATGTCTCTTCTTCCACTCCTACCCCCAGAATGCTTCCCAGCTAACATACCATGTGCAGTCTGGCTTCTACCACCAGGATCGCCTCCCCGGCACGACGTCGTTCTCCTTCATGTGGTCGTACCCGAATATGATTCCCCTGCCGCCGGCGAAGATTCACGGCATTTGGAAGGCGCTCAAGCCGTTTGCGTTTGAGACTACGTATGGTGGGTTTCCGGGGCAGAATGTTACGCGCCCGGATTTGAAGGAGCAGGTGCTGGAGAGTATGAAGATTTTTCTGAGGGTTGGGGGGCATGAGAGTGCGGGGGTGTTTGGGGAGACGGTGTAATCTGGGGTGGAGTGGATGGAGAAGTAAGAGAGGCGATGGTCTGTATGGGGGGATTCTGAAATGCCGCGTGGTTTGAAGCAATGACACGAATCTATTCTATCCAAATCTAGCAATAGCGGACGTCTAAATGTTGCAAGGGCAGGGTCTACTTTCTCCCTCTTCGATCTTGCTCGTCGGTCCCATCTCCATCACTAAACGGATCGCTTCCAATCTCCAGCGCGTCGCCCGTCTCCGGCTCATCACGGTACTCATCATCCCAGGCCGTCCTCAAGCTAATGTCGTCATCCTCCTCCCTCAGCATCTCTGCAGCCTCGAGCGCCGCAGGATCATCCGAGTATTCATCCTCCAACTCATCAACACTCGCCCGTCTAGCCCCTTGGCGCTCTTCTTCCTCGAGCTCCCGCGCCCGCTGCTTCGTCTTGCGGTACATGAGCCACCCCGTCGCGACACCTGCCACGGCTCCAATCGCGATGCTCACGTAGCTCAGTGCCTTGGTACGCGGATCCATCTTGCCGCCGCTCTCGGCGATTTTCTCAAGCTGCGAGCCGATGAAGACGTGCAGCATGAGTTTGGGAGATACCATGGCGGTTGCTAGAGCGAATGAGGCCCAGTGTACGGTTGGAAAGGTGGCGATGGCGCCGTTGGAGAGGGAGTAGGGAAGCGGGCACATGCGGATCATGACGAGGAGCTTGAGGCCATCGTGTTTGAGGGTGAGGGAAAGGGCGGCGAAGCGCGTGTCGTTTGCGATTAGGCGGTCGACGTAGTTCTTGAGGATAGAGCGCGAGAGGAGGAAGGAGGTTGTGGAGCCGACGATGGTGGCAGAGGCGGCTATGAACCAGCTGATGCATCGTCAGTCAGTGTATTTGATGTAGTGGAGGATGTAGACATACCCATTTGGAAAGCCATAGACGAATCCCGCGATGGTGAGCAGACTCGAGTAGCCGATAAGTGGCGGGAAGGAGACGGTGAATATCAACCCCCACAGCACCAGCCAGCCACCCCGAACGTCCCTCCACCTCTTCGCAACAGGCAGCAGTTTCCCAAAGATGCGCTCATTGAAGATCATGAACAGTATCCCCAACACGACTGCAGTGATGCCTCCTACAACAACCAGGACTTTCTGCGTCGGAGACAGCTTGTTGTACTGGCCCGTCACGCGCCGGCTCAGCTTGGAGTAGCTGTCCATGACGCGATGTCGCATAGAGGAGCGGCCCCGCTGGGATGCGCTGGAGTTGCGCGCAAAGGATGCCGTGGTTGAACGGCGACTCCATGATGGCGCTGGACCTCTTTCCTCGTCGTCGATGGGCAGCGCGAGGGCGCGGGCGTTGTAGTCAGACGCTGGCATGGTGCCAGTGTACAGAGGGTGCTCGGACGGCGCCGGAGAGGTGCGGAAGGATGGAGATGGTCGTTGTGTGGCTCGGAGAATGTCGAGAGGTCGTTCAGCTGCTGCAGTTGCAGAGGGTCATGCCGTAAGACGGGCGAAGCAACGAGTGGGTGGGAATGTTCGAGATCTTAGTTTCATCGTCATTCGTCATTGCCTACCGAGCTACGTCGGCGGAACGATGCACCGCCGATACGGACGATCAGATGAGATGAGACGGGATGGAACGTCAGCAGGCAGCGTCGATAAGGTTTGGCTCGGTTTCACGTCAGTGCTCGATTGACTCTTGGGCACACGAGTAGACGGGAGCTGTGAGAGCTTCATGAACAATCAATTCAAGCTGATACGCAGTCTGCGTCACCCTGCAGGCGTCATACAGGTCAGCACGTGACACCGCCTCTCATGGTAGCGCCCAGCGGCATGGTAACTGATGCATACATATACAAGATACGGTGAGCAAGACCGTCGTTAGGGGATATCCGCGGTTTGTCTTGCGCCATCGCCGCCGCCAGCAAACACACACAGCGAGACGCACAGGACCCTCTTCCAAGCCCCGGCAGCAATGTAGCGCTGCTGAAGTGAAAGCGTGGTTGATCTCCTGTTTCCTGGTAACCGCCTGCACGTCCCGCATCCCCCACACTTCCGCTCTGCATAGGGCTAGGTAGCGCTCCCTCCCGAGCTTCATCCAGCGCGACCAGCCAAGCCACCGCCCATCCTCTCCTTCTGGCGCGGTTGGAGTGTCTCGCAGAGAGCTGCGGGACCATTGCCCTTCACTGCCGCTGCACTCGCTGACGCGCCGGGCCCCGTCTGCAACCTTCCACGGCCCTGATCCGCCCAGTAACCCCCTGGGCTCCGGCTTCTCCGTGCCCTCGACCGCCCCCATCACCCACCACACCCGCTGTCCCCTGGACCTGCTGGCGCAAGCATGGTCGCCGACACGCTGTACGACAAGGCGCTGCCCGTGCTGCAGAACGACGCCCTGGACGATGAGGACAAGACGGACAGGCTCGAGGAGCTGCTGCGCACCGAGACGGGCCTCGTGGGGAAGTCGCTGGAGAACGTCGTCCTGGACTGTCTCTGGCGCTACCGCGATGCCGGCAACTCGTCGAGCTCGCCGCCCCCCAGCCGCCATACCATCATCCGCCGTCCCTCGCCCGCGCCGTGGCACACCAGCCGCGCCCCGACCCCTGTGAACCAGTCCCCGCGCATGGTGCATGCTCCACCAGGCTTCGGCATTGCCCCTCCCAGCTTCACGCGCACAAAGTCCCACAACGCTTCCCCCTTTACCTCGCCGCGCCCCTCTCCACGCCTTGCTTTTTCCAGCCCGCACATCCCCCACAGCCCCAGCCTGAGCGCGTACCAATTCAGTGAAGGCGTCAGTCCGAGCGCAGATCTGTATGGAGACCTTGATGGCCAGTCTGTAGACTGGCTGGTGAACGATGAATCTGGGAGCACCGAGTCGTCTCTGCTCGGCGACGGCACCCTCAATGGCGGCGCGGCGGAATGGATCCAGCCCCAGACCATGGACATGGGCCCCTATGACATGCTCCGCTCTATCCTGAGGGACGACCGAACAGATGAGGATATCGAAAAGGTCCTCGAAGCCAATGGCTATGATCTGAGTGCTGCCCTGCTTGCCTTGATGGGCCAACAGTTCGAAGGGCAGCAACTCTCCACTTCCAGCCCAGACCAGACCGGGTACGTCATCGGAAAATCCATGAGTCCTGCATTCAGACCTGCCACGCCTGCTGGCCAGCAGAAGAGCAACATCGTGTGCAAGTACTTCCTGTCCACGGGACATTGTGCGAGAGCCGATTGCAGATTCAGCCATGACACCAGCAAGACACTCTGCAAGTGAGTTCTCACGTCCATCGACAGACTCTGTGAGATATTGACTTTGATTCGTAGATACTTCTTGAACGGCAATTGCCTTGCCGGCGACACATGCTTGTTTTCCCATGACCCGTCCTCCCTCATGGCTCGTATGGCCATCTCAGACGTATCCACGCCACCTTTGCGCGCGAACGTTCCGAACTTCCAAATGACAGACTACGAATTTCCCACCCTCCAGGCCAACGGTTCCCCTTTCGGCACACCCCAACTCTCTACAGCGGAAATCTCCCTTGAGCAGCTCTACGGATTGACTTCGAGTACCGCGACACGCCCTCCACCTGGTCTGAGTCCTTATCCGGTCTTTACCCCTGGAAGCCTCAGTCGTCCACAATCTCGAACCAGCAGCCGTCAGCAATCTCGTGCTCCTACGCCATCCGTACTTGCAGTAGACGATAACGATGCGTTTCCGAGCTTAGGTTCTGCTGCGAAGGCTGGAAAGCGACATCACGGCAAGCGAGGTGGACACAGCCACACCAAAGACATGCCAAGTCCGAACAATCTTGCAGATGTCGTACGCATGTCACCTTCTCCGAACCCTGTAACTCCCGTACGCAAGGGGTTGAAGCCAACTAAGAGCTTTAATGGATCTCGTGAGAACAGTACGGCTGCGCAAGCAATTCCTGCACCTCAACATATTCCGTGGTTGGAGACCGGCCAGCAGGGCAACCAGGCGTATCTCAAAGCTCGTGCTGAAGCCTTTAAACATGGCAGTCTGAGGAACAAGTTCCTGCAGAGGTATGACCTGAATTGAAATGTGTACTCGATGCAATGCTAACCTTATTCAGTGCCGCTCAAGCCTGGAACCGTAGTGACTCGCGCGCCGCTAAAGCCCTTAGTCTTAGAGGGCAGAGTGAGAACAACCTCATGCGCGAGGCACATCGGGAAGCTGCCCGCGTTCTATATGAAGAACGAAATAAAGTCGGCGATGGCTCCAAGGAGCTGTATGTTGATCTTCACGGTACGCTGACTCCATCTTCCGCCTTTCTCACAGAGCCAACTACTAACGTTGATTTCAGGGCTTCACCCAGATGAATCAGTATCCTATCTTGAGAGCATTCTCCTAAAGCACAGCTCCCACTCTCGCCCCGTCTACGCCATCACTGGAACTGGTCACCACTCCAAGAATGGTAAAGACAAGGTCGGGAAGGCAATTCGCGGCTTCCTGAACGAGTGGCGATATGCATTCCGCGAGTTCTCCGTCCCAGGTGACCGCAACAATGTTGGTGGTATCCTCGGTATTGACCCCAGCAGCTACGATAAGAGCATTGCGGAGCGGCCTAAGGAGAATGAGGATGCGACGGATGTGGAAGATGTAAAGAAAGACACAAAGATCAGAATCATGAAGAGAGATGAGGTTTTAGACGCACCGAAAGGACCGAAGCGGGCTGTTTGAGTTGAATCAGACGTGAAAGTACCCAGTAGGTAATAAGAAATAAGAAAGGTTTTCAACTTCGTTCTGCTGTTGCTCGTGCTGGTGGTTTTGCTGTTGCATGCTTGTGGCTCACACGCTCCAGTGCACCCAAGACTACCGCATGCATGACTGGGGAGGTAACCATGAGTGTTGATATAATGCTGCCCTCACTTGGTCTCGAATATCGTTCTTAGTGATGCAGTGCTGGCATTATTGCTAGTCCATGCGCGAGGTCACAGCGGTTGGTCGAGAAAGGAAGGTGCGCCCATTATCGTGCTTCCCTAACCCAGCGACATAAAACCCCGACAAGATTCTATCACACGAACCGTAACTTTTGCCCTTTCTCACCGCCGTTCGCTGGTTTACACCGCCTGTGCATCTCACCTTGTTGTCTTGCTTCCAATTCACTCGTCTCATTGCACCACACCTCGCTCTTGTTATTCCTAGCGTCGTTCGCTGCTTCGACATTTGCTGGTCACCCGAAGTCTGACACTGTAGCACTCACTTTACAGCTGACTGCTACTACCGCAGCCATGAGCCAGCAAGGCTCGCCACGCAAGTCCAATCCTGGACGTTCAACCACCGAGTCTGACAGAATGCCTTTCGCTGCCGCCGAGGCCCTGCTCTGGGGCAAAGAGATCAAGCGAAATCTCGAGTTCATTGTTCCTCAGATGAAAGAGCTCCAGCGCCAACACGAAGCATATGACGCCCGCATACAAGCCGCCGAGATCACGGCGGAAGCTGCGGAGGCTGCCACGGCCCGTGTGCAGCGAATAGAACAGAAGCTCGTGGCTATGGAAGAAGACGACACTGACCGACCGTTTGATAAGTGGGTTGGCGAAGAGATCACGCAGCTCAAGATGTTCGCAGACAGGAACAAGGATGTCCGAACGAAGTTGACCGAACTGGAAAACCGGTTCTTGAATGCTACAGACAGCCTTGACACAGCTCGAGATATGTCCAAGGATCTTCGCAGCGTCTTTCGGCATCTGGACGACCTCGAGATTGACAGGAGAGGACAAAGCAATCGGATCAAGGCGATGGAGAAGGAAATCCTGGATTTGAGGATGTTGTGCCACGGCTACGCAGCCAGGGATAAGGAGTTGCAGAGGGTTGTTGGCCGTCCGGATACTTTGAGTAAGACCATCGTGTGGCCAAGGGAGGTTCAACTACATGACAATCGCTCCCGGCGCTCCAGTAGAGCTTCACCACGATCAAAGAAAGCAGCTTCTCAGAAGCGCCGCATGACCGCGGAGTCGGAGACAGAAGACGAGGACCTCAATTCTCCAGGTAGAGGGCGTATCCAAGTACCACGAAGCTCGAGCATCACTTCAAAGTGAGTGGTCCATGTCACTTCACCATGTTGATACTACTAACCACGACAACAGTTCGGACGCAGTGCTGGTATCATCATCGCCTTCTAAAGGTAGGCAAGCCAAGTCTGCCAGACTGAACATGATGAGAAGACCTTCGATATACGATGCCCGTATACCTCGAGCAGGCGAACAGGAACAAGTCGGAGCGCGCCCACTTCAGCCGAAACCACGCTCTCATGTCAACAAACTTCTTCCCGAAACACAACTAGTCGGTAATGCGAACCTTGGAAAGCGGAAACGGCCTCTCGAAGCTACGCCATCTCAGCGAGTATTGCGCACTCGACACCAACCTGGTGAGAGTAGCCTTCAGCAGCATGTAGTCCCGGCCTCGAAAGAGAACATACATGATTCTGAAGTAGAAGTTATGAACACAACTGCAGAACGAAAGAGACGGGCTGGCGTTCCTCCAGCACAACAACAGGCAAACCCTCCGGTTGATCGTGGCCAGAACAGTCAACCCCAGCCTTCAGTCACAAAGTCAAAGAAAAGCGTGCCTCGAAAAGCACCAGTGGCACCGAAGTCTCGATCAAACCGACCGCCTGGAACCTGTCTTGCGTGTCGTCAGCGAAAGCAGAAATGCGACCGAGGCCGACCGGCGTGCAGTCAGTGTACAAAGCGATCGATACAATGTGCATACGATCGGCCGCCGGGTGAAGATACCCAACTGGTTGTGCCCACGCAACCGGTCGTTCTGAAGAGGCAGGCTCCTCAATCAAATACGAACATGGGTCACGCTATGTCTTTGGCAACTCGACAGCCTCATATTGCACCTTCATTCACGCCCAATCCATCGGCTGCCGGACCGAGTACCACGAGCGGACCATTCGGACTTCCTGGGCCAACGTCCGGCGTTCCAGACCTGCAAACGTTTCTTGAAATGCAAGCAAAGGGACAAGTTATTTGATTGATTGCATCACGCATCGCCGGTCTATCGGTAGCAATTCGACTAGGTCTCGCGGAACTCATAAGACCCCTCACGATCCTCAACGGGCACCTCCAGATTCGCCTCCTCAATATCCTTTCCATCGACCTTCAAACCCGCCTTCATCACATCCCCGGTTGTAACCGATCCAACACCTTTTGGTGTACCCGTCAGCACAATATCGCCCTTTTCGAGCGTCATTACCCGGCTAATATCGCTCAACTGTCTTGGAATTCGGAAGAGCATCAATTCGGTGTTATCGGACTGTTTCATCTCGCCGTTCACAGAGAGCCAGAGGTGGGCGTTTTGAGGATTGGGGATGCGGGATTTTGCAATCAGGTTGGAGATGGGGAGGAAGGTGTCGAAGCCTTTTGCTATGGACCACGGGAGGCCCTTCTTTTTCGCTTCGTCTTGCACGTTGCGGCCCGTCATATCAATTGCTAGAACGTAGCCTGTAGATATGTTTAGTATATAGGTTTATGTAGAAGGTGGGCATGGGTAAAGTAGTATCAATGATGAGATAGTCATACCTTCAATAGCATCTAATGCTCCCTTTGTGTCCTCAGGATCCAGATCTCGCACCGTTTTGCCCATGATCAGACCGAGCTCGACCTCATAGTGCAGGTTTACCCCGCGAGGGCGTAGGACGGGGCCAGCTCCTGGAAGTAAAATGGAAGAGGGGGGCTTGAGGAAGAAGAAGGGTTGTTTGGGGGCTTTGTTGTTGAGCTCTTTTACGTGGTCGCTGGAGAATTGTCAGTCGTGGGGGAGATAAAGGGAGAAAGGAAGGGAGAGCGCACGCATAGTTTCTGCCTATGCACATGATCTAGGAGAGAATTATCAGCGAATGTTCTGGGTATAATCTTGAATGCCAGACATCTCGAAGAGAGAAAACGCTCCGGTTTAAACAAATCAACTCTGAAAGCCAGATTCCATGCCCCATCCAGCATATCAGGAAATTGGTAAAAAGCGGCTACCCAGACGGATGAACACGCATAGCACGTCAATGCATCTCCTTTCCCTTTGCTCGACCATCTCTTCTACAAACATGCAACTCTTCATTTCACATCGCCTCTTCCCCATCTTCGTACAACCCCCAACATGGATCTTCTATCAGACAGGAAAGAAACACCCAACACCACATACCTTGCGGCAATTCGCGCGGATAGCCTGAACACCCGCCATATCTCACTTTTTTCTGCGTAGTAGGTAATATTCCGAGTCCAAGAAATAACAATAGAAGGGAGAAAACAAAAACGCGTCCAGCACACGACACGTTCCGTCGTGGGAAAGGTTCCGTTCCTAGCCGGACTCGGGACGGGGCTGCCGAGCGAGCGCGGAGGTCGTGGTCTGGATGAGGCCGTGCTGGCTCCGGTGCGGAGTGACGTACCGCATTCGCAAACTCCAAGGGTAAACGTTTACGCCCGCCGACCAAGAAAGTGCATCGTCATGCTATCAGAACCCACAACAAAAACAACGCCTACAACAACAACAATGCAACTAGCAGAAATCCTCTCCGATCTCGTCTCGCTGCGCGTCTGTGTCCGTCTCCCTCGCTTTCCCACCCACTGTCCTCCCTGCCAACTAACACCCCCACAGGACCCAACAGCAGCCCTCGCCCTCGTATCAGCCCGTCCACCTTCTCCCTCCGCCTCCACATCCGCGTCCGCGGCACCGCAGAACCCCTCGACGCTCGCTGAAGACGATGCGGATTTGACGCGCGCGAAGGATCTGGTGCGGTTGCACTACGAGGTTCGCGAGGCGCATCGGAGGGGGGAGTTGGCGCGGGGGTTGGAGGAGGCGAGGCGCGGGGTTGAGAGGGTTGCTGGGTGGTGATGGAGGGGGGATGGAGGGTTGTTTGTAGATTCGTGGGTTGCGGAGGATGGGTGTTATGTGGATATGTGATGTGAGGAAGAGTGTGTGGGGCTATGGGGGCTGGGTGGTGTGTTTCGTTGGGGAGAAAGAAACATCGTGCTGAGATGAGACTTGCGTATATGATGGCCTCTGGAACTGGGGAGATGCTGCGCCATGCTGAGGATAGGGACTGCAAGTCTACAACGGTTGGGATGTGGAAACTCCAAGAGGGATACCATCTGGTTTACCACCCCCTGTATGTGGTATTGCTCGCTACTCGACTCCAACTCTTTGGGTATACGCATCCAGCAAGCGACGAAGAGATGGCACCTCAAACCTATCCCACGTTTCTCTCGTGTTAAGATTGCGAGAGTCGAAGTCGGCTGGAACTGCCTTTCTCCTGAGCAGTAGTGCAAAAATAACACACCATCGCGACGAGGTTATGATTGGAAGGGGAAGTCGAGGAAGGCTGGACGTCATTGGAAGAAGGCAGTGGATCATGGAAACTTGAATCGCGAAAGTGAGTGAGTAGGACGAAATGAAATCAAGACGAATCATTAAAGTGTGTTATCATGCTATACGTGAACAGGGTGGATAGAGATGCAACAGGTCCTACATGAGTATAGGAGAAATCGACTAGGGTGACAACACGGCCAAAGGGATTCGTAATATCCACATCGCTTCCATCAACATCTACACCCCAAGATCCAACAAGGCAGCGTCCACCAACGGCTTGATATCAGTGCCCTTCTTCTTCTGACGAGCAAGGTGCGCAACCAGGGGCACCACTTCCTTCGGACACGCGAACCTCGCAAGTACAGCGTCTTTGAAGCTGTTCTTCTTGGCTTGTAGACGACTTGCTGTGGTTGCTTTGGTGATTACAGAGGGTCTTATTCGTGTTAGCAAACCGTGAGTTCGAGGTACTTCGGAACACTTACGTAGGCCCTGGCTTCTCAGGACCTGGTTCAACAAGCTCAGCTGGAGGCTGGACTGGCACAACAGGCTCCTCGGCAATAGGCTCCAGTTTGGGTTTCTCGGGCTCTGCTTCGGAGGCTGCGTCTGGTGTAGGTTCGAGTGCGGGTGCAGGCTCGGGTACGGGTGCAGGTTCGGGTTCGGGTTCGGGTGCAGGTGCGGGTTCGGGTGCCGCTTCAGGCTCAGCTACAGGCTGAACTAGCACAAATGGTACAAATGGTACATCTGGTACAATTGGCACAACAGGCTGCTCCGGTACAGGTTCCGGTCCGGGAGTTGGTCCGACAGCCGGCTCGGCAGCTGGCCCGGGGGGTGCTACTTGTGTCGGCTCAGGTTCCGGCTCGACTGCTGGCTCGGGTGGGACCTCCTGTAAAGGCTCAAGTTCGGCAGGTGTAGAAGCTAGTCCAGGGTCTTGGGCTGGGGGAGGATCTTCAGTTGCTTCAGGCTCAGGCTTCAATGGCGGTTGAGGCTCGGGCTCTGCTGGAGGCACTGCTCCTTCATCTACTGTCTCGGGCACTGCCTCTGGTGCTGTGGAAGCCGGTGCGTCGGACATGATGGAAGAAGTTTAGGCAAACCAGAGCCGAATGAGAAATGGTACGTAAGAATGGTTGATGAAGGGTGAGTGGTAGGAGAGAGACGTAGTGGTGGTGGTGGTGGTGGAGATAGCGAGAGGTTTCCAATGTATCAATCGTTCAGACTTACTTCTTGTGTTGCGTGGCTGAGACTTAAGGAGAAGTTGCGACTCGAGAAAGTAGTGAAAAGAAGAAGTTGTGACTAAAAGGAAAGCAGGACCTACGTGACATGGGTAGTCTGATCCGACTTAATTGGGAAACGACATCAGAGACAGACATTGAGTATCAGTCTTTCCTCAGTCATCTTCATGGTGTAGACTTTCCATTCTCAAAAAGTTGTTAGCGTCGCAAGAGTTAGCGCTCGATGTATCGATTTGAACATTGTGAGAGTCATTTCAGCTGAATTCCAACTGTGATGTAGCTCTTCCCCAGGAAAAGTACCCAAGATTGATGGTCGTAGGAGGTGTCTGGAGCAGCTGTGGAAGTGATAGTTGATGATGACGTAATCCGGAAAGATACTCCGCCGAGCGCCAAGGCGTGTGTCAATACGAGCTCCAGCTTGCTTCTCTCCCTTGACAGCTCGTACACTCAGCTATCCGCATTCGCACACTCGCAGTCGCACCGCAAGCATGGCAATGAGCGTCGACCAAAAACGCCTGAGGGCGACCAAATTTCCACCAGAGTTCGATAAGCAAGTCGACATTGAAAAGGTCAATATTGACTTGATGAAGAAGTGGATCGCAAACAAGATGACGACCATCCTCGGCGACGAAGACGATGTCGTAGTAGAGACATGCTACAACCTCATCGAGCAGAACCAATTTGTTGGTAGACCCCTCTCGCTATGCGCTCTTACGTGGACTGACCTCGCCAGCCCAAAATCAAAGAAATACAAATCCAGCTTACGGGCTTCTTGAACAAGGACACGGCCGCATTCTGCAAGGAGCTGTGGGACCTGATGCTGAGTGCGCAGGACAGTCCAATGGGGGTACCCAGAGAATTGCTGGAGGCGAAGAAGCTCGAGCTGCAGCAAGAACAGGTGGGAGATATCGAGGCTACAGATTGCAAGCTTGACTGACACCAAGCAATAGGCCACCAAAGCTGCTGCCGAGTCGCGTCGTCGCGAGGAGAAGGAGCAAAGTGATATGGTCGATTCATTCCGACGCAGCGAGCGGTCTGACCGACCCGACCGGTTTGACCGTGGACGCGGTGGTGGATTCCGCGGCGGAGACCGTGGTGGTGACCGCGGAGGCAGAGGCAGGGGCAGGGGCAGAGATTTCGACCGTGGACCTCCACGCCGCGATTCGCGATCACCACCGTACGCACAACGTCTAGAGGGGAGGGAAGCTGGCGCTGACAAGGACAGGAGACGGAGGTCCCCACCACCGCGCCGAGAGCGTGACATCTACGTTCCAGGCGGTCGCGATCGAGGAGAACGAGGAGACCGGGGTCGTGGACGAGGACGAGGGGGACGTCAGGAAAGATCTCGCGAGCGCCGTCGCTCTCCTTCAGTCACGCGGCCCAAGTCCAAATCTCCACCTCGTCGCGCGCGACGTTCACCATCCTCCTCCCGCTCTCCGAGCCCTCCGCGACGCCGAGTACGCCGATCGCCTTCTTCGGGCCGCTCGAAATCTCCCCCGCCGCGCCGCTCGCGCCGCTCTCCGTCACGATCGAGGTCTCCACCAGCACGGCGGCGCAACAAGTCATGGTCACCAAGCCACGACAGCAGAAGGTTACCCAGGCATCACTCGCGATCTGTAACCCCTCACGATAAATCGAGCTCACCAGCAATCAGGCTGTCAAGGTCACCGTCTCGAACCCCGCCGCGTCGCCGCCGCCGCGCAAGATCTCGTAGCAGTTCACGGTCTGTAAGCCCTGCCAAAGAAAGAAGACGCAGACGTTCCCCTTCAGCTGATTCAATCGATTCACGCGCTGATGCGAAGAAGCGAAAGCGTTCGCTCGCTTCGAGCAAGTCGAGGTCGCGCAGCAGAGCGGGTCGTGGGAAACGACCACTTACACGCTCACCAGCAGCATCACCACCTCCGAGAGAGGAAAGCATGGAAGAATAGGTCGGTACATGAATTCCTCTCATTTCCTCACAGCGATCGGGTCCCTACACTTTATCTACGCCGTCAACATATTTGCAGTGTGCACACTACAAGAATTTGGCCGGGCAGGTACGAGCATAGTCTAGCGACTCCCACACGTAAAACGTGTCACACCCTTGCTTCCTTCAACCTCTTGAATACCCTCTCAGTCGTGCCCAAGCAACAATATTCAAATACTTTCGCAAACGCCTTTTTGCAAATGAGGCTCCCGTCTTCAAACTTGCCAAAAGTGCAACTCCAATTCCATTTCAAGGTCTTCCTGATAAGCCTTTGTACACTAAACAATCTTTACCAATATAAGCCTACTATAGCAGTTGTAGTCCTTCTGAGTGCTTTTGTGAACTTGATTGTGCCACTTGTAGTTGTCTGATTGCGACGCGTGAGAGGGACTCGAAGAGCTGGCGCCTCGGCCGCGATGCGTTTCTGTGCGAATCGCGACTTCGAGCGTGTAGTCTGCGGCTCATTTGTGCCGGAGTATTCTTGGGCTACTCTCGCAGAGGTCTTGACACTGGCGTCGAACGGAGTATGCTCTTCGTGCGAGCGGATCGTCTTTGCTGTATGGTCAATGTATCGGGAGAAGTTTGCTGTCTCATCCTTTACGTCGTCTGCACTGAGCGGCTACAACGCTGATGTCGTCGAGTTTGCCTATGAAACATTAGCGGCGTGTATTTCACAACAGCTCATATATACACACCTCCTTCGATAGACAGCCCCTCGTCAATCGCCTTCTCCATATACGGGCTCTCAGCAAACGGATCCTCGGCAATGACCCTCGCAGCATTAACGAGTTGTTGCGCAACAAACTGCATGGCCTCGGCATATGTATGCCCTGCGTTGTCCGCATCGCCCTGCCACTTCTCCATGCTGTCAACCACATTCTGCACAACTTCGTGTTCCCATAAGTTATCCACCACACCGTCTGTCATGGCGAGAACAACATCCTCTTCCTCGATCTGTATGCGATCCAAGACTGCGTTGCCGGTGGGTGTGTCTGGACTGTTTGTCCCGAGTTGGCGCGGACAGTCGAACCAGTGCCATTGCTCTTGGGTTTTGAAGATGACTTCCTTGCTGCGCGGGCGGATGACTAGGATCTGCGAATCGCCGAGCTGCGTAACGTAGAGGAGTGGATGGGGTGGTGTTTGGGTCGAGGCACTGAGGAGCGCGGCGCAGGCTGTGGTTGTGCCGTGCCATTCGTTGGGCTCTAGGGTTGCTTGCTTGGTGTGCTCGTAGGCGGTTTGGAGGTATGAGACTGGGTCTGGTTCCGAGGACGGAGAGAAGGGTGCGCGTTCGGCTTCGAGGGCCCAGAAGTGCAGGATCAGGCGAGACCATAGACTATGCTACATGTTAGCATCTTATCTCCGCGACTGGTGGCATGTCGGATATTGAATGCGGGGGAACGAACGCAGCATGTCCCTTTTCTCTTGTTCCCCACGCTCCTACTCCGTCATTTGCTCCGACGAAATAGTCGCTGACCAGCACTGCGTCATCCCCGTTGGTGACGCCGCGTATCATCTCGCCGTTGACGGTTGGTCTGCGGTCTCGACTCTTGTTGTATGTACTCAGCGGCTCTGAGAAGCTTGTGGAGGGCAACGAGAGGAACGGCGGAGGGAATGGTCGTGAAGCTCTTTTTGCGAACAGCGCGTATCCAGCTTCAAAGTAGAAAGGTGACTTTGCTTTCGGCGGGTCGGCATCTTCGGGTACAGGTGTTGTGGTGCCCATGCGGGTTTCTTGTGCGCTTTTGGCGTAACATCGTGCTCCCGCTAGCTTCGCGATCGGTGACGTTTGCCAGGGTCGTGAGGCGTGTGAGAGGTGACGCTGGACTAAGACGCCGAAAGGGAGGCTGCGCAGGTGGTGGGAAGGTGCGGGCATGCCAGCGACGGGTTTGGAGGTTACGGGACTTCGCGTCCAAAATTGTTGGGTCAAGAGCGCATCGTCTTTGAGATCGTCGGCGGGTGGGGAGACTAAAGATTTGCATGCATAGGATGGTTGAGATAGGGCTGAGCATGACTAGCGTAGCCGGTAATGACGTCTGTTGGGCGTGAACTTGTCTTAGTTTCTGTTGGATAAGTGGGACACAACCATTCGTGCTCTGGGAACCCATGAAGATGAGGATGATTGTACAATATGAGAAAAATCTGTGCGTGGCAAGACGTTACCTGTTCTGTTGAAAGCTGGATAGTAGCAAAGCCATAGGAACGATCATTTCAATCTGATCCCATGCGCCTAAGTATTTGCTGTGGGCTTCGATAATTCTTGTGCTTCGACTTGGAAGGCACAAAAGGGCGATGAAGACATATCGAAGTCCAAATTACGTCAACAACTGCTCATTTGATCTTCACAGAGTCCTAGATAACTTCCAAACGATACACGACATCATTCAAAATGTTCGATATAGCTGGAGGGTATGTTGAATCAGACCTCCCTGAACACCGTCGCCCATGTGGTATCCCAAGCAAACGCCATGCAATGCAATCTTCTCCCATGACATCGATCTAAGCCCTCCTCTTGATAAAGCTCTCCAAATCCGCGCTCGTGGCCACACCCAGCACGAACTTCCGACTTGCATCTGTCACAACTGCAAACTCCTGCTTCCCACTCCCATCAACACCCCCACTGAAGAACTCCTCGAGCTCTTCCAGCGGCGTTTCCGTCGTGATAACCTTGTACCGTCTGCCGCGGCGCTGGAACTTGTGCATCGCCGCCTCGACCGAATCGCTGTCCTTGACCTTGCCTTCCTTGAGCAGCTCTTGCAGACGTGGAATGCTAATATATCCTAGCAGTGCGCGGTTCTCTTGCGCAGTAACGGTGAGATGCGTATAGTCGCGTTCCAGGCCGCTCATAAGAGCCCAAGATATAGGATCGGTGGGCTTAACAGAAAGGGCTGGGGGTGGATCAAGGTCTTCAACCGTTGCCTTTGCTGAGTTAGCTGCTATAATTGGAAATGTAAGAGCTTCATTCATACCCCACGGTATTTGTTCGCCCACAGAGCTTGATATTCGTTTTCTGCGGCGCCATTGTTGGCTGTTGCTTTGGTCGCCATGTTTTACGAAGAGAGTTGGTGGAGAGCTTGTCACGCAATCTTGCGGGAAGCTCAGCAGGCAGATCCTCGAGCCCCCGCACTAATTGATGCACGAGCCAGGAGTGAACGTCAGTGGTGTTTGTGCAGGGAAGGTGCAGCTAGTATCCAGGAGAGTTTCGAAAGCTGCAGCGAATGATCTGCATACATTCTAAGTGTCAGTACAGACTTGCAAGTCAAACGCGTCGTGCAATCAAGGTGTAAACCCAGCTGTGATTTGCAGTACTCTAAACAAACATACAAAGTTATACATATATCGCCACCATAGCTCAGCTCAGATTCCTAGCCAAGGTGCAAGGTACATGTTTGTTTCAATCGTTCCAGTCGATACATGGTGGTGTTGGGCGGCCACGTGATGCTTTGTAGAGGCGGCTAATCCTTGGAGACACCAAGCGAAAGGTCACTTGCTCTCGTAAACCTGCCAACTTCCGAAACCCATCTCTCGACAAGACATCACTGCCGCCAAAACACTCAGAATATTCCCAGCTATACTGTCGTTCCTTCTCCAGCTTCTAGAATATCTCGTCGACTGCCTTCCGACAATCACGATGGCTCGCTCGCTACACCGTAGCCCCTCGATAGCCCAAACACCGTACCCACCCAGGACGATGTTCTGCGCTTGAGCACCATATACACGATCGAACACAACGTGAATTGTGGTTTCGCGAGCATGGAAGACATAGGAAGCATGACTAGCTTCGAGGAAAGCTGCATGGACGGCAATACAAGCACCATCGCGAAATCGTCTCCTTCTGCGGATCGCACGACTGAACGTTCTGATAAGCATGCGTTTCATCGCTGATGGGACAAATCTGCCGACTTAGAACCGCTAGCTGCAATCCAGAGCGATGATTGGTGTCCGAAGACCGCGTGAACTTGCCAGGCTGCGAAATGATTTTCAAAAGCGAGATCGCGCAATAATTGTGGAAATGGCAGGTAAGCAACGCCACACAAACATGTGAAAGAGACGCAACGGGTTGCGGGTATGTGCAAAACCATGGTCAAGAGATGGAATGTCCAACCTTATCGATACGGCGAGTACTCGAGAACGTCCCGCCTTTGGACCATCATGCACAACATATGGATATTGCCTGAACATATACCGATTCTTGCTCCTACAGGCCGCTCTCTATGGACCTTGGCCCGAGGCCGGAAGAAACACCTTACCCCAAGACAGCCAACCGAATCACCTCTGGCATTGGCAAGGTCTGGAGACCCTATGCCGAACCGAAATATTTGTTTTGAGTCTGCGTATCCCAAGTTTGCGGTTGTTTGTTAGACCGTGGTATTTTGTTTTGTTCTCCCATCTATCTAGTAGGTCTCACATTTTCCTTCAAATCGAGCGACCACATTTCCAGGTACCTTCTTCGACCTTTGTCTTTATCATCATCGACCTCGAGTTACATTTGCTGTAAGTGGTAGTGGTCAGTATCTGCTCTTAAGACCTTGTATCTGAGGCATCCTCACACACCCAAGGTACAGTACTGCGGAGGGAGATCGAGGATGTTGCCTTGCATGTGTTGGTGAACGGTCTTCTGGCACTCATTCGCAACGAACAAATTCATGCCCATTTCATCAGGACCGCAGGCCAAACTGCAGACTTCTTTCACAGAACATCTCAAAGTACGAGGTCACTCTACTCATCATCCTGTAAAAGCCTTTGGGGCCACTGTAGGTGAGGCAATACAGGGCATTGCGGCCCCTTCGAGTGCTCCGGCGTTGTAATACCGACCAATCGACGAGCCGCTAGACCGACGCGTTTCTAGCAGAGCTCTTGGTGTTTGGAGCATAGGTTAAACCATACTAGCAGTTCCCGATAGGGTCGATGGAGATGAGGTATGTTTTACGCGATGAAGATGTTGAGAATCTTCGGGTTGACAAAGCCTTCTACTTTGTAGAGTATAGTGAGTGTCTTGTGCCTATTATTGCGAAGTGGCTATGTCCAAAGCTGACGACGACCACAGTAGCTGAAATGCAAACATGCCCTAAACAAGCGCCTGATAACGATGTCCAAAATTGTAGACCATGTCAATTCTACTTACTGATTACCTCACAACTTGCCCTCTCACCTTGACTTTACCACAACTTAACTGACCGAAACTTGCAGATTACCCAACATCGATTTTTCCCGACGATAGCTGCAAGACGACCGATATTCGACAAAGACTCTCAAAGTAGAGGAGTTGTGCTCTTGCCTCAGAGGCGCAGTCTAGCTTGTCATTGGCGGCTTATCTGATCAAGCCAACGAACCGCTCGTGGAAGGAAGCTCTTCCATCAACACAAGACCACAGAGACTATATCGACATCGCTGTGGCAACAGAAAACAACTATCGGTCTCTAGTCTCTTCCAGCATTTCGTATCCTCGCCGTTCTGGTGGAGTTTTCTGTACCTCCTCGCACGGGCCAGTAACTCAACACAACGCGCCAAACCTTGGAAGGCAGCGATAACACGAACAACGAACCCCACAACACAGCAAACACGACGCTCAATCGCTGCAACGCTGTGAAAATAGCGTCGGTGTATCCAGTGACAAAGGTGAATCACGTCGAATTTTTTCGGAGAGCCTAGCGTTACAATTGCGCGCAGGCCGAAGCGGTCACGTGCAAGCTCTGGCGCAGCTTGAAAGTTAAGAAGCGTCTCCGATCTCTTTGCTCTCCTCTCTCCCCTCACCCAACGCGACCCGACCCAACCACCCTCACCACCGCGCGTCATCAGCACAACCGGTTACCCATCAACCACGCGCCCTTCTCATCGCGCCCGATAGCTCGACGAGAATATTCGCGCCCTCTCGCATCCCTTACGCGTCGACACCACCCCGTGCAACCGTAAGCACGACTCGAACAATGGCGGACGAGGCAAACACACCTGTCGCGATGGACGCCACTAAGACGGTTGAGGAGGACACGCGTCCTACGGAAGCTGTGGCCGAGCCTGCCGTCGCTGACGCGGAGCCGGCTGAGGACGGAGCCCCAGCCACACCGGATGCTGCAGAGGGTAAGTACGATTACGCGCCATTTCGTAAGGAGATAGCTGACGCGATGATGCACAGGTCAACAGTCTGACGCCGCCCAAGAAGATACCCCAGCTGAGGATGACGCCACTGCCGACGCGAAAGACGACACAGCGGCTGCCAGTAATGACGCAGGTAAGTGAAGGCGTTGTCTTCTCCGAAGGAGTCGTGTTGGTAGCTCAGGTTCATCCCACGCACATGCTTACCAACTTGTCTAGATGCGACACCTGCCACAGAATCTGTCGCGGCGAACGGCACACCTGCACCCAAGAAGTCGAACAACAGCAAGCGGAAGTCCGGAGCTGGTGTACCCGAGCACAAGAAGAAAACGCCTAGCAAAAAGAAGAAGGCGACGCCCGACCTCCGTCTCGATGCTGAGCCGGGCGATATGTACATGGTCGCCATGCGCGGCTACCAGCCCTGGCCTGTTATCGTCTGTGATGACGACATGCTGCCAGAATCTCTGCTTGCTAAGCGTCCCGTCAGCGCGAAGAATGCTGACGGTTCGTATCGCGCGGATTTCTTGGAGGGTGGTAAGAACGCAAAGGACCGCCGGTATCCCGTCATGTTTCTGGGTACTAACGAATTGTAAGCCATTACACAGCGTTCACGTTGGAGTGCATCTTGTACTAATTCGTATGCTACAGTGCGTGGCAAGTTAACACGGAGCTCCTAACTTTCGACATTGAAGAGGTGAAGAAGGATGTCGAATCGGGCAATCAAGCAAAGAAGAACAAGGCACTGTGGCAAGCGTACCAAACCGCTGCGGAAGGACATGATCTGGAACATTTCAAACAGATGCTCTCCGCGCATGAGGCGGCCATGGCAGAGGACATCGCGCAGCAAGAGACTAAGGAACAGGAGAAGAAGGAGAAGGCTGCGAAACGCAAGAGTCAGCCTGCCGGAGAGTCGGATGATGTCGACATGGAAGATGCTGGTGACGACGCTGCTCCCTCCGCTAAGAAGGGTAAGGCGAAGGCGACCAAGAAGCGCAAGAAGGATGAGGAGAGTGACGGCGAGAACGAGAAGGTGTGTAAAGAATTTACAAGTTCTACATAAATACTAACAGTTGACAGCCTGCAAAGACCCCCAAGGCCAAGCTCAAGATCAACAACAACAAAACTCCAAAGGAGCCTTCCGCAGCGAAGCCTAAGAAAGAGACCAAGTCGAAGAAGAAGGCCAGCGAAGAAGCAGAGCCAGCTCAGCCAGAAGAGCCGCCCATGACTGAGGAGGAGCGCATCCAGAAGCGTGAGAAGCAAGGTAAGCACAACGATCAATCATCTTTCGAGGTCTTGACTAATATGCCCAAGTTCTTTACCTACGACATCGCCTGCAGAAGGGGTTCCTTTCTCGAGACCAACAGCCTAAGGATGAAGATATGGACAACATGTCTGATTATTTGAAGCAGCTCGAGTTGCACGACGATCTTGAGGCCGAGGTCATCAAGAAAACCAAGGTGCATAAGGTACTAAAAGCCATCATCAAGCTTGAAGGAATCCCGAAAGAGGAGGAGTTTGAGTTCAAGAAGCGTTCTACCGATCTGCTCAACAAATGGGGCGGCGCGTTGGCAGCAGACACCGATGCGGCCCCCGAGGCTGCGACCAACGGCGCTAAGGAGACATCTGAGCCTGCAAAGGAGGAAACTCCAGCTGCGAAAGAGAGCGAAGAGAAGACAGAGGAAGACACGTCTGCAGAGCCTGCCGTTGTCAAGACTGCCGAGGACGGTGACGTTGCGATGGCTGACGCAGACAAGGAATCCGACAAGGACACGTCTGAGATTAAGGTCGACACTACCGGTTTAAGCAAAGATGATGCTGAGGTAGTCGCTCAAACGGAGACATCTACTGCCTAAGCTGGCGCAGCTTGTGGCGAGCTGTCTACTGAAACGGCCCATGTTTTCCGGCCAGATTCCAGAAACGAACCTGGACTATGAAGGGTAATATATGCCTTCCTGAGTGCGCGAGGGAGGTTCATTGTACATATCGCTAGATGAGCGTGCAGGACAGAGTTTAGGCATGGGTCAGGTCATATTTTGCAGTCTGCATGCAATTAATGCAGCAGGTTGGTGGGACCAAGTGCTTGGAAATCGAGTGCTTCCACGGAACGGAGTCAAAGTCATTAGTTCAAAGAATGGAATTGGCGTTTAGCAATTGATGTTTGATGATAATCCGAGTGATTACCTGCCACTGTTCGAGTAATCATCGTTGTAAATGGCTTGTTCGAACTCCGAGGTTATTCTCTACTCTCTCTTGAACTTGTTGCTTGCATTAGGCCTGGCCCTCCTCTGCTGCATCATCGTGGCGCGTCGCGTCCACTTTCCTGCGGATCATGATGACGTTGGTTGAATTCCGATCTTTTGAACAAAACTGTCAAACTCGGAGTCGTCAGAACAACCATCTACAGAACTTGACTTCGCCCAACTGCCAAAGAATAAACTCCAATCAAGACACGTCCCATAGTCCCCAAATCTCTCAAAATGGCGAGCGCAACAAGAGCAGAGCTCATCAAGAAGGTGTACACCATGGTGCCGCCTATGCTTGAGAGCTTCCACAAAGGTAAGATAACTCACAGCAATGTTCTTGAAATTTGAGAATAACACATTACACAGGTCAACTGGGTCGTGTAGCCGTCATCGGTGGCAGCGAAGACTACACCGGTGCACCATACTTTTCCGCCATGGCCTCTGCAAAATTGGGTTGTGACATGGTACATATTATCCCCCCGCAGCACGCCTGATATCAACCCACCAAACTCACACAAAATCCAGTCCCACGTGATCTGCGAGCCAGGCGCCGGTGCAGTAATCAAGACATATTCACCCAATCTTATGGTACACCCGTATATGCGACAGTCCAAGAACCTTACACAGTCTGAGAGCGCAGAGTCCGTGTCAGCCGAAGTCGTCGGCATGCTATCTCGTCTGCACGTTATTGTCATCGGGCCCGGACTCGGACGTGACCAGCTCATGCAGGATACATGCGCACAGGTGATTCAGGAGGCGCGCAAACAGGGCATCCCCTTTGTACTGGACGCGGATGGTTTGTACCTTGCGCAGACGCGACCGGAGCTTGTGGACGGATGCACTGAGTGCATTCTCACGCCGAATGTGGTTGAGTTTGGACGGCTGGCAAAGGCAAAGGGCGTCAATGTCGACGAGGGCGACCCTTCGGAGTTGTGCGCAAAGCTGTCCAAGGCGTTTGGAGGCGTCACCATCATCCAGAAGGGGCCCAAGGACTACATTTCCAACGGCGCACATACGCTGGTGTCGGAGGGCGAGGGTGGATTGAAGCGTTCCGGTGGTCAGGGCGATACGCTGACGGGGAGCTTGGCCACGCTGCTCGCGTACCGCAAGGCGTATCATGACAAGATCTGGGACCATGGGACGGACATGGATAGGAGTGAGACGCTGGCGCTTGCGGCATTTGGTGGCTCGGCGATCACCAGGGAGTGCTCCAAGCTGGCGTATAAGGAGAAGGGCAGGTCGCTGCAGGCTAGTGATCTGACGGAGCATGTGCATACGGCGTTCTTGAACATCATCGGGGAGAAGGAGGAGACGCCTAAGTTGTGAGTGGGAGGGAATCTCACTACTGTTGTAGGGATGAATACGAACAGCCGGTTGACTGGGATGAAGAATGATTATGTATAAATAAGCATACGCGGAGTCTAGGTTGGGGATTGCATACATACAACTTGATGACGAAATGAATACTGGACAACACTTCCGGCTCTCAGTGTTGAGGTGCTCGTGCACATCTTGCTCTTGATTGTTCTCCTAAGCTTAGACAAAATGACATAAATAGATTAATCTGCGATTCCCGTTCTCAATACTCCGTCCCTTGCACCACCTCGACGTATTCTGAGCATCGAGCAAGGGTGAAGTGTTAATGCAATACCGAAAAACTCGCGAGGAGCAACTTGCAGTGACATGTATTCAAGATATCAGATAAACAAACGCCTAGCATGCCATCAAGCACCGCACCGCACCAAACTCAAAGCACCAACGCTGTTACCCATCAAACACCTACTGCCGCACCTTCAACTTGCGATCAATCTGCGCCTTGGGCGCCACATTCTCCACCCTCAACCACTCACCGTTGAACGCATTGATAAGCCACCAATTCAGCTCTAGCCACCGGGTTAGCCACTCTGTCATCCTGAAGCACCAAAGTCTGAACTTACTATCATAAACAATCTTGTTAGCGTTGTGGAAGTAGATGCTGTGATCCGAGTCCGGGAAGACATGCACATCGTAGTTCTCAACACCGGCAAGATCCAAGTAATCGAGCAGAGTGAGCGTGTTCTGCATGTGAACATTATCGTCTGCGACGCCGTGCATGACGAGGAAGCGGACGTTTTTCGCGAGAGAGGTCACGTCGCTGATGGAGGTGTTGTCGTAGCCGTCGGCGTTGTTCTGGGGCTGGTGCATGTAGCGTTCCGTGTAGATGGAGTCTGTGGCGGTTGTAACGTCAGTGATGAGAAAGGGAGAGATGGATGGAGAAGGGGAATAGGGAACTTACCGTAGAACCTCCAATCCGTGACTGGAGCAACGGCCATGCCGTATTTGAATGTCTCGCCTGCATCCGTTTCAAGCGTCTTTAGTGTCTGGAAGCCGCCGTAACTCCATCCCCAGATCGCTATTCGCTCGCCGTCGACGTACTTCTTCGCCTTCCATATCTTTGCCGCTGCAATTTGGTCGAGCGCTTCGTAGTGTCCGATGTTTCCTCTCGTGATGCAGCGCAATTTACGGCCGAGGAAGCCTGTGCCACGTCCATCGACTGTGACGACGATATACCCGAGAGTAGCAGCAATGTACATCTGGAAGTCGACTTCGAACTTCTTGTGCACCTGCTGCGAGCCGGGCCCACTGTACTGGTAGAACAACACAGGGTATTTCTTCTTCTCGCTGAAGTGAGGTGGTCGGCGTTCGATGACGTTCAGTTTGAAGCCGTCGACGTCGATGGTCTGGTACTTGAGGATGGGGAGTTCGTGTTGGCGGGCGTAGCGCTCGAGACTCTTGTTTTCCTCGAGGGTCTTGGTGTACTTCTTTGTGGTGGAGGGCGTGCTGATGATTTTCTGCCAGGGGATGCCGGGTCCTTTGCAGGAGATGAGGGCGTAGGAACCGCCAGCGGAGAAGGAGGCATCGTAGTAACCAGATGGGTTGTTCTCGATGACTTCCCTCTTGCCTGTGCCGTTTAGGTAGACGGCGTATGGGTGGCGCTCGATGGAGCTGCGCTCAGTGGATATGTAGTAGACGAGGTTGTTCTTCAGATCTACGCGCGATGGCGCATCGACGACTTCCCATTCCCCCTTGGTAAGCAGGATTGGCTTGTCGCTGTCCAAAGGCGTAAAGTATCCAATGTGGTCGTAGCCCTTGTAGATAACCGTGTCAATGTATCCGTCGTCCTTGCGACCGTTCTCGGGATCAGCGGGCACGAACGTTGTCTTCTGAGAGACCTCGAACCAGCCTCCATCGAGCTCTGCTACGTTCTCCGTCCTGACAGTCTTTCCGGTTCGTTTCTCAACGTCCATCAAGACAACTTTGAGGATGTCACTTTCTCGGTTGGTCTCCCGAACAAGGACCTGCTTGGTTTTGCCAGCCCAAACTATCTCAGTGATGAGACGGTTATCGTCTTTGAAGTCATCAGCGATTTTGACGCTGAAAACCTCGCCCTTCTCAACATCGTAGAACTGCAGCGACACGATGGGGTTTGGCGCACCGGCCTTGGGGTACTTGATATCACGGACCTCCGGATAGCTCTCCTCTCCAGGCTTCGGTCGTTCTCCGCTCGGTCGCGAGACGAAGTATTGTACGGGGAAGGTTGGAACGGTCGATTCGTCTGTCCGTAAGAAAGCCACGTATTGACCGTCTTCAGACCACCATGTCGCGCTGTTTCCTGAAAATACTTCTTCCTCGTAGACCCAGTCGGGAACGCCATAGAACAGCTCTGATCCGCCGTCTGTTGTGATTGGAACGACCTCGTTTGTGTTGAGCTTGCGCAAGAACATGTTGTTATCCCTTGTGAAGACAACGGCATCTGACTGGGGTGACCATGATGCCAGCTGTATCCGGCGGTCCGGGTTCTCTGGGTCCAAAGGCTGACCAGTTTGCGTCTCAACGTCGAAAATCCAATACATTCCTGTAAAAGAATGCCTCCAGTTCTTCTGCGAGTCCGAAATAACGAGCACTTTCTTGAAGTCTTTGCTGGGCCATACATTGCTGGGTTGTACATAGGTGCCGTTTACTTGGAAGCCACTCTCCTTCATCAGCGTTATGGTTTTAGCAGGCGCTCCACCATCGTCTTTGCTTCTGATGTTCTCGACAACCAAATAGTCTTTGCCCGACACGCCTTTCTCGAGCAACAGGCCGTCTTCTCCGTTTGGTCCTGCGATCCATTCCACACGCTGCTGCTGGGCATACCATTGCCCGCCGAGCACGCTGTCGAGCGTGACCTTCTTCCCAGAACCCTTTGTCGAGCTTGCGAGAGGGTCGTGTGGGCGGGAAGATGCATGCTTGTAGCTGCCATTCATCAGGAAGGTAACCAGTGCAAGCCCCCAGCCTATGGCACAGATGATGCCAACGATCCAGAGCATTCGTCGCGCCTTCTTGTCTACCGGCTCCAGCGCGTGGTTTCGCCCGTCTTCAACATCGAAACGCTCACGCGCCTGGCCAAGCTCGCCGTCATCCTCGTCCCTGTACTTCTCCGAGAGCGTCGGTTGCGATGCACCTTTGAACGCGTCGTCGTTGATATGCTCGAGGACTAGCGACGTGGTCGAAATCGAGGATCCAGAGGCTTCCGAGCCATCTTCCGAGATGCGCGTCGATGTGTCGTGTCTTCCAAGGAGCCCTGCCTCCTCCTCTTTCAAGGCGTGCTCGCGCGACATCGTGGCGTGTATTTAGTTTCGAGGTCATAGAACTACAACCATATCATCACGAAGATTCTAGTAATGGCGGGATACTGTCCGACGGGGAAGTTCAGATGTACAAATAGCGGCCGAGCTCAAGCTGGCAGGCAGCTGTTCACGGCGATCACGGTTGCGGAGTTGGGACGGAGGTTTGGGTGCTGGCGTTGGCCGAAACAGACCAACCCAGCCAGAGCCACTTTTGACACATGATAAAACCACAGACACGTTGCACAATGAAGACATCAAGACGCATTGTTTTATTCAAATCCTTTTCGGGGTAGCATGAATACTAAGGAGCCCCTTACCCAACTCCGCCGCTACGAGTCTGGAATCAGCCTCGCGCTCATACTTCCCATCTAGCACCTGCAAGCATTTGGAGCTACACATGATTTTACAGCAGAGTGTTTCTCCGGGGAATCCCACAACATGTACAGTCTCGGTGTTATCGACTCGCCATACGGTGACTCTTCTGTACCAGTCTGTGGCAAAGTCACCTTGTTCGTCTTCGCCAAAGAGGCGCCAGGCTTCTGCTGACTGCCTCGTCTTGGCCTATCGTCCTTGCCAAGCGCTATCCCATCGCTGCCACTCTATTGCGACAATGGGCCAAGGTAATCCTAGAATCCGTTGGTTAGGTAAACGTTCTTGATTCAGTCAAGTGAGCTGCCTACCTCTTTCATGGTTCCGACAGCATACATTTTATCGATGTCAGATCGGATACCCTTGATCTTGATGCGAATATTAGTGCCCTTCTCGATGACTTGTTCGCTGTTGTCGGTCCATTGAGGAGGTGTCGCGTTCGCGTCGAATGTGATGTCGGAGGGAATCATCTAACGCCTGTTAGTGACACGCAAAGGCAGTTATAAGCTGGTGAGTTTTACATTACGACCCACGAAGACCTGTAGGGAGCCGCACTCGACAAAGAAGCCGGTACGGAGCACTGAGGTAACTATACCGTCCAGCTAGACAAGCGTTAATACGGATGCTATTGCTGTGCATCTGGAGAGTTCAGACGTACCACCTCTCCCTTGTACGGCCGCCACACGATAGCCTTGTAGTGGACGACATACTCGGCAGAGCCGGACCCAGGCATCACTTGTCCATCGGAAATGTCGAACGAGTCCAGGACGCACACGATGGTGTACTTTCCGGTGCTCGAACCCTCCTCTTTCTGCAGTAGCTCCTTGTGTATGTGTGAACGGATCAGGGGACCGAAGTACGACGGATGCAGCTGGATCGTCTTCTCGAGCTCCTTGAGGAAGAACATGATCGCGCGGTGTTCTCAAGACTAGACGTGGGAATGCACGGTGGGACGGTGGAGAGCAGCGGGAGGTGAAGGGCCTGGAGACAGCTTCCCAGATGCTATGCGACTCTATTGTCTGAATGCGCGCGCACTAATAAGCGGTTGTGAGTGCTTGCGCGTGGTCCTCAAGCACGACGCGCCTTCCACCTGCAACGCGACTCTTATTACAGAACCCAACTGCCCATGCGCCCAGGTCCAAATCTTGCGCGCCGTTTGTCTGGGTACGATATTACAGGATTGGCAGTCGTGGGGAAAGGCGGGTGCAGGCTCGGAGGACAATGCACGGTGAGCGTTGGGAGAGCTCAGAAGATGGCAGAGCTCGGCCGGCGGAAAATCATGTGCCTAGCCCGCATCCGTGACAACTGCCAGCTCGACAACGCGCCCCACACTCATGTCGTGAGACCTTCACCTTGTGCATCTGCTCATCACTCGGCTTTTGCGACGGAAGCGTGAGGTCTCGGCGATCTGGACACACTGTTTCATTGTCATTTTCTTCTGTTCAAGATATGGTCCCTTGATAACCGATCGACCCTTTGAAGCGCAAAAGTAACTTTACCACATCCGGCACCATGTCCCTCAACCTCGAGAAGCAGCTCCTCTTCGTACGTCATTTCTGCACGAATGCATGGCTGAAACTGACTGGAAGATAGTATGGGTCCTACCACCACAATGCTGTGGGTTTGATCGCCCTGAACAACTGTCGCGCGTCGACTAATGCATCTTTCACAGGTCAATGTTGGTATACACATCATCTGCGTGCCTCCGATCCTGTTGACGGCCATCTTGCTTGTAAGAACAGCTGACTGCAAGACACGATGACATGCGCTGATTATGCTATAAGCTCACCAATACCCCTGCCGTACCACTGCCATCCTGGCTATCCGTCCCTAACCTCCCCCTCAACGTCGGCACGTTCGGAGCAGTTTTGTACTCGACATTGTACGTCCTCATGGAACCTGTCGCAGGAGGGCTTCTTGCCCCTCTCCTCATTGGTGGCACAGCTTACGCAAACCACCTCACGTCGACGTATGGAGCCACGGCGAACTGGGCTGCTGGCGGTGTTCACGTCATGTGCTGGATAGCGCAGTTTATTGGACATGGAAAGTTTGAGGGAAGGGCTCCCGCGTTGCTCGACAACTTGGTGCAGGCACTCTTCCTGGCCCCCTTCTTCGTCTGGTTCGAGATTCTTTTCTCGCTGGGCTACCGTCCTGAATTGAAGCGCCGTATAGACAAGGGGGTCGAGCAAGAGATTGACAGGGTCAGGAAGAGCAAGGGAAAGGGCCAGAACGGGTCTGCGAAGTAAGACCAGATGCTTCGCCTTGTGGATGCGTCAACATGGAGGAGCGGGACAGTCTTGAAGAATTTGAAGGGGACGCCAGCCGTTGAGGATGTGAGTCCGTATGGGAGGAGAGCCTAGCATTGCACAGGAGTCAGGTGTACTAGCAACTTGTCGATATTTGGAAAGCATGCACGATGTATATATGGGAGTCGAGCGTCGTAGTTTTGCAGCGGGATACCTAGATAGAGCCTTGATTAAACTAATGAGTGTAATTTTGCTGGAGGCCAACTGGACGGCGAATGTACGCCTTTTCAATTGCCACATCCGCACCCTCAGTGTTGTGGTCGACTACTGTCCTCCGTGTAGTCCTCGTTGACGGCTCGTTTCGGGGAAGGCGTGGGTCCGTGCACGTGGGTTGCGCTTTCCTCGTCCGGGAGGGCTCAAGTTCTTCCACCCTCCAGCAGAGAGCTTCCACTCCTCCACTCCATCACCATCTCCCCTCTTTCCCTTCTGCATCAATCTCAATTGGTCGCAGAGCCACCTCAATAGCCTCTTGAGCACCACACCATGTTCTCAAGAGCCATCCGCCAGAACAGCCTCCGGGTCGCTGCAATCTCTGCCTCGAGCAGGATTGCGTTGGTAAGTCTCATCGCACCGCCCGCCATTGCGCCTGCCGCCTCGTCCGCCATCGCCCGCAGCCCTCAGACCGCCGTTCCGATGCCATTGGCCCCGCCATGGAGCTTCGCCGATGGATCTGGGGGGGCGGCGCTGGCTGTGGGGGCGCGCCTCTTTTGCCGAGCCGAGTACTGACGGTTTTTCTCTGCCACCAGACCCGCGCCACGCCCGCCTTCACGAGGGCCTACGCCGCCGACGCAAAGGCTACCCCGACCGAGGTCTCGTCGATCCTTGAGCAGAGGATCCGCGGCTTGCAGGAGGAGAACAACCTCGCCGAGACCGGACGTGTGCTTTCCGTCGGGTACGCCGCACCGCGCCATCGCCAGCATTGCACCGGGACACTCAGCTGACGAGGGAACGACAGTGACGGTATCGCCCGTGTCCATGGCATGAACAACGTCCAGGCCGAGGAGCTCGTTGAGTACGCCAGACCCCCTCCCCCGCCATCCACGCCCACGGACGCTAACGGGACTGCAGGTTCGCCTCCGGTGTCAAGGGCATGTGCATGAACTTGGAAGCCGGCCAGGTCGGTGTTGTGCTGTTCGGTTCCGATCGATTGGTCAAGGAGGGCGAGACTGTCAAGCGTACTGGAGAGATTGTGAGACGATTTGTTCTGACCCTCGGATGCCAGCTAATCAAGACAGGTCGACGTCCCCGTTGGCGCGCAGCTCCTTGGACGTGTTGTTGATGCTCTCGGCAACCCCATCGATGGCAAGGGCCCTCTCAACACCACCGAGAGGCGTCGTGCCCAGCTGAAGGCTCCGGGGATTTTGCCCCGCCAGTCTGTCCGCGAGCCTGTCCAGACTGGTCTCAAGTCTATCGACGCCATGGTCCCTATCGGACGTGGTCAGCGTGAGCTGATTATTGGCGATCGTCAGACTGGCAAGACTGCTGTCGCTCTCGACGCCATGCTCAACCAGCGTCGCTGGAACAACGGTTCTGACGAGAAGAAGAAGCTCTACTGCATCTACGTTGCTGTTGGTCAGAAGCGATCCACCGTTGCTCAGCTCGTCAAGACTCTTGAGGAGAATGATGCTATGAAGTACACCATTATTGTAGCTGCCACCGCCTCTGAGGCTGCCCCTCTGCAGTACATTGCCCCCTTCACTGGTAAGTAGTCCCTTCTCATTTCTTCCCCCCCGCCCCCAGAAATGCATTTCTGGAAGACCTAACCTGGGCGCCTACATGGTCATGGGTAAGTACCTTCCTGGAATTTTGGACATGGCAAGTACCTCCGGGACACGGTGTGAGTATAATATCTGGCATTGCTGCCGTGTCTGTATCCTCCAGCCTGAGAAATCGCCATGGCTTCCCAATCAGCACTCCAGAGTGCCATGGTCGAATGTCTATGGCAATCCATCCACCTCGACGTCGAGGAGTGGTTTTTGCACCCCATTTACCAAGCTGTGTTCGGCAACAGAGCTACTCTCGACGACATCTGTGCTGCTTCAGCACTTACGTATGCTCCTGGCTTGGCAGAAGTCCTCTTTTCCACGACGCCACCCTCTCTGGACTTCTTCAAGTCTCTCCCCTTCGCCACCACCAAGGGCCTTTCGAGGTGCTGGATCATATACGTGCACACCTACGAGAAGGAAGGTTGCCAGCCTCTGATATGTGTCGGCTCCGGAACGTCTGAGGACAATGGCGGTGGGTCGAGACTCATAGTCTACGAAAAGGCCGACATCGCTTCCAGCACACTCCCTCGACACATCAAGATCGCCCTCAGTGGAGGATACAGAAAGACCCACACTGCCCTTTTATGCTCGAGCAAGACACCTGTAGCCTCCCTAGCACCCAGGGTTTGTCAATTATACCTCGGCATCGAGAGCATTTTCCAAATGGTGTTCTTTGCAGCATTCTTCAACGAGATGGAACCAGTATGGCTCCACCTGGTGCCTTGGCTCCAGATATGGTCGCCGCCACTCATGCTAAGACTGTGGCGAAGATCAAGTCTGAGCGCCGGTATCACTGCGACACCTACGACCAGATCTTTGCTTCGTCCAAAGCATTGGAGCAGCACCTCAATACTGCCCGCCACCACGAAGAAGTCGCTATCTCTCAAGGCGCATCCATAGCCCCGCCTTCCGCAGAGACGCTGAGGTCCCGCCAATTCGTTGCCAACGCCAGAGCCGAGCGGCGGTTTTACTGTGGCATCTGTGATCACGCAGCTGCCGGTCTTGCCAGGCTCGCCATCCACAAGAAAACCAAGGCCAAGCTGAATCCAAAGCTGGCGTCTCTCTGACCACTCGACGCGTCCACTTAACCCAACATGCTTCGCGTCAACATGGCTATCTTGAGGGCTCAACTTATGCATTTCTCTCGACGATTGCTGCCCACGCCTCCGGACCAAGAGATGTAGTCTCCAACCCGGATCATGGATGTCGTCGCCGCCCCGGACAAAGGACGTCGTCGCCGCCCGGACCTCCAGGACTTTTTACTCTTTCAGCTTTTACTTCATCATGCACGATACTAATGGAACGAAAACAGGAACTGCAATCGGCGAGTGGTTCAGAGATTCCGGCAAGCATGCTCTTATCATCTACGACGATCTGACGAAGCAGGCTGTTGCCTACCGTCAAATGTCTCTGCTGCTCCGTCGTCCCCCTGGTCGTGAGGCCTACCCCGGAGAGTATGTCGAAATTCCAACTTTGCCACAAACATATTCTAATCTCACGACAGCGTTTTCTACCTCCACTCTCGTCTTCTCGAGCGTGCGGCCAAGATGAACGACAAGCTTGGTGGTGGTTCGCTCACCGCTCTGCCCATCATCGAGACCCAGGGTGGTGACGTGTCTGCCTACATTCCCACCAACGTCATTTCCATCACTGACGGCCAGATCTTCTTGGAGGCTGAATTGTTCTACAAGGGTATCCGACCGGCCATCAACGTCGGTCTTTCCGTGTCCCGTGTCGGTTCCGCTGCCCAGGTCAAGGCCATGAAGCAGGTCGCTGGTTCCCTGAAGCTCTTCTTGGCCCAGTACCGTGAAGTTGCCGCCTTTGCTCAATTCGGTTCCGATTTGGATGCCGCTACCAAGCAGACTCTCAGCCGTGGTGAGCGTCTTACCGAGCTTCTCAAGCAGAAGCAGTACTCCCCCATGGCCGTAAACGAGATGGTTCCTTTGATCTACGCCGGTGTCAACGGTCTTCTCGACAGCGTCCCAGTTAACAAGATCCTCACGTGGGAGGCTGACTTCTTGGCCCACCTCCGATCGAACGAGTCTGATATGCTTGCCCAGATCGAGCGGGAAGGTGCGCTCAGCAAGGATTTGGAGGCCAAGTTGAGGGAGGTTGCCACAAGCTTCACCAAGAGCTTTGCGTAGATGGGAGAGGCGTGAAGAGTGGGTACTCCTCTATTCCAGCGGTTCTTTGCGGGGTCAAAACATGTGCTGATTGGTCCTCTGAGAATAGATGTATAATAGAAGATGCGTCCTCGCCATCAGCTGTCTCAATATGGAAGATTTTCTCGTTCATGATTGACCACGGTTGCAGTGTTACGCGTCCACGATGCCTCTTCTCCAAAAAGTCGACTACCCTATCATGTGATTCCCTTTTCCTCCGTTAGCGATGTGCATGCGTCTCTGATCTTGGTGGATGAGAGTGGGTCGACTGTATATCCAAATTCCAATTCATGTTCAACGCCCTTCCTGCAGCGTTTTGGTGACTTCTGTGACGTTTTGACACAGCTCTTGCAACAGCCTGACAGTTACATGTAAGATCTAAGTAAAATTTGAACACTTGGGAAATTATTGGTATACGCCCAACTTCCTTTGCTTGAAGTATGTAATCCTGAAATTATGTTGCTTTGTTTGGATAAGAGCCGAAATTTTGTAACAGCTTGACAACTACATCTTAGAGTAGTGTAGGATTTATGTGTCGCAGTTTCGAGTTGTATACGCCTAGCACGCACTTTTTCAAATTTCATCTTTGCGGTTACGGTACAAACGGAGCAGTGAATGGCGGGAAGTGCACAGGCCCTGACCGCCAAGCCATATGAACACTCGATTCGACATTTCAACTATGATCTTTCTCCAAACACCTTTCGCCACTTTTTGGTGTTTTGGTCGCACCAACTTGGATGTTAGCACTGGACGCAATACAATGGCCGTGCAAGTCCGTCAACTAAAACTCCTGGGCATCAACCATGACCGATGAAATTCTTGTCCACATTTCCACACCTGCCACGAAACAAAATGACGACTTATATCAATCTTTGGCTGATGCCTACAAGGAATTCGAGCCGTACCGACGGCACCCGGATGATGTTTGTTTAGACGAGCCTCGTCAAGCAAACGAAGTCCAAGTTCCGCACAATGTTTCTGTCCTAAACACCACATCGACAACGCCGAAAGGGAGCTCGAATGATGCGGACGCGAATACTTCAATATTTTCAACCAGCAAAGACTCATATGGCAGTTTTCCGTCCTACCCTTCTCCTGGGGATCAGGAGCGTCTGGACAATCAGCTTTACTATGACGATGATGGCTCGGTGCCTGTGTCAAGTCGACTCGCAAGATTGGACCACATTCATGTAACCTGGAGAAAACAGACGACTCCTAAATCAAGTTTTGTGGGCAGACAGCGGCCGGCTCCGCGTGATGAAGATGAGGATGAAGCTGATACTGCCTTCATTGAGGATTCGCAGTTGGCGGCCCAGGCCCTGCAGAGCCAGTTGCAGGATGGCTATTCCACGACGGACGAGGACACTGAAGAAGACGAGGTTGATATTGACGAAGGAGTTGAGAAGGATGAGTCAGACGTTGAATCTGGGCGGAACAACTTGAGCTCGAGCGCAGTGGAACCGACGCCGTCGACCCACTCAGCAGTGACGAGGAGTGTCAGTGCAAGTCATAAAGAGTCTCGGCTTTTGGATAACACCTTGGACTTGTCACTTTCTATTGTGCGGGATGCAGAGAATAACCGAATCTCTCTGACTAAAAGCGATATTGCTCTGCATCCTCCGGATTTCACTAAGCTCCCCTTGGATGCTTTCCCGCCAGCGCCGGAAGTCTCCATAGCACAGCCGGGTACTTTACCCTCGCAAATCACTGAATATCTCGCAGCAATCAAAATACAATACTCAGCACGCTTCAAGCCCTCCAAGAAACTGCGTACGCTCGAATCCGACGAACGCGGTTATTGGTCGGTCGGCTGCACAACATGGTCACAGAATATTCAGCACGAGTTTTGGACACGCCTATGTGAATACGTTCAGAGTGGGAAACTCGGCTGGGGCACTACATTGCATCGGGACCTCGGGTCTTCTCGGACGATTGGTAGAGTCAAAATGTATTGTTGGGGCGAGGTTGTGGAGCATTTGTGGTTGTTGTTGTGGGTTTGCTCCAAAGGGAGGGTTTCTGGGTCTGGATCGAAGTGGGTTGATGCTGATGGAATTACTATTGTCGAGGGATCTTGAGGTCCGTCATAAAGGTTGGAAAGCAAACGGCAGAGTTGAGTGTTTGCCATGGTTTGGATAGAGATTGAACGTGTGCGATGATAATGAAAAATTGGTATTAAATAGCCTTTTTTGCGATTATGATTGAATTTACAAGATGAACTCAATTTAAGTCTTTCCGAAACTACCATTCCCAAAAAGGTTGAAACCAGCGGCCGTTTACCACCTCCCCGATATGGCGTGAGGAACATGGTCGCACAGCCATGAAACGCGTGCCAAGGGATGTGTTCGCCCAACAAGCAAGTACCTAATTGTCCGAGCACGTCGCAACATCTTCTGGCAATGTAAACCGTTACTCCACTCTTCACGATGGCATCCCCACCGCACGACAAGACGAGGGCAGTCGCCGAATCAGACTACAGCGCCGACGAGCGCACGCTTTGCGAACGCGCCTCTGACGACGAGAGCTACGATGGCAGGCCATCCGGAGATCTGTCAGACGCCGATCGCGATATTTTGGAGTCGGAGGACGAGCGGGAGCGGTTGTTGACGCAGAAGGAGGGTCTGCCGGGCTTATCTGGCTTGTTCAAAGGCAAAGGGGTCAACATTGGGAAGCGGGTGAAGCAGGAGATGCGAGAGCGAAAGAGGGACCAGGAGGATGAATCGAGCGCGCTCATGTACGAGATGGGAGAGGGGATTGGAGCCTCGAACTTTGACCTCAGGTCGAGACGCAGCTCTGAGAGCGACGTGCAGCGCCTGGTTGCGAACAAGGCGCAGAAGGTATGTCTTGTCTCTACATGTGTGTGGGTGAAGCTGACAGACGACAGAACAGGAGAGGTCAGCTATGGCGGCGACTCTGCATATACGTATCTATTGTTGTGCTCTTCGTGTTTCTCCTCGCAGCTGCATATCGCCTCTCTACACCAGCGGACAGCAGAGCCACGGCGACGATGCTATCAAACGGAACCTCCCTCTTCGCACCCACGACTATCTTGATTTCCCTCGACGGCTTCCGCGCCGACTTCTTGTATCGCAACCTCACGCCCACACTGAACCAATTCATACAACAAGGCATCTCGCCAGAGTACATGCTGCCCAGCTTCCCCAGCGTCACCTTCCCGAACCACTACACAATGGCCACAGGCATGTACCCAGAAGCGCATGGTGTCGTCGGGAACAGTTTCTGGGACCCGGCGCTCGAGCAGGAGTTTTACTACACAGATGCGGAGCGGAGCTTGCAGCCACACTGGTGGGGAGGAGAGCCCATCTGGGTGACGGCCGAGAAGCAGAATGTCCGGTCTGCAGTACACATGTGGCCAGGCTCTGAAGCACACATTCTGAACCAAGACATCGCCTATGTGGACAAGTACAACGGCTCTGAAAAGCTGTCTAACAAAGTCGACCGTATCATGAATCTCCTCGACACCCCAGGCCCCATGGACATTGGCGCAGCGTCCGAAACACCACGACCCCAGCTCATCGCAGCTTACGTACCGGACGTGGATGGAGACGGTCACAGATATGGACCCAACAGCACCGAGATCCGGAAAACTATCTCCAAAGTTGACTCGATGCTGGGAGATCTCCTCGCAGGCCTGCACGCGCGCAACCTGACAAATATCGTCAATGTCGTTGTTGTCTCCGATCATGGTATGGCCACGACAGACGTCTCACGCCTCATTCAACTAGAATCTCTCATCGATCGTGCGGAACTATCCCACATCGACGGCTGGCCGCTCTATGGTCTGCGTCCCAAGAACGAATCCGATCTGAATCGTTTGTACGATCAGTTGAAGGTTAAAGCAGAGAAGAACCCAAATATCGAGGTCTACCTTCGTGACGTAGACATGCCCGCACGCTACCACTTCTCGAACAATGACCGCATAGCGCCCCTGTGGATCGTGCCGAAGACCGGTTGGGCGATTGTAACGAAAGACGAGTTTGACGTCGAAGTAGGGAAGAAGAAGGGCGAAGTGTACCATCCGAGGGGACTGCATGGCTACGACCACGAGCATCCGCTCATGCGGGCGATCTTCGCAGCGAGGGGACCTGCTTTCCCGCATGCGCCGGGGAGTCGCATGGAGCCTTTTCGTAAGTCGCGCCATCATATCACTGTCGACCAAGCATGCTAACACGCCGCAGAAAACATCCACCTCTATAACATGATCTGCGACTCTATCGGCCTCCACCCCGCGCCCAACAACGGAACTCTTCGTCTCCCTCTCACACCTGTGGGTCTACATAACGACACGACTGTAAATTCATATGTACCTGAGGATCCCGTCGCAACACCGTCTTCCCCTGTCTCATCAGATCTCGCTTCCCCCGATCCCACCTCCTCCAGCATCGCAGCATCCGCTTCCGGCTCAAACGAAGAACAGCCCCAAACTACCACCGTCCCCGCCGCCTCGCCCACGGGCAGCGCCCCGCCACAAGCAACGGACGCAGACGGCAAGGAGGACTGGTGGGAGTGGTTCACGCACAAAGCGGACGAGGTGGGGGAGTGGATTGATGACGTCTGGCACAAGCATGTACCGGGGAAAGAAGAAGGTGCGGCGAAAGATCCCGCGGATTCGTAGATTATGG
Organism: Dothidotthia symphoricarpi CBS 119687; assembly: GCF_010015815.1. Taxonomy (NCBI): domain Eukaryota; kingdom Fungi; phylum Ascomycota; class Dothideomycetes; order Pleosporales; family Dothidotthiaceae; genus Dothidotthia; species Dothidotthia symphoricarpi. The sequence goes on from NW_022985011.1 coordinate 685,365, forward strand.
GGCAGTTTAGAGTGGGAGTTTTAGCCGTTTTCTTGTTCTTTAGAAGGGAGGGAGTTGGGTTTGCTAGTTTGTTGCTTGGAAATGATACCCCGTTTTTTTCACTCAGGGACTTGTTGGGATTGATGGAAGTGTGAGAGTACAGTGCTAGCTATGAGTGTCTGAGTGAATGAGTTTATCTGCTACACAGAGCGTGAGAACAGCAGGTAAAATACTGATATCAGGGAGTTCCCAAGATAAAGCTACACACACTCCACCCCGCTCTTCAACAACACCATTCCTCCATCACCTAGCCAACTCATCCTCACTCTCCTCCCCCTCCTCATCCCCCTCCCCAACCCACGCCCTCTTCCTCGACCCAACATCCACATTCCCATCCACCCCCCCATTCAAGCTCCCCCTCTTCCGCCCCTTCCCCGTCGACCAACTCTGCTTAACCCGATTCAAAAACTTCTTCCGACTCATCCCAGACGCAGATTTCGCCGCCTCCGACGCGGGCGTTTTCAGCACAGCGGGCGTGCTGAGCAGGCAGGTTTGCAGCGGCGAGTGGGACTCGCGTTTTATGCGCGGGGTGGCGGGGGGGAAGTACATGTCGTTTTGCAGCGTGTCGTTGGTAGCGATGAGATTGAGGGCGGGGGAGGAATCGGAGTCGGAGTCGGGCTCGGCTTGGAAGGACGGGATGTGTGCGGGTTTGGGGTTCTGTTTGCGTTTTTTTGCTGGTGGGGAGGCGGGGAGGCGGGTTGCTGGCGGGGGGATTGTGGGGGGGAGAGAGTCGGTGTGGACTTCTTCTGTTGGGGAGGGGTTGGGGAGGAGAAGGTGGTGGTGGTGGGTTGTGAGGACTTCGTTGGTGAAGTCTGCTGGCTCTATGGAGGGGAGGACTGTGTCTTCTGGGACGGGGGAGAGGAACGCGTCGTCTATGATGGGGGATTGTTCTGGGTTTGGGTCTTGGGCTGGGTCTGGATCGGTGTCGGCAAGGGAAAGGAGGTCCAGCTCGTCGTCGTCGTAGTGCGCGTTGGAGGATTCGGGGACTTCTTTCGCTTCGTCCGTGATCTCGGGTTCGGGCTCGGAGTCGGTCTCCGGTACCTCCCTACTGCCACTGTCCTCGTGTTCTAACGAAGTCGGCGTGGGAAGGTGGTGTGTTGAAGCAGGCGACTGCGGGGCTTCATAATGCAGTGTATCAGATATTGCGTCGTGATATGTAGCGGGATTTGCGGTCGAAGTATCTGTCAAATGAAGACTTTTGCTCTTCAGATGTTGATGCCAGCGCTGCCTGAATGTAGTGAGTGGCCAATCCTTCCACTTCTCTCTGCTTGCCCTGATTTGAGTCCAAGTGCGTTTGTGAAGCTCCTTCCTCTTGCTAATGAAGATATCATCCTCTTCAGTAAAATTATATATTCTCGCTTTCGACAACCGCTCCTTTCGAACTTCCACCCGTGGACTACTTCGCCTTGGTGGGGTCGGTTGACCTTTCAGGTTTGTGACGGGTTTAAGCGCTTTGCGTGAAGCGGGTTTTACTGTGGGTGTCTCGGGCCCACTCTCGTTTTGCTGCTGCCGTGTGGCATTCTCTTGACGGGCTTGGAGAAGGGACTTCCTGAGCGTCGAGTTGTTGGCGGCGATTGGGATGGGGCTCGATTGCGCATCCTGGGGCTTGGGTAGGCGATCGGGAAGTGGTGGAAAAAGCCACTTTGGATCTCTCGCTGGAGTTATTGTGTCGCCAACAGTCATTGGCATTGCGGGCACTGACAAACATTGCGCAAAGGGTGTTTGCGCATTCGGTGTGTGTCCAAGCATGTTCGAAAAAAGAGGCGCCACAGCCTGTTGTACGGCGTGATTAATGGTCATGGTCAAGTTGGAATAGAAGGCATGTTGCGCCTGCTGCCCTTCTGGCGTTTGCGGGAACTGCACAAACTGCAGCAGGTTTGTCGCGGGGTTCGGTGTATGTGGAATCTGCAGCGCACTAGCTGGCAACATGGCGTTTGACGGATTGTTTGGCGATTGTGTGTCGAGTTGGTTGTTGTTTGGAGAGGGGGGGTGCGCGCCTTCCCCTGTAGATGTGTGGTGCAGTTCCCCTTTGGCCTTTGCGCTTCCTTCACTGTTCGACTTGGGTTCCCGCGATGGCGCAAGTTCGTCCTCGGTGTCATAGTCTTCCCCCCCGTCAGACTCGTCCTCTGGCTCTGGGCCCCGTTCCAACAGATTGTCCAGCAGCATCGTCTCTTTCCGCGAGACCTGTCGATTCAGACGCCTCAAGTGCCCTCTGTCCACAACCAGCGTGTTTGTGGTCATGTCGATCTCGTCGCTCATCGACTCGTGCATGTGCTCATATTTGGCGAAGATGGACTCGAGGCGGCCCTTGAACTTCTGTTGTTGCTTCTGCTTCGCGTGGACATAGTCAGGGTTCGATTCGTCCACTTCGACCGAGTGCAGGATGCGCAGGCGCTTTGGCGGAGGCTCCATGGCATATATATGGGGTGGGCCAGTGGACGTGCTGCGGGCGACAAGAGCGACTGGGAAACGAGTGTGCGATGTCTCGGATGACTTGCAGGGCGTTGGCGGGGAGCGGAGCTGTTTGCGCAGACAGAGCACGAGCCGACGCGAAACATGGCTGGGACGCGCTTCCTTGTCTAGCGCCCCACCACGCGCCGGGAGCCCATGCCCGCCTGCAGGCACATGATGGCATACCAAGACTATATATAAGACGAGAGGGACATTCAACCTGTGAGATGAGAAGAGACACTCGAAAGCACCATGGCACATGACACCAAGGCGGCAGGGCTGTACTGCCAGAAATGCCGGACGCCCATAGACATCGATGCCTCGATAGATCAACTCAACCCGGCGGCATTCAAGCTACTGACCGGTATAGTCCTCGTCTTCTAGGCTATATGTGACTGTTATATGCTAACAAGAAGGATAGACTCGACAGTCCCAGGACAGCAACAAGCCTCGAAGAACGCCCCTCCTCGCCAGTCCCGCCCAACGTACCCCTCCTCGCGACACCAGACGTACGAAACAGCCATACAGTCGGCGAGGAACCCTACCTTCAAACGCAACACGCCCTCGTCGAGATTCCAAAATGGCGCCCAGAACCCCGCTATGTCGTTCGTCAACGTGCACATGTCCGAGTCGATGATGGACCCGCCCTCCCCAGCACCCGTCCGCAATCCAGACAGACTGGCACCGACCGAAGAGACACAGCCAACCGGCAATGACTTGTCAAGACGAGCAAGCATCACAGGCGGTTCAGGAACAGCAGGAGGAGCAAGCATGGCAGACGGCCTGGAAACAACAAACCGCATGTTCGAGATCCTCTCCGCCCGCTCTGACATCGACCACCCAATATGTGTGGAATGCACCGAACTGCTCGTCGACGGCCTACAGAAGCGCCTCGGCGTGGCCACACGAGAGCGCGACGCCTATGTCGACTATCTGCGCCGCGCCAACACCGACGTCCCCAGCGCCGACGAAGTGAAGGCCGCCGAGTCAGCACTGCAAGCCGCAAAGACAGCCGAAGCCACCGCCCTCGCCAACCTCGAATCCCTCGAAGCCGAGAAAGCAGACCTAGACGCCCAACTCGCCGCTCTGGAAGTCGAAGCCCGCCAACTCGACCAGGAAGAGAACGACTTCTGGCGAAACCGAAACGCATTCGCCGCCACCCTAACAGGCTTCCAAAGCGAGCGCGACGCCCTAACAACACGCCACGCGCACGACGCCCAAATCCTAAACCAACTGCAAAGACGAAGCGTCTACAACGACACCTTCAACATAACCCACGACAACCACTTCGCCACCATAAACGGCCTGCGTCTCGGCCGCCTCCCATCCCCTTACGTCGACTGGCCCGAAATAAACGCCGCATGGGGCCAAACATGTCTCCTCCTCGCCACCCTCGCCGAACGCCTAGGCTGCAAATTCCAGGGCTACGAACTCAGCCCCATGGGCTCTACTTCCACCATCCTCAAGCTCGACGCCAAAGGCGGCGCGGCATCAGTCGCCGACGCACAATCCTCCACGACGTCCTCGTCCGTGGCGCGCCAACGCCTCGAGTTATACTCCTCAGGCGACTTCCCCATCAACTTTGGCTTCCTGCACCGGAAATTCGACACCGCAATGGTGGCGTTTCTGGAATGTCTGCGGCAGCTAGGCGACTTTGTAGAGACGCAGGGCATCCATGCGGGGAGCAGTCTGGCCGTGGGATCTGGCGGCCCTGGCGTCAAGATGCCGTATGAGATTAGGAAGGATCGCATTCATGACCAGAGTATCAAGTTGGCGCTTAATAAGGAGGAGAGTTGGACGAAGGCTTGCAAGTATACGCTTACGTGCTGCAAGTATCTGCTTGCGCATGCGAATAACGTGGAGAGTATGGGGGCGAGGCGGGCGAGGTAGGGCGTGTTGCTTGGAGGGCTTTTGGTTGAGGGGGCTGGAATGAGAGGTAGCTTTTTGGTGTGGAGTTTTACGGTAGATAAGATACCCCTTTATGATTCGATGATGGTCTTCCCGAGCAGATCATCTACACTTGTATCTCACGTTGCAGTTTGACAGTGGCTGGAGAAGATGCAACTAAGCGGGTAGATGGTACCTCCCCTCACAATGTCACTCCCGAGCGTTACGCAAGACACGACGAAACTCCAACCTACCAACCTAATCTCGACCTCCTCGTATCTCAGTGATAAGACTTCACGTGTCTATCGACCGCTAATGGTCTTTCTCCGATAAGACATCGTTATGGATTGTCTTCTTCAATCTCCTATCGTCATGTACCTCACTCTACAGCCGTATCCGCACCGTACAAAGGTTGTGAGGCGACACTTCATGTTGCTCAAGATAGCAGTCCGTAGACCTTGTTATAGATACTAGGCCGTTGGTGACGACAACAATGATACAATCCCGCGGTAGGATGTTGAACTCGTACTCTGTCCAGAGCTGTGCTCAACTAGACGTCGTGCATATACCACACCTAGGAGACGGGCCGCTCGCTGTGCATCAGTTGAATATCGGGTCGACGACACTCCGCCTGAGCACGAGACATGAATATGTCGTGTAGTCGACGTGTCAAAAGATCGTGTGAGGTTGTCCTTGGGTCGCCGTAAATTGAGCGCCTGAAGCACAGATCAGCCTCGTATAATGCCCACCAGTGAGGCCGCAGCAAACAGCTAGCCACAAATCTCTCGATACTTTGTGGAAGAGGTGACGCGTGGCGAAAAGGAGAAGGTCACGATGCTCCCGGAGGCGCTGCGACGTCTGGTACTGGAAAGACGTGTCATGTGTCCGGCCTCGTGACTGGTAATAATGGAGCCGGTGCCAGGCCAGCGAGCAATAAAGCCGTTGCGAGGCGAGCTGGTTCGGAGCAATAAGCAGGCGAAGTCCGAGACGCCAGCGTGTCTCCACGTAGACAAGGGGTGTCGTTGCCGCTGGCGTTTGCGTGAGCCTTACGCTTTGCAGATCTCCAGACTGTCTGCAAGTCAGGGGTTGAGATCTTTGCGGGGTAGCGTATATTCTTAGCTCATAAAAACTAGGGGGAAACATTTTTGGAGCGCTCGATAAGGTGAGCGATGAATGGCTGAAGAACTATGGTTGGATATACTGGCTCGTTTGTTGCGCTTGGTAGACATACTCTACACACTTGAGAGTTTTTTCGACTGTACCTGATGATGAAGACCGTGAAGCAAGCATATGTCCTGTGTATAACTGCAACAGAGCAACGTTGCGGTGTGCTCGGCTCCGTCCCGAACTAAAGTAGCTCCCGAACAACTGCAGCGATGCTTGTGAAGAAGTGCAGACGCATGGCGGGGAAGTTTTGAAACGTAACGGATTACCAAAATAGTCAACTTGAGGACGACGATGGGAAACTAATCTCGAAAGTGTGCAGAAGACTGGGGATATGTGTCAGCTGAAGGTTTGCAGGGCATCGTAAAATTTGCAGTACGAGGTCCACTGTCGAGCAATGGCAACACTTTGTGGTCAGGAGCCATTACAGCGAGCGTGCGTGAGCAGTCATTGGAACTGTATGCCCTCGCACCGTAGATTTGCACAACTGATTTGAAGCCGTCAAATCGAACGAAGATACCCAATCTTAAACCGACCTATTGAAGCTCTGGTAGCACTTCTCCCTCATGAAATGATAGTGTCCAGAGAACATCGGCTTCCAGTATTTCTAAACTCCGACTGAAGTGATATCGCGTGAGACAAGATAATATATCAAATGATGCAATCGAAGGCGTGAAACGCGACGTCGATGGCGACGCTCCCAATCAAAGAGTTGCTCGATAGTAAAAACACAATTGCCCGATCAGTGGATGCAATATCGTATGCTGTGCAACTGGGTGCGCACAAAAGGGGTCGAGCAAGCCACTCCTCCGCACCGGCTGCACCCAGAGTCGTGATGTGATGTGAAGCTTCAAATGTGAGCCGAACGGCAGCGGCAGGTCGGAACGTCAGCTCACAACCGCGTCGACACAACAGCTCGGACGCACGAAGACGGGAAACTGGGAAGCGTTGTCCAGGCACGCGGATGGTGAAAGGTCGAAAGAGCTCGTCAAAGGATTTCGATGTGTCAAAAGAGCAATTCTGTTACCCCCAGAGAACTCAATTCGAAGGCCTTGTGACTTCCGCCAAGGTAGCGTGTCGTCACGTGTACGCCTACTTAGGCAGGCATAACGTCACAGAAACGCACCCTGAAAGAACAACCAGGCCTTCAACGCCTCGCCATCGCAACAATGTACGCGTGCTACCAAGTTGCCACTGAAGTAATTGGTTCTTCTCGTGTCATTCACCGTGCTAGGGTGGTCGTTTTAGCTCTTCTCCACTCCGGGCCCAGTGTCCGACCTGCAGGCGACGCTGCGTGGAACTGGGGAAGCTCTTGACACTCTGACTAACACGGTACCACTGTGCTCATAGTTTCGATAAAAAAATCTCTGCAGTCCCAGGGACAAGGCAAAGCCTGCCGACTATAAGAGTTACCTCATCCGCTGCAAACAAAACTTATCATCATTGACTAACCTACTGCACCTTTCACTTCACCTATAGCTCACCGTCGCCAATACCACACCACCTCATCTACAGAAGTTCCTAGTAACAACTGCTCCCTGCTCTCTACAGTATAAAGTCAACCCAACTATTGACGTCGACACACTCAATGCACCTCAACGAATTCCCATACGAAGTTCTTTCCAAAATTCTCGAGGAGACCTCAAAGGCCAATATACGCGATGGTCCCACGTACACCTTCGGCCTGTCCCAGGTACCGCTGCCACTCCAGAGGGCTTCCCTGCAACGCTACGTGAAGGGTCCTGTTCCACCAGAGATGCTTATGTGGGATGCCACGTCCGCAATCCGCTCGGTATGCTGGAGATGGCACGAGTGGTCATTGGAGTATGCCCTCAAGAACGTGTACATTCGTCGCTGGAAGGGTGGAGAGGTAAGCATGTTAGGTGCCTTTGTGAGTGAGTTTGTACTGACTAGCTTGCAGAGATGGGCTGAACTTTCAAACCGACGAGAGAGCTATCCCCTCTACGAGCTCATTGACCGACCGACGGGTACCGCCGTCTACCGCGACCCGTTTGCCTCGCTCAAGAAGACTGCAAGCACTTTCAACAAATTTCCTGAGATGGCGTGCAAGATCAAGCGTATGTGGTTCCATGATTTCTACACCGCCGAGACGAACCGTCTTATTTTTGATGCTCTCAAGAACTGCGAGAATCTCACTTCCTTGTCTGTGCCTTGGACTACCATTAGGCATCTGGACGCGAAGTCCTGGCGGACGCTGCTGATGGGCAACGGCAAGCCATTGGAGTCGTTAGAGCTTCAGTGCGTTGATCCCACATCACAGCAAGCTGGAGAGAAGGAGAACCAAATCGACCTGGAGCCACTACAGGGTGCCAATTTTAGTCAGCTACGACGACTCAAGATCTTTGGCGACACTACCTTCATGCCGATCACCGATCGTGACCTCTTTGCTATTGCTCGGACCGCCACACAACTCGAGGAGTTTCACATGACCTGCATCTCCACCATCACTATTGATGGCGTTATGGCTGTTGTCAAAGCATCGCGCAACACACTCCGGGTTCTTGAGCACAGCCCAAGGTCACAGGATGGCTTCTGGCACCCTCATCCTGGATCTCCAAGCGACAGTGAGCATCTCTGCGAAACCTTCCGCAGCTGTCCCAAGTTGGAGACATTGTCCATCTCGCTCCCATCTGTGTGCGCGGATCTGTTTTCCAACGAGGATGTAAAATTCAATCAAGATCTGCAGGTGCGCGCACTTCACCTCTGCGGGCACGAGGATGGCCGCTCGACTCGGGAAGCTACAGATGACCTGCAGAAATTGCTTGAGCAGGCGCGTAGTCTCATCCATCGACGTGCCACGAGCATCGTTCCTCGCGAGCTTTACATTGAACTGTTCTTTGCAGACTGTATATTCGAGCCTGGATTCCAGTCCGTTCACGGCGACTTCTCTTTGGCTCAGATCTCATCCGATGGCATTTGGCCACATAACGTAAGCTTCAGCGGCAAAGGCCCATATGGTAGCACCGGCCTATACGAGAAAGAGGAAGAGGGCCCGTTCCAGCGTATTGACGAGGACGAGTTCCTGGCTGGCGTCCGCAGGAGGCTCCACTCCATCTCTACCTAATTGTAGGACGACTACGACTAATCACAGATTTCATTTCACCTGTACACCTTATCATGACTTTCAGCATTTACGAATAACGATCCTATGCATTTGCGACGGCGCCTGGATTCGAGATACCAGGCCAAAGTTGCCACAGTGCATGCGAAAAGAGTTTTCTTTCTAGGGCATCGGGTATGCCTCCAAAAAAAATGGGTTGAGCGGGCGTTCACAAATGACGGCAGGTTGCTACTCGGATATTTTGCACTTTCTAGCATTTCAGCGTTCAAAACGGGCATCATTGCCAACGATGTATTTTACCTCTATTTGTGTACAATTCGATTCATCGTTGTCAACATAGTGTTTTGAGTCCCAATGTCAGGTGTTTGTGTCGAAAAGGTGTAAAGGGCGACAGCTTCAACGCTCCCTCAACCCGATGTCAGTGAACCTCTCTATGTTGAGAGAGTGAGATCGTTGGCAACTAATCAAGCTCACCTGAGGATTCGCAAGTACCCCGCACCTGCTACAGTCGTTAACCTCGAAAAGATAAGCTCAGGTACCAACAGGCCTACATCACACCCTGACCTTGACTGCATGAGAGGATGTGGCATCGAATGGAAAGGCTTCATTGTGCTGACATGTGCAGCATTACGAGCGTTAGCCATCACCTCATCGACGCTTGAAGCCGTGTGGTAACTTTAAGCGCACGGCCTGGATGACCTCTTTCCGTGTTCCGAAATGCTTATTCAGTGGTTGTAAATCACTGCTGGCTTTCTAGCCACGAGCGGAAAGAAGAGTACCACAAGCTCCAATAGATTTGCGAGCACGTTCGGAACCCATGCGCATTGCCAATCCTTAGAAAGACTCAGGTAAGCCGGCTACTCCACCCGCTACCAGCGCTAGCTTGGATCGAGCTTACAGAGCGGGGCTAGCTTATCGGCGATGGGTATGGAAATGGAGCTTCATCTACAGCCTCGCATCTAGTGACGGTCCACAGCATCACAGCCAGATGATCTCATTGGACCGGACTAGGAGTATGAGCGTTGCATCTAGTACTCTAGGATCCGTGGATTGAGAGGTATAAGATGGGAGCTGTCCCTCCTTGAGCTCCATCAATCTTCAATTACAGCACTCCACTCTACTCAATCTCAGACTTCAAACCTACTTCCACTCACCCTTACCTCCAACCTACCTCCAAGATGGCTCCCAAGATCGCGATTGTGTACTACTCGATGTACGGCCACATCAAGCAATTGGTATGTTGTACATATATAGCACGCCATTTTATCGATGAAGCATGCTAACAACATCCTCACAGGCCGATGCTGAGTTGAAGGGTATCCAGGCAGCTGGCGGTGATGCTCAATTCTTCCAGTATGTACCCACCATCGCATTCCAGTTCTACTCCACATCCTTACCGCCCTTTCTCATAAACTCCCACGCTAACCTCCTCCCAGAGTCGCAGAGACCCTCCCTGAAGAGGTCCTCGCAAAGATGCACGCACCCCCCAAGCCCACCGACATCACCGTTCTCAACGACCCCTCGCAACTCGAGCCCTTTGACGGTATCCTCTTCGGTATTCCTACCCGGTACGGAAATTTCCCCGCTCAGTACAAAGCCTTTTGGGACAAGAGCGGCGGACAGTGGGCGTCGGGCAGCTTCTGGGGCAAGTACGCTGGTACATTCGTCAGCACTGGAACGCAGGGTGGTGGACAGGAGAGCACTGTCATCTCGACGATGAGCACATTGATACACCACGGATTCATTTTCGTGCCATTGGGCTACAAGACCGTTTTTGGTAAGTTCTTCTTGCGCGAGTTGCTGAAGTGGGGAACAAGGACCATGCTAATCCTGTACAGCTGAACTCGCCAACCTCGATGAGGTCCACGGCGGTAGCGCATGGGGCGCGGGCACATTCTCTGGAGCTGATGGAAGCCGCCAGCCTACTGCGTTGGAGCTGGGCGTTGCCGAGGCGCAGGGCAAGGCGTTCTACGAGGCTGTTTCCAAGGCTCACCCATGACTAAATGGCAGTGAGCCTGAGAAGAAGGCGGAAGTTGTGCAAGCCACAGAGAGCAAGCCGGTTGCTGCGACAACTACTCCACCACCCGCAGCTACACCGCTAGAGAAGAAAGAGAAGGACAGTGCAGGGCCCTGCGGGCTGCCGGCCAAGTGCGACATCATGTAGAGTCTCAATCACGAATATCATGCATCAATTAATCATTAAACTGTTTCCATATTCTATCCACTTTGATCTAGCAAGGAAACGCGAAGTTGCTTTGAAGATATAGGCCATCTAGGACATGCTTGGTGGTAAGTCTGGCTTGTTCCTAAAATACTTGGAAATGTTCAAAAGACGCGACACGACGCGACACTCATCGCCTGGAGTACTTGAACAGGAGATGGCCCAAACCGACAGAGGTCTAGGCACCGGATAATGTCCTCCCGTTCTTTGAACACTAACTAATGCTCCTTAAGTAGATCGGGTCCCCGTTCGAGCCTCTCGTACCTACACACAATGGTTAGACCCGTTTGAGGGAAGAAATTTGTCGAGCTTACCATCCTTGGTGTCTTCAGCCGTACCCACTCTTTACCTCCCTTGCGAATACACAACCTGAAGCCGTCGTCCTTGACGACAACACCACGATCGCTGCGCTTGGGAGCGGTATCCTCAGCGCTCAACTCCGGCCATCTGTAACTAGAATCGTCGATTGGCGTGAGCGGCTCTACATCCTCGAAAACAAAAGCGTCTGGATGGAGTTCAGGTAGACTCGGCTTCTTGTCTTGGTCTTCTTCATTCTCGCCCCCGGTATCACAACTGTCGAACATACTGCTTATACAGTTTGCAACTGTCTGCAAAGATCGCTGCTGCCGTCGGTGGGCGTTGATCCATCTTATACTGATAGCGTCTTGAATTTTGTTGATACTCTCGATATCACCGTTTTCGTAGGCTACACGAGCAAGATGTAAGGGGCATTCGAAGTATTGGAAAACTGTAGATGTCCAAACTTCTCTGCCCGAATCTGGACCTTGAAGGAGCTGGAAGAAGTCCTCGATCTTCTGGAAGGCCTTTTGCAGGACGATCGCGTTGCTTTGGACGTTACCATTGGCTGGAGATGTACACTTCATCGACCTCGACCACTTCTTCTTCAACTGGCGGTACGTTTCGCTCTGCCTTGCATCCGCAATAGCTCTCCTGCTCTCATGGTAAAAGGGAGTGTAGGGTGACAGGACTTTTGTAGAGGGAAGGGTTAGTACAGGTGTTTCGACTTTGCCTAGGTCTCGGAAAGGTCCTAAGACAAAGAAGAGAGCTGCGATAAGCTCGTCAGATTTCCACCGATATCGGGTTTGAAAATCTGAGCTTACTTCTAGTCGTTTGAGCGTTGGCAGATTGGTTGACGATGTTGATGATGGCTTCAGTATGCCGACAAGCTTGCGTACGCTGTCTCTGAGCTCATACAGCTCTTGCTCCTCTCGGCTGATTCCAAACATCTCGATTCCTCTAGGCGCCCTGGATGCGTTGCTGAAAGAGATCTCAATATCAAGATTTAGGATTCTTCGGGCGCCAGCTTGACAAAACTGTTTGGCTAATGTATGCATATGCCGGAACCAGTACTTGCCAAGGAAGTGAATGTATGTTGAGGAAACTGTTGCTTTGAATTGCAGTTCGCCGTATAGAACTGAAGAGGCTTCTTCGTGAATCTGGCGGTTCACCTTGAGGATAGCACTACGAACGCGCTTGGTGCCTTCGGTGCTAACGTCGATGACCTCCGGAAAGAGATAACGAAAGGTCATCAAACGTAGTTCGGTTGGGAGTCGCATGAGGTAGGACGGAAGTGTTGTTGTGCCTATGTGTGAGTCGCAGAGATGATATGGAGCGTTGTAAGGAGTGAGGCGATTGCAAAGCTGGCCACATTCTTCTGTGGCTTGACACTGTCCGGCCCGTCCTACATAGAACTGGTGTATGCCACAGGCAGGTAGATGTTCCAAGCTTGTGAACTTGGCACGCCGGCTGCAGAGTCTCTTCGCGCGTGTGATACAGCTGCAGTAGCCAGCTCGCGGTGTGTCGTGGTGGTTGCATGCGGCGGCATGAGGTGTGTCAAGGCTAGAACTCCTCGGGGGTTCATCCGCTGTATCGGCCATGGTTGAGAGCGTATGACCAGCAGCGTTGAAGTTGGAGAAGGAGGATTGTTTGTAGAGGTTGTAGACTGTTCAAACAAGTACACGGTGGCCGGGCTCATCAAGAGGGAAAGAGCTACGACGCGTCTTCGCGTAATCACGTGATGGGGTTGACAGGCCGTAGTGGTGGAGGGAGGTGCAACCCATGTACGAAAGTTTCCACCTTTGGGAGTGTTTGTGTTTCTTAACCGTGCGAATAGTTCTGTGGAGGCTAGCAGTGCAAGCAAAGCGTAGAGTGCCCTGTGAGCTGTTCGCCAACATTCACTTACTTGAGCACCTAGGTGAAAATTAAAGGCATCGGCTCTAGACATCTCCGCTCAAATCTCTCTCGCCGAAACCATGTAGATCTTCCAGGACGTAATCTAGCCAATCCTTGTTTTAGGCCATCAAACTCACGTCTACTTGTATTCGCTCTGTTTTGGGACTCCTCATAAGACACAAGTGCGCCTATGTATGCTGCTCGAGGTGCATTGGGAAGGTAACTATCATTCTGTAGGGAGGGCAAGTTGTTCATCCTAGCGATACACCATAGTAGAGGCGTCGAACTCCATCGGCTACGCGAACGAGTCAGTAAGCACCAAAGGTCGCATTCACAAGTCGCATATCGACAATCACATCAAAACGCTGATTTTCCACAGCTTTAGAATACATGTCCTTGACGAGCTGGTTTTCCTCTGCATCTCCTTGTTCTTTCCTATAGTCTTGATCTATACCCGTCGTCCCTGGAACGCGCTGCCAAAAGCATACAGGCCAAGTGTCGCCAAAACGCTCAAGCCAATGGGCAACGGCTTGCCTGACTTGATCGCCCGAGGAATCGAGCTGCCAGCGAGGAGGATGGAGGCAAGGAGAGCGAGCTCGACGCCGTAGGTTGCGTTGTTTTTGAGGCGCAGGCCACCGAGGATGTACTATGCGCGTGTCAGCTATTGGGCTGTTTTCGCAATGAGAAACGAAGAAGATGCAGAAGATCTTTTGAGGGCGTTCTGATTGAGTGGACTCTTGCACATCTCGTATGCGCCGTGTATTGTGTTTGATCGGGGTGATTGTGATGAGACATGCATACCAGCGATCCTACAGTGACACCTGCTGCAACAGATGGAACAGATCCAGTTCGCACGTAACCAGTGATACCTCCGCCCGCGGTGAGCGCGCCGAGGACGAGGGCGACATCTGCGAGAGACTGGGTCACCGTCAGCATCCAATGTCGCATCCAAGAATGCGTCCAAAGTGGAAGCTGTTCACCCTGCTCACCATTGCTATGCTATTTCGTGATTCGAGATGAGAAGAAGTTTCTCAATTGAGTGTTGGGATTGGATAAGAGGTCTAATTGTCTGCTTATGTCTGCGGAATCGAAGCTTGGATGATGGACAAGGCAAGTGGTAGCATACGGTTTGCGGGGAACGATGTCACAACGCGGACACCCGACTGCCGACTCAGGAACGCGGCCATTACGAATGCGCACAGACGCCTCACCTCACACCTGGCCTCAACTACACGAAGCTCACGAAGCTCCAAAACATCGACCTCACGTCCAATTGTCACTTCACTGGAACGCACAATCGACACCCAATTCACAATGTCGGCCAAACCTCGAACTACCGTCCCCCAAACCACCACGACCACCTCCACGACCGCGAAACCTAGATCCTCCAATGTGGACGCGCAATCCATCCTGCAGGGAGTATGGAACAACTACACCAAGAAGACATCCCAGCGGACAAAATTGCTCGACACCTTCATGGCATTCCTCGTTGCCGTCGGCGTGCTGCAGTTCCTTTACGTGGTGATAGTTGGCAACTTTGTACGTCCTCTCACACTTCAATTCAGCTCCTCAATTCGCGAGAATTTGAACAGAGAGAACTATGCACATGCCTGCATAGTTCAGGGCGTTCATACTATAATATTTCCAATCAAACCATGCATACTAACGTATCTAAACAGCCTTTCAACGCCTTCCTCGCCGGCTTCAGCGCGACAGTTGGCCAGTTCGTCCTCACAGCTTCGCTCCGCATGCAGACAAACCCAGAGAATAAGGTGGAGTTTGAGAGCATCTCGCATGAGCGGGCATTTGCGGATTTCGTGTTTGGCTCGTTACTGTTGCACTTTTTCTGTGTCAACTTCATCAACTGAGGGGCTGGGGGGAGATTGGAAGAGCAACGGATCATCATACTGGAATAGAAATGTGTGGATCAAACGAGGAAGAGATGTGTGAGGCGTTTCAAGGCGCATAGATGGAGACACTCAGAAGCTTTGGGCGATATCAAGACAGATTTGGCGGCTTCATTGAGATGCTGAAGATTTTGTATAGTTATGTACACGTCCCCGAATGTGATACATCCGTATATGCTTGACCAATTCTCAGATCGACGTTCGACCAACCTCGCAGACCAGTACACGAATTTTACCATGACACCTCCAACACCACACATGCCCAGCGCCCAGAAACCCACACACTTTCAATGTTCAAACTTGCCCAACCCAAACTCCTCCCTCACAGCCTCTCCCAACCGCCTAATCCCTTCCTCAATCTTTTCCGCTGGAGCCGCCGCATACGTCGCCCTGAAAAATAGTGTATGGTGCTCCTCGTCCGCATCCGCATAGAACCAACTACCCCTCATAACCAGCGCGCCATGATCGATAACGCGCAAGAAGATACTCTCCTCTATCATCTCAATGCTCTTCTCGGGATAAGCAGGATGTTTCCTGAAATCAATCTGCATCCAGTGGAACATACCCGCCATGGGCGACTTCCACGACATGACATCTCGCGGCAGGTATTTAGCGCAGGCTTGCAGGATGACATCTCGACGCTTCGTATACTCGAGACGGATGTGGATGAGCCAATCGAGATAGCCGGCATGGCCCCAGTGTTCGTCCAGTAGTTTGAAGAGAATGAGCTGCGACATGCCTGAGGGGTTCTGCGTCGACACGTCGGCGTGCTTGTGGTATTTTTCGACAATCTCCTGCGACGCTGTGATCCAGCCGATACGTGACCCGGGCGCGATGACTTTGGAGAAGGAGTCCATGCGCATGACCCGGCCGTCGATGTCCATGGAGAGTAGGCTCGGCACAAGGGATTTCAGAAATGCCGAGTGAGAGGCTGGGGGAGGCACGTCAGGCGCATTGGGGCCGGTGTAGGGCTGCATTTGGAGGAAGTAGTATGGTTCGTCTTCGATGATGTAGATGTCGTGTTTCTGGCAGACTTTGTACAGTGCTCGGCGACGGTCTGTACCTTGTGTTGCGCCCGTGGGGTTCTGACCTGTAGGGACGGTGTAGAGGAGGTGAGGTTTGCGGGAACCGCGAGTATTGACATCCCAGTTTGAGAGAATCTTGTCCATATCGTCGGGAAGCAAACCCTCAGAGTCGACGGAGATACCACATACGCGGATTCCAAGGGGTCGTGCACATTCCACTGCTGCAGAGAATGTGTACTCTTCTGAAAGCATCACGTCGCCTGGTCTTGAGAGCATTCGTAGGGCCATATCGAGTGCAGATGTGCTTCCAATGGTCATTGTGCATCGCCAGTCCTGATATGGCGGGTCATGCACCATCTCGGTGTGCTCGGTGACCCACCGTAGAAGTTGGGCTGATCCAGAGCCCTGGCCATAGTTGAATGCTGTTGCAATGTCGAAAGTTGACTTCTCCTGAGCGAGATCGTGTTTACCTGCCGTGAGAACCACGCCTGATTCCCTGGTTTCAGTCTCCGAAAAGTGTCCAACAGCGGGAACCTTGATAGACAACTCTTCGAACGGAAAGTATTCACTCGATGGCAGGCCACCGCCGAGAGATATGATGCCTGGTTTGCTAAGATACTTTGCAGCATCTTTCAGCGAGTTGCCCTTTCGGATTTGAGCTTCATGGCTGATGATGTCTAACAATGTAGATTAGCAAAGTGTTTCAATTGAACCAAAGGTGACATTCCAAGGTCACTTACGATCCCATCGCCTGGCTTTTGGCTTGTGGTCATGAGACTTCAACCTGAAGTTGGCGGTATTCGATGGTGCTGCAACACCCCATTGTCCTTTATTCACTTTGATCCTCCTTCCATGGATTTCATTGCTCTCCACCGACGCGGTCAATGGGTTCGGGATCGTGACTCCAGAGGTATCTGAGACTGCTGAAACTTCGATAGCCGAAGGTGGTGCCATGGCGTGATACTCAGTCCTAGCTCTTGAATTCCTTTGTCTGTTCTATCCTCCACTTTTCGTATCAAGTCCGTGACATGAAGTTGGTATTTACCAGGGGGATAAATCCTTTTATCCCTGGATGTCAGTCATGTGCTTTTCTACCAGGGCCCGGCTTATCACGCCCTGCGAGTAGATCATGCATGTGTAAAGCCACAAACGTGCATGATTTCCTTCCCGATCTGTAGCGGCTAGCGACGGATCAGGCAAGCAACTCCACAGCAACCTGCGATGACTGGTAAGGCTGCACGCCCTGTGCGTGTACACCGAACATCATTCCGAGCCGGGACCCGGATATCAACGAGTGGTCCATGTATCGTGTACTGTGGGGCTGTATGTTGTCACCTACGGAATCAAGCTACGTACCATGAAAAACAGTTGTCAAGATCGACAGGATATTGATCCTGGACAATGACAATGATGCAGTCCGAGAATACGTAACAACAAAAAGCCATTCGTCAATCGGCCCTTTCGCAGAGTCACTTGTACCGTTTCTACACAAATACGATCACAAAGCCGAAGACAACCGCGGTGAGCAAACATTAACTATTCTATTCTTCATCTTATATAATGTACAATGACTTCGACTGGTGATATCGAACAATGGCGTCGCCCAATACTCGAACATTTCCTACCAAGACCGAAGAGCTGATGAGAAATTTTGATGCTCCCTCCAAAAGCACTATGCAACAGATATGCAGACCTGCCAGCGCCGTACAAGAAAACATTATATATGAATGCCATCAACATGTCTCCATAATCAAGAGAGATGAGGTCGTAACTACGTACTGTAGGGATACAGTATTGCCCAATCGGGGAGCAAGGGTGAACGAGAAGTCAGTCTACATGACTATGCAGTTCTCGTCCTTCTTTTCTGTGCCTTTTTTGAGTTTACCCTTGTCGTTGCTTTTGTCATTGCTCTTGTCATTGCTCTTGTCGTTACTCTTGTCGTTACTCTTGTCGTTACTCTTGGTGTTGCTTGCCGGCCTAGGAGTCTGACCCGACGAGGCGGCATGAATAATCGCAAGGCGTTGTTTCGCACGTTCCTCTCCAGAAGCAGCGGCTTTGACGTACCAGGCATTCGCTCCGAGAGCATCGCGCCGACAGCCTATACCCATCTCCGTAAAATATCCGCAAGCGTACTCAGCTTTCGCAAGGCCTGAGGTGGTTAGTAGAATTCGGAGTGTATGAGAAAGTATCTGGAGCTTACCATGCTCTGCAGCTTGCTTAGCCCATTCGTAAGCTTCATTCTCATCTTTTTCCAGAACAGGTTCAGCTCCAACCATGTACCACGCACAAAGGTTCATCATGGCCTCAGGAACGTCGGCCTGGGCGGCGCAGTTGTAGTAGTGAACAGAGAGAGCAGCGTCTTTGGGACATCTAAGCAGACCATGCTCATAAGCCTCTCCCAGTTTCATTGCGGCTAGCGGGTTGCCCAGTTCCGCAGCCTGGGTAAAAAGCTGCACCGCGTAGATTTCGTCTTTGAAGATGTCGTCGCCATAGCCAGTCTCATGTAACAGAGCCAGCTCATAGGGCGCGGCGTTATATTGTTGGTCAGCAGATTCTGAGGCGCGTTTGAGCCATTTAACACCCTCTTTGTATTTCCCCTGGAGGCCCATGTCACCCGTTAAACAGGCCTTTCCCAACCGGGTCGCAGCTCCTGGATGATTTTTGGAAGCCGCAGCACGGAAGAATTGAACAGCTTTGGCATAGTCTTTCCGGCAACCCCAGCCAAACTCGTAGCAGAGCGCTGTGCGATAGCCTGACTCTGCGTGGCCGTGTTTGCTCGCAGCAACGAAGAGTGGAAATGCACGGTCGTAGTCTGGCTTGTCCTTGTTAAATAGCCCTGATGCGTAACCATCTGCGAGGTAATACTGTGCAAAAGGATAGCTGCGGTCGGCTAACCGCTGGAGAATCTGCCGTGCTTCTCGCAACAAGCCCGCCGGCGCCATCCCCTGGTCGTCGGTCGAGGGACCCGATTCTGTGACTTCGCGTGCAACTTGTACCATGAGCAAGGCAAACTCATATTGCACAGCGCTGTCTTGCGTCTTCTTCAAGTTTCCCCTATACATATCGAGCGTCTTCTTCGTATCAAGGAGCGAGGCGTTTTGTCCAACAGAAGGTCGTAATTGCGCGTTTCCTAAGTTTGAAGTCGGGGCAACTTGCTGGTTATATGGCAAATTTAACAAGTCCACATAAGATACTGGTCGAAGGTCTGGCGAACGACGGGACCCAGAGGCGTGGCGCGCATAAGGGTTCGGAGATCCATTGGGTGATGGGGTACCACCAACAGAGAGGTGAGGGGTATGGGTACGACCCTGCGCGTGCAGTTCTGAACCCAGAGTATAGGCGGAAGCGGGCCTGGAAAGTGTGGTGCGGGGTACCTGTAGTGGTGTTCCAGATCCATAATCCAGCCCATCGATATCCCTTGGAAAGTATCCTGAACTCGGCGGCCGAACACTATCGTGGGCTGCGTGCGCGGCAGGTGGTGGTGTAGGTTGTTCTGAATAGTAGGGTGACTGGGGCTGCTGCTTTTGATGGCTGTAGCCATGGTCGACCTCGTCGTGTGAGTTTGCTGCGTCCATTTCAGCAGCGTGTGAATATCTACTGCCATAGGAACCGTCGTTGATATGCAGTTGCCGCACGGGCGCATCTCTTGTCACCGCCATCGAGCTTCCGGAATCTCGGTTTGTTCCTATGTCCGGCGTTTCTCTTGATGGCGTCCTCGAATGACCCATGGAGCTCGGCGCGAGGGATGACCCCGACTGCCTCGAGTCGCGTCCTCCTGCTGCCGTGCCATCGTGCTCATCAATGCTAAATGAAGGGATCGACGCTCGCTGTGCAAGGGTACTCTCGTCGCCGGGGTTGACGGAGGAACTCGCATTGGGTGCCGCTGAGTCGTGATGGGGAACTGCTGAAGCTGTCGAGGCCATTATGTCAACGAGCTGCTTTGGGCCTGTTCGGATCTTTATTCGATCTTAAATCCGCTATCTCCCTCGGTATGAGGAATGCGGTGCGCGACTCAAAAAGAAACCAAAAAATGCTCAGGATCGTGAGCAATTAGCGCATAGGCAGCAGCCGCAACCTGCTGTTTGTCAGTTCTTATGATGCAGTCAAGTGCATTTTGTGCAAACGCGCGGCGGGCTGCACTTTGATACGTAAAATATGATCTTCAACCCTGACCTGATGAAGATCGACTTAGGGTGGATGAGCACTTACAATGTGGAAAAATTGGCGCAGTTTCAAGGCACAAGTCAATTTGCTCCAAAGATAACGACGGTACGAAGCACTGGGCAACACTGGTTACTAACTGCTTGAGCTGTTTGGGTATCTTGGGAAGGCAGGCACAATGTGTCTTAAGAGCAACCCCACACGTGGACTCAGTTTCGCCCCTTGTACGTACTAACTAGCAAAAGCATATCAGGCGGCGCCCGGCTTGCTTAGATAGTCAATTAATGGAGCGCGGCCGCTAAACGTCGCTACTTTGTTCGGTTCGATCCGACAGGGGGGTTGGACGGCAGCAATTGCATGCATGAACTGGGTAATGAAGGGCTGAGTGGTGGATGATGTGATTCACTCCTGCAGGATGGCGCATGAACGGTAGACGTGGCAAGAATGTGGAAGAGCAAGTCGAGGCGACTTTCAGATGCATTCGAACGAGCAAACTTGCCATTGATCATCTGCCTTGCAGCGTGCTCTGATCCGGATTGCGAGACTCTAAATATGGACGAGAATGTAGCCCACCAGGCTCTTTTACCAGTTGCATTGTGGGCTCTGATGTCCAAGCTCCTAGAGGCGGGATGGCTGTCGCTTCTGGCGGTTGTATACGAGGAGCATTACGCCTCATGCATCGCGAAGTCGACCAGGGTGTTGAATAGTCTGGGGGAGGGGCACAAAATAGGAAAAGACCCTGTTGGACCCACTCGATGCCAATTCTGACAGCGAGAGAGGGTTTATCACATGGCTCCCAAGGAACTAAATGTTACTATGTTGAGCTATTAGATGCAGGTCCAAAGGGGCTCATCTGCATTCGTATCATAGCATGGCGCGGCCTCTCGGACGAATAGGGAAATGTGGTACGGGTTGATCGTTACATGGACTCGGAATTGGAGATGGCGCCGTCATCGTTTTGGCTCTGATCAGTCGACACACCAATAACAGCAACGGCCGAGGCACTCCCAAGGCTCCGCTGTGGCCTTTTTGCGCCATCGTGTCCATGGCACGTTTGGGATGGAGTGCCGATCAGGGTTTAAAAAAAGTAGTCGTTGCGTGACCAAATTGTTCTCTGCAGGGAGCCAGGCACCGGATGCCGGATCGCGTGGTGCAACGCGTCCAGCAGCGACGAGCAAACGTTTGTGGAGACAGTGCAACTGATATTAGACCCACACGGTCATATATTCGAGATGCGTTGTATTTGAGTGAAATGGGCAGAGATTGTAATCAACGTTGCGACATGACGGCTTCAAGGACTAGTGTGCAGTGAGTACTTGGCCTGGCTAGGGAAAGCAAATTATAAGAATAGCTTGCGGCGTTCGTTGCGGCTTACGAGTGGCGACGGTTCATGCTATGACAAGGGGCAACCCTCGTCTCGCCCTATCATGCTGCCAGGGCTCGCTCGTTGACCTCGCAACACCTCCACCTTTGTTTTGTCGCCCAGTCGCACCCCATTGTTCTTTCCGCTCGTCCACCCGTGTAGACGACCGTTTCTGTTGTTGCTCGCTGAACCATACGAGTGCCACCGGGGAATCGCAATTCGACTTTATTTCTGTTGGTCGCACCCGAATTTTCTACAGAGCGTCATATATTCTTTGACAGTGCGATTGGAGACGACGACGGTCGCATTCCCCGCAGCATGTCTCTACCCCAGCGCCCAGACCCCTCGTCGCGGCGGCGAGACGACCGTCGAAGCCACCACGAGTCACCCAAATCACCCAAATCGCCTTCGCGCCGCCGCCGAACCTCGGACGCCGAGAATCCCTCATCGCGCCGTCGACGAACCTCTGATGCCCAGGAGCCGTCATCACGCCGCCGACGAACCTCTGACGCCGACACTTCGCATTCGCATTCGCACCGCCGCACACGCAGCAAGAGCGGGTCACAGACATACGCTCACGCACTTCCCTCGCCCGGCACACCGGTGGCCATGGAACGAGACCCCATGATGCGAAGCCAGCACACAACTCCAGGGCCGGAGCTGGGCAGGAAGCGCAGCCTGGTCCGACCAGAACGACAGCGAATTCAACCGGACCATCCCAACTATCACTATCGCAAACATGCTCAGAAGATGCATGTGCAACCATCGACGACGGGCAACGACCCAATACTGGAGGATTACCTGGAGGCGGAGACGGTCAGCTCTGCCAGCACCGACTTGAAGCACTCGCACCTGCGCAATGCCTCTGGAGGCTACCACGACAAACAGGCTCCGCTGGATGGAGAGTCGCCTGTTCACCGTCGGCTAGCCCGTAGTAAGACCATGGAGAATGCCGAGAAACAGCGGCAAAAGGAAAAGGAAAAGGACAAGATGCGTCCGCCCAGCCTATGGACAGTGTACTGCTCTGTTATCACTTTCTGGTCTCCGGGCGCCATCATGAAATGGTTCGGAATGCCGCACAAGGCGCAGCAGCGTGCTTGGAGAGAGAAGATTGGACTTATCAGCATCATTCTTGCCATCATGACGTTTGTCGGTTACATCACTTTCGGCTTCACCGAGACCGTCTGTCCATCTACCGGCAACGTACGTCTCAGGACCAACGAGGTTGATTCGGGCTTTATGATTTTCCACGGCAAAGCGTACGACTTGGCTCAATCCAAGCACCCTTTGGCACGGAATGTTCCAGCCAACGCAAACATCCTCTATGATCTTCCCGAGAAAAACGGCGGCCGAGACGGTAGTTTTCTTTTCCAAAATGTCAATGGAGCCTGCAAGGGACTCATCACGCAAAAGGACAACGCCGGTATCCCCAGTAGTGGCAACGACAACCTTGCCTGGTACTTTCCTTGCCAAACCTTCAAGCAGGATGGTTCGAGCGAGCCCAACACTACTTTCTACGAGTACAACGGATACCAATGCCACACGTCGGACAACGCTCGCAGCGCCTTTTACGGATTAAGGAACACAGGAGATGTGTACTTCACTTGGGATGACATCCGGAATTCTTCCCGCAATCTGATGGTGTGGGGTGGAGACGTTCTGGACTTGAACCTCCTGACTTTCTTCAACCGGACCCAGATCAATGTCCCCAACATTTTCGACGAGATTCGACAGAACCCCGCCGTACGCGGAATAGATGTAACCCGCACCTACTCTTCAAACTATGAAAAGCAGGTCGCCCGCTGCTTCACTGAGATTATCAAAGTTGGATCGATCGATACCGAGAGCATAGGCTGCATTGCTTCCAAGGTCGTACTATATACATCGTTGATCTTCATCCTGTCTGTGGTCGTGGCGAAGTTCGTCCTTGCTCTGGCTTTCCAATGGTTTCTGAGCCGGGGGTATGGTGCTACCAAGACCCCTTCGGGCAAAGTAGACTCGAAGCAACGGAAACAAGACATTGAGGACTGGAGCGACGATATCTACCGCGCACCGCCCAAGCTAATGGACACAGCTGCAGGGCCAGATCGTTCAAGCAGGCGTGGCAGCACATTCCTACCCTCGACATCTCGATTCACCAGCCCCTATGCCATGGAAAAGTCAACAAAGACTCGTGCTCCGCCAACGACTATGACCAGTCAGAGTAACAGTAACAGTAACTCATCCCGGCCCAACAACGGCATGTACAGCAAACTGAACGCAAGTCACGGAACTCTCCCGGCATTTGACGCAGCGCAAGAATCTCGATCGAGCTTGCTTCTCTCTAGTAATACCGAAAAGAATCGCTATTCCAGCGTTGGTGGCGAGACGGAAGGACCGGGACCGGCTGGGTTTGTCCACGATGCAGTTGTTCCTCAGCCACCTCCCGATTGGCAGCCATTTGGATACCCTTTGGCACACTCAATCTGCTTGGTTACTGCCTACTCCGAGGGTGCAGAAGGGCTGCGAACCACGTTGGACTCGATTGCCACGACGGAATATCCAAACAGCCACAAGTTGATCCTGGTCATCTGCGACGGCATGATCAAGGGTGAAGGCGAAGATCTGACGACGCCTGAAATCTGTCTCGGCATGATGAAAGATCATGCAGTCCAGCCTCACGAAGTACAAGCTTATTCGTATGTTGCAGTTGCCAGCGGCTCCAAGCGACACAACATGGCCAAAATCTACTCGGGATACTATCATTACGGCGAGGACAGCCGGATTGCCGTACAGAAGCAGCAGCGCGTGCCCATGATGGTTGTCGTCAAGTGCGGAACTCCGGATGAACACCGCAAGTCCAAGGCGGGCAATCGTGGCAAGCGAGACAGTCAGATTATCCTCATGTCGTTCTTGCAGAAGGTCATGTTTGACGAACGTATGACGGAGCTTGAGTTTGAGATGTTCAACGGCATCTGGAAGATTACTGGCATCTCGCCCGACTTTTACGAGATTGTGCTCATGGTGGACGCTGACACGAAGGTTTTCCCTGACAGCATAACTCACATGATCTCAGCCATGGTGAAGGATCCAGAGATCATGGGTCTCTGCGGCGAGACAAAGATTGCCAATAAGCGGGATTCGTGGGTTTCGATGATCCAAGTGTTTGAGTAAGTGGCATTTTTCTGACGTTTACATATTGCGCCACTAACAAGGGCAGGTACTTCATCTCACACCACCTGGCAAAGTCGTTCGAGTCGGTCTTTGGCGGTGTTACATGTCTTCCTGGATGCTTCTGCATGTATCGTATCAAGGCGCCCAAAGGCGGACAGAACTACTGGGTACCGATCCTGGCCAATCCAGACGTTGTCGAGCACTACTCGGAGAACGTGGTCGACACGTTGCACAAGAAGAACTTGCTGCTGTTAGGCGAAGATCGGTACCTTTCAACGCTGATGCTCAAGACATTTCCCAAACGGAAGCAGGTTTTTGTGCCCCAGGCGGTTTGCAAAACCACGGTGCCCAACGAATTCAAAGTTTTGCTGTCACAGCGTAGGCGATGGATTAATAGTACGGTCCACAACCTGATGGAGCTAGTGCTTGTGAACGATCTGTGTGGCACCTTCTGCTTCAGCATGCAATTTGTTGTGTTTGTCGAGCTGCTCGGTACTCTGGTCCTTCCCGCCGCTATTGCCTTCACGCTTTACCTGAGTAAGTTTTGTACCTTTTCTTGGATGAGTTCTAGACTGTGCTGACTGGTTTCTAGTTGGCATCTCCCTCAAGGCAGCCATTCTGCACACGGCAGCGCCTCTTATTCCTCTCATTCTGCTCGCTCTCATCCTCGGTCTTCCTGCGATCCTCATCGTTGTGACGGCTCACAAATGGGTGTATGTTGCGTGGATGCTTGTTTACCTCTTGTCGCTCCCGATTTGGAACTTTGTGCTCCCGGCGTACGCGTTCTGGAAGTTTGACGACTTCAGCTGGGGCGACACGAGGAAGACGGCCGGCGAGAAGACGAAGAAGGCGGGGCTGGAATACGAGGGCGAGTTTGACAGTAGCAAGATTACAATGCGGAGATGGCATGACTTTGAAGCAGGTAAGGCGCCCGATTGATGACATTGATGCCGTTGCTGACATTGGGCACCAACAGAGCGGAGACTCAAGACAAGTGGCGGGTGGTCACAGCAAACGACGTCGGCAGGGGGATGGCCACAGCAGCAGCAACAGCAGCAGCAAGGATACGACCCTTATTATGACAATTGATTTCGCATTGTGGCGTGGCGTAGGAGCGGAGGCATTTCAGTGTACAAAGCTAGCATTTGCACGACGTTTCTTCTTAGTGCATTATTAGACGCCTCGCATGGGTAATTGTAGAATAGAGACGTGTGTAATGAGCATGTCGAGGTTATTGTAGTAATAATTCAGCAAGATGACATTTGTTTGTCGGTGTTTCAAGGGCGATGTCTACATTTGTGCACGTTGGACGAGCGGTGTTGTCGATGTTGTCGCTGGTGGTGTCGAGTCAGCGGCGATCAGCAGAAGGCCAGGCGTGGAGACGAGAAGGCACAGCGGAGACGGGGTGTCACAGAGGCACAGGCAGCTGGGGGAGCAATGTGTCAGGAAGCGAGCATCGATAAGCTGTCAGGCCCGTTTGAGAGGGCGGCAGTGGCACGCGTGGTGCGTGGAGCGAATGAAGGGCGCGCCCGCAAACAGGCCAGGCTGGGGCCGCGCCGTGGCTCCTGGCCGTTGGGGAACGTTGTCGTGTGTTGGCAGGGCGCTCTCCCCGCTCTCACGGACAAGGACGCGTGCGACGGGCTGCTCTGCGCTGCTGTCTAGGAGCACGCTGTGCCGGCCGCTGAGCCCTGCTCGGCCCTGACTGCCTGGGTTATGCGTGGGGAGATGACCATGGCCGTAGGCACGCTGTAGCCCGATGCAGCAGACGGCCGCTACCATCCCCTCCCTTGCGAGCAGCTCTAGACCACGTCGCGGGTCGACGACATCACGACATGCACAGCGCTGCCGCGTAGACTGCACAATCGCCCGCCCGCCCGCCGTCGAGGTGAGTGAGGTGAATGAGGTGAGTAAGGTTCGCTCCGCAGCTCAACGCTTCCGCAGCCAATCCCGCCCGCCAGCAGTGTCCTGCAGTCACGACTCGACCTCGCCGATGCACCCTACATAGCAGCGACTCCTGCGTCTCGCTTCCCCACGCCTGCGCCCAGCTCTCCGCCGCCACGCCCGCCCGCCGTGCCTCGATGGACGACCTGCATTCCGCGGGCCAGCACGAGCACGACTACATGACGCCACCGCCCAATGTCACCACCGCGCCCACTGCACACGCACACGCCCACCCACACGCTCATCCAGCCCACCCAGCCCACATCAGTGACGCTGTCCCTGCGACACCACCAGCCGCCACCGTCCCGCCCAGCAGGCCGCCCACCAGCTACGGGGAACATGAAGAGGAGGTTGTTGACGACGACGATGATAGTGGGGGGATATCCTTGACAGACGACCAACAGCTTGCCGAGTCGCTCGCGCCAGACACTCACCATTCCGAAGCAGCAGTCGCCGTGCACCACTTCGCTATGACACACCTCCAGCAGACCGCCATGACACACCCCCAGCAGACCCTCCACCAGTCGTCCTCGCACACCATCCCAAGCGCCCCAGCCGACGCTGCTGACTTCTCGGCCTTCTTCTACTACTCCAGTCCCTTCGTCCCTTCGCCCCACGAACTCGCCTATCTGTCAAGCTCAGAGCAATTGCTGGAACCGCCCCCTACCCTGCAAGAGGTCCATCTGAGCATCCAGGACAGATGCTCGTTCGCGCCCATCACCTCCTTCTTCCATTACCTCAGCTCGAAGAAGCCCACGGTCCCTGGACTCGATCTTGTCCAGGTTCCAGCAATCATCGACCGGGAGGACTTGATGGGCGACACGCATGACTTTCAAGGCATCAATTGGGCCCTGCGAAACACGGAGCGGTCAGCAGTTCGGGCAAAGCGTGTCGAGTATGAAAAAGAGAAGCTGTCGCCAAGTCTGAGGAAGGCTCGAGGGGTACAGGAATTGCTTTTTCCACGCCCTTGGCCACGACTGACACCCTGCAGAAAATATCTCCCACGCCCAACACGGACACCTTCTTCTCCTTTAGGAGCAACTACACGGCACACCGCGCATTCTTTCCTCACTTCCAACTCCGGAACGTCCTCGCATCTACGTCTAGAAACGATATATACTATGCCGTGGGCCACAAGGTGTTTCGCACCGACGCGTCTGCTGCTCCTGCGGATCCCATTATCGATCTGAGTAAGCGCATGGCCCCAGACGGCTCAATCACAACCATCGCCGCCGCCGACAACGTGCTCATTGCGGGCGCCTTCGAAGGCGAATATTGTATTGCTGACCTCGCATCCACCTATGGTTCACCATGCACTTTCGGTCAGACGTCCGATTTCGCCGTCGACACAAAGTCAAGGATCGTAAATCACCTGCATCTCTTCGAGTCTCGCACAACATACACCCCCCAAGCAGTCTTCTGCTCCAACGATCATCGGCTACAAATACTAGACTGCGCAACCGACACATTCACACACTCCTTCCTCTACCCAGCTGCAGTCAACTGCGCGGCCACCAGTCCCAACGGCCGCATGCGGGTTGTGGTGGGTGACTTCCAGGAGACTCTTATCACGAATGCGGAAACAGGACAGGCTTTTGAAACGCTCAGTTCGCACACGGACGACGCATTTGCTTGCGCTTGGGCAGATGACGGTATTCATGTCGCTACTGCAGCTCAGGACTCGACTATTGCTGTGTGGGACGCAAGACTGTGGAAGAGGCCCATCGCAGTCATTGCAAGCGAACTCAGCATCCCTCGATCCCTCCACTTCTCACCCATTGGCTCTGGACCCCGCGTTCTGGTCGCTGCCGAAGCAGACGATTACGTCAACATTATCGATGCACAGACTTTCAAGTCGAAACAAGTCTTCGACTTCTTCGGCCCGCTTGGTGGCGTCAGCTTTACGCCAGATGGGCAGTCGTTGTTTGTTGCCAATGGAGAGCGGAGGTTCGGAGGCATTGTCGAAATGGACAGAACAGGCTGGACGCAGCGAGCCGCTTCCAGAAAAACACTGGACTACCGGAGGGACGATTCGATGACCGACTGGTCGTACGACGACGATCTCAGCAGCCATCCCAGGGTCCTGTGCGGGGATGTGGAGCGCCAGAGACGGAACGTGGATATGCGCCATCTCATCATATGACCATGGCTTTGTAGATGAACTTTTTTTTCTTCGTGGTGGGTGTACTATGAGGGATTATCTCACAAACATGGGTATGAGTTTGCTGTTGCTGTGGCTGGCTTGGCATCATTGGGTTTTGGAGTTGTTCATCATCTAGATGGGAGGTTGCTTGTTTTGTCATGAGAGTTTGACCCCAGAGATACCATGGCATTGCGATTGGTGTTTTGAAGGGATATTTGATGATTTTGTATTTCTGTTTTCGTTTGAAGAGAAATACCTAGTCGTACGCTTTTTTTTTCCCACGAAAGACGACCGCGTCTGCTCTGTTCTACTCATAGTAAAACCACCCATCCTGATACCAGAGTTTCCTTCCCACATCACTTTTTATTTTTGAGATGTTCAAACATCCCTCCGCCTCCGCATCCCCACCTCCAGCCCGAGCGGCTTCCTCAAAAACCCCTCCCTAGTCTGCATCTCGCCCTGCCTAAGCTCAAACTCATACCTCCGAAACGCCGTGCTAACAATAAGCGCGAGCTCCATCTCCGCAACATTCCTGCCCACACACGCGCGCGGACCGTAGCTAAACGGGATAAACGCGCCCTTCTGCCGCTCCGTCAGCGTCTCCCAGCGCTCCGGCCGAAACGCATCCGCATCCTCCCCCCAGATCTCCCTGCTATGATGCATCGTGTACGCAGGCACGCTCAGCACAACCCCCTGCGGAAAATGACGCCCGCTGATGGTCACGCCTGGCCCTGGCGGCACCATGCGCGGCAGCCCCAGCGACGACGTGCTGTGGATGCGCATCGTCTCCTTGATCACGGCGTCGAGGTAGGGTAAATCCCTCACCTGGGCGAAGCTCGGCACCGCGTCGCTATCCGGCAGCGCTGCGTCGAGCTCCTTCTGCAGTTTCGGCACGACGTGCGGGGTCGCCAGGCAATGATATAGCAGTGCGCAGGAGGTGTTGGATGTTGTGTCCGAGCCGGCGATGAGCTGTGTTAGGGCTTCGGCTGTGAGTTCCTCGCGGCCTAGTTTGTTGCCTGTTTCGTCGCGGCCTTCCATTAGGCGCGCGAGGAGGTCGACGCGGTCGGAGGGTTGGGCTAGACGGGCGTTTACGCGCGCGATGGCTATGCCGGCGAGGTTTTCGATCGCTTTCATGCCTTGGGTGAAAAAGGGGTCGGGGAGGTACTTTGCGTAGGGCTTGATTTGGGGGAGGCAGCCGATTGTTCTGGGTTGATATGGTTAGTTCCATGTTTCTCGTGTATGGATATGGATGGGAAAAAGGCAGAACTCACCCCGAAACCTCACCCCTCCGATTCAGCACCTCAATCGCAGGCGCAAACGTCGGCGCCGCATCCTTGCTCATCCTGACCTCCGCCTCGTCCCGCCCCTTCTCCAACATGCCGAACGGGGCGCCAAACGCCAAGTCGCCAATGACATCAAACGCGAGGTAATTGAACCAGTTCAGCGCATCCATCTGGTAGAAAGCGCCATGCATGCTGTCCGCGCGGCGGTCCCACTGGCGCCGCAGTTCCTCCAGGTTACCATGCATGTACTGTTCGAACTGGCCGACGGATTTGGCCGAGAAGGTGTGTGCGACGGTCTTGCGTTTGCGCGTGTGCTCGGCGCGGTCGCGTGTGTTGAAGAGGCCGCGGCGGATGGAGACGAAGGCGTCGTAGTATTCACTGGTGGTTTGTTAACACCAACAAGACATAATGTGGAATGAAATGCAATGGAAGCTACTCACCTCTTCAAAAACCCATTCCCATGCCCATACACATGCGGAATCGCCGCATCATCCGCAATACTCACATGATGCGGCTGGATGCGCACAAACGTCCCGTGCTTCGCATGCTGCTCATGGACAGCCAGATACCGCTTTCCACGGCGCGCCTGCCACAGCAGCCAGAAGTTTGTAAACGCCGCTGGGAACGGCGCGGGTACGTCGCGGATACTCCAGTTGCGCAGGTAGGGCAGGATGAAGTAGAGGATGGGGACGAGGAGAAGCGTGTAGGGCGTGAGGAAGACTTCGAGGGCCATTTTTGATTGAAGGCTAATGAGCCACACAAGAAAGAAGACCGAGAAAGAGAATAATAGGTACAAGAAAGAGTAAATAAACAACTGATGAACATACACAGTCTGGGCCAGCATACCGTCTTATATCCCCTCCCCATCCCCTCCCTCTCCTCGCTCGTCCGACACCCTCCCACTACCGTAGCTAGCACACGCCATAGCACCATGCGCAAAGAAAAAAAAAACGCTCTCATGATCTCATTCTCCGCCATGTCGATGTCGTGCAGACGTCAGTCGCATAGCGCTGCATACCCAACCCGACGAATCACAGCCCACACAAAGCCTCTATACGAAGCCGAATGTGCAGCCCGCGAACCCCACAAGACCGCCGCGCCGAGTACCCCGCCCAAATCTCGAGCCCCGAGTTTTCCCCTGGTAGCGCACATCTGCATCGGCTGGCGTGCGAGCTTGGCGGCGCGTTCCGCTCTGGCCGAGACTTCTGCGACGACGTGGTATGTGGGGTTTACCGTGAAGAGTATCCGTGCTACATACTACTCGTATGTAGCCGGGGTGACTAGGTGTCAGGATGAGCAAAAGGGAAAGATCGGGCGAGTACGGCGGAAAGGGGTATTAGATTAAGGAAGCTACAACTAACTATCTAGAGCCCAGGCAAAAGAGAAAATGCTTCACCAAAGTTTCCAATCCAATCCACCACACCACTTCATACCACAACCACCCACGGCTCAGAATCCCACAAGACTGATTGACTGACTGACTGACTGACTCTGCTGAATAAAACGCTCATTGGTATCATGCACTCATCTCCCATCGCTTTCTCTATCCATCCATCCCCTTCGCTTCCCAATACCACCACACTACCACTCTACATGGAGTCGTCCTCGAAGAAGTTCAGAATCGCCTTGATGGCCATCGGGCCCAGCCCGTGAGGCGGGTAGCAGATGTAACTCGGGTCATCGACTGCACCGAGCTTCTCGCGGAACTCGGTCTTGTTGGTGAGCTTGAGCTCCGTGGCGATGGCGTGGTATGCGCGGCTAAGCACCTTGACCCGCGTGCCCTTGACGTTGTGTCCGGGGGCGAATGTGGAGCTCGCGCCGCCGCCGAAAGTGACGGTCGCGGCGCCGTCGGCACCGACCTTCTTCAAGGCGTGCGTGACGATGTACTCGATGGAGCCGGAGGGCGCGTTGGGGAAGTCGAGCGAGTACTTGACTTGCCAGCCGTATGTGGGTGACAACTGAGCCATGGCGACGAGGGCGCAGATGGTGCCGTCTGGCTGGTACGCGATGTGGTATTGGCGATGCTCCTCGTCCTGCCAGGGGTGGATGTTGGTCAGATGGACCTGACGCCCCTTTCGGCCCTTGACCCAGTCCTCGACACGGGCATCAACCTTCTGCTTGACATCAGGCGGTGGAGGAGAGCCAAGATCGTAGTCTGTAATCTTGACACCTTCCTTCTCAGCGTGACGGATCTTGCGCTGGACGTCCGAGTCTTTCTCGGCAGGGTTGTGGACAGGGTCAACACGCTGCTCGTTGGTGACTGAGAAAGTCCGCCAGTTGAACTTAGTAGCCAAGACCTCTTCCACCGGATCGTTCACAAGAAGCCAGAGCGGCTTGAGGTTGCGGTCCTTCTTGATGTACTTCAGGTAGCCCGTCATTGTCTTCAGGTATTGAGACTCGTGGCAGAGGGGATCGCCAACAGTGATAGCGAACCCGTCTTGGGGCACGAAGCCAACAGCTGCACCGGTGGTCTCGTCGCGCCAGATCTCTGTGCGAGGCTCCAACCACGAAGTGTTTGTGGCATCGCCGTAGTTTGCAATGAGCTTCTCGACGGGCTGGAAATCGATCTTGGCGATTGCGCGATCTGTGCCTTCCCATGGAGGATGCATGGTGCTTGCCTCGGGGTGACGCAGCTGTTTGACGAGTGCCTTCTCTGGCAGACTCTTGGGATCACGGGGGAACATGGAAGCGTGTCGAATGTTGCCAAGACTGAGCATAAGCATGAGGATACGCTCCAACCCAATACCACCACCACCGTGTGGCGGGGCACCCCATTGGAAGCCCTGGATGTATTCTTCCATAGTCTGAGGGTCGACCTTGAGCTTGCGCATCTTCTCGAGAAGCATGTCGGCATCGTGAATACGCTGACCACCACTGAGGATTTCCTGGCCACGGCAGAAGATATCGAAGGAGTTGGTGACGTTGGGGTTGTACGGGTCTGGCATCGCGTAGAAGGGTCGGGCGTTGGAGGGGAATTTGTCCAAGATGTAGTAGTCTGTTCCAAGCTTCTCTTTGATGACACGACCCAGCTGCACCTCATCCCTAGTACCCAAATCCTCGTTCTCGTCGAGCGGGTTCCCGTTGTCGTCTGTCCATCCAGTCTCGTTCAACATGCGTACAGCATCGGCAAAGGGAAGGATGGGGGTTTGCTCCAGCCACACCAGATCCTCGTGAGGAAAGTGGTGCTTGATGACTTCGATTTCAGGGCGAAAGCGCTCGTAGATACCCTTGAAGATGGCTTTGAACGTGCGGTCGAGGACGCGGAGGACCTCGTGGTAGTGCTCGTCGATGGCCATCTCGAGATCGAGACCCGTGTATTCAGTCAAGTGGCGATATGTGTTGCTGTTCTCGGCACGGAAGACGGCGCCAATCTCGTAGACCTTGCCAAAGTCGGCGGAGATGGCCATCTGCTTGGCCAATTGGGGACTCTGAGCGAGGAAGGCACCGCGGCCAAAGTAGTCGATCTTGAAAACACTGGCGCCAGACTCGGTAGCACCACCCTGGAGCTTGGGGGTGTGGATCTCAATGAAGCCCTCCGAGTCGAGCTGGGAGCGGAAGATGTTGCAGATGCCGGACTGGATGCGGAAGATGCCCTGCGAGGCAGTTGACCGCAAGTCGATGACACGGTTGTTCAGACGTGTGCGGTCTGCGATCTTGATGCGGTTGTGGCCGTCGCGGTGGTCTGCCCTCGCCAGGTCGGCGTCGACTTCCCGCTGGGTGACTTCGGCTTCGTAGACGTTGAAGGGCAGGTGGTCGGTGACGGCAGCCTCGACGTGCAGACCGTGGACCGAGATCTCGACATCGTGGATGCTGGCGCCCGTGACCTCGCCCTGCTTGGCCTTGGGCTCCTGCAGGACGCCCCTGACGAGGACAACACTCTCGACGTCGAGGTGCTCGGCCCAGTAGACCATGTACTTTGAGATGTCGGCATGCTCCATCAGCACGCCCTGGATGGTGACGAGCTGCTGGCGGAAGACGAAGAAGACGAACTTGGAGCTCATCTTGCGCAGGTGGTGGATTCTCGCGCGGAAGACGACCTCCTGGCCGACGTGGCGAGCCGAGAAGTCCTCGATCTTGCCGCGCGTCTGGTGCTTCCACTCGCCGGCGTACGTGTTGGGGTGGATGGTGCCGTAGGCGGCCTTCTGGTCGGGCGTCAGGTCGCCGTCGGCCTGCTCCTCCATCTCGCGGCGGCGGGCCTCGAGCTGCTTCTCCTTCTCGAGGTTCTCCTTCTTCTTCTCCTCGGCGTGGGCCTGGCGCTCGTGCTTGCGCAGTTGGTTGCGCGACATGGGCTCGCCCTCGCGGTTGAGCGGCCCGTCCTCGCCGCTCGAGGAGCCGCCGTCGCCAATGTGCAGCTTCTCCTTGACGGCGCGGATGGGGCTGTGGGGGACGAGCGAGCCCGAGCGCGCCGTCTTCCGCTGGCCGGCACCGCTGGGGCTGTCGGTGCGGCGGTTGAGCAGGCCGCTCAGCGAATTGCGGTGGCCGCCGCCGTCCAGGCTGGCTCTGCTGTCGGTGGGCGACGTCAGCTCGCTGCCACGCAGATCGGTGCTGGCGCGGATGGGCACATCAGCACGTCTGAAGTCGCCGCTCGCGCGAGGGGCAAACGTGGCCGAAGTGCGGGGCGGGGTGCCAGCCGTGACGGGCGACCTGACGCCGCTGCTGTCGTCCTCGGACGTGCTGCCATGGCTATTGCTCCCGGGGCGGAGCTTGCCCAGCACTTTCTTCAGCGATGACATTGTGGAACGTGGGGCGGGCGCTGTGCCTGCTTGCGTGTAGGCCGGCGACCAGACACGGCGGGGCAGCTGACGCGGGGGATGCGAGCAGCTGGATGGGGGAAGTTTGGCTGGGAGAGGAAGATCAGGGCGGGTGAGGGGCAGGTACAAGTACAGGACAAGGAGGCTCCTGTCTGCCGCCCGACGCTTCCTCTTCCCTCCGCGCTGCCCAGGACATATGACGACACCCCCCGGCCGCCCTGTGGCGCGCGTGCCTGTCTTAATTGACCAAGGCGATTTAGTGCCAAAGCTTGTTAGGCCTGAGCCAGCTAGCCGCTGATGTCACTCGCGAGCATACCCAGCAGTCCGACAAATTATCTGCCTGGCCAACGAGGCCCAGCAGAGGAAGTGCCTGTGTTGAGTAGGCCCGTGTCAGCCCCCGCTTCCCCAATCGCTCTGCCACGAATCGAGTCTGCGTGCATCGTCGTCCTCCTATCCCCTCCCCAGTCTTCCCCCCGGCTAGCTGTCCATCATCGGCGAAGCTTTTCCAAGCCCGTTGACGCACCCGGACCCAGCTCCGCCATGCGCTTTTGAAGACCCTTCCTCACACACGGGCTCAACCGGCCTGAGGGCCATGGCATTGTTGCAATATCCATATTCTCTATCTATGCCCATTCTTGAAGATCAAGCACATGACAAAAGGACAAGCCTTCGGCTACCCTGGCAGCCATCGTCCCTGCCTTGTTTTTACTGCTTTTTGCGAGAATAAAGAAAAAAACAGTCTGGAACGCTGCATGTGCATGATTCCTGATGCTGTGGCTTCGTCATAGCCGTGCTTTCTCTGTCCTGAAACGTACACAAAACCTATTCGACCACTCGTCTCCCAAGCTAGAGAACGCTCGACGCCCAACAGAAAACACTTCGTCTCAGACGCCTGTTGCGCTCTCCTTTCTGCTCTACTGCTCTACTATTTCCCTGCTTACTGATTCCCTGCTTACTGATTCCCTGCTTACTACTTCTCTACTTACTACTTCCCTGCATAGCCCGTCCTGGCCTCATCCTCTTCCGTGCCAAATCCGCCCCAATGCTCAAATTCCTCTGCAAACTTGACAGCAGCTTTGAGATAGTACTGTGACGATTCACCCCACGTCTCCTCCGCCACCTTCAGCGATCGAAGTGCTGCACAATCGGTTAGCCATGTTGAAGCCCCAGCGCAAAAGCCACACACCTTTAACAAAATGCGCATCCGACGCATTCGGCCCATTCAGCGCCTTCTGCATGACAAATTTCCAATTCCTTCCCTTCAACTCATACCCATCGATGCGCCCAACATCAAGTCTTGGTCGCGTCTGCGCAACATACACAGCGAGTGTGAAGAGCCACCACTGCCTCACAAGGCTCAGGTGGAACTTTGCCGGCACCAGCGGGAGCAGGATGCGCACCGCATGCGACGAGGTCAGCAGGTGCACGAAGAAGAAGTCGAATTTCGTGTCCTCCGGCGCCTCTGTGCCTACAAGAAGGGCGACTGCGACGTCCTGAGACGCGTGGAATTGCTCCTTGGGATCCGACAGATCCCATGCATTCCAGTATTCCAACAGTGCGTCTTCGCGCTCCTCGAACACTCTTGAAGTGTCGCCGCTGCGGTGGTCGTACAGGCCGTCGAACCGCTTGTCTTCTCGGACTTGGTTGAGGAGGTCGAGGAGTGAGGTCGATCGACGAGGGCTGGGTCGCGTGTACGCCGGATCGTCAATGTACTTGTGGAGGGGGCTATAGAAGCAGGCGGCGAGCGCCAGAGCTTCAATCGTGACGGTAATCGAATCGAGCTCGTAGGCGTATCCAAGATGGATGAGCGGGTGAGCAACTAACGCGCACATCAGCAACGCGCACGCAAGAGCGCAACATACACATACGTCCCGAGACCAACCCATTAATCAACGGCTCCTTCCCACCCAGCAGAAACTCATCCAGCAGCTCCGTTAAATGGTACTGAGTAGCCACAAGCTGGTCCTCGAAAAAGTCCACAAAAGCTCGCTGGTACCTGCCACCCGTCAGACCCTGCACAAACCCCCAGTCATGGGGACATGTATACTCTCTCTTGCCCAGAAATTCCCTCCAATCCTCCTTAGAGATTTCTCCAGGAGAATCATGCCACGGCTCAAGCACCTCAGCCTCCTTCTCGTAGATGTCGTTTAAATGCTCCGCTGTTGCGCCCAGAAGGTAAGCCGAGCCCAGAATCTACAGGTCAAGCTTAGCAAGCCACAGCCTGCAAAACATGCGAGTTGCATACGTGTGGTGTATGGTTGTGAAAGCGCAGGTCGTTGTAGATGATCGAGTAGTTGGCATGGTTCGCTTTGAGCAGGTGCTTCAACGTTCGCGGTCGTTTTTCCGCCGCGGTTTCCGTGTCATGGATTTCTACCGATGGCAGATGGATGGCTGGGTGGTTGCCGCCCTCAAATCGAAGAAACGAAGGCAGCGAGATTCTGGGTAGGTTGAACATGGCGAATCCCCCTGTGGTGTGATGTTCGGGTTAAGATCAGTTGCGGGGAACAGGCCGAGAGAGCTGCAGCTCGCGCGCCTTTCTCTATGCGGTATGACGTGATACACGAACTCGCGAACTCACGAGCTCTCGCAACAATAGCCAAATTTAGTTGAATCGCATACTAAATATACTTTGCGTAATCCCGCATGTAGCACACGGATCGCGTCCCGATACGTGAACAAAACAGTCTTCGAATTTGACATGTTCGTGTTGACATGTAAATTGACTACATAGCTACCCCTACCCCCAATGGTGCACTGCTCCGACAACCTGGCATATTGACCCAAACAAGGTGTCCAATCCGCATTTGCACAATGGTATAACACTTAGTACTCGCCCTCCTCAACACCCTCCTCGTCGAGCGAGTCGCTGGCAACCTCCTCATAGTCCTTCTCCAGGGCAGCCAGATCCTCACGAGCTTCGGAAAACTCTCCTTCCTCCATGCCCTCTCCGACGTACCAGTGCACGAAAGCACGCTTCGAGTACATGAGATCGAACTTGTGGTCAAGACGAGACCAGGCCTCGGCGATGGCGGTGGTGTTGCTAAGCATAGACACGCTTCGGTCGACAGCGGCGAGTTCGGAGCCGGGGACGCTGATGGGTCTGCAATCAATTAGCATTGCGACTCCAGTAAAAGGTCAGGAAACGCACTTGGTGTAGTTGATTCCGAGCTTGAAACCAGTAGGGCACCACTCAACCAAGTTAAATGAAGACTTGGCCTTGAGCGCACCGGCTGCAGCAGTGCAGTCGCGGGGAACGATGTCACCACGGTACAGAAGGGCAACGGCCATGTACTTTCCATTGCGCGGGTCACACACAACCATCTGGTTGTTCGGCTCAAAGCCTAGTCGGATTAGCGATGCACAACAAACATTGCAGCAGGGGTAAAAGTAGACATACATTGCATTGTCAGGTCGTTGACCTTGAAGCTCTCGTGGGAGCTCCTCTTGGCAGAGATGACAGGTGCATAGCTGATGAGAGGGTAGTGGATACGCGGGTAGGGCACAAGGTTGGTCTGGAATTCGTTCAGATCGACATTGAGAGCACCATCGAAACGCAAGCTGGAGGTGATGGAGCTGACAACCTGGGCAATCAGACGGTTGAGATGCTCGTAGTCGGGACGGGGAATGTCCAGGTTTCGACGGCAGATGTCGTACACGGCTTCGTTGTCGACGAGGAACGTGCAGTCGGCGTTCTCGATAGTGCTATGGGTGGAAAGAACGGCGTTGTAAGGCTCGACGACAGACGTAGAGACGCGAGGCGCAGGGTACACGGCGAACTCGAGCTTGCACTTCTTGCCGTAGTCGGTCGAAAGACGTTCGAGAAGGAGAGCACCAAAACCAGATCCTGTGCCACCACCGAACGAGTGGAAGATGAGGAACCCCTGCAGCGAAGAGCAGTTGTCTTTCTCGCATTAGCGAATGTACGCGACAAAGTAGCCTGGAAATGCTCACCAGCGACACGACGAATGCGATCAATCACACTGTCGACCATCTCCTTGCCGATGGTGTAGTGCCCACGAGCATCTGCCCCAGTCAGCAACCCTGCCGTATGCCAATGCCTTGTGAAGACGCACAGTTGTTGGCAGCGTCCTCCTTGCCGCTGATCAGCATCTCTGGGTGGAATAGCTGGCGGTAGGATCCAGTCCGGATCTCGTCGATAGGCTGTTGCTATCAGCATCACCCTCTCTGCGAAGGTTCCGAAACATACAGATGGGTCCAAATCAACGAAGATGGAGCGCGGAACGTATTTGCCGTTGCCCGTCTCGGTGAAGAAGGTCTCGAACGAGCCGCCCTCATTGCGTGCCTGCGCCTCTGGGTCGGGGCGACCGTCTGGTAGGAGGCCATGCTCGAGGAGATACCTGCAGACGCCTTGTTAGGCTTTGCGTACGTAGGGTTCGGGGGAACGTACAGCTCCCACGCGCTGTTACCAAGCTGTATGCCAGCTTGGCCGATATGGAGGTGGCAGATCTACGAAGCTTGCCATTAGCAAGTGGTCACTCCAGACATATCCAACGTCTTTCAGCGCAGACTATACAGCTCGTCGGCCCCAAGCCATCCCTCCGGCGCATAACCAAGCGCATAGACAGCTCCAAGCAGCGAAGCTCTGGTGCTGCCTGGCGCCAGGCTAGTGGGATTCAGGGTCTTGGGGTGCAGAGAGCTGTAGCAGGGCGGTCAATGCAGATGAACATACCTCTCCTCGCATGGTGAATGTTCAACGCTATATCTAACAGGCTGGAGAAGAGTGGCAAGGTCGAAACCTGGGGTGTTGGGTTAAGAGGGAAACCGGCGGTGAAGAGCAAGCGCGTTAGTCGAGTGGGGTACATTGCAGGGATGCATTGGCTAGCGAGTGGTTCAGGGACAACGCGGGAACGGCAGCGGCCACATTTGTAGTGAACTACAGAGTCAAGCCCAGGCGTCTTCCAGGCTACTTCCATGTGCCTTTCAGGGTGCCACTGGACTGTTGGCTTGGACTGTGATCAGAAAAAAGTGTCCACAAATTCATGACTGTACAAGGTGCAGATGGCAGTGGTAGTGTTCGATCTAATTTCAACAACATATGCTTACATGCAGACGAAATCTTCTAAGAATTGGCACAAGGAAATTACTATGGGCAAGGACCATGGCGCACTGCCTTCGGACTGCCATTAAGCCAGCTCAAAAACTGGCACGTTACCACAAACCGCTCGACTGACCACACCCGCTAAACGACGAAAAATACTTATAGAAAGGAAAGATGTTGAAAAAATGCAAGTCTAGTGGAAGCGCCTCATCTCGTAGTTATCAGTCTGGGCCCGAGATGGCGCAGCGAAAGGCATCTCCGAGTCTGACGTGCGCGGGAGCCCCCCAGAGGATGATGGAACACGTAAATCATCATTGCTCATCCTCATAGCCCTTGGGCTGACTAGCCCAGAGCGAGGATCAAGCTTAGCCTTGCCTTTGGGAGACTCACTCTCGGGGATATCCGCCATGCCTGTTTCCTCGTCGCCATGACGTCCGCGTCCAAAGAAACGATTCTTGTGGACACGCTCTCGTGCCTGCTGACTGCTGTCTGTGTTGACGCGCTGGATCGAACTGGAAAGGCCGCTGTCGTGCGAAGGCCTTGCGCGGTCTGTGGATCGTGAGGGAGAAGTTACTCTTACGACGGTTGCTCGTTGACGAGCTGCATCTTCTCGATCGTCCAGCACATCGCCGCTTGGATCGTTGAGCACCATCGATTTCATGCCGAGTGAGAAGTCGACACGACGACCCATAGCTGCTATGGAATCTCCGCGAGAGCGACCAGGCTGCCGAAGAATGGAAGCATGACGAGCCGGTGCGGTACCACCAGGTGATAGCTCCGTGGAACCGTCGCCCTGAGATGGTACAAATGGCGCATCTCGCGGCTGATCGTTGAGGTGCCCGTCTGGATTGTCGGGGGTGCCGTTACGTCCTACACCTGCCGTAGCAGGATTCTGCATATTCTGAAGATAGACGGGGAAAGACTCCTTCTGTCCGGGATAGCGCATGCGAGGTCCTTCGATTCCACATTCTTGAATGGCAACCGTCAGCGCGCAGATGAACTTGTTGCGGCGCTGGAGACGGAGCAACTCGTTTTGCCAACTAGACTTGTAGAAAAAGACAACGTTCAGTTCCAGCCAATGGACCTCTTGTACTGCCCTCAACTCTGTCAAGATGTTGGACTGATATTCACGCTTCTCCGATGTGACAAATTCCAGAAGGGTCTGACGAAGACGGTTGATCTGTTCCAGCGTCGTTCCAAATTTCACGATAATAGGCAAGGCCTCGGCCAGACCGCCAGATCGTCGGTGATTTAGGATGAACAATGTGTTCAGGTAACTGTTAGGTGCCTGGACAACGTGACCTTGCATCTTCTTGAATTCGGTATAGAAGAGGGCGATTTCCTTGACGAAGTAATCATCGCCCCTGCCCAGATCACCAGTGTTGCCATAAACCTGAACACGGTCCCCGACATCGTAAGGGTGTTTGACGAAGACGAAGATGCATGATTGCAGGAACTCTTGAGCGGTGGCGGAGAACAGCCACGACAAGGCCAGAAGGGTCGAACCCGCAGACGTGATGACCCCGGCAGCCGAGGACGAGATCAAGGAGACGAAAACGATGATGGTGATGATGAACACAATGAACATGAATACATCGTCAAGCTTGCTGACGACCGAGTCCAAATCCTTCAGCGAAGCCGTGATGGATTTGCGTTCTCGACCAATTTCGACACAGACGGCCTCGAGTTCTTCCATGGATATATCTCCATTCATGTCCTTGTCAAACATGGAGAATGCTGCTTCTGCTTCATCATCACTATCGAAAGCGTTTTTGAGGTCTTCCGAGTGTACGGTCTCCGTTTCTGGGCGCGAAAAAGTCCGATACAAACGACGGGCAAGGATTTGAGCACCACTAGTGCTGGCAATGAGGGAAAGGACGACCTGGTTAGGATGACGGCTGGACGTGACTTGGCGTCCAGTGAAGTCTCCGGCAATCTTTCCGGCCACATCTCCAAATCGATTGAGACCGAGTTTGATATTCTTTTGAGCCTCCGTCATGAGCTGACCTGGAGTGCGGGCGCCGCTTGGAATATCGTTCTGTTCGAATTCGGAGTCCTCCATGGCGATCTTTTCTTTGGAGTATTTATACAACTTGGCAAGGCTTCCTATCTGGAACTTGTTGAGGTCGATTCTGTCTTGGTATGTTCGGAGATGGAAGTTGATTGCGATGAGTTGAATGATGACCTTTTCGACGAAATTCAAGATGAATCCGACGAGGAAAGCTACAAGAACTTGGTTCATCTTTGACTGCCAATGTTGCGTGCTCTTGTCACGGCGATTAATATTGTGGTTTTTCATGGTAGGAAGGAACGAGATTTCGATAGCCAGCCACCAGAAGAACAGGGTTGCTGGTAGCTCGAGTTGTTTGCCCATGTCTCTCCACTTCTTGCTGTTGTTTGTAAAAAGACTGGCAATTGTGCCGATTGGCCAGGGAAGGCCTTTTGCGAGGAGCTGGTTCTCGTTAGCTTGTGTGACAGGATAGGATTAAGATGTACCTACTCTGCCAGCCCAGAGCGTCAACCAAACAATCATCAGCCAGATACAGAACCAGGTGAGTGTCACGCCACCGACGTTGGCGTTTGGGAAGACAAAGGCGCCCAGCAACAAGGGAATGAGGATTATGAGAACCAGAGGAGTGATGTATGTGAAGTACCTCACTAGCCAACTCGAGCCATGGACCTTCTTGATGAAGACGGAAAACTTGGTGCTGGGATTCTCCGGAGGCTTGTACTTGGCAGCTTGTTCGTGTAGTGGATTCGTAGCCGCATCGAAGTCGTCTATCAGATCGTCGCGTCGAGAGCGCACTCGGTTCATCGAGCGGCTCACGGACTCGCCCCGTTGCAGTCTTTCGTTCTTAGAGATTTCTTGCTCAATCTGGAGCACTGTCAATTCATCGTCGAGCCTGCTAGCCTCCTCCCGCGACTGAGACGGCGACTGCACACTGTCGAAAGCGTGGGGATCGTGCATCGTCTCGACAGTCAGATGTGTTCCTGATCGCGACCTGTTGTGCAAAACCGGAGGCTGTCGCAAGTTATTCGAGCCTTGCTGGCTTATATCTTCGCCAACAAAGGTGCCGTCGTCATCCGAAGAGCGCTGGGTGGGAAGGAATGTGTTGCTGTGCATGTCGTAGGTCGGCTCGGGCCGTTCGTTGATGGGAGTGGTCATGGCTACGGATTTCGCTCAGGCTCGAGGCCTTGAATATGTACGTGGTGTGTGTGGCAGGCAATGGTTCCAGATTGATTGCGTAGTTTGTGAAGCAGAGTTTAAAAAAAGCTCCAGCGAGCGGGATGACGTCGTTAGTGCTTCTACTGTCTAACTTCGACTAATTTTCGATTCGCTGTGGATAGGTGACGGTGAAGGACAAGAAATAGTGGAAATAATTGACAAAGTGAGAGAAGATGGCGGATCAAGGTAATGTGGTGTAGATTGTAGATAGATGCTCTGCGCACGTCCGCGCGGGAGCTGCTCGTCAAATACCTATCAAGGATTCTCCTGAAATTGCCAGTCCTTTTTCGACACGACGACCGCCTTTTCCCCGCCCAGTCAGTCGTCGATGAAAAACTGGGTCGCAGCTGCTGAGACGAGATTGACATCGACGGCGACTTATCGGGTGGAGCCGACGTGTGTTGGGACCAGATTCTAGTGCAAAGCTCCCGCATTCGTACCACCCAACAAGACAAAAAGAGTACTCCGAATACACGCCTAGCGAGACTTGGCGCACGCGCTAAATTTGGATGGCGAAAGGCTTTGTTTCCCTTACTGAGTCTGCCGGCACATTGCTCGGAAGCCGGATGAGGCGCTTCTACAGACCGTTGATTCTCAAAAGGTGCGTCATTCGCCTTCCACGCTGCAGGTCCTGGGCCGTTGTGATTCGTGCGTTGCCATGCACTTGCGCCGCGCGTGCTGCACACTTCTATTTTGGAACGAGCTTGGGATACTTTCCAAAGTAGGTTGTTGTTCTTGTGGTCGCGACTATCAGTAAATCTCCTTGGACCTCTCAGCGTCTCTGTCGTTATCTTGCACGTTGTTTCGAATCCTGGTGGCGTGCGGCAACGCACTGATCCCACCAAGACCCCTACACTACAACCTTCGAATGCATTGTGGGTCCTCGTGGGGGTGATTGAGCATGGCTGCAAAAGATTTCAGGAGAAGGCTGCGATATCCGTCCTTCAAGACCCGCTGAATCTCACCATTCCCAATTTTCTCCCCAGAAATCAAGCAGATCGTGTTCCTATGGGACTTACGTCCTTGTGCAAAATCATTCTGGATCTCTCGCAGTCTTCGATCTTCCGATCCTCCACCTCCGTATGGTGGATCGACGACGTGTTCTGCATGTGTAGGTGTGGGCCCTATTGTGTCATACCTCGTGTTCCAACAGCACCGAATTGTGCAACGCGTCGTCCCTCAATATATTATGGGCTGTCTTATGCTGGCTCATTCGATGTAACAACCATGTGTATTTTCAATCGCCAACCTGAAAGGCCTCATATACGTGCTGCGAGAGTATATGAGTTATTATCTGGTTGTTGAGAAGTGAATCATTTGCCTCATCAACCGTGAATTGATAGATGCCATCAAAACACCGAATCGGCACAAATGGTGCGACCTTCCTTCTGCAAGGAAATAGTCACTATGAAAATACAAGGTCATCGCGCCAAGGACCCATCGCGACACGGATGTAACCCTTTCTGTCCTCTTTCTCCGTCCCCTCTTTTTCTTCTTTTCTCCTGATCAAAAAACCTCGTCATGAAAGCCCAAAGCCAAAGTATTTTCAGAGCTTTGAGCAACGCCATTCTGGATCCCTGAGAGCACGGTGGCTCCCCGTTTGTGGCCTCAAGGAAAGCCTGGACTTCCTCCGCAGAGTAGAAATCTTGTGGGCCACTGAACATCCAATCCATCGGCCTCGTGAAGAGCTCGTTATGTTCAGCGTTCAGTAGCATGCCTCACGCAGCGCTTTGTTTTGTTCTTGAGTTGTTGTCGTTGCGGGATAGGAGCC
Organism: Dothidotthia symphoricarpi CBS 119687; assembly: GCF_010015815.1. Classification (NCBI taxonomy): domain Eukaryota; kingdom Fungi; phylum Ascomycota; class Dothideomycetes; order Pleosporales; family Dothidotthiaceae; genus Dothidotthia; species Dothidotthia symphoricarpi. The sequence goes on from NW_022985011.1 coordinate 730,185, forward strand.
TAGACCGATAAGAGGGTTAGGTATGTTGGGAAGCCTTGAAGATGTTGGGAAGAGACGATTGTGTGTCCTAAGAGAGCATAGAGAGAGCGATAGCTAATGCTGTAACAAACCACAGTCCATGAGATCCTCATCGCAGTCGTAAATCGAAAAACGTCTATGGGTTACTGGATGTCTTCTTGTTTTGATGAACATGCTCCAACTTCCATCCTGGAACTGGCTACTCACGAAAATAGTGGAAAAGGCTGCTACACCTTTCAAGCCATTTACACGATTACACAAAGTTGCCTAACACATTTACGCTCTTATTTTTTTATCAATAGGTGGTATGAGTAAACCGTACAATGAGCGACCGTTAATGAGGGCAACTAGATCGTGCTCGTAACTTCAAGAATCGTCGAGTTGCAAGTGGAAAAAATAACGAGCGAGGGAACAATGTCCTCGATTGAAGCAGAACAAACTTGTCTGAACCTCCTTACGACACGGAACCTTTGGGGTTCTCAAGACCTGAAACTCTTACCTTTTCCGGCTTAATGATAGAGTAGAAAGTATTTAGTAGCGATCATCGCACATATTTTGCGCACCATGATTACTGGTGGCCACCGCACATGTTAAGCACCAGGAAGACTCGAAGTAGTTCGCACAAACGGCGCATCATGCTCATCTCTCAACCATCGCCCAAGAACAGCACGATCAGACAATGTCTTGTATCCTAAAGGGGTCTTTCTCTGAGAAAGGGTTAGAACAGTAGGTAGTGTAAAGCTGAATAAGCAATTCTGAATAGGTCAGTCAGAGGCTTTTGCGATACGTTTTAGGGGAAGCTTGATGCCTTGATCGCCTTTAATCAACTGCAAAATTTTCCACCTCAACTCAGCCGTTCCTCATTCAAGCAACTCCAAGAACCATTGATGTTTCGGGTGGATTTGAGCTCTAGGTAGCAGCACGATGAATTAACCATGATAAAGCTAGAAGTGGGGCGTCGGAACCCTATTCGTCAGTCTGGCTTACGTGTTCCAGGCATCGTCAATAGCACCGTCACCGTTTCCAACCCATGATCTTTTCTTGCATTTTCATGGCATTGCCAATATAAGCAAGCTTTGTAAATATATCTTCTGCATAACTGCAGCGCTAGCTGAGCGCGTGAGATTTAACAACATTCACTACAAATATTCCAGCCCGAAGTCATCGCCAGTCATGCTTGACGATCCGATTTCGATGGTGATTCGAGATGCACAAGCAGCAATGTCGGTCACCACCTTTCTCTTCTATTTAACAGTATTGACGATACTTAGGCTTCAACGCAACCAAACTGCCTCTGCACTACTACGCCTTCCCGCAGAGCTACGCAGTGAGATCTACCACCACGTCCTCGGTTTCAAGCGGATTCGCGTCGTCCTCAGCAAAGGCCGTGCACACACGTTCACCATCAAAACTCGATGTACGTCCACTGAGCCTCTCGGAACCTGGGAATCTCCCCAGCACCTTCTCGCCTTGACCGGGGTCTGTCGTCAAATACAGCTGGAAACATCACGGCTGATCTTCACGCTGAATGAATTTGATGCCCGGCACTTGTACCGCTTCCAGGACCTTGTTACCGCTCTCACGCCGGCCCAACTCAACGCTATCACGACTCTTCGTGTCCAGGTTCACGACGTGTGTCTGGAGGCAAACTCAAACGAAACAGGCCCGAGGTCGTATATCATCCGTCCTGCGTGTCGGCAGATTCTACACGCTCTTAGCGGTTTAGAGCGCGTATTTGTCCAGGAGTGGACCGAGTGGCGTGAGAATGGATATATGGAGGAGATGGGTTTATCAAGCCAGCTCGCGTGCAAGATCATCAAGATGAATGCTCGAAAGGAAGATATGGATTTGTATGTTGAGGATGTGAGCTATGACGATCCATGTGAAAATCTCGGAGTCAAGGAGGAGAGCGTTTTGATAAGAGGAGGGCGGTGATTCAAGTGCGCATCCTGGGACGAGCACAGCTTGGTTTCGGCTACGCAGAAACCGATCTTGAACAACGATTTGCAGAAGGATGGGCATCCCATATGGTACACGATCGCAATTGAAGAGCAGTGTTGAAGGTAAACGTACGTTAAAGTAGATTTTCTTGCTCAGAGTAATCATATATACTCATTGAGGATGTGCGACAGCCACGATCACAAATCGACGGGGAAACGAATCCTCAAGGCTTCACCGTAACGATAAAATAGCCACGGTACTGGCGTGAAGGCAAGGGTGATGAAACCTAGCACGCTATTCCCCCATCCTAGCCCCAGTGTGTCATACAACGGTGCCGCAGCCAGGACCAGGAAAGCACCGAAAGGAGAGCGGACAAGCAGGTTGGCCGCGAGGGCAGAAGCCGCAGCTTCCGCCCCAAAGGCGTCTACCAGATAGATCTGTCCTGGTATGACGACAAATAGAGATCCAAGACCGACGATGAAGGTCCCCGAAATCGGCACGATCCAGTGGGTATGGTATTGAGCACTCCAGCCGTATAGGAAACAGCCGAGAGGAGTGATGGGGCCCATCCACTTCATCAAGATGAGCCGCTGTTCCGGCTTCACAACGGAGGCGCCCTGCTTCTGTCCGAGGAGCTTGTCACTGAGGATGGAAAATAGTACCAATCCGAGCATCATGCCAATACCGAGGCCGAGGTAGGCTAGACCAGCGGTTCCTGCGTCAAAGTCGTAGACTTCCTGGAAGACAGACGGGAAGGTGGTGAAAAGCAAAAATATGAGCCCGAACATCACACCAGTGTACAGCGACACAAGCAGAACAATGGGCGAGAAGACGAGCATCTTGAGTGGGCGAGTAAAGGCACGAAAGAGCGCTTGGCGGGGTGTCTCCCTCCTTGCACCTTTGGGTACGAGTTTGAGGTTCCCAGTTTCTCTGCGCATTCGATTGGTCTTTCGCCGTAGTAAAACGGCAGCGTTAGTCTCTTTCATGAAGATGACCGTGGCTGCGCAGATGAGCCCAGACTAAAGACGTGATCAGTTAGAGACATAACACGAACACAGCACACCAACGGATGGCCTACCAATATCAGAATGATCCGAAACGTCCAGCGCCAATTGGCATATTGAGAAACAAAGCCTCCAACGATAGGACCAAGAACCTAGATTGTCAGCGTAAAGAACCGTCTTTGGTAGAAGGGAAAACCCACAGGTCCCAAGATTGGCCCCATAGTAAACAATGCCATGGCCCGTCCTCGCTGCTCCTGAGGCGTCATGTCTGCAACTGAACCGCCACCGATACTCATGGGTCCCGAGGCAGCGCAACCACAAAGGAATCGGAAAACAAGGAACATAGCAACATTGGTACTGAAGGTACATCCCACAGTGAACGCCAAGTAGACAAAGTTGCAGAAGTAGTAGATGATAAGGCGACCATACAACTCGGAGAGTGGCGCAAGAACGAGAGGACCGAGGGCGAAGCCAAGCACGTAGAGACTGACTGTCATGGCCTCGACAGTGGGACTTTTGATGTGAAATTCTTCAGCGAGCTGTGGTGCTCCGGGCGCGAACATGGTTGCGGCCAGGTTTCTGTGACAACGAATCAGCCAAGATGTGCTAGTGTTATAGTTGGAATAGCAACTGTAGACCACTTACGCAGTGAGTGAAAACAGGCTCACGATGACTATGTGTAGGTTCTTTTTGGAGGACGACCAGTGAAGGGGATTTTCGGAATCTTCGGGGCTATCCCAATCAACGACATTGGTATTCGTGTACGATTGAGCAAGTGATGAGTCTCTGTCGCTACCAGCAACTGATACGACCATGATGAGTATTTGCCAGGGTGTTTCGTGGGTTACCTTTTATACATTTTCGGACCAAAGGCTGCCAGTTCGCTCTTGGGGTTGAGTTTGAAAGGATGAGAATTGGTCTGCTTTTACAGAGGACTTAAATGCCCAGGCAAGGGTCAACGGACTCTGATACCTCCATTTATGATTAGTATGCTATACCCAATACGGAGATGTGGATTTGACAGGACGGCCAATGGAGCGGAGCATCGGAGCGGAGCACCGGAGCGGGTCACCGGCAAGGAACGAGCCGTGTTGCGGGATTGGTGGACCTGACAGGTTGCCTGACTGATCCAAAATATCGACGAATCTTAGCAACGAGTTTATCACTCCTCGCAACAACATGTCTGATCAAGACGAACTCCGACTCCCTGAATGGGGGCCTGGCAAAACCGCAAAAGGTAGAGCACGCTTGCCTTCCAGCAGGCGTCGGGATCGACCACAGTTTTCCTGCAATCTTTGTAAGCAGAGGAAGTGAGTTTCTCATTCACTCGTCTGTTCTAAGCAAAGGCTGTCCCTAATCTCGATAGGTTGCGATGCGACAGACAGTATCCCTGCGGAGCCTGTGGTCTGCGAGGTCTGGGTCAATCTTGTACATACGTACCGAACGAGTCGCGGCCTGTTGGTGGTGAGCAGCGGGCGCGCACTGTGCAGGATAGGATCCTGCAACTGGAAAGCTTGGTGGTTGATTTGATGCAGAAAACATCAGAAAGTCACGCTGGCCAGGAGCTTTTGGTCATTCCGGGACGGTCAAGCACCACGGGTCACTTGGATGATGCTACTAAAACTGCAGGTTTTGCCTCACCTCTCTCTGACTCCGGCAGCATGCAGTTGACTGGTTCGGGGGCGAGCTATGTCAATGGTTCCCACTGGGCCGCTATCCTCGAAGAAATTGTAGAGCTCAAAGACTATTTCGACAAGGAGGAAGAGTCTCCAGCGATCGATCGGCCCTCTGAGTCCTCTTTTCCGGACTGGACTGGTCCACAGCTGCTGTATGGCTGCAGAATGCTCGCAACCAAAGAAGAGATGCTGGCAGCGGTTCCTACGCGACAGGTTGTGGATCGGTTGGTGTCGCGTTACTTCAGTTCGTTCGAAATGTCCCCAGGTTAGTGTGATGTAATATCGACTGTGTTGATAACTGACTCCCGCAACCAAGCCGTCCTGCACAGTGTTCAGTTTCTGGAGGAGGTATTGACGTCCTTTTGCCCAGCTAGCTCATCTTTCGCTGACAGGTTCCAAGTACGAAGACTTCTGGAGAGATCCATCAGAAACGCCAGTCATATGGCTTGGTCTGTTGTTTACCATCATGTGTCTCGCAGCTCAGTTCCAGAAGTTCAGATTAGACCCCTGCTCCCAAACCCCAACAAACCAATCGTTGGAACAGGACCTTCAGAATATGGTAGAAACTTTCAGGCGAAACATCGTGCAATGTCTTATTCTAGGGAACTACGCAAAAGGGGGTCCTTATGTGCTGGAGACGCTCATGCTATACATCGCCGTTGAGCTGCTATCCCGCAATGATGCCGAAATGGGTGTTTGTATTCTCTTGGGCACCATAGTTCAGCTTGCGATGCATATGGGGTATCACAGAGACCCAAAGCACTTCAAATCGATGTCTGCCTTTACGGGAGAGATGCGAAAACGAGTCTGGGCAACCATCGTCGAACTTGACATTGGCATTTCTACCCAGATGGGTCTCCCGCGGTTGATCAAACAATGGCAAACCGACACAACGGAGCCTTTGAACCTGCAAGACAGTGATTTCAACAAGACAACGACAGACATGCCACCATGCCGACCAGAGACCGATCTCACACCGATGCTGTACCGCCTGGTAAAGGCCAGGTTCATGGCAACTATTGGCTCTATATGGGACTTTGCAACCGACATCAGGTCATATGCCTACGACGATGTGATGAAGATGGACAAGAAGCTCCAAGAAACGTACATCTCCATTCCCACATGCCTCAAGTGGCGCTCAATGGCCCTTTGCATTCTGGACTCTCCACAAATCATTATGCAAAAGATGTTTCTAGAGATAATGTTCCACAGAGCCAAAATAGTGCTACATCGGAAGTATTTGCACTGTTCGCCAATGATGACGCAGTATGGATACTCCCAACAAGCATGTTTGGACGCGGCGCTCAAACTTCTCGACTATCAACATGTGCTCCAAGAAGAAACACGACCGTTTTGCCAACTATACCAGGAACGGTGGAGAGTCTCATCTCTGGTCAACCATGACTTTCTTCTCGCAACTAGCATTCTTTGCCTCTACTTGCAGCATGTTGATGGTGTGGTAAACGAGAGCGTCGAAGCATCGATGGTTGAAGGCATCTGGGCATCCCTCAAGCGATCGTACGATATATGGCTTGACTCAAGTAGTTCTTCAAAGGAGGCACAGAAGGCTGTCAAAGCTCTGAGTATAGTTCTCGGGAGCCACAACGCTTGTGGTGAGAGTTCAAACGTCGAAACGAACGCACCGCAATCAACATCCCATGGTATCGATACAAGCTATTATAATCACAGTAAGTGGCCAGTTATGCTATAATTAGGGAGTTGTTTGAATCCGGTAAGATGAGACTAATGTGCGTGGCTTCAGGCAGTTCTACCGAGTTCGGTATTCAGTTCCCCATTCTCGACGAGGCAGTCTTGACGGACTGGACATCTCCGGCCATCGAACCGCCTGGCAGTCTCCAAATCGCGACGCCTGCCTCGGATGTTGGCTGGCAGATGTGGGATGGTAAGCTGAATTGGTGTTGCAGCAAGTCACCAGCGATGTTAATACAAGCCAGCAGTGGACACTCTGGACACCCTACAGCAGCCTTGGGAGGAGATTCCGTAATGTCGTGATGAGTGGTGTTTGACTGGAGCTGTGGTTGTGTCTTGCCTCTGTCAAATTGATATTTGAGTTGGAACATGGCTGAATGATGACTTTTTATGAGGCAGGTTGATTCTTTTTTGAAGGACCAAATTTCCAGGGCTCATGATTGAACAACGTTCGCTAATGAAATGACTACCGAGAATCAGACCCTCCAAGACCTCATCCTCCGCCTGGAGAAGTACGGGTTGGGACGCATCTCCAGCCCTCAATTCCGGGACATTCGCCGATTGGAACCGAGTTCATCCATCATCAGAATCAAACACCGTAATAGACTGGAAATCATGCTTATGGTGAATGTTGACAAAGTCTCAGTCCATCATTCTGGCCGTCATCCAGGATCTTGCTCTCGGGCTTGAAGCCAGCTTGCCACACAACATACACATACCATCCTCGCAGCTCTGGTTGGCCAAATGTAGCGAACTCAACTTATTTCACGATTTTGTGCTGATTGAGCTCGAGTGAGGGTCGATGAGACTAGCCACATTTGGGATTAGTGGCTTGGCACAGCGTTACCGTCCTTCGCGACTCGCCTTCCCTCCACCTGACTCGCCTCCTCTCCACCTGCACGCGACACTCGGTAGCCTATCGATCTACAGCAAAGAGAAACAGCGCAGCTTGGCAAGACTGCTCGATCAACATGCAGGTAAGGGTCATGACGAGCGGCAGTCCCCACCAGCTAATTCGTTCAAGTTTGCTTTGAGTGGGCATGTCGCCGCACAAAACAAGACCAGCCAGCCTCCTAGAGCGAACCAATCACAAGCAGCAGCTTGACCCAGCAGAGGCAAAATTCGCGGACATGGAGAAGACATCAAATACAACAGAGCAGGCGAATGAGGCGGCGAAGAAGAGGATCTACAACCTCGAAAAGCGCGTCTGGCACGTACCGTTGTCCTAAGCGCATACCAGGGCATTCATGGCGATGCCTTCAGTGCGGAGGAGATGCAGCTAGCTGTTAAGGAGCCGGGCTGGGACGTAAAAGCACCATTGAAAGACGTGCAATTGGGGGCCTCTAATGACGCATACACGATCCTCCATTCTATCCGTAGGATTCAGCAGGACTTGATTGACGCGAACGAAAGGAACAAAGGACTAAGCAATGCGCTCGAGGTAACTACAACTGCCAAGGCAGACGTGGACACCATTATCGGCAAACACATATGCAACCTTATGGTCGTCTTCCGCATGAATGCCAGCTTAGCCGACAAACTCGAAGCCAGCTTGTTGGAAGCCAAGCGCAACTTACCATTTAGTAAGTAGTTGCTCTCCGACGGCATCATATAACGGAGCACACAAGCGGTCATATCATCAGCCAAAGTTTATAGAAAGGGTCACAGTCATTCATGAATATGATCATCCTGAACAAAGTATGCTTTTTCTCTGCATCCTTATGGTCTTATGAAGTATAGCCATGAATAGAAAGAATTGTCCCAAATGATCACTCAGTACTCATCGAAGAGAACTAAAATAAGAAAATGTACGCCGCATTCCGATCTGCATAAAAGTGATCCCCACCAAGTGAAGCCTCCAAAGCCTGAACCTGTAGATGAGGACCAGATAAAGTATGTGTCAAAGACACGGATTCGTAGATGTGGTAACATCAAAACTCAGAGCCTACCCAAGATATTTACACGTCGGTCATCTTGGCGTCTGCAATGCGGCCTCTAGCCTGCCATTCCTTGAGCTCCTTGACCAAGAGCAGAACTCGACGCAGTGCCTCATGCCCCTGGTAACCCGTCTCATGCTGTTCGACAACCACCGAAGGCTTTGGGACCTTGACCACTTTCGATTCCCAGGCTGTCCAATCGGGATCCGAAAACATCCCCTTAGGGTCGGTTTGCGGCAAAGACTGATACACATTCTGGGCTCTGCCCCGAATGTTCTTCAGCAGTTCGACGGGCGGGGGCTGTTGAGCCTCGGTGTCGTACTTGAGGAGCACGGCCATGTCCGATGCAATAGTCGCCGAGACGTCGTTTCCTAGATCGTACCATTGGCGGAACGTATCTGCCCTGTCGATGTCTTCGAGGGATCGGAAGCGAGGGGCGTTTCTCACTTGAGGGCTAGATGACGTGTCGTGCACGGGTTTGACGCGTTTGTTGATGCGTTCAAGCTCGCCAGACGCCGGCCTCTTCAGTTCGTCAGAGCGCGCAGCAGGGTTTGATTTCCTTGACGATCCAGACGGATTGTGCCTCTGGCTTTTGATAGTACTGCGAGCCGAAGCCTTTGGCTGCTTCGGCTTCGGTGGCGGCTTTACTATATCACCTGGGTCACCGAACTTCTCGATCCAGATTGGCAAGGCCTTTGTTTGCCAGTTTCCCCCACCATCGAGAAAAATCAACGCTTGGGTCTAGGATGAAGCGCTTCGTACTGCTATTACAATTGTCTAGATGATAACTGCTTAGCAACGACCTACCTTGGATGCGAACTAAGAAGCCTGACTCTTGATAAGTTGAAATTCCAGGGGTCAATGTAGCAAAGGTTTGCAACAGCTCGACAACTACATCCTTGATCAGTGTAAGAGTCTTGAACTCGAGGTCCTGGCAGTATACGCCTAGCATACTCTTTGGTAGATTCAGATTGGGTGATTTTGTGGATTGTAGGAGCCACAAGAATGTTTCGGGGGTTATTTTCGGGGGTCAGCCTACTTCCCTCTTTTGCGCTTGACTGAGAGTTTGAGCTGTAGTAGATGTAGTTTCTTGAGCTCAACAAGTAGAATTGGGTAAATCTTTGAGGAAGTGACCTCTATAATTACATCTCAAACATCGTTTGATTTCGCCATAAATCTCACTATATTATAATTCCTTTCTCCGTTACTTTCTACAGTCTTTAGGCTCTGTTTTTGATACTCCAGTTCAGAATATACATATTTCTTGAACTCAACAACTAATTTAGCCTATTTATCGGAGTGACGTAGGTTATTAATAGGTAGGAATGAAGAGGGGAAGAAGGAGAGTAAGAATTGATCATTTATCTATCTTAGCAGCACTAGCGTGCCAGAAACTTGGTGAATCAAACTTCTCTCACCAGGCCCAACTGCTAGCTGTCACACGCCAGAAACCAGCAACTTCTCGCAAATCTTATCTGCTGGGTTTCGTCAGCAAAGACTCGCTCAACCTTATTGTTGGCCTACGGTCCTATTGATCAGCAGGCTGCGTGAATGGAGTGGTCGGATTGACTATGATGAGTGTGGAAGGCTTGTTCGGGAAAGCTATTCGAGCGCTGGTTCCAGGGTGACGTAATGCCTTGAAGTTTGGGATGCTGCTTACAGTCACTTGTGCTAGTGTGAGTGAGATGCTGTATAGAGAGGCGGGGCCGAGTAAGGTGGAATAACGTGCAGAAATGATTGTATTTTGCTTGGCCTTTTATGCCGCTATAGATACATTACGTGCAACACCCCACAGCCACGCGCTACTACGGTTCTTTACGAGTCACTCCTCTACCTACATATTGTAACTATGAAACGATACGGAGGTCCCTAAGGTAGTGTGATGGAAAGGAAAGAGGATAAATAGCGAAACGTAGGACGAAATGTACTCTGTACCTCTAGCATGGCTCCTGGACAACTTGATCACTCGCAGGATTGTATTTCGGGGAAGGGTGACATTCTATAGAGTCTAACATGGTAAAAGTAGAGCCAAGATAAAAAACTCACGTGTGCTATGCCAGATCCATCATTGTGTAACAGTCATTACACAGCAAATCGAGTAGATATGCAGATGAATGTACAATGTCTATAAACACCTCGTAAAGAGCTGTAAACAGCAGAATGCAGAAACCATCTGTTGAAGTCTCTATACTTTTGTCCCAGTGAATTTGGTCTACTAGTGCGGATAGAGGTAAGGTCCCGGCTTGCTACATTCACTATCAGTTACATTCTACGTCACCATTGGAAATCTATCCCCACTTCTTTAGTCAGCACAGTTAACCTCGCGTGCGCAACGGCCGGCTATGGCGAGACCGGAGATGAAGACATCGCAGACAGACCAGACGTCGCGAAGAATGGCTTCTGCATCTTTTGGCGGTCGACGAAAGGCCGAAGCCCAAAAGGCCTCAGCAAGCAGCGAAGGAGCGACGCGACACTTTTATGAAAACCAGAAAGGCAGACTGGCAGTCCTCACCTCGGATGATACGCGTAGTAGGAATCCTAGAGCAGCATCTAGGCAAAGGCCGATTCGCCAATGAGCATATCAAGAAAGAGACCAGCCAGAAAGCGGAGTCGAATATACAACAGGAGCAACGTACACAGGCCATCTTATTCTCTGAGATTCTATGCACTCTTGACATGACAGAAATAGCCCTGACGGCTAAAGGATTCTGTTGTCTGCGGTTTGATGGATGGGTCAACCCAAAGCCGCGAGAAACAGCCTAGGATCTCTTCTTGACGAATGACCAGTACGACGTTCTCTTGATGACAAACAGGTCAGGTGTGGTTGGCCTCAACCTTCCAGTGGCTTTGGTCGTCTTGCATATAATGTCATGGGTCTTGGCATGTATATATGGCATGAATCACGTAGCTAATTCTCTTACCTTAGCTAGTTCTCTCACCTACACACATTATACTAACACACACCTACCATCCATGACTTGTTGCATTACAGCTTTGTTCTTCCTACTCTCACCCTGAACCCTCTATCTAAGACCTTGGTGCAGTGCGACTGGCGACTGTTGAAAGGAGTTTGGAGAGATCCAAGCCTTCGATCCCAGCTAAGGTATGTGGAAGGTTTGCCATGAGAGCCCCGTTCTCCATGTCTCCGCGCTGGCATTCCTGCTTTGCGTTGATAGCCTGACACCGTAGCTGCATGTAGAAAAGGTGGTGGTCGGTATCGGTTTGATGTTGTAACTCTTCCAGGTTGCCAACTTCGTGCTTCATGTTGCTCTGGAACGGAGTGTGTGCTTCTCGCCACAACTCCAGGGCATGCCAGTCGGCTAACCCAGCACTGGGGCATTGGCCTGGCGGAGCTACGTTAAAACCTCCGTAGCAAATGTAAGAGTTGGTGCAACGCGTAAAGGCCCGCTCGCCGAGCTCGACTTCATCCTTTCCAGCGAAGAAGCAGATGGCGTAGGTGCGAAGCCGGTACCCTCTATACGGAGACACGACATCAAGAGCGGCCTCAACCAACGACACCAGCCAGGCGCATGACTGCTTCCTCATGTACTGAGCATCGCATTCCAAGATGCTCTCGGCATATCCGATGTAACAGCGTGGTACTGGGTGCGGCGTTTCCCACTCTTCCCGCGGCATAGCTTCACACATAAGCTCAATCGCACGGATCCATGTGAACAATTGTCGGACATGCTTGAGCTTGCCGTCAAGATAGTACGGTTCGACGACATTCGATTCGGCGACATCACTATGTGCACTGTCGATCAACAGGACGCTATGGCGGTCGCCATTGGCGTACTTTCGCAGAATGTTGCAGAGCGCCATATAGTCTTGCGGGCTAGGTGCTTCTCCGTCTTCGCTCGTCAGCATTCGAGCGTACAGGGCTGGGGCACTTTTGGCTTCGCTCTGTTTGATCCAATCGTGTTGTTGGTCTGCGAGAAGGCCTGGTACATCGTGGTAGTATTGACGAATCTCTTCGTCATGCTTTTTGAGATCCTTGTGTGCCAAAGACCCATCCAAGAGAGCCTCGAGTATGGTTCTGGGTACGCTGGCAAAAAGCTTACAAAGTGACAGCTGCTGTTGGACGTTGTTGTTGGCGTTGGTGATGTTGGGGACTCGCTCTTCGCTGAAGATGGCGTCAATCAGTGATACATAGCTTCGTCCCAGAGCGCTTGAGTAATTGACTCGCGGGAACCGAGCGAGGTTCTCTGCTTGCTGCTGCGCGTGATTCGGGATGGGTAGGTGAACCAGGTCGCTTTCATCAATGCCCTCGGCATCATCTATGCCCTCACCATCGCCTGACCTGTCGTCTTGACCACTTGAAAACTATCAGTATGTTCAAATGCTACCTTCTGTGCTTTACTTACACTTGAGTCTCATCAAAGCGCTCCCCGAAGTCGTAGACCCTCTCTCGATTGCCTAAATCGTCTTCGGCACGCTTTCGCTTGCCTGCTTCTCTGAATGTGCATGAGGCTAGGGAACTCGAGGTGTCGCAATCGGCCATCTCAATATCCATGATTGACATGATTTTGGCAGATGGCGATTATATAGAAGAAGATAATGTGCGTCAGGGAGAATGTGTAGAAGTGAGGCTAGCGGATGTATGTCGACTACCAGGCTAGTTCAGGCTGCATGAAGATTTCACCGCTACCTATTCTGCTTTCACTCTTATCTATTCTACTTTCCCCTCGCCTATAGCCTGCTTTAGCCCTTTGTGCAGGCATTGATGCGCCTTCTCGTTTAATGATGACGACACAAACTTTTTTATTACCTCTCATTTTTCTCTCCACCCTGCTTTCGCTTCTCCCACCACGCCTTTTTCCTCCCCCCGAGACACCAATCGAGCAACCAGCATGGCTGATCACATGGAAGAGGCCGTAGCCCAAGCCATCTATCGCATGAATTTGATCAAAGCCGAGCGCTCAGCCCGTTGTGACGAATCAGAAACGCTCAAGCTTATCCACGAGCTCTCGCAGCTCTGTCTACAAAGTCAAAAGGAGCACCACATCTTAGTGGAGTTGGCCGAGCAGCTTGGAGGTAAGAAGCTTGATGACCGGAAGCATTCAGCAGCTGATTCATTTAGGTTTAATTCGAGTGGACAGGTCGACAATCGCAGCACAAGATGAGACCATCCTGTCTCTGAGAGCAAAGCAAGCACAGTCTGATATAACAATTACCAGTCTCTGCTCCACCGTTAGCGAGAAGACTGTTTTACTCCATAGTACCCAACAGCAACTTGACGAATCACGCATCGCTCTCGAAATTGAACGAAGGAAGTTTCGACGTTTCCAAGATGATCTCGGAGCATTCATCGCTGCCCGATCGTCTCAGTCACAGCCTGAGTCTGTCAACGCTTGTCCCCAGACTGGTATTGTCCTAGAAGATGAATTGAACCCAACAAGCGTGGCGACTGTCGACGAGTCAACCCAAGTTTTGCTGGACGTAGAGAGATCCCAACACTCGATATCGCCAACACCCTCGACTACTTCAACATCACAGCTCAACCGAGGCTTTGTCTCTGCCCCAATTCTCGCTACTCGCAACAACCTACTGTCTATTCCCGCCACTGCTTCCGCGTTGACTGGACTCCCAATCGTCTTGTGCATCTCAAGCAACGTATACAAACCTCTTGATGCCTTTCAAGCCACTATTCGCAACAGCATTATCGACTCACTCAAGACATATGTTGAGTCCAGGGCAGAAGACTTTCGAAGGGCTGTAAGGAAAGCAAACACAAAATGTCTTAACCAGCGGATCTACCGTTCAAGCACGAAGACTAACCTACCTGGTCCTGTCGCTTGCTCTCTGTGTGTGCAACGGGAGAGAATCTGTGCAACTGTAGTTGCGAAAACGGAAGGTGTGGGTCTTTGCGTGTTTCCTCGTGCAGCAATTACAGATCAGAGCAGCCAAGATGACGTCTCCATGTGGGTGCCTTAGTGAGCGTGTCGTACGATTTGGCGTGTCCAATTTTTCTTTGTCTTTTCGGAGTGTTCTTCAAGCTTAGGAGTAGCGCCGGTAGTGGTTGAACCCACTTGTAAGCCAGCGTTGTTTGTATTGGAATTTCCGAAGAAAGTAAATCAATCAAGGATGATCCCGGAGTATCGATTGAAGATAAATACAATGGTATACCTTACGCTTTGCCGCTGTATCATCTTGTTCCGAAGTTCTGCTGCCTCTGCCTGTCAAAATATTGAAGTTAAGGCAGATCAATGCCGCGCTGCGCCTCCGATAGTAATTCAAGATGGCCTGGATCCGCCATCCAATCTGAATGTGGGCTCGTTCCTGCTCCCGCACACTCTGGTCTACTCTAGCAGGAAAATTCTTCCATGCCCTAGCCTAGCCATGTAGGGCTCGGTGTCTTGCATTCTTGAGTATTGCGAGTGCTATGAGTAGAGCGAATACTTGCCTGCGGTGTTAGTATCAGCTTGTATGATCATCGAAATCACTCATGCTTGTACTCTCAGAGGCATCGTTTACCAACAAACAGACAAAAGTCATGACTCGGAAAGTACGGCTGACGACAAAACCATTATGAGCAAGCCGAACATCACAGATCTCCCATGTCATGTGATTTTGCGATGGGAAGCAAAATCCGCTGTATGGGCTGGACAGATGTCTTGATGTGCTGGGCTCGAATGAATGCCCGGATGGGTTCTCGCAAACGGTTGGCAACTTCCATTGTTATTCTCCTCAACATCTCGCTGACGGATACCAGGCTATACATGACATTCCTCAACACCGTGGAAGTGTGTTTTGAAGACTTCGAATACTCTGTACGCGTCTATCAAGACTGACATTGGTTATCACGGGATTCTACCAGCACTGCTTCCTGACCGATTATTGTCTCACTTCAGCGACTAACGCAGCGATTCTCAGCCATTGATTATGATGTGAACTGCAGAGTAGATTATCTTTGGTTAATCTCTTTGCACTACATATCGCAAATCAAATGTTAGTGTAGCTGTCACGCCCTTCGTTCTTTTGAAGGTAGAGCATACTACTGAAGGTTCTGTATGCTCCATGGACATAGTTTTCATGATTGGTAAAGGCTAGTGGATATGAAACTGGTGAAATCATTCTATCTCGAGATCGATAGCCTTGGTCGACGCCAGCTCCGCTCATTTGTACTCTGGCATGTAGTAGGCGCTCTACTACATTGCAGAAGACTCCCGACCACTCCAAGCATATCTATTTCCCATCTTTGTTGTAAGTCTAATGTCTTCTCCTTACTATGGCTGACATCCCTGCGGCGGTTACGTATGATCAAGGATAGCGGCTGCATGTTGGCGCTTCGAGAACGTCCTGGGTTTGGTTTCGCTCGTGGAATTTCATGTGAATTGCGGCCTCAGGTGAGTTTTCGGGAACATGGTTTCACGGTTTCGACAGAGGGAAGGGGAAATCCAAACTGAACAGCGAAAGATCTCGACACCTCTGGACAAGTGTGGAGATATTTTGACTTCTGCGGCAGCACGCCTTTCCGGATACGATGATATTGATATGCATCTAATGCGGCACTCAGATCTCACAGTAGGCTCCAGACCATGAGATGTAATGAGTTGGACGGAATTATCAGCCAAAGCTTGTGCTATGAGTGCGCCTCAGCGATATGTAACCATTCAAGAAGCAGAATATTGGGGCGTGGGTGGACTGTAACGTGTTCTAGCAGAGTAGAATGACCACTGTAAGCTCATCACACACAATCCAAGTCATTGGCTTCCAAGCGTGGAACACAAAGAAAGAGTAGTTGTCAACCAAGAATTCTTGTCACAGTGGATGCATACGAGAAGGGCGCAGAAACATCGTGGATATGAATTCGCACACTCGTACTGTTGGGATATTCAAACCCGCATCCAAGCCTCGTGGTTATGTTCGAACCATCCAAAAAATAGACATGCTCATAGGGAGCAGAGGCCGGAAAGCTATGTTCTTTTCAACTCGACTCACTCCTAGAATCCGCATGATCCACTCATTCCTCCATCTCATCACCGCTTTGCTCCAAGTCTACGATGATGGCAACGCTCTGGGCCTCGAGCAAAGTCTCGCGTACTCTGTCGGGCGTGTCCGCATCACGAAACAGACTTGGAAGAATCTTCTGTTTCTTCTTTGGGGGCTGACTGTCGCTCTCGCTGCTCTCGCTAGAGTCGTTGTTGGTGCGGTTGTTGGGGATAATCTTGGGAACCGGAATAGCCTGGCCGGTCACCATGACCCATTCGGTGTAGAATGGGTCAATCCAAGCGCTGACTCGCAAGGTTCGTGCGAATTTCAACATGCCTTCCACAATGCGAATCGGAACAGGCATAGTGAATCCCGCGGCCTCCTGGATGTCGCGGCCCATTGCCTGGAGGACACTGTCGTTGACCACGTCGTGTCGCGTGAAAGCAGCCGCGCGCCGAGCCGTTGCCTCGGGACTAGACGAGGCCATGTCGTCCTCGGTGTCCGCTGTCAACCCTTTCTTGACGAGCGACTCTCGCACAGCATCCTTGTTATGCTTCAACCAATGCTCCAAGGCCTTTGCCTTCCACTCTCTCCCGCCTCCGAACTCTGTAGTGTCCACATCGATGTCGCTTTCTGCAACAACGCAGAACTTGTCTTTGATCAGACATGCAAATTGCACCTTGTGCTTGTAAGTTGGCTTGTCGGTGCCAGTCCTGTTAACGTTTTTTCGGTCCAGGCGCCAGACAGCGTAGACATCACAGACGTCTTTCAGAAACGCTTTGCGGGCATTGAGGGTTTGCGGAATCTCGGTTTTGGCGACGGGGCCCATGTAGTCGCCTTGCCATTCCATGGCATCGGTCTAGTAGTTTTAGCTATTTGTCGCCACGAGCAGATATGTACTCGTTACCATAATAGACACGGGCTGCGAAAAGACCGCGAGGGGGGTGGGGTGATAGAATGGAATGAACTCGCGGGAGTCGGTATTGTATCGTATTTGAGATGTGCTGTGGCGGGGTTGTTTTGAAAATCCGGGAGTGAGACGGCGGGCATTTTCACCTAATTAATGGCAAAAGGTCGACGTTTGAGGTTCTCTTACTTAGCGACGATTGGTCTGGGTGGCGATTACTGTTTCACCGAAGCGAGGTGTCGAGGTTGGAGTGAAAGAACAACAAACGTGACGTATATAGCAAGGTCCAAACGCCAAAGCTAGCGCTGCTTTTCATGCGTACTTTAAACTGTCTCATACATACACCTTCTTGCTACAATCATACGCCAAAATAAGGTTCTTCGGACAACTAATAAACTACAAGCGGAAAAAGGCCGTTAGGTTTAAGGACACAACCCCGGTGAT
Source organism: Dothidotthia symphoricarpi CBS 119687 (assembly GCF_010015815.1). Classification (NCBI taxonomy): domain Eukaryota; kingdom Fungi; phylum Ascomycota; class Dothideomycetes; order Pleosporales; family Dothidotthiaceae; genus Dothidotthia; species Dothidotthia symphoricarpi. The sequence goes on from NW_022985011.1 coordinate 747,754, forward strand.
CACAATGGAGACTTGGTCGCGCATCTTTCGAGAAACTGGCCGAATGTGAGGATCATTGCTGATATTCGACATCACCGCTGTAGGAGAAGCCGCTGGCGACGATCCGATGCACGATCCGATGCAACTCGCGTTCGATCTCATAGTCGAGGGGAAAAACAAAAGGTCCGCGGCGACCGCGGGTCCTACGTCCACCAACACGACCCCCGAGGCCGTTAACTTGCCATTCTTTGGTCATCATGCCCGGCCATTTCAGCTCATTGATGAAGACTACGAGAATGGTGGAATTGGGGTGCTGCTAGCCTTGGAGATGGAGATGAACAAGAAGCTTGTCGCTCTTGGTAAGTTTCCCGCTCTACGACAACCGTTGCATCATTTTTTACTCATAGGTAGCGTTTCTTGCGACGCGCGAGAGGATCGCATACAAGCCCCACCTCGTTCTGTTACCGTTAAGCCTCGTGACTCTCTGGGCGACTGAGTAGAACATGAGGCTGAAGTCACCTGTCAACGTCTGCACTTACCGTGAGTCCCCAGCCGTGCGCCCGGTGGCCAGATTTTGCTGACGTGGTTGATAAGTAAGGCGGAGTACACGATGGAGGAACTCGAAGAGTTCGACGTCGTCATAGCCACATACGAGAAGCTCCGCTACGAAAACATGACTCTGCAGCGAAACAGACAGAGATTCTTCGCCAATTTCGAAGATCCTCAATTTCACGACAAGCCTAGTCGGTGTGACAGCGTCCTACCTGTGATCGAATGGCACGTGGTAGTGCTAGACGAGGCGCACAGGATCGCGAACTCGAGTTCCGACACGTTCGAGGCCGCCAACCGACTGCAGGCCGTACACAAACTCCCAATGACGGGCACGCCGTTTCAGAACGAGTACACCGATATCCAGAGCATCATGCGCTTCTTGCGCGTCTTTCCGTAGTCAGACAGTGGTTTCTTCAAGAGCGTAAGTGACTCGAGTGTGGTGATATGAGACTACGGGGACTTTCATGTAACAGCACTTCGTTTTCCCGATGAAAGGTGATACGGCAGCCGCAGAACTGGCCGAGGACATCAACGCCATTCTCGCCTTATCCCTCCAAGCCTTCACTATCCGCATGAAGACGACCGACAGCTTCAATGGAAAGTCCGTCGCCCAGTACCAGCCGGGCAAGAACTGGCTGGCTCATCATGAAGTCACTGACGCTGAGAGAGAGGTCCAGGATCGGACCACGAGTCTTTGGGACATGACCGCACGGCAGATGAACAAGAACAAAGACGAACAAGACGGAAAGAGCGAGACTGGAAAACCTTTCAAAGACACCGTCACAGCACGGCTGTTTCTGGCGCACCCAATGTGCCGTAAATACCGGTACGGAGAATTTGGCGATGAGGACTTCGCCATCACGCCGACAGACGCCGGACTCTCTGCCGAGAAGATGGCAGAGCTCGCTGCCGAGAAGATGGCAGAGCTCGCTGCCAAATTCAACACAAGTGAGGCACAAGTGCTGAAGAGCACAGCAAAGACCAACCGCGCGTATGTGCAGGAATGCACCAAGAAAGCCTGGGTCTGCTCCTCCCGCATGGTGGCATTCGTCAATGTTGTCAAGAGTCATCGCAGGAACTTCAACGAGGGTGCAATCTTGGTCTTTGCAGAGTTCTTGTCTGCGCTGGACGTTGCAGAGAATGCACTCAAAGAGGCGTTCCAAGGACGAGAAGCTCTCCGAGTTGCCAGGTTTGATGGAACGGTAGCATTGAAGAAGTGCACGGAAATTGTCAAGGACTTTGAAGAGGGCAAGTTCGATATCATGTTCATAACCAGCCGAAGCGGTGGTGTCGGACTGACCCTGATCAAAGCAAATGGGATCGTACACCTTATACCTACCTGTAACCCACGTCTGTGGGACCAATGGTCTAACCGATCTATCCGCATTGGGCAGACTCAAGACGTCCAGATGTACCACGTGTACGCTGACAGCAGCATCGAGCAGAGAATATTCCTGAAGCAACGCCAGAAATCCCGCAAGGCTTCCAAAGTCGTCGACCCCGACGTGACTCTGCAGCGCGAAATGGGAGGAAATGCCTCGTGGGACTTTGATCAGTTCAGATAGGCTGTAAGCATCACCAATACTTGAACGAACACACTGTACTCATACTTTCTCTAGATGTCCATCGCGGGCGGCGCCGCCGTGGAGCACTCCCATCAACAGATATCGGCAGAGGTCCAGGATCGCTCTCAGTACTATTCCGCTTTCTACGACGATGACGATATGTTTGCCGCCGACGAAGATCTTTTTGACGACAACGGTCAACTTCATGCAGTCAACTGGCATCCGGCGCTTCCGCCTCACGAGGAGGACATGGAGGTGAACGAGAACGTCGTATACGGCATGCCCGAAGAAGGAGACGACTTAGAAGACGAAGAGACATTAGATGGAGAGTCACTTATGCCCCACATGTCGACATGTCGCAAGCAATAATGGCCAGGCTCGAGGTTGTTTGAGATACCGGGGATGAAGCTGCGTCGTACTGAGCACACAAGATATTCGAGTTACGGGATTGATTGCTCTAAATCAGTCAGGTTGGGCATGTACTAGCGAAGAACGAAGCAAACAAGTTCTACACATAGTTTACATGTAGTTGTCCAGCTGTTGCAAAGATTTGCTACACCTCAGTTACTGATAAATGGACTAATGTTCGTCGGAGGAAGAAGCGGACGTACAAGACCGAAGACGGATCATTGATGAAATGGGTTGAAGAATGTACATTTACACAAGTAATATTGCATAGTCTAGATAATATATTTTCGCACCCCCATTACTACCGAGTGGGCCGCTTGATTGACTGATTGCCCTTGCTGATTCGTACCACGGTAAATCTGTGCAATGGTGAACCACTCTTGCTTCGCATTCCGTTGCCTTGATAATATGTGAACCTGACGTACGTTACTTCAAAGGGAGCAGGTCTGTCCCATACAACATGTCTATAGTTACTCTTCGTCACAACCGCAACCGAGCCCCTCGAGACGGAACTGGGCATGGCAAACGCCTTCCGTGCGTTAGAGCACCATCTCCAGGTACAATCTGAATGTTTGAGCATGTCTCCTCTCATCACCAAAACATACATACTAACTCGACCTTCGTCAGATATTATCGCATGTTCGGACACGCACTGCTGTGATTCTACGTTGGCAATCTTGTCGCATAGCCTTCGTACGAGAGAAGCCTAATGGTCTCACATCCACATTCTGTGCTACACCTCGTCGGCCTCTCCAGATAGGCGATGATGGTGATGCAGAAGTGCAGGATGCTCGAGAGACAACCCAGATTCTCAGAGCATTTAATGGAACTGAACATCGTGAAAGGTGATGATGAACCGATGGATAGATTGGCTATAAAGAATCCCACCGCAAATTTCAAGCCTCACACGATACATTTCATGGTCCAGATCAAGTAGAAACAGATGGTGGGCAGATTGCACGCCCATTCCACGCTCCACGCTCTTAGTCCTCCTCGATAGGTTCGCTCCAGGGTATTAGGATTGCAGAACCATATATCCCATAGCAGCTACTACTACTATATGTGTTCTAAAATTGGCTTAGTATTGTTGCTAAAAGATATAGAAGAAGCAAGGGCGGCTGTCGGAGAAGGGACAGGTTGAGTCGGGAACTCACCAAAGGCAGAGCGAGCGGTCAGAGTCGACTCAGTGGCCATAACCATGTTGACCGGGGCTGACTCGTCCGCGGCGTCTGGAGTCTGGGTGCTGGCTGTTGTCGTAGTTACGTGGGTTGGGGCAGTGGTCTGCGTGCTGGCCTCAACATACAAAGGGCGTGACTGAAGCGGTAGTGCAGCGATGAAGGCTTTGGTGCTATCTGCGAACGCTCTGTCTGGGACTTTGTGCGGAAGGTCTTCGGATCGAGCAGAGAGTTGGCGGCCGAGTTGCACTCTCATGTTGGGTGGCAGAAAGCTGAGGAGGTGTTCATCGTCAGCGTTTTCGAGATCGTCCACCATTGAATCAGGCAGGAAGCACAACTTGGCGTTTTCTTCGAGCTGTTCCTCCAAGGATTTGTAAGCGGCAAGCTTGTCGTCGAAGGCCTGGCGTTGACGTTCTCGCACCCGTGGGTCGGGAAGGCTCTCGAGTCTGGCGCTGGCTGACTTGTACTTTTCAGAATCTCGGATTGCCCAATTGTACTTGCTGGTCTTGCCATGGTGAACGGTCGTATCGCCACTGTCTGGTCTAGGCGGTGCTTGGGGAAGAGATTGGCGGACAGATTGCGCGAGCGTGTGATGCTCGGTTGGGGCTTGCATAGATTAGCACAGTAATCTATACTCTCGTATATAGGGTTGTACACGCCTTCAGCCTGCAGCGGTAACCTCGTATCTTCGGCATAGGGTTCCATAGTCAATGTTGAATGTGGGGTGAGGGGCGGAGCTGGACGGCAGTAACGTGCGAAATTCGACGTCTGTGGAGAGGTGAGTGTGTGTCCGCACGCCCCAAAGCAGAGTTTAAACGAGGGAGGAAAGGCGGGGAAATGTGATCAGGTGATGATTAGGGAAAGAGTGAACGTGAGTGGAATGCGGCCACCACATCCTGCAGGTGTGCTCTTCCCGCTTTCACGTTTGGAAGCTGCGCTCGTTAAAACTTGAACTTGGCTTTTAGAACAGCAGCATCCTAAGTCTACATGCTCGACCGGGCCTTTTGTAGCCCAGCAATACTCTCCGTTCCAGCCCCACCTTCCCTTTGCATACCAGGTTTTCTACCTAAACGCTCTATGCCCTGAAAGATCTCCTTGAAGCGTACAGTAAGCGAGCAGCACAAACAAAGTCGTTCGAACGTTCTTCGAAAAGCTCCAGTCCACGTCTCCGTTGCTAGCTTCCCGTTTACTGGCCGACGCTCCGACGGTCCGGCCCTTTCACCCATACGTTTCTGGACGATCTCCTAGTCATGGATCTGACGGCAGATGCTGCATACGTACGGCTCTGCATGCAGCTAGACACAAGACTTAACTATCACGTCAGGTCACGGACTTTCCTCTGTCTTCCCCTCGGTTTTACCCATGCCTCTTCAGACGACATCTCCAAACTTGGGAATGTTTCTCGAGCCCTGCGACAAATCCTACATGAGAACGGAGTCCTTGTTGAATACATGAACTTCGGCAAGCGAATGCATCGCGGAGAGCCCCACGCCGACCAACCGCCAACGTTCCTGGTTCTGTCCAATGTCTTAGCACCAAGGTCAGTTTCTGAAATGGACTAAAAAGCCCAGAGCCATAGATGGTTTCCTTGCCAGGATTGAGGGCCTCGATTTGATAGTCGAAATCACTGATTCTTCGATGGAGCGCGGGCGACGGACGTCAGCGATCACCAGTGATGAAACAGGTGTGATTGGGGAGTGGAACGCAATCTCACAGCAGGTGTACAATGCAGTAGACTGACGACACTGGCTAGTGATTGATGTTGTACGGAAGGGACTGAGAAGACCCAGTGCCCCTGACAAACCTACAATCGTCATCAGCGCCAGCGATGTTGAATCACTACAGTGGTGGGATACCGTCATGCCCACGATCCAAAAGCTGGCAATTCCCATTCTTGGCGTGGAGTTGCTGTATTCGAAGCGGTTATCGACGTTGACCGAGGAGCCTGCAGCACCAGATCCTGTGGCATCAAATGACAAGACTTGCGAGCAGGAAGAGGAGGATATGGAACAACCGCCAAACGCGGTGGTGACTGGAAAAGCCTACGAAGAATTAGTTCACATGGGCGCGTCGATTGGTTGCAAGGGCTCACCCGGCACAGGCACCATGGGTATGGTCGTCCGTATGAGGGGGAAAAGCTGCGCAGAGGCAGATGATTTTGGGCTTACAAACCACCATGTGGTGTGTGGACAAGAGACTCTCAGGTCGAGTAAGACGGTTGGATGCGGCTTGCATGATACTTGCTAACCCCCGCAGGCGTTGCCCCAGACGGATCCCTCTCACCAGAAGCTTGCATCTCTACCGGCGAACCTCTGTTCGTGATGAGTCCGTCCTCGGACGACCATACTCTATTCAGGGATGTGTTGTGTTATTCGATCAAGCAAAACGAAGAGGCACTGAGCAACCCTGGGTATCATGAGAAGGCCAAGACGGTACCCTTTGACGGCGAGGCAGTTGGAGCGCACCAAGACCATCCTACTTGAGGATACGGCTTGCCTCAAGGCTATCGACAGCATGAAACTATTAGTGGGGCGCGTGTACGACGCTTCGGGGTGGCGCTTGTTGCCGCAAGATCGCACGGGGGTAAGCGACGGTGTTATCAGGAATAGGTCTCGTATTCGGGAGACAAATGACAAGCAAACGCAGAAACGTAACGGAGATGCAAGCCTATCGCGGGAGCAGAATATCGATGGGAACCCCAAGTTATAGTCCTGTATGGACTGCGCGCTTGTCCAAATAGAACCAAGCCGAATGCTCGCGGACCAAATACCTATCCCCAGCAAAGGTGTCGATTTACTGCACGGTCACCCAATCTCACACTACATGAAGATTAGCCACGCCCAAAGCTACGACGTCGCAAAATTAGGGCGTACCACAGGATAGACCCATGGGGTTGGAATAGGCCGCATAGAAAATCATCTTGAACACACCCCCGATACCGAGGTACAACTGATGAACTTTTGGCGTTAGGGAGGCGACAAGGGTCTTGCTCCAGCACAAGAGGGCAGTTCAAGTCTCCGTGTAGCCCCTTTCGAGAGCAATCTTGACGTGGCGAGGGAGTAGTCTGTAAGTGAGGTCGGCCCATTCATAGACTGCAAGTCTCGACCCACACCGTTATCCTCACATGTGTCTGAGCCAACTTAGAGGAGACTCTCCTCGCCTTCCTTCTCGTAGTTGTGGACATAGATAACTCAGCGCCTTGAAAGGCCCTTGATGGTAGCGAAGGGGAGCTGTTTGAAGAAGTTGAAAGAGGGCGGCGATGTGGAGAAGATGACTTCTGCTAGTTGAGGCGAGTACGACAGGGCGAAGGCTGTGTAGATTTGACAGCTACATGCAGGATTCCTGTGAAGATTGAGCGTCTTGGGTGTTACTAGTATACGCCTCGCCTACATGGCTTATGGCATGGATCCTTACTCAGAATTTGGGATCGACGTATGCAAGTCAGACGCGACTGATGGCACGGTATTCGAGCAGTAGTGCCACATACATCATGTAGACAACCACCAGTGACATCAAGTGACTCGAATTAGAAGTATACAACTATGCTGTATTCTTCTATACTGATTGAGACAGCGTGATGAGCGGCCAATCACTGCAAACCCTAAGCCCGTTGACTTTCTTATGGCGGTCTTCTCATGAACACGTTGATTTTAGACTCCAGCAGAAACGTCGACGTCCCAGAACTCGAGTCCCACCCAGCTGCGTCGATAACGTCGCTCAATGAAGCTAGCGTGACCCTCAAGTACAGTTCACCCACGAGAATCTCCCACGCTAGTGAGTTTTCTAATTTTCCTACGCATCTTGTACACGCACTACATAGCCAGCCTCGCCATGCCACCCACTCAGATAGCTCGTCTCGACAGCCACAGCCGCTATCACGGCTACCCACGGTGATCGAGTGCAAGCTCGGATTGTCTTCTTTTTAAATGAACTTGGGTCCCAACGTGCGACCAACGGGGACGAATCAACGTTTCTTCAAGAATGTCTGGACAACTTGCAGCTTGTTCAAGAGGCCGACAACCAGCGGAAAATGCTGCTGGAGGTGATCAAGAGCGCGAATGGTAAAGACTATTCCGGAGTATCATCATGCAGAAACTAACTTATTTCAGCCCAGCTCAGACGTGAGAAAGAGGCTGTTCGCTCCTTGAGAATGGCGCAGTGGCAAGACAACGTAGCATATGCCGATCTCCAAACCAAGCTCGATGACAGAACGCATGAGCTCCAGGCAGCTACCGACACGGTTGCCGAGCGCGAGAGTGAGATTGTCCAGCTCAATGGAGCATACGACGAGTTGAAGACTGAGTTTGACAGCGTCAAACGGGAGCTGAATGTCTCCCGGCTGGAACTCCTAGGCACTAAGAGGGCAAACGATGCAAACGTTGCAGCAGCTGTAGCTACACTGCAGCAGCAACTCGACCAAGCAACCGTAGAGGCAATAGAGGCCCGCCAGAAGAGTGGCAGCTTCGAGGATGCCTAGCTAGCATCCGAGACGAAGACGGGTGGGCTTGAGGTCAGCCTTGCACGAACAGCAGAGAAGGCGCGTAGTCTCCAACAAGAGCTTGATCAAGTGGTTCAAGACCGAGATGCCCTTCAAGCCGTCAACGCAGACCTGTCCGAGTCCTTGCAATCGACTGCAAGCCAGTACCAAGACTGCGTGCAAGAACGCGACGAAGCCATTCGTGTTGCCGCAGAGGTCGGTGACGCGTTGAATGAAGCCCTGGAGCAGGAGAAGCAGCGTGGTTTGACGCGTTCAAAGCTGCTGAACCGTTATCAATGCCAGCGCAATGCGCTCCGGGGTCTGGTCGCTCGTTACCATCGCCAGAGCATGCATGGCCGGGATCTTCTCCGGTTCACAGCGAACCAACAGCAGGAGCAGACTGGGTTGCTGCGCGACCAGCTCTCGACTCTCCGCCGCAAGCTTGCAGTCTCGAAGGCTGAGACGGTCCGAATGAGTGGCCGTCTGCAGCGCGAGACTGCAGAGCGTATCCACCAGGCACAACAGCTTTCAGAGGCGAAGGTCGAGTACGATACCAGTCTCCAACAGGCAGAAGTGCAGCGCATTGCCACCCTTCGCCAGCACAACACGACCCTTCTTCGAGCACAAACGCAGCACAGCGTCAACCTCCAACAGGTACGAAGCACTGCTTCGCAGGAACGAGCACAGATCGAGGCTCAACATCTAGACGAGCGTCGCCAAGTTGAGGCAAACTGTGCTGCAATGCTCCAGCAAAAGACAGCAGAGAACGAGAACGTGCTTCTCCAAGCACAAGGCCAATCCGAACAACACGCCCAGCAGCTTAGCCAGGCGGAAGCAAAGGTTTTGGAAGTAGAGAAGACATACAATACGGCGAAGAAGAGTATCCACAACCGCGAAAAGCGCGTCTGGCACGTAGGGAGATACCGCCGTGTCGTTGTCCTGAGCGCATACCAGGGCACTCAAGGCGATGCCGTCAGTGCGGAGGAGATGCAGCTAGCTGTCAGGGAGCTAGACTGGGACTTAGAGGCCCCCAATTGGACATCTTTCAATGGTGCTTTTAAGGACGCAAACACAATCTTCCACTCTATCCGTAGGATTCAACAGGACTTAAGAAAAAGCACCGCTGAGCCGTATAGGCGAAGTGTAGTCGTAACTATGTGTTTACAAGTCGTCTGCTTCAAGGTTAGTCTAAAATCATCCCCAGTCTTTGCCGAAATCCCTTTGTATTCTCCTCAAGTTCACAATCACACGCACAATCACATGGGAAGCAATTTACACCGCCAACAAATCAATTCTCCAAAATATATGAGCCCCAGCAACCAGTGCCCGCAAAGAATGTATAAGTGAATATCCCGCCATATCTGTACAATGAAGTCCAACCAAAAACATCCCCAAAATCCCCACTATGTTTCTTCTCAGTCAACGATGTTGTTTGTCTAAGCGCCGCGGATGGTCGAGGTAGCGAAGCCGGTGGGCGCGGAGTGCGGGACGCCGGTGCCGAAAGGCCTGCCTGAAAGCATACCCGAAGGCATGCCCGAGGGCCTGGGGCCGTGCGAAGGACGTCCTGTTCCGAAGGGACGGCCACCGGAGGGACGGCTTCCCGAGTGGTGGGCGGGAGCGGTTCCGGAGACGTGAGCCGGGGGAGTAGCACGCTTCTCGAGTCCAGAGACGGGAGTGGGCATGTTGCTGGGGAGGCTGCCGCCGAATCCGCCTGTAGGCTTGGCGGCTCCACTTGGGTGTCCACTGTGGCCGTGGTGTTCGCCGTGGTGACCAGAAGGCTTAGCTACGCCGCTGGGGAAGCCCGATGGGAACCCACCGTGACCACCATGGTGACCAGAAGGCTGGGCTGCGCCGCTGGGGAAGCCACCAGTTGGGAACGGTGCAGGTGCACGCTTCTCGAAGCCCGTTGGGCTTCCAGAGGGGAAACCGCTCGGGAAACCGCTGGGGAGTCCAGTGGGGAATCCGCTAGGGAGACCGGTAGGGAATCCGGTTGGGAAACCACTCGGGAAGCCAGCGAACCCGCTTGGGAATCCGCCGCTGGGTCGCTGGCCGGCAACCTTTGCCTCAGCCGCGTTGACGCCCGAGAAGCCACCAGTTGGCATCGCGGATCCACTGTGGTGCTGTCCACCGTGGCCTAGAGGTTGATGTCAGTCTTTTGCTGTACGTCTTTCCATGTCTAAAACTTACCACCTGCTCCGTGGTGACCTCCAAAGCCCGAGGGGGATGCAGAGCCGGAGCCCGAAGGCATAACACCGGTCGGGAAGGGAGCGTGGGACTCGCCGCTCTGGAAAGCGGAGCCGAGGGCGCAGACGGCCAGAGTGCAGGTGAGACGAGAAAAGGCAACCATATTGGCGATTGTTCGTTCGTGGGATGAAAAGGGATGTTAAGGATAGACGTCGAGACGAAGGCACACAGTGCTGTACAGAAACGATGAATGCAACCGGTGCAAAAGGAAGGAAGGAGCGTGGAGCTGAAGGCTGAAGTGAAGAAAGTGAAGGCTGGTGGATGATGATTCCAGTGTTCATCTGCCTGGTACTTATACAAGAGCCTCTGCTATCATGGTAGCTAGTACCCTGAGGGATTTGACACAGCGCAAACAATTCGCCGTCAGAGGGCTTGATGAAAGCCGCGTAAGCATTCTCAAGGCCTGGAGGTTGTCATCTACCCGATGCCTGTCGCTGGCCCTAGACAGGACAGGCTCTTCCGAACCAGCGTTTCGTGAATTTCCAAAGTGCTTTATTCGTGTCGTCACATCGAAGGCGTTCATTGGTCGGATGTGTCTCTGTTTCATATCGTTGCTAACGGTATCTTGAAACTGGGGGGTATCCACAGCTGACGTGGAAGTCGAGAAACGAGGCTGAGGTGTGATGACACGAACGTAAACGGTATGTCTTCTACGCGCATCAACAGCCCATCGACAATGCGACCTGCAATGGTCGAAACGCGGCTGAACTACCAGAACCATGACAGGAAACTGGTACATCAAGAGCACACCCCCATATGATCCACGTGTGCAGGGAACCCATGGAGTGTGTTGACTTGAATCTGGGGCGTTGTCGATCTCCAGCAGTCAATTCGGAACATCCCCTTACTCAGAGTGCGAAAAACTAGCTTGCCATATCATCTACCTATGTTGTGCGTCAGTCCAAAAGCCCGCATCAGACTCAACCGACGTATTATTGACGGTTATCACGCAATATGATTCTGCCACTCGACATAGGGCATGCATCAAGGTACCTGCAGAAGGGCGGTTTGCGCTCACTTGAAATTCCGTTAATTTCAAGTGAACTGAGCTCCCGAGCCAGCTTGTTGGGATCGAGATGCCTGCCGGAATGGCGGCTGATATGGCTGCTATGCCGATCCATACACAAGGCACACAAGCGTAAAAAGCCTGCGATGATGGAATTGGTCTTGAACACTCTGGAACAATCGATGTGTCCAAGGATAAAAACACAATGTCAAGTACAAAACCCACATGTGCTGTTTGGAGGTGCGCATCGAATATGATCGAGATGAATATGTTCCATCACCTTGTCCTTCGCAATTGACTGACTTGGACGCTAGTTTCGGAGAATTAATGCGAAATCCATGATCGCATTGGCAGTTCTTTGCGAGATCGGAGCGTGGAGGCAGATCATTGGCGGCGAAATTCGGTTTCGACGCGCGTCTCTCTCCTTCTCTCGAAAGTGTGGCGTTCGTCAAAATTGAGGCACATAACTGAGTGATGAATAACCAGGATCATCAAAAGCACGAATCACGGAACACTATCCCGTTCCCCTCGAACATGAACTGTTGTCTCTGTGGTAAGTGGTACTGTAATCTTCTTGCAAGAACTTGTCGGTTCGCTACCTGTACAGCGTACGGGGCGACTGATACAATCTCCAGGGGTACCGGGGGTAAACATAACTAAGCTTTGATTAGATGAGCAGCGTAGATTGTCGCGCTGTTGATTTTTGTATTTTTTGTTTACCGTCTATTTCATCTACACGTAAGTCGTCATAGCTTATGGACGCTGCCCATGTACATGCCCCAAACACCATGATGCTTTCGACTGGGACTCACCTGCTAAAGCTTTCAGAGTTTCCCTCTCCTCCCCTCGACTGCATCTCGCAGCTTCTTGATTACTTCCCCTGGGTCGGCTGCTCCAAAGACAGCGCTACCAGCAACAATGACGTTAGCGCCCGCGTCGGCAGCCTGGTCGATAGTCTTTTCTGACAAGCCGCCATCGACTTCGATGTGCATCTCTGGGTACTTCTGTCGAAGCGCTGAGACCTTGGGGAGTTCAGACGCCATGAAGGACTGGCCACCAAAACCAGGCTCGACAGTCATGACCAGGACCATCTGGACGAGTCAGCAATAAATCACACAATATATTGAGGCTGTGCGTGTAGGCCATGGCGGTCTGAGGTTGTTCATCCTGCGGAGCGGGTAGAGAACAGAATACTCAATGGGAGGAGCCGGACCGCAGTTACGAGATTTGTGACAGGCCAAGAGAGAGATGGAGATATCGAAGACGGGCGGGTGTTGTGCAGATTCACCTGCCTAAGCGCCACCCAGTAAGGCTAGCTTTGCCAGCCTCACCAGCCTTGCGATTGGGCGGCCGTGTTCCAGACCTCTCTCTCGGGTGTGCTGATATAAAGTATAGGCACTCTTCACCGATTGGGGAGGGAGTCATAGACAGGACGTGTAGGGAGAAATGCACTTACATCGGGTACCTCCTCTTTGACGGGGTTATCGAGTATCTCCCACAGCACGTCCACTGGAGTGCTGGGCTTGATTGCAATGCCAGCTTGCATTCCCTCGGCGTGTATAAATCTGATCAGTTCTTTGGGCGACGTCTTCTTGTCTGAAGTCGCAGCAGGGGAGTCGGCAGCAGTCGAGGAAACGGCAGCCTCGTAGTGGAAGCAGTACAGATCACAACCGGCCTGCTTGAACTCTCGCACCCACTTCTGCGGCTCGGCAATCATCATGTGGCAGTCAAAAGTGCCTTTCCCACATGCGTTGCTGGGGCGGTCGACGTGGGAGCGGATCTTGGTGACAACGGGCGGGCCAAATGTCATGTTGGGCACAAAATGGCCGTCCATGATGTCGACCTGGGCGCGTCAGTCGAGTCGTGTCTGGTCTTGCTGGCACTGCGTGCATACATGCAGCCAGTCTGCGCCCTGGTCGATAGTGTCAGAGCAGGCCTTGCCCAGCGCTCCAAAGTCGGCCGACAGAATGGAAGGAGCAATGATGGCGGGCGGTGACATATTGGGCGGTTCTGGGAACAATGGCGCGTGGATAGCCGACGGTGCAAATTGCTTAGTGACGAGGGTCACGATGTCTGCGTGGTGTTGAAGCTCGACGTCAGCGAGACGCCGCCCCGCCCCGCATGCTTGGCACGTCAGAGCCGCTCTTCGCTTTCGCTGGCAGCTGGCTCCTCCATGCCCACCGTGTTTTGTTCTGTAGATGCCTGTTCACCGCCATTGCCAGGGACGGCGCGCATTCGTTCTGCGTGACATGGGTCGGACCCACGACACGACACGACAATCTGCCAGAGCCTTGATCGGGCAGCGGTTAACTACCACCCACATAAGTATTAATCACCACCCACATAAGCCGCCTATATGCAGCTAATGTCAGTAGTGTTACGCAGACCTAGTAATTAACAGCTACTATACAATTTTATATATAGTATATCTAGTTAGGGGGATTTACAGTATTATAACAGCTAACTGTTAATACTAAATAAATATTTAGTAATTTTTATTATTATTTAAAGCTTAATTAATTAGTTAAATCTTATACGTATAAAGCTTATTACTATTAAAACTTATATTATAGTATACTAAATTTATTATATTATTTATTTTATTTAATATATTATATTATATCTTATTATTACTATTATTATTACTACTACTACTATTAATGCTATTAATACTGTTACTACTACTAGGCGTATAGCTTACGCTATTATACTTACTATTATAGTTATTATTACTATTTAACTTTAATATAAAGCTGCTGTCTTAGCTAGTAATACCTACTTTTAAAGTTAGCCTAAATTTACTTAATATAAGTAATAATAATAAGTAAAGCATAGTCTTAATTAGTATAATTAATAATATAGATAACTTACTATTTAATTATAATTACTTTATTAGAGAGATATATAGGTATACTTTTTAGTATATCTCTTATAAGTACTAGTACTATAAGGCTACTATTACTAGTATAAACCTAGATAGCTTATAGAACTAGGTATTATTTAAGAATTATAACTATAAGCTACTATTAAAGGCAACGTATACTATATTAAAGAAGGCTAAGAGTACTATTAGAGCTTAAGAAAGAGATTATAGGCTTAGCTATAAGTACTAAAAATAGTACTATAGTAGTTACTACTAGCTTTAAATAGTATATAATTACTTAAGTAAGTGTAAAGAACTTATTAAAACAGCCTTATAGAGGCAGCTAGGCACTATATTAGTAAAGATTAGTTACCTAATAAAGTTTTAGCTAGTTATAAAAGATAATACTAACCTTAAAGGTAGTATATAGGTAGTATAATACTATAAGAATTATAAAACTATTATTTATAATTATCTACTAAAGAGAGATACTTATATAATACCTTACTAGTATTATAAGATATATAGTAAGCTTTATTATAAGTAGCTAATTAAGATTTAGAAGCTTATAAAGAGTATAAAATAGGTACTATTAATAGTATAAAAAGAGTAGCTAGATTTAAAATAGATATACTAGAATATTAAAAATAAGTACTAAGCCTACTAGCAGTAGCAGCTTAGGTAGAAGATAAAAGTTAAAGTTTTAAAATAAGAATTATATAAGGCTAGCTAGTACTACCTATAAGTAAGCTTATAATAGATTTTTTAAAGTTAAGTATTAGGTAAGTACAGAGTAATAGGTAGTTTATATACTATTACACTAGCCCTAGCCTCTTAGCTTATATATATAGATAAAAGTACCTTATAAAGGAATATAGATCCCTTAGCAATTTATCTTATTATATATTAAATACTATTATTCTATCTTTACTATACTATATTACTACTATAACTAAGTCTTATATTTAAATTACTTCTAATATATAGTAGCTTAGAATAGTAAGAATATCTAGTAAATTATCTACTTATAGGTCTAGACGTAATATAAAGACTCCTATATCTTAAGTAAAATAAGATACGCTACTATAATCTCTAATAGGTAGTAATAACTTATAATAATAAGGCACTCTCTCTATTAAAGGTTAAGAAGACCTAATTAGGCTAATTATAGATAATTTAATCCTACTACCTATAATTAAGAAATAAATATAATAAGAGCTATAGGCTCTACTTATATAAAAGAAAACCTAGGCAGATAAGCTATAAATTAGGTAGCTATAGGACCTTAAAGCTAAATATAAGGCTAGAGATCCTATAGTAGTATTAAAGCTACTTCTTAATATAGGTATAGTACTATATACTATAGCAGCACTAAAAGTAAACCTACTAAGGCCTAAACTACTATATATATTTAATAAGGATAATAGGTAGAGCTATAATAGATAAGAAAGAAACTATAAAAGTTATTATCTTTATAACTTTACTAAGTTTACTATAGAGGTAAAGAAGGTAAACTTTAAAGTAATATATATATTAAAGATATATAAAATAATCTAGAAATTCTATATAGAGGAATAAAAGCGTAGTTATCTTTTATAAGAGCTAACTTAGGCTAATTTAAAGCTTAAAATACTTAATACCCTTAAAACGCCTAATAAATACTGTTAAAATACCTATAATATAGTAAAGAATTATAAGTAATACTATAAATAGAGCCTTATAGAACTCTTAAACTACTTATATCTATTATAGGTAGAATTAGCTACTCTACTTCTAATATAGATACTAGAGTTTACTATATCTCTAAAGAAATAGATCTAGTATAACCTACTCCTTCTACTTATAGATAGGTATAATAACTTAGTACTAGTTAAAGAATATACTAATACTATTTACTAGTACCTAGGACTAGATAAAAAGTCCTATAAACTAAAGGAGAGTAGAAGTAAAAGACTTCTATTAAAGAGTAATTAAGAGAACTTACTTTCTTTAAAGAAGAGTAATATAACTCTCTTTTCCTATAAAAAGAAAAAGAAACCCTCTAATAAGGTAAAAGTAAGAAAATCCTTTAATAAAAAAAGAATTACTTATTACTATTATAATAAGCTAGGCTACTATATAAATAAATACTAAAAGAAGGCTAATAATAAGTTTAAGGAGATTATTAAGGAAAATTTAAGAAAAAGAAAGAGTTAATAAAAGTAAGCTCTCTTCTAGTAGCCTATATATAAGCCTTAGAAGATTATAAGGAACTAAGAATACTAAAGTCTTACCTCTTTCCTAAACTAGCTTAACTCCTTACTATATAAGCTAAATTAGGCTAATTAAAGGCTATAGAAGCTCTTCTAAATAGAGGTATATAACTTAACCTTATTAATATAAAGTTAGCTAAAAAATAAAACCTAAAAGTTATTCTACTTCTAAGTTTAATTATAGAAGCTATAAATAGTAGTAAAATTACTTTATATAGTATAATAACTATAGGTATTACTATAACAGACTTAAAAGAAAAAGAATAATACTATAATATACTATTTATTATAGCTAACCTAAAGAGGTACCTAATTTACCTTAGTTTCTTTTAAATTAATATATATAATCTAAAGCTAAAGTATCTTAATAGGCGCATATATTTCTATAGTATAAAGGCTAAGTATATAATACTATATACTTATATTATACTTAAAGAGGTAGATAAGTTTAACTATACTATAAAGAGTCTAAAGATAGATATCTACGTATATATAGTAAATTTTATAGAAGAAGTAGTCTCTATTATAGTCTAAGATACCTTACTGCCTCTATAATATATAGATCTAGCTAATACTATATTAAAATTAGTAGTAAATATTCTACTAGACTATAGCCCCTAAAATCTTACTATAGACTTAGAAGAGAGAGCTATAGTACTTTTAAAGCTACTATATAACCTTTTAGTATATAAACTAGAAGTATTAAAAAAGTATATTATAGATTACCTTAAGAAGAGCTAGATTAGAAGGTCTAAGTTACTAGTAAGTATACCTATCTTTTTTATAAAGAAAAAGAATAAGACCTTATAGCTCTATATAGACTATAAAGGCCTTAATAAGGTTACTATTAAGAATAAATACCTTTTACCTCTTATTTTAGAATTATTAAATAGATTAGCTAAGGCTAAGTTTTATATAAAACTAGATATTAGAGATACCTACTATAAGATTAGAATAAGAGAAGGAGATAAGTAAAAGACTATATTTTAGATAAAATATAGTTATTTTAAGTATACTATTATACTCTTTAGCCTTATAAATATACTTATATAGTTCTAGGCCTATATTAACTAAGCTTTTAAAGAGTTAGTAGATATATTATATATAGTATATCTTAATAATATTCTAATCTTCTTAAATACTAAAGAAAAATATAAGGCTTATATTTATAAAGTATTAAAGAGATTACGTAAAGCTAAGCTATTTATAAAGCTAAGTAAGTATAAATAGTATAAAAGAGAAACTAAATTCCTAAAGTATATAGTATACCTATAAAGAGTAAAAGTTAATATTAGTAAAGTATAAACTATCTAGGAATAGCTACTTCTATAAATAGTATATAATATTTATATTTTTATTAGCTTTATAAACTACTATTAGAGATTTATTAAAGAATTCTTATAAGTAGTACTCCTATTAATAAAATTAACTTAAAAAGGCCTAAATATAGCTAAGAAAGGCTATACGTAATAAAAAAAAAAGAGTTAAGGCCTAGATATTAAAGATAATTATTAAAGAGCCTTTTAAGAGCTTAAGAATACCTTTCTAAAGGTACTAATCCTAACCTACTTTAAGTAAGACTAACCTATATATATAAAGGTTAATATATCTAGTAGAGTAGTATCTAGGATACTAAGCTAGTTATTTACCTAAAAAAAGAGTAACTTAGTTTAAAAACTAGTAGACTTTTTCTTAAAAAAATTAAACTAAACTAAGTTTAAATATAATACTTATAATAAGAAACTACTAGTAATAGTAGTAAGTTTAAACTACTAGAGGTATTACCTATAAAGTATATCCTTTAAACTCTTAATAGACTACTATAACCTTAAATAGTTTATAGATATAAAGGTTTTAAACTAAAGATAGGTTTACTCCTACTAAAAGCTAATAGAATATAACTTTATTATTAAATATTAACTAAAAGTAATAAACCTAGCTAATAGACTATTAAGAAGGCTAAACTATCTAGTAGTAACCTAAGATCTAGACTAGAAATATAATAAAGCCTTTATAGATCTAATAAGGAACTTATTAACTAGAGTAGAAATTAATAAACCTTTATTAATCTACTCTATTACTATATAAAGCTAATATATTAGAAAAAACTATTAAGAACTCTAATATATAAATAAGTTAGTAAGATAGGATAGTAGGCCTAGACTAAAGCCCTAATTAATAGAATCTAATCTAAAAGGTTTAAATTTAGAATTTTCTAACTTATCTAATAATTTAGATACTAAAGTAGCCTAAATTAGTATATAAGAGCTAAAATTAGAACTAGAAAAGGTTATAATTCTTATAATACTAGAATTAAAGTTATTAGTACTAAAAGAATATTATAATAATTTAATAGTAGGCTATTTTAGCTAGAAGAAGATACTAAAGAAGCTTTAGTATAAGTACTAGTAGATAAATATATTAAAAGATATAGTAGACTACTATATAGACTATAACTACTATAGAAGGTTAGTTATACTAAAATACTAACTATATAGGCTTTTTTAACTACTAAAACTACTCTTAAGACTATAGAAAGATATAATAATAGACTTTATTACAGAACTACCTACTAGTAAATATCTAGGGTAGGTATATAACTTAATTCTAGTAGTTATATATAGACTTACTAAGATATTCTACTATATTCTAGTAAGAGTAAATTAGACTAGAGTAAACCTAGCCTATATATAAGTAAGAGAAATTATCTAACTTTATAAAGTACCTAAGACTATAATTTCTAACTAAGGTCCTCTAATAAATTTAAAGTTATAAGATATATTTAACTACTACCTAAACTCTAAGAGAATCTTAACCTCTACTTATTACCTATAAATAGATAGTTAGATAGAAAGGTAGAACTAAATACTAAAGTAGTACCTTTAGTACTTCTATTATCTAGAATAAAATAATTAGGTACTATAAATCCTAATTATAGAATTTACCTATAATAATAGTATATATATAATAATTAGAGTTACTTTATTCTAAGCCTACTATAGAGTATACCTAAGAGCTCCTAATTAGCCTAATTAACTCCTTAAAGAAGGTAAAGCCCTCCTAAGAAATAGATTAGTAGTAAGAGTAATAGTACTATAAGTAAAGTATAAAAGGAAAATTCTAGTTTTAAATAAATACTAAAAGAAATATACTAATAAGAAAAGACTCTACTATAAATTTAAAGTAGAGAATAAAGTTTTTATATCTAATTAGTATATAAAGTCTACTAGACTAAAGAAAAAGCTTAATTAGAAGATATTAAGACCTAGAAAGATTATAGGCTAAATTAGCCTTACTATATTTAAAGTTAATCTTCTAAGGGTAAATAATATCTATTTAGTATACTACGCGTCTCTATTAAAACCTTATATAAGAAGAGAAATAATTTTATATAATAAACTTCTACTTATAAATACGCTCTATAAAATAGAAGATAATATCTATAATATAAAGAAAGTAGTTAATAGGAGATAAAATAGTATAGGTATATAAAAATATCTAGTAAAGTAAAATAACTACCTAGAAGATAAGAACTCTTAAAAACCTAAAATAAATCTAAGTAAAAAAACGCTTATAATATTTTAGAATAGGGTTAAAGCAGTCCTAAAATATATTAAAAAGAAAAATAGGCTATTATAAGTATAATTTTAAGATAAACTTCTTAAAAGAAGAAGAATAAAACTATAAAAAAATAACTATATAGCTACTTTTTCCTATTTTTACCTACTTAGTAGAATTTTTATAAGGTTTAATAGTGCTATACCTAGTAGTTAGAATTCTTAGAAAAGAGTTTAAGAAAATAACTCTAGAAGTAAATATAAAAAATTACTAAGTTAATTAAAATACTTTAAGTTACTATATAATATTAGAATATAGGTAAGAAATTAGAATAAATTAGTATAAGTTAACTATAATTATTATTTATAAAGCTTATATAAGGCTAGGAAGTAACCTTCTTAGTATATAATACTAAGAATATATATATAGCTATATCTTAGCCCTACTACTACTAATCTAAGCTAATTTATACTAATTAGTACCTAGGTATACTTATTCTTATTCTTATTCTTCTTATAGGTCTTAGCAGCCCTCTTAGTAGATATAGAGCACTTATTAGTAGTAATAAGATCTACCTTAGTAGTTTTAAAAGTAATAGTAGCTATAGTAGCCTTTTTCTCTTCTTTAGTAGCTACTTTAGCTAAAGTCTTACTAGAACTATATATACTAAACTAATTCTAGATAGTTAGTACTAATTTATACTAATAAGGCCTATAAGTAGCTACTTACCTTCTTATAAGAAGTAAGATCTAGGTTTTTATTATTAGAGGCTTTAAGAGCCTACTTTTTAGCTATAGCCTTCTTTTAGAAGCTAGCTTTAGACTAATTATAACCCTTAATATAAATACTAGACTTAGTAGACTTATTAATCTTAGTTATACCTATATAGACTATAAAAAACTTATAATAAAGAGAGTACTTACTATTATAAATAATTAGATACTATTAGAGTTAATTACTACTAATTCTAACTACTTACTTATAGATTAAGCTAATAATTTTATTAGTAGTATTAATAACTTTTACCTTAATTATAATATAAAGAGAGGATATATATAGGACATAATTATACTATATAGGCTTACCTTTTTTTATAGCTTTTATAACTATATTCTTACTAGATAAGTAGTAAGTAAGTTACTTTTTAAGCTTAATAAAATACTTATAGTAGGTATTAAAGGGCTAGAAAAGTTAATTAGCTATAACTTATACTAATTAAAGCTAATAAATATACTCTAAAACAGTCCTAGCTAAGTTAAGTATAATAATAGTACTATATACCTTAATAGTTACTATTATAGAACTTACTTTATAAATTAATATTAGTACTAAAGAAGTAAATTAAATTATCTATAGTAAAGTTACTATTAGCTAAAAGGTCTAGGTAGTATATATAAAAGACCTTAGTATAGTAACTAGTATTCTTATAATCCTTAAGGCGCTAAGCTTTTATTAAAGTAACTATCTTAATTATATTAGAAGTAGAGTAGGTTAGGTAGTTATTAAGAGAGTTCTACTAAGATAGTTAGCTAATATTTAATACTTACTAAGCCTATTAGACCTAAATTCTGCTAATTAGTACTAATTAGAGCTAATTAATACTCTTTACTTTCCTACTAAAAATATACTTAGAGCTTAGAAACTTCTAAAAATTAGAGGTAGAAAGAAGGTAAAGTATAAAGAACTAGAGAAGAGCCTTTATTATATACTTAGGTAGGGCCCTTAAAGCTTAGGCTACCTCTTAGGTAGGTAAATAGTAAAAGAAGTAAAAATAGGTACTTATTTCTTTTACTCTAAACTAAGATTTTAGTTATAATATACTTTAGAAGTATCTTAATTAAGCTAAATTAGCTTAATCTAGTAATCTACCTAAATAGTTACCTTAATACGCCTATAATACGCTTAACGTTACTAAATATAGGTAATAGAAGATATAGTCTACTAGATTAGAATAATTATATTTAAGAAAGAGGATATTATTAGGTAAGTATAGAGTAATAAGTAGTTTACGTACTATTATACTAGCTCTAGCCTCTTAGCTTATATATATAGATAAAAGTACTTTATAAAGGAATATAGGTCTCTTAGTAATTTATCTTATTATATATTAAATACTATTATTCTATCTTTACTATACTACGTTACTACTATAACTAAGTCTTATATTAAGCTCTAAACTTACTTAATTTTTAAAAGGCTTATACTAGTCTACTAAAAATTCTCTAGTATATTAGTTATTAGTTTAGCGCTTTACTATTTAAGCTTAGCACTACCTTAATTAGAGTTAAAGTTTCTTAGCTAATAAACTTTAAACTTTATAGAATATTAAAATCTATTAATAACTATATTAAATTTTTACTTCTTATATTGCTTATATACCTTACGTAATTTAAAATATTACCTAACGCACTTCTTCTTAATTATATATTTAAAATAAATTATTACAGCCTTCTACTACTTAATTTAGTAGGCTTTAATATAAATAACTATATAATCTACTTTAGCGTTACGCTTATATTATATAAGGATAAAGCTATATTTACTTAAGTTATTATACAACTCTAAAAACTTCTTATAGTAGAAGGTATTATAATTTAACTATTTATTACTAATAATAATAGAGTATATATAAACGTGCTTAATTATATATTTAATTTACCTAAAATTATTATATATTAGTAGTATATAAATAAGGACGTCCTAAGCTATATTTAATTAGTACTAATAACTAAGTTTAGGCAGTAATATAATAAAATTCTTTAGGTTAATACTAAGTCTATAATATAGTTTACTAATACGTACTATATAGTACTAGGCTCTAAGACTTTAGTTAAGTTTAATATAAACTTTAAAGCTATTAAAATACTATCTTTTTATACTTATATATATCTTAATTACTACTAGTTTAGCTACTATAAGAATAAGCTTATTAACGTATAGATTAATAAGTTAGTTAACTTTAGGCTATCTATAACTTTAAAAGCTAAAGGTACCTACTATATTATTAAAGACTAGCTTAATAGCTTAAAAGCTAATATACTTTAGCTATTTTACTACCTAAAGTTATTCTATAATAAGTACGTTAAGTATAATTAAATACTTAATAAGTAAGTAAATTATACTATTTAAAGTAATTATTAAGACCTAGCTTTTACTAGTATTATTAAAGTTATCTTATACTATATACTTATACTTATAGTATAGAAGCTTAAGTATACTAAAGGTAAGCTTTATATATTATAAGGTAACTCTAGCTACTTTATAATAGCTTATATAGGTATCTATATACGCTCTAAAGGTTTACCTTATTAGTATTAAATAAAGGAGCTTAAGCTTATATCTAGAGCTCTAAAACTTAATAATTTTAATATATATTAGTAGGTTAATTACTTATAAGCTTTTATAATTAAACTAGCTTTATATATATTAGAGCTATGCGTTATATAATAATAGTAACCTTATAAGCTATATTACTATATTACTAGTAGTAGGTAATAAGGTAATTATTATAAGCCTAGCTTATTTAAGTGCCTTAATAATAATAATACTATAGTAATACTATTAGTAATACTACTAGCTTATATAATAGTTAAGCTAGTACTCTATAAAAGTATTATTATTTTACTAGTAAATTAGGCAGTTTTAGCTACTTATATTAGCTATTTATACGTAATAGCTGCCTTATAGCCTATAAGGCCTATACTTACTTTATTAACGCAGCTAATATTATACGCTAATACTTACTATTACTGCGTCGGCAAAAGAGGAGTTTCGATTTGCCGGGCGTACCGGCCGAGATCTAGGCTGGCTTTTCATTACGAGTTAGGCGCCTCCCTGCTACCCCTGTCTTTCCTGTCAGCTGACTATCGTAGTACTAGTGGCTGCCAAGGGTCGGGAGCGTCGGGAGCGGTAGGGGACCGTCAGGAGCGGTGGGAGACTGGTAGGCAGCCTTTAGTCTCGTAAAGGAGCTCAACGGTGGAAAATTTAGCGGGCCGACGCCAGGAAGGCCCTGCCTGGCACTGCCTGTTAAACTCCTCTTTTGCCGACGTGCCTAAGCCTACCTTAATTACTACCCTAATTACTACCCTAATTGCTGCCCTAATTACTACCTTAACTACTACCTTAATTACTACTCTAGCTACTAGTACTATACTTATTAAAGCCCTAAATTAATAGTGTATACTCTTTATAAGCTTACTAATTAAGTACTTAAATAGCTTACTATAGGTACTTAATACCTCTAATAAGTATAAACTATATATAGTTTAGTACTCTAATAAGTATAAACTTTATATAATTTAGTACTTAATTAGGTGTACTATATATAATCTTACTACTCTTATTAGTACTAGTAATACCTACTACTTATTATATAATATAAATGTTTACTTTATAGCCCTTATAGCCTAGCTTATATATGTAATAGGCTCCTTAGTATATATAGCTACTATAAGTAGTAGTATATAGGTAGTAATAGTAGTAACTAGAGAAGCTATAATACTAAGCTCCTCTACTAGTAAGAATAACCTTTATATAATACCTAGCTTACTTATTAAATTAGCTACCTTTATTATAAGTTTAAAGCCTATATACTATAAATTATAATATAATAAATTATCTAGTAAAGCTAGATAATAATAGCTTTAGGTTTTTAGTACTAATAAGGTAGTATAGTTACGCTAGTAAATTACTTCTATATAAGGGCTAATTTAAATTATTATACTTTAATTTTTAATTATACGTAATAATAGTAATAATAGTAATAATAGTATATAATAGTAATATTTACTACTAAGTTTTATATTACTAATTAATTACTTAAGCTTTAGCTTTAGTATAAGTTACTATATAAACTAGAGATTATAATATAGGACGACTGTGTTATAGGTGCATAACGCTATCCCGGATCTATCTTATGTGGGTGGTGATTAATACTTATGTGGGTGGTGGTTAACCGCTGCCCCTTGATCGGACTCGAGAGCATCAAAACACGGCCAGTCTGCCTGCACGATACGCTGGGGGTGAGCAGCCGTCTTCTAGACTATAGTGGGCGAGTATGCGGTACAACTACGTTCCACGCGACCATTGGCCAGCGCTGCTGGGCGCAGGCGCTGAGAATAGAGCAGCCCGGCGCTTACACGATGAACCCCAATCGTCCCACGCAGCTCACTTCGCCTAAAGCCCAAAACGAACAGCGCCTACTCTCCACCTGCCTCGGTGGGCCAACCACGACGTTCAAAAGGCGGTCGTCATGTCGGCCGCTATTGTTTCTCTGCCTAGGCGCACGCTTTGACAACTGGCGGTGCAGTCCTGGGTGCCACTGTGCTACTAGCCTGCCGACAAATCCACGACAAGGCGTCTACGCGTGATATATCCTTTTGCCATCTGCGCCCACGCCGCAATCTGCTGTTACTCGCCATTCACTTCTAATTTCCCTTTGAGCTTCCCTTCGTTGCGTCGTCTCTCTTCGTTGACCGAAGACTGATATCCTTACTAGTAGGCTGTTGATCAGCGAAATTCGGGTCGTCACCCAAACTAATATCTTTTTCGTGTCTTCTTTCCTACTTGTCCGTAATTCCATATCATCATGTCAAACATGCTTCAACCAGCAGTATACCACCCTTCCGCTTCTGGAACGCTGGACGATTCCCAATATACATTGTCTTTGCTGGAACAAAGACAGGCCCTTGAGTCCTTCGACGACGACTCCACCATTCCCCATTACTATTTCACAACAAGATACTCGACAGATTCGACATCCCAGTCTGGCCCCGACTCTCCTGGAAGCATCGGGGAAGACTTCCCCACACCCAGAGCACACGTATTCAACATGACAAACACTACACCACAGCCCTCGCCTCGCTACCCAGTCCACTCAGCTACCTACCCTCCACCGAACCGGATGAGCCGTGCCGATAGCGACTTCGACTCGATGTACGATGTCACCGATGATGAAACCGAAGTTCCTCTTCGCGCGTCAGCATCGGTCAAGAAGATCGCGACCTCTAGCCGAAGACGTTTCCCTTCAATCGACATTCCTTCCCCGTCGTTCTGGCCATCAATCGAAAAGCTGAAGAGCGCCACCTCGGCGGTGCCGCAAACGCCTTCCCAGCTACTGACCCCGTCTCGTTGCGTGTTGGAGATGATCGGCAAGCACAACATGTACTTGCCAGGACAATCCGCCGCGCCTTCTCTGGACGGGAGCTTGACTTCGGAAGAGATGGACAGACTGAGCTGCCCAGCAACTCCTGATATGCATCAGAGGCGCAACTCGTTTTCGAGCGTGGACTCGTGGGCACCTGTGCAGCTTGATCTGCAGGCTTTGGAAACGCTCCAGCATCTGGGTCAATCGTCATCAAGCGAGCAAGACGACCGACAAAACACCCGCACGATCGAAGTGACAGGAGAAATGCAGCAAGTGTCGCGCCCAAACCTAGGCCTGAGCATTCCCTCGACGATGTATGGACACGGATCCTCGGGCAGCACGCCCCTGTCTAACCTGTCTGTGCCTTCTCCAGGAGGCTTCTTCTCTTCACTCCAGACGACTGCACGCCACACATGGAGCATGCCAAAGCGTGAAGAGCCCGTCCCCAACACTTCGACTGCCGAGAGGTTCTACCAACTACCCTGGGAGAGCCGACGCAACACCATCGCTGCGCCCGCACCACGCCTTACACTTCTGCCAGTTCATGCACCGACCCTGGGAGGCTCAACTCTGGACGGATTCGAGGAGTCTTTGCCCACATCTCGGCCCGTCATCCTCAGCCCTACGGATGAGACTATCGAAGTCAAGGAGATCAACCCGAGCAAGACCATCTTCCAGTACAGCGAGAACTACAACGCAGAGATCCAGAAGTTGTCCACTGTCAACCTCGAGCGCACTGGCAACTGGTTGACCGAACAGGATGACCTGCAATGTGCTCTCCGTGAGATGAACGACATGAGCTCCCCGAGCCTTTCCAGCGGAACCCACAGCCGCGGCAGCTCGGTCGACAAGCCTGTGGTCAAGAAATCGGTCACTTTTGCGGAGGAGCCTGCAAAGGCCACCCAGACAGACGAGGAGCCGAAGCAGATCACAACGTACGTCCAGGGCCTCGAGTACCTGCGTTCTCAGTGCCAGACAAAAGACACGTTCATCCACCGCCAGACGCGCGCCGAAGCAATGCACGTTCAGCGACGCTGCAACGCCGTGGCTCACCGCGACCAACTCCTCGGCAAGTTCGAACTGAATGAACCAGACCGCCCAGCGCCACCGCGCCCTGTGTCCGATTTCTACATGAACGACCCGACAGTGCTGAAGGAGAGGATTGCACGCGCGCAGAGGGAGCGCCAGGCTCTTGACCAGATGCTCCCGGTTCACTGGGTGCTTCAGGCGCAAAAGCAGCTCAATGGTGGAAAGCTGCTCAGTAAGCCCGCTGTGCGGTGCATTACTCGAGCCAGCGCCCCACGCGTTCTGGATGTGGGAGGCGTACTGACCAACGACTGGGCTTGGAACGTCGCATACGACTACCCCTACGCTAGCGTTACGACTGTCTACACGGCTGGCAACAACCCATCCCCCAACGTCACGGGTCCTGACAACCACAAGCCCATGATCGTTCCTAACCTGTGGACCTTGCCTTTCCCCAACGCTCACTTCGACGTCATCTCCGCGCGCACACTCTACGAGCTGCTGAAGACCATCAAGCCCCTCGACCGCTCAGTGGACGAGTACGACCTCTGCCTCAAAGAATGCTACCGTTGCTTGAAGCCCGGCGGCATCTTCGAGTACTCCTTGATGGACGCAGATGTCATTCACGCCGGCCGCAACGCGCAAGCCATGGGTGTCGAGTTTGGCTTCAACCTCAAGACCCGTGGCTACGACGCCCAGCCCACCAAGAGCTTCCTTCCCCGCGTCCAAAAGGCAGGCTTCAAAGACGTGCAGCGCATGTGGATGATGCTTCCTATGGGCAAGACGGCAGCCAACTGGCGCGATGAGCTCAATGTCGGCGCCGGAGCCAAGCAACAAGAACGGTCGGTCACGGAAGCTGGTGATATCAACGTGGAGGACGCACCAGTTGTCGGTACGACTTTGGATGCGGCGATGTTGACGGGGATTGTTGGCAGCTGGGCCTGGGAGAGGTGGCTGTTGAGGTTGCAGTTGGAGATGGGCAAGGAGGAGGAGAAGCTGCTGGAAGGTGTTGTGCAGGTTCTTGAGGAGGGTGCCCGTGAAGGGTCAGGATGGAGGTGCTTGACCGGTTGGGCGAGGAAGTAATGGTGTGTGTATATAAGACTGACAGATGGACTGGATGGCCAGACTTGGTGTTTAGGGGGTTGCAGGCTAGGACAGACGAATAGCACATGGTGAAGGGTGTTTGGGCTCAGAACGACATATAGAACACATGTAGCAACCAGATATCACCATCACAAGACGTGTGTATGCAGTGCATGTGGCGGTGCGGTGGTGAGGCTGAACGCTCGGTGGATCTGCGGCAAGCGCGAACCCCACACGCCAAGCCCGCCTCAACTCCTCCGTCATTTACTTGCACCGGGACGCATCGCAGCTCCAAAACAACGCCGCGAACTCCCCACACCGCACTGCCACCATGCTATTCTTCAGGTCCGTCTTCCGCCCTCTTCTACTGGCTTCTCTCTCACACGACTGCACAGCTTCTTCAAAACGCTCGTTGAGCACGAAATCACCGTCGAACTCAAGAACGAAGTGCAGATCCGCGGGACGTTGAAGAGCGTGGACCAGTACCTGAATATCAAGCTGGACAATGCCGAGGCGGTGGATGAGATGCGATGGCCGCATTTGGTGCGTCACGGGCATGCACAGGCTTGGGAAGCGAGTGGGAGGGCTAACAGGCGATGCAGTGCTCGACAAAGGACATGTTCATCCGAGGCTCCGTCGTTCGATACGTTCACCTGCCCTCTGGCGCCGTAGATACTGCACTGCTCGAGGATGCGACGCGGAGAGAGGCCGAGGCCGCCAAGAACAAGGCGAAGTGAGGGGGCTATCTAAGTGACGGGTCAGCGAGTTATGTGGTGAAGCTGTGTGGTAGAAGAGGAGTGCATGGAGTGTGCAAAAAAAGGGCATAGGAAGGGCAGGAGACAGTGTCGCGAGGTGGCACTGTGCAGAAGGTTGCGTGCAGTTGGACAGGCTGCATGCATGCATGAAGAGAGACTATCTGGGCTTGGTTGGACAGCATATGAGATACCCAAGGGAGTGAGACATGTTCCCTTTTCGTCGCTGCCAGATTCGGTGTTTTTGCTGTGAGCACACCTCGCGCCTTCCCTCACTTTCATCGCTCCCCACTCCGCACTGTTAACATCGCAGTTGCTCCTCTTCATCTACGCGTTCATTCCTCGTCTCTCTCATCATCATCTCTCTGCACCGCGGCCTCATCTAACCATGTACCGGCGCGCCACTTCCGTGATGCTCGCATTCAGCCTCCCTCACCTCGCACACGGCAAGACTGCCCACGCAACAACCACAACAACACTTCCCCCTGCAACCACACTGATCGCCCTCATCGCCCGCGCCGCCACCCCCCTCGACGCACCCCCGCCCAACAGCACATACAGACCCCGCCTCAAAGAGTTCAGCAGCGACCGCCTCGGCATCATCGCAATAATCCTCATCAGCACCTTCTGCGCCATCAGCCTGCTCGGCATCCTCGCCTGGCTAGTATACTACCACCGGCTCTTGCCCATGGATCAAAGCACGCCACCCACCGGGCCCACCGCAACGGCAGGTGCGGAAACCGGCAACGCAGACATGACGCAGAATAACACGACTTCTCGTGCCGCGGAGAACAAGCGGCCCAAGAGCGAGACGCTGCCAGACAGGTCGAGCATGGTGTTCGAAGGCAACACCCTTGCTGGACCGCGCAACTCGATCGTTGTGTGTGGTGGCCCGATGGCGGCGCTGGATGTTGAGTCTCGGGACGCGGTGGGCGATGCGTATGGAGGCCGTGAAGTCGAGCAGGAGCGTGTGGATCGACGGTGTTGGGGGTGTGCTGTGCATAAGTCGTAGGATTTGACGTTGTGAGGCTTGAGGCTGAGTGGTGTATGAGTTTACGTGTTTGCTTGCTCGTGTGGTTCATCGCGGTGTTCATGGGTGCCATGTTATATCGATGGAGTCTGACAAAGCGAAGGCGTTATGAGCATGAAGAAGAAGAACAGGTATATGGAGAGCATTACAGGATTTACAGCTGGTGGTCTGCCGTCTTTCTATATCGGCTACTTTCACATCCTCAATTTACCACCATCTTCGCTATCCTATCTACTGCCATCCATCTTCGTTTCGATACTCCAGCTAGTTGATCTCCCTGGACACTATCATCTTCGGGGACATTAGTTGGTGTTTCGGAGCATAGATCTTCCTTAGACATATCTATCAGGTCGTACTGTGCTCAGAAAGTCTTTCCTGGTGAATCTTATTCGTCGTGTGGATGCTCTGGAGCGAGCTTCGACGACTGTATTCCATCTCCTTGTTTGTGCTATGGGACTGGTCAGATAGAGATAGATCAGAGCTAGGTTACTGATGAGTTCGTGGGTACACACTTTTCAATCATCCAAGCACAGTCAATATCTCCCTTGAACTTTTTCCCGGGTCCTACAATCATGTCTCAAATCCCTACTCTCAAACCCAGCAACTCAGCGTCGAAAGAACCTCAACCACCCCACCCCACGCTTTTTCGCAGTCCCAGTAGACTCCTCATCCCGCACCCGAACCATCGGTAGCGTGTGTTGAGAAGCCAGCGAATCCGTCGACGCAAACGCCGCCCCAAGCCCAACCTCAGGGCTCTTACCCGGCAACCACAGAATGGGCAGATCCTTCAACTTCTGCTCCTGCTTCGTGAGTGGTATCTCTTCTTCCAGATTAACCCAGTTGCGATACCCCTCGCCTTCGTAGGCCCGTCGCTGCAGTTGCCATATGCCGTCTTGGATCCACCGATCGATGCGCGGAGCGAGTGCACGTCGGAAGCGGCTGAGGTAGACGAGAAATTTCAGGATCATGATATCGACTATGGTGATTAGGGAGGAGAAAGCGATGATGAAGGCGAGCGCAAAGACGTTGATGTTACTGCAGAAGCATCAGTCAGTGCTGCTGCGATATTGTGGGAATAGGGAAGAAACAAACTCACACGACGTGGCCCGAAACCCTCATCCTCTGCATCTTGCATAGCTGCTTCTCGGCTGCTGTCGACGGACGCGTCCAGTTCCCAGTATGGCCCTCGCGCACGTTTGGCCCGATGGCCCAGTCCATTACGGCTATCTGGATCGTGGCCCATATGCTTCTCTCCCAGCCGAGCAGCTGTAAATACCACATTCCGTCGTCGACGTAAGGAACTATGGACTTGGAGGGTGGGAGAGCCATGCTTCGGACTGCGAAGTCGTTTGTGGGGTTGGAGGAATCGAAGTAGTAGCTCGTGTTGAGGAAGAGCTGGATGACCGTCTGCTGGAGTTTGTTTGCGTAGGGAAAGTCCCCTGCGGTGGCGTTTGCCGGCAGAGGGATCAGGTCGGTACAGAAGTCTTTTTTAGATGGACGGGCGTGGCAGAATTGGTACTGGCTTGGTTAGCATTTACTGTAATTGTACAATGTTGGGAATCATCTGGTTACCTGCTGTAGACAACCAATCGCCTTCAGAGGATCGTCGTGTGAGTAGGTGGTGATATTTCGAACCTCTCCAGTGTCTGAGAGAGCGAGGATACCAGTGTAGGGTTTGTGTGCTGAGAACAGCGGATCGTCGACTGGAAAAACATATCTTAGTCCGTTTAGCCCAATCGTTTTCAATATAGTGTCGCCGTCGTTCCTCCGCAACTCCGGAATGAGATCGATCTCGTTAGGGACCGGAAGACCCGAGTTTGCAAAGTACCTTAGACCGCTAGAGAGTGGTTAGTAATGAACATAGAATACCAGGAGGGGTTCGTGTGAGGAGTGCAGACCCTTGATCAAAAGTGAATGTTACGTTTGTTCTCAAAAGACTGGTCATGGTAGTGAAGTTTCTCTCGCCAACCGCACCATAGTTCATGGAGATTGCTTGTTCACCGGGCATGAGCTCTGTCCTACCAAACTCCATGAAGTGATCCGAGACATTATGGATTTTCGTACGCCCCTTGAGAGACAAGACCGAACAGGTACTCCTCCTTCGAAATTGGACCCGACTGTCGGCTGGCAAGTTCATGCCAAAATCTTTGTTGGCATCCAAAAGACGCGAATCCATGTGGACGGCCTCTTCTGGGGCTTCAGGTGTGCACATATCCTTCGCAAATGGACAAGGCCCGAAGGTTGTGTTGCCCTCCATTCCAATAGCGTGTTTGTAAAACGCACCGCATGCTTTGGGCATGGTGTTGTTGACATTATCAAACACTTTCTGACATTGCGGACCTAGTTTGATGCCTGCCGACAAGACGGCGTTC
Source organism: Dothidotthia symphoricarpi CBS 119687 (assembly GCF_010015815.1). Taxonomy (NCBI): domain Eukaryota; kingdom Fungi; phylum Ascomycota; class Dothideomycetes; order Pleosporales; family Dothidotthiaceae; genus Dothidotthia; species Dothidotthia symphoricarpi. The sequence goes on from NW_022985011.1 coordinate 780,241, forward strand.
ATATAGCCAGCACCACCTGCCAGGCGGTCGGTCAACGGAGCTCCACAGAATGGCGAGTCAACAAGAACGACCAAGTCTGAGCTATCCACAATGAACGACGAAAAGATACTGGCGGAGATCGTTCCGGCAGTGGTCAGCAAGGCCAGTGAGAACAGGACGAGGTTCCGCAGAAAGGGGTTTTTCGTGTGTCGTCTCCAGGCCCACCATAGTTTGACTGTATCGGCCATGATCGTACTTGGCGATGGGAGAGTACGCAACAGAGCTTGTTGTTGCCGGAACATACCGTCCCTGGGACGTCCATCTGCTCGTATCTGGTACACAACAAAGGAGACAAGATGCCAGAGATGGGCAGTACCTGATCCTGTTAGTATAATGTTTGAATCAGGTGTTGGGTAGCTCACCAAGGGTTATCAGTACAGCTAGAATGGCGACTAGTAATGCACCAGTCTGTGAATCGGTCGTGAGAGTCTTGCCCATGATTGCTCCACGATCCACATTCCTCCATACCCCTCGGTAGATATACTTTGGATCAAGATCGACAGACATTATGTGAGAAAGAAATAACAAAGACAATGGATGGCTTGACGGAAGAAAAGGGATGTCCTTAGATGCATAGCTTCAGGTATGTATATATACTCAAAACCATCGTATTCTCGAAGGGCTATCAATGCAACTACGAACGCATTCATCGACACCTGAAGGAGGCACAGTTAAATGCCAACATCGCCATGGCTTCTTTCACAAATAACATCGCATGTTTGTGGGCGTGAAGCGCTGCCCTCGTTGGAATGGTCCAAGAAGCGCGACTTGGGCGCTTAGCTGCAGATCTATTCCTTGGCTATTCAAGCGCGAGAGCACTTGAGATCATGGCTCCATATTCCTCATTATTCCGTTTCTCATGAGAAACATTCATGTGCTGACTTCTTCTACTATTTCTTGCTGGTGTCTTGTCATCACCCCAGTAATGTTTCTTCGACGTTTCCTCTTTCCGGGCCAGATCAACTAACAACCTGAACATATGGCAGCCAACCGACAACAGCGTAGCTAAAGATAAACCAAGAAGCCTGAGCAAGAGCATTCTGTCACGTCGAGCTTCTGTTCAACGGTGTAGAGAACAAAACTCGGCACCTCCTGCGATGGGGGCGTAATTCGTTCTAGACCTACTACGGCATAGCGCATCCGACCTCGAAAACAACGACGCAGCAGTTCATCGCTCGGAGAAAAACAACGCCCAGCGTTTCACGCAGACCAGCTCCCATGCGGCGATCCAACAACCAAACCCCTCTGTGTGCCGGCGACCCGTCTGCCAGCCTTGGGGGTCAGGCTGCCACACCGCCCAGCCACGTCCTCGGACATCGCTTCGACGAAGCCTCGCTAAGCATGATCACCCTCCAGCAACGGAAATGACGTTCCGTCTTGAAGTCTCCGAGGAGGTTGCCAGGAAATCATGGAAACGCGCGTTGCCATGCAAGATATGTTGAGAGACGCGGTCTAGGCTCTCCACAGCATGTATCCAGCTGGAAAATTGTGTATGAATGTGGAGCTCAACATCGCAACGTATGTGGCGAAGGTTTCAGTCAGTCTATGCTTGTAGAAGGATGGTGGTACATCGCACAACAGATCTATGCCGAAGATCAGCGAATCATAACAATCATGGCATCGTACACAAAGAATTCGAATGTAGTGATGAAGTCTTGAATTCGCACGTACAGTGGTGCTACTATATAACTGAGAGCGGGCATGCGCAGTCGCGTCTTTTCCTCTATATGCTCAACGACAGAAGAAAAAAGAGTTCGGATGCGAAAGAGAAGCACACCATGTGTGAACAATTATTGGGAATACAATCCCAGGGTGGTACCAGGAGAGAAATGCTGAAAATATTTTAGGCGTCATCGCCAACAATGAGGGGTATCGCGCTCTTCTATGCAAAGTAACACAGCCGTCTAGAACCTGAGTAACGAGGTCAGGGAGTGAAGCTCCCACTTCTTCTCCACCTTAACGCTGTTGGCGGCGCGGGCGGCGGGGCTGCCAGTTGTGCGCTTGTGGTCTGGAACAACGTAGTTCTTGACCAGTCGTTTGGCGACACCACCGTCGACACCGTTGCTGAGGAGTAGGTTGGCGCTTCCACCAGTGCTGCCGGTGATCTTGTCCTGGCGAGCGGTCGCGAGGAGCTTGGCCTTGAGCGCAGCGGGGTTCTGACCAAGACCTGCAACGTCCTCAGCCATGAGGTAGGCCATTACGCCAGTAGTATGGGGGCAGGCCATGGAAGTTCCAGATAAGAAGTTGATGACGTTGTCGCCGGTGTTCCAGGCGCTCAGGATCTGTTCGCCAGGAGCATAGATGTCGACGCATGTGCCAATGTTGGAGAACGAAGACACCTTGTTGTTGATATCGATGGAACCGACAGTGACGACGTTGGAGTTGCTTCCACCAAGCTGGGCGGGCGTCGAGCCACATGCATCAGCGCCATCGTTGCCAGCGGCGACTGAGACGTGAATACCTGCCTTGCTAGCAGCCTGAATAACCTCGTTGACGGACCTGGCGGTGCCCTGGAGACCCCATGACATGCTCATGATGGATCCGACGAATCCAGGCTCGGTTTTGCGCTTCTCGTGGTTCGTCATGACCCAATCCATACCAGATATAGTATCAGAAGACGAGCCAGATCCATCATCGCCAAGCACCTTGACAGCAATGATGTTCGCGCCCTGGGCAACTCCAAACTTAGCACCTCCGGCACTACCAGCACAGTGCGTACCATGACCATCGCCGTCGGTGGAGGCCCCAGTAGCCGAGAAACCCTGCGTAGCGCGGCCCGTAAACACAGCGTGAGAGGTTCGCACACCTGTGTCGACAACGTAAATGTCAACGCCAGCACCGAGAGACTGGTCCTCGAAGGTGTACGTGAAGTCTTGGCTCTCAGGAGATCCAGATGCACCAGCTGCGTTGGAGATGTCCTGCAGGCCCCATGGAGTGCCAGTCTTTTGGGATACAAAGGATTGAACCATCAACTTCTCCTCAACGAATGCGACCTCCTCCCTGGCGTTCCAGATGTCAACGGTGCACTCAGTAGTGTTGATGCCCATGACAGCTATGTGTTTGTTCTCATGAATCCACAGTATGTCCTCGTCCTTGTCAGTCTTGGCCATTGCTTTAAGCATAGCCACGGTGTGACCATCATCGTTGTCAGTCTTGTTGAGCATGACAATGTATTCCCTCTCTATAATGTCATCGCAGGTGGCGTTCTGGCCAATGGGCCCTGTGCTGTTGCCATGATGGCCAATAGATCCCGTATTGTTGTAAGGGCCGAACGCAAGAACAGTAGAAGAAACGGCCAGCAGGCTGGCGAAGGCAAAGGTAGTCCTCATCTTGTTCTAGAAAAAAGGGTCCGGGTTTGCGATGGGAGCTGTTCCAGATAGCGTGAGGTTTTCTTGCAGGCTGCGAGAAAGATGAACGTATAAGCGCTACAAACAGTTAATATCCACAATGCCAAGAACAAACAACGAAGCGGGTGTTGATCCGAGTTCAAGATGCGAGAGCCAAACAAGCATGAGACAGGTTCTGTGCATGGCATCTTGGCCTTATGCGGGGGTCAAGATCATGAATCTGATAGGAATGGCAGGTGAATGGCACGATAGGCACATAACGAGGCAGCCTAGGAGGATCGGAGACATCAAACTTACTTCAAAGTACAAGCAGCTAAAGGCTGGGGGGAACTTGTATCGGGCAGGTCAGGATAAGGAGCTGCGTGTAAGAGCCAAGACGTGCCAGCACGTAAGAGGGAAATATGGATGCGAGTTTCGTAAAAGTCGTGGAAGTGTTTGTAATGAAGTGAATGTGAAGAAGAGAAGGTCGAGTTCTTTTAAATGAACGAAAAGGTCTGCACCGAAGAGGCAGGCACTCAAAAGGAATGAGGGTGAGTGAGGTTGGAAAAGGCAAAAAAAGAAAGGAAAGATTGTGTTTTGTAGGAGGAAGGCAGAACTGAACGAGCAAAGAGGCAGGAACGCGGAGCCCCATGCTCAAGTATTCGTCACGACGTCCAGGCCAAGCTCAGCAAAGAATCGCCTGCCAGGTGAAACGCCTTGGCTTTCGGTCCCCTCCCGACAGCGACTATTCCTAGTTCACGGCCGCTGTCCGACGGCCAAGGCTGATGGGCCTGCGACGCGCATTTTAGGGTGTTGCGGGATGCATCACAATGCTCGATTGGGGCGCGTCGGGAGATTGCTGGCAACTCGATGCGATGGCCCAGTGCAGCAGCAGGCGCGTGGTACACCGTTGTCCACCATGGCGCCGTGCGAGGCCGTTGTATGGGCGTGCAAACACACGTAGACGCGCAACTCGCAATGCACGACGTTGGCGATACTGAAAACACACTGATTGGCCACAGCCATCTGAAACAGCAAAGGCCTGCGACACCGCCAGATCCAGCAAGCACTAACAGCCACTCACCCGCCCTGCATCTTGCATGAACCCCACTGGCAAGGGATGGAGACAAGCGAGCCCAGGACTAGGGGCCTGCATCCAAAACTCGCGACATTTATGCACCATGAGGAGGCAAGCCGCGCTATCCAACGAGCGTCGCCGTGTCTGAGCTGTTCGGGACCTGTGGCACTCAAAACTGCCCAGCCTTGCCCTAATGCGCTCCGCGCCATTCCCATCCACATGTTCAGGAGTTGCCACACGGAGCGATCCGACTGCTGAGTCGCGGCCCAAGAGGCAGCCGTTTCAGACACTCATCCAAGGGCTAGTGTGCTGATAAACAACTGCAAGATGCTCGTCGTGTCGTGTACAGACTAGAGGTGGACGCGCAAGAGAGAAGCATTGCAGAAACTCGACGAAGGCACTCTAGGAGCCCTTCTCACAAAGAACTAGCGAGACAATACCAACACAGTGACTGATTTGTGAATATAAGCATGGAGATTGCCCGGTAGCCAAGCCCTCTAAGTTTGGTCAGACCCCCTCAAGTCATGTTCCAGGCAAGCAGAGACCCATGAATCCATCGCGGCATTGACCATCTGTCACCTCTCACCTGTCAACCAAACAAGACGGCATGAATTGTCAGAGCTGAAGAACCGACGTCGGTTTAAACACATGCCAGACTGACCACTGCGCCTCTTCCCTACATGGCGACCCCAGCAACCCCAATATACCTGTGCCGCAGCGCTGCATCGCCGTTTTGTAACACCATACCGCACATGGCGGGCTAGCTGGCTGTCTGGCAAACACGGCAAACATACCGCGAAGCGAAACAGTGCGGGTTGGAAACAATGTCACCATGGCAAATATAGACATCGTTAATTAAACCAGCACTCACGTGCAACGTCCTCGTAATCACACACAATGAATTGTTACATAAAATCGTACGAAGCGCACATCCCAAACCAACCCCCGTCCTCCCATTGTCAGGATCCCAGACCAAAACGCTCAGAACGGGATACCCGAGCATCTTCCCAGACGACCATGTGTTCCCTCACGCAACCGCGCTCAAAACTAACAACCCCATCCTCTAATCTCGGCAATATTCCCGCAAGCTCACACCTCCTCGTCGCTATCCTCTCCAAGCAGTTCGCCCTCGTCAGGGTCCACAACCGCATAATCACCCCTCCCTCTTGCGAACGAGCTTCTACTCGTAAACGTACGTCCGTCATATCCGCCGCCAACCCGGCCAGACACCATCCTCCACAGACTACCCACCAGCAGCGGGATGGCCGCGATAACGGCAACAAGTCCGGAAACGGCAGCAACAGGCCACTTGACCCACAGCGCGTCGCTGTCAAAGCTACCACCTGCTTCACCCAAGCGAATGCGTCCAAACTTGCCGTCCCAGTTGCGCCAAACGTAGTAGCCAATACCACCAGCGATGCCAAAAGGTATGATGACGGCGAAGACGATACCGAAGAAAGATAGGCCGTACTTCTTCTGGAACTCCTTCTCGAAGCCGGGGCAGGCGTGCACGTCGCCGGTCTTGTCGAACTCGTTGCCTCCTTCGCATGTAGAGAGAGGGATTTTGCGGTAGGGTGTGTTGTCCCACCATTCTTTTGCGCCTTTGGAGCAGACGGCTTGAGGATCGCTCAGACCCAGACCAGCGATGGGAAGGCATTCTCCGCCGACTGATCGCTCGTAATTGTATGCACTGCGAGTAATAAGTACGATGAAAATGTATCTGTGAGTAGACTTGCTTACCATTCATAATCCCGTCTGGTGCAACTGCAGTTGCGGGCAATCTCGTGAATGTGATCGATCCGCTCTCCGTTCCTGCATTTTGCGTCGCGCTTCTTGCGGTGGTACTGTGCTACATGGCCGAAAAGACAGTCTGGCTGATCCTGTTGCATGGGGTGTTGTGGTGTCCACAAATCGTAGTCTCCCTTCGTGGGATTATTCTCATTCAGGTCGCACTTCTTCTCAAACTCTGGCAGGCCGGAGAAATCAACATTGATAGCAACCAGCTCCTTTTCGTCCTTACCCCAGAGGAGGAAGTTGAGTGAAGTGTCGCTCGGGACTGTGGTAATGGCGTCAACGCGGATTGCGTGCGGTGAGAACTTGTAAAGATTCCACTTGTTGCCGCTGTCGAGAGAATAGAATAGATGATCCGTATCCTTGCCTCGACGAACGATCGCGATGACGGACCCTTGGTCTCCAAACTCCCACGCATAGGTGCCTTTCTTGATCTCCGTCCAGGTAAGACCAGCGTCGTTAGTCATGAATGTATTGGCTTCACCAAACGTGCCGAGTTCTGGACCGACATTGCCAACACCAAGCATAAGACCAACGGCTGTGGGCGAGGAGTACGTCTCACGGGGATCCGAACGCTCCGTGTAGCCATGGATGTGCAGTCCGCACTTGTTGGTATCCGCTACATCGCAGTCGTACGGCTTGTTGTCGGAGTCCTTCTTGGGAGCTTGAAGAGGTTCCCAGTCCGCAGCATCGTTGTGAGTGATACGGCTCTGCTTCCTTTTCTTGGCTCCGTTGTTGACTTCGTCCACGTTTACGACCACATTAGCAAGCGCGACACCTTCCAGTCCCTGCATCTTCTCGAAGTCGACGTAACCTTCTGTATTCCTGTTGACAGCATTCAAGCTCATCACGTAGGACGTACCGTTGCTGTTGCTCTTGATGATTGATCCGTACTCCTGGTCAGGTCGAGGGTTCACAGTGACGTGGAGGAAGACAGCGTGCGTGGAGCTGTCCAATACTGTGTATGCGGTCTGGTGAAGCTCGAAGAAATTGTGAGGGAATTTCGCCTCGGCGAAGATATTGGCGTCGAGACTGGCGTCCAGATGTAGAGACTTGCCATCATCACCCTTTGTTGCTACGATGATGAATTCGGACATCATCGCAAATTCGACCACGGACTTGAACTTGACATCCAGCTTCTTGAACCAGTCGTCACTTGAGATGAGCTCCAGAGGGGCGCCCATCTCTTCGTTCGTGTACTGCTCGCAGAAGACTTGTTCCTCCTTGACGTTCCGTCCAGCTTCGCGCCAGACAAAGGCGCATTTCTTGACATACGGAACGAGTGGCTCCCAGCTTTCCTTGAGACCATTTTTCTGAGAGACATAGGCGACAGTGTGGCAGTCTTTGTTGCCCAGTTTCTCGCAATTCTTTCCTCCGAGCCATATGAGCCAGCCCTTCTGTTTTGGGTGAAATTGCATGATTTGACGCATCTGGGTGTTCGGCATTACTGGGGCCTCGAAATAGTGTATGCTATCCTTCAGACCGCGGTCTTCCGAATAGTAGACCTTTTGCGTAGCGGTCAGAAAGTAAACGTAGTTGTTGTCGTATTGGTGAGGGTAGATCCTGACGATCTCGTCGTCGACGGCCTTCTTCCATTTTTTGCCATGGTCGTGGGTAATGTAAGCCTCGCGCTGGTCTGTCAGTACAACCACTGTCTCGTCTTGATCTCTCTTGTTCTCGCCATCATTGCCGCCCTGCGCATCGCGTTCGAGGTAGTACTGATCCAGAAAATTGCCGCCCTTGAACTTGGTGATCTCGCTTGTGATCTTGTCGTTCTTGGGTGGTGGCTTCTCAGCATCGCCACACTTGTGCTCGATTTCCTTGTCTTTGTCTGTCTTGCCCGTGCACTGGTTTCCAGGGATCTTCCTCCAACCTGAGCTGCCCTTGTACGTCTTGGCATCGCCCTCGCAGGCGCCTTTGGGTAGCTTCAGAGAGTCTGCGGGTATGCATTTCTTTTCTTTGCCCTCGCCACTGGGAACGTAGTTGAAGTCGCACTCGTAATCTCTGAGAACGTCGCACTCGCAGGGTTTGAATGATGGTGTAGGATCTTTGAAAACCTCCTGAACGAAACAGTCGGCATCCCATTTGCGCCTGCGGAACAATTGCTTGTGGCCCATGACACAACTGGGTTTGTCGTCCTCCCCTAGGCGCACAGACCATTCTTTGAAGTCTTCATCCTTGCATTTCCTCTCGTGCAAGTCAGCAAAATCGAGATGAATGATGACGTGCTCTCGACCACCGCCGTCCTTCTTCTTGGAACCATATAGCATGAATTTCAAGCTCGTCGAGTCAGGGAGGGTCGTGAGTTCGCGAGCACGGATCTTGTAGCCGAGATCGATCGACTTCCAGGTGTCTTTTCGTCCATGCTTGAGCGAGTACATGACCTTGTCGGTGTCGCCTTCGTCGAAGACTGCCACCAAGACTGAGCCCTGATCACCAAATTCGTACTTGTGTGCCTCTTCCAAGGCCAACTCCCAAGTAAGACCAGCGTCGTCGGAGACGTAGAGATCGCCGTCGGTGTATTTGCCCAAGTTCTCGCCGACGTTTCCGACGCCCATGACAATGCCAGGAGCTGGGCTAGAGAATACGCGTCCGCTGTTGTGTATGTCCGTTACAGAGTGTAGGTGAAGTTCGCTGTCTTTGCCCTTGATTCTCAGCTTCTCAAAAGACCTTCCATCGTCGAAGCTGATGCGCGACTTCAGCTTCTTCGCCTGCGATCGCTTCTCCACATCTTCCCAGTTGTCGACAATATTGACTAAGACCACACCCTGTATGTTGGAGATCTTCTCAAAATCAACATAACCTTCCTCATTGCGGTTCATGTGTTCGACGTTCTTGGTGAAGTAGGTTCCGTTCGAGTTGCTCGTGTATAGGTTTCCCATCGCGGTGTACTTGGAGGTCATGACGTCGACCTGGATGCTGTAGTTTGTCGACTCGAGAACAGTGTATGCGTCTTCCTCGATCTTGTGGTCGCCGAACTCGGCATGGTGCCAGGTCTCGGTATCGGTCGTTACGTAGAGGGAGAGTTCGCTCGAGTGATCGGACTTGGCGGCGGCGACAATGTAGCCTTTCACGGAGGCCATGTTTGCCATGCCTTGGATGGTGCGTCCGGATGACATGACAGGCTCGTTCGCGTCCTTGAAATAACTGTAGATGTAAGTTGTTGCTACCATCTAGGACGGCGCGTCACTCACTTGTCAGAGACCATCAGCCTGAAGTCTTTCGAGCGGTCTGAGTATTTCCCTCTTGTTATGCACAGTATCCGATTATCGTGCTTGTCGCTGTCGGGGAGGAAGTGTTCGGTGCCTATGGCCCATTGGCACATTTTGCGGTCCTCAATAAGGACCTTGGGTTTCGTCTTGAAGCCATCCTCGGTGTAATATGTCTGGCGACTGGTTAGATCACGTTGCATCTCATACAGCAAGCGCACTCACTCTTCCGAGACACGGCGCAGTCATACAATTCTCCCACTCGTTTATCAATATCTTCTTGTTATCTTTCGCGTGCCACCCCACAGTACCAGACATCGATGGTGGAAGCTCCGTGTGGAAGCTATCCCAGTTGTCGCCCTGGTCGTATGTGATCCAATGTTTGGACTCGCCCAGGACCAGCGCAACCTTGTTGTCGAACTGACTCTTGATGATGCCCATTCCGTTGAGTTCCTTCAATTCCTTCCATCCTTTCCCTGCGTCTGTGGACCGCCATATCTTCCCGGTATCAAGCTCTTGCACGAGGGCGATCGCAGAATCGTCGAAATAGAGGAGGTTCACGAGCTCGTTCTTGAATCCAGTCGTCTCGACGAACGGCTGGTCTTTTGCGGTGGCGAGGGGTGCTAGAGCCAGGAGGGCGGGCAACAGGCCCTTAAGGTATCTCATCATGCATAGAGGCGAGGGGAGCGTCGAGGTGAAGTATGAGGTTGGCGCTCAGTTAATTGACAGCTGGCCTCGCGATCGCAGCCTTGAAGCTGGAGGCAACCCGCTTGGCAGGCTTGAAACAGTACGCGCGTAAACGCGAGGGCTACGTCAAACTCTCTTGCCACGCGCCACAGTAGATTCGAAACGTGATGGTGGCAACGTACAATAATATGCGCAAACAGGAAAGCCAAAGGACAGATGACAAACAGGCGGATAGGTGCAGTTGCCTATACGGGCTGATGACGGAGGCGCCGGAGCCCGCGGCACTTCCGCGACTGACATCCCTGTCGCTTGTAAGAGCTGTCCCTCTTCAACATCACTACCCAATAACCACGATGGACCACCTAGCAGCCTCCGCATCATCGGGCTTGAGACTAACTACTGGGCAACTTTGTTCACAATCCCAGAAGATCGTGAGTATTCGACTGTTGTACAAAGACAGGCGGCATCTTCCCTCTCAGCGTCTGGGTAGGCGAGAATATGCTCAACATGTTCAATTCATGAGAACAATGCCATTGTGAGGAAAGGAAACTCTTTGTGATATCTATTGATACTCAACACTGTCTCTTTAATGCAAGGGTAACAATGCATCGTCTTACCATGCTTCATCAAGCATATTACATACAACATAGTATCCTACGCGATCAACCCAGAAGCAAAATCTGCCTACAAGTATGACATCTCAACGCAAACTGCGCAACCGAAAAACACCAGAATACACACACTTCGAGTATGGTCCATCCCCATCTTTCTCGATCAGTAAGAGTGATTATTTTTGGCCCGCAAAAGAAGAGGCCACGCTCGCACCGTTCAATATTGACAATTCACGTCTCACAGCGTTAGACTGTCCCGCCATCGCAGAAGAAATCACGTCCATCAAATACGACCCTACTAAATGGCAGCACAGGCCCCGACCACCCAACTTCCACGGAACGTGGCCCCTAACGTCAGTTTCTCAGGTAATGAACACAGACTATGATCCTGAGCAGATTGGCACAGTGAGAGAACAGAACAAATTCCACAAAAAGCACGGAGAGCACTTGAAAGCGCAAGAGTACTGCCTAGGAAAGTATTGCTGGCAAGCTCCAGCCTGGGTTCCGATTGTTGGCCACCAATGCGCAAGAGACGTCACCCCCAAGGCCCTCTGTGACCATACATTCTCCGAATGGATGCAAGGCTGTGCACGCTGGGAATCACGACTGGAGATCCGAGAAGTTCTCAGCATGGGCTATGGTCTGTACTCCAAGTGGAAGTGGAAGAAAAATGATATCATCGGTCCGTATCTTGGTGAACTAATCCCGGAGACGTCTGACAACACTGCCTATTGCCACGAGGTTAGCATCGGGCCTATGTTCAGCAACGTAGAGACTCCAGTTGCGTATATCGATGCTGAACATTGCGGGAATTACGCCCGCTTCTGCAATCATAGCTGCGATAATAATGCAGATATATGTGAGGCCAGAGTTGGCACAGAGAGGATGCTGGTTTTGAAGGCAAACAAGTCTATTATTCCCGGTGAGCAGATTTGCGTCGATTATGGAGAAGACTATTTCAGACAGAGGCAGTGTCTTTGCGGGAGGGAGACGTGTAAGTATCCGAATCTTGTTAATCCTGTCAAGTCAGTTACCACGCCTAAGCCTAAGAAGAAGAATCTCAGGTCGAAGACACCGGTATCGGCTTTGGGGAAAAGGAGGACAAGAAATGACGAACATGATGTGTGTACAACTGAGCCGGAGACGAAGAAGACGAAGAGTAGCGAAGACAGTAACTCCATGCCGGGGCTAGAGTTTTACCTAGATCCAAAGACGATACCACAAGGGGCACCGCATCAAGAGACTCTATATCACCTAGAACCAACAGGTCCAGAGGTGCAAGAATCAAAGGTCGAGATCAGTGCCACAAGTGGATGAGTGGTAAGACATGTTGCTGTCTATTCATGTTTTGCCTCGTTGTGTTCTTCCGTATGTGTGGCCAGCCCTTTTGTGGCGATGTTATCAGCTTTCTGAGTTTACATATCCCTTCTAATTCCATCGTTTCTTCATCTCGCTCTCTGTTTACACGTCTCATAGCTCTTGTTGATTTCCCATCCGTCATATGTCAACGATGGAAGGGTTGGTTCAAAACATAACAAGAGAAACTCCATGGTTTCTGGGGAAAAGAAATGTCCAAAAACACACTCTGAACACGCCATGTGAAGCCCTTGCGAATAGAATGAAAATTAGGACCACGAAATGATGTTTTTTTCCTATATTCTGGATCCTCAGTATCTCTCGGGCCTCAATCCAGAACTCGGATCATTCTGTAGCTTTCTATACCAGACTAACTTGCAGCTGGTCACCATCAAACGCACATGGATGGTGTTGTCTGGCTGTCCATATAAATTCACTACATCTCCAGCTTCTTGTTCCCCTACCCACTTTCATCTATATATCATCTTCCGAAAAGGACCATGCTTGATCGAATGTTCTTCCACTCTTTGCATACTAAAACATACACGCTACTCATCATATGGCTCTTCTTGAGGTTGCAGCTAATGTACTTCAATGGGAATATTGGAGCATAAAACGATGATGGCTGTGTACTTTAAATCAGAAATCGAAATCGGAATGGTCAATGGTTCTGGATCCAATCTATTTTCATCAAAACACGAAATCAGCAAAATCATGGGAGCCCAGAACCCTGCACCAATCGATACCTAAACCCACCAGCTCCGTCCGAATGGAGGGAGTGTCGACCGGGTGTCTATGACCAGGCTGCCTATACAAGTTTCTTTCTTTCTACAACTTTTCTGTCGCTCATGTTCTACCAACCTAAAAACAACCTCCGAAACGATCATGCTTTCCCGCTTGGAAGGTTATATATCTAAGCTCAAAGGATTGGAGCAAGCAACTTTCCAATCCCTGAACTCAAAGTCTCCCTGGATTAATACTAGAAGTCCAGTTTGTTCGTCTCCATGAAAAGCCTTTCCTCTAGGCGTATGCCATAACAATCCTGATATATCATTTCACTTCAAAACAGAGCCAAAACCAATGCCGTGAAAGACCATGTCCAGAACCTCTCACGCTACCAGCTATCCAAAAACACACCATCCACCCCCTGCCGTCCGAAAGAGACGTCCCACAATTTTCAAAACGGCCCCTTCACCGTGTATGTGTTTCGTGCTGCCTGAACCCATCCATCGACTTCCCCATACCGAAATGAACTACTACTTGCCTCATCCATAGTCCAAACCCAAAATGAGCAATGAAAAAACTATACCTACCAAAACACCACAGAATCCAGCTCATGAGAAACCCGAGTCTAGAACCACACTTGAATTGCACCTTCTGCCCGAAAACCAACTCATGCAATCATCCCATCCCCATCGCTACACAGCGACACAGAGAGGATGGAGATGAAACTATGTGGAGATCAAACCTATAACTATTGAACAAAAAGTCCGAGTCATAACTCAAGGCATACATGATATCATACCATACACCGCTCTAAAATATTTGTTCCTTTCGCAACCCCACCATCCACCCTCCAAGATTGAAAGTGACAGTCCACTTGTTAATGACGGCAGTGCGCCTCCACATTACAACCCATCTCCTTGCTAAAACATCATACATCAAGGTTCATGATCCGGGATCTTCTCTCAACTCCCGCACAGCAACCATTTTATATCAAAACTGCTCTGGCTCCCAGTCTATGAAAGAGCTGAATCACTAGGGAATAATGGAGTACATCTCTCTTCGTATACGAAATATATGCCCCCTTTTTTCTTACCTTCCTCTTCTCTCTTAGAGCAGAGAAGTCAGCGCTGGGCAACCACATGTTTTTCTCGGTACGAAAACTGTGTTGCTGGAGAAAGTATATGTGTGGAAACAAAAACCAACATTGAACTAAGCATGTATGGGGAGACGGTGGGTTGGGTTGAAGTTGTACTTCTCCTTCTACTTTACTCGTCTTTCCATCCATCCACCCATCCACCCATCCATCTTCAATTCATTTCAAAAAAACAAGGAGAAAGTCGCCATGACAGCTGTTTATTGTAAAAAGAAAAAGGACCATACTTCTAAACATGCCTTGATTCTGGGAGGGAAGGTACAAGCATGATAAATCCATAGTTATAGGTAAGAAAAGGTTATGGCGATGAATTCATGGCGCGAAAGAGGACGAGGTATCATTACAAAGCATCTAGTCCCTCCCACTGCAACATGACACAACACGACACAACGCCCTAAGCGAAAGGAGAAAAACCGTCTAGAAGAAAAGAGAAGACGCCCCTCCTTAATAAGAAAGGGCTACGAAAGGGGAGATACCCGGATGAAAACAACAACGCCGAAAAAAGATGAAGGGGTGACATGTTTCCCATCCCATGCTACGCCGACCCGATATGCAAGTGCGAGAAGAAACCCAAGCCGACGCCGAACAGTGATGCATCAAAGGCCCTCCTTCATGTAATGTGCGAAGCCCGAGTGTTCGCACTGCGAATCAGCGCCCAAACAGCCCGCTGCCAATTCCCAGGCCGTTGCGCTGCGGCATCGGTGCCCGGCCCGGCCCTGGTGGCACATCTGGGGTGTTCAAGGGACGCACGCCGCCCCATCGCTGCTCGTCGGTATGTGCCTCGAGATGTTGTGGCGTGTGGCTCGACATCATCCCGTATGCTTCTCTGCCTAGCACGCCAACATGTCGGGGAAGAGACGTGGACGGCTCGTATGCGGGAAGATCGTTCGGGTATTTTCTCTGCAGTACTGGTGACTCTGACTCAGCTAGGCGGCCGTTTATGTTGTGTACTGTAGACGAGTGAGGGTTCGAGTTGGCCTCGATGGTCGAGGCAGAGCCGTTTGTTGCATTCAAGTCGACGATTCTGCGCTGGCCAGCGGGAGTCTGGTAATTTGGCAAGCGAGATGGACCGGGGGCGTAACGAGACTCTTGATGAGATGGATGCCGTGGATTCGCCCACGGGGTGCTCTCGAGAAACTGTTCCTCTGCTGCTGCCTCGTCTGCTGTGGTTGTCCGATTATAGGTACGGAAGGAGGGTGGTGGTGCAGGCGCAGCAGGACGTGTCGCGATCTGCAGCGCCGAATCAGCTGCTATTTCTAAGCAGACGCATTCAGCAACTTACCTTCATTGCCCGTAGATCGTCATCGATGTCTGAAGGCCGTGCAGCGCTGATGTCGGGCGCCGCTGGGAATCCAACATACTTGGCGACTCCAGACAGAACGGAAACTTCGAGATTGTACGCTGTTTGGTGTCGGATCTGCTCAGACCGTTTCTCGGGGAGTTTGATCATGTAGTCTGTCTCGTCGCAGCTGAGCGTTCTTCTTCCTCTCTGCAACTCGCACACTCGTCGGTTGCATTCTTCGAGAATGTCTTCTCTTATATGCCGCACTGTCTGAAAGTATTGGCTGTGCATCTGATGTCGCTGTGCTGTTGTTATGACCTCTAGATTTTTCTGCTTGTACTCTAGCAGCGTCGTCTCGTATGTAATCTTCTCGGCACGTCGATCGTCTATGCATTTAATCATACCAAGATACTCTGGATGCGCGCAGTGCGGCAGCTTGAGCATCTCGAGTTCTCGTTCGTACTGTGCTATTTGCTCGTCGCATAATCTAATCACAGTCAGCGGTTGTCGTGCGAATGTAACCATTATATATGGACTTACTTCTCTCGGAAGATCTTGAACTTCTTCTCGATCTTCGCAAGCTCGTCGATGGCGTTTTTCTTCTTGGAGACTGTTGTGAGCCATATTAGCAGAGCACCGCCTTTGAATTGCAGGCACACTGACCTTCTTCGTCGAGGGTTGCACTGTCCTCTTCGTCGTGCTCGCCCTCGCCCTCGCCTTCATGGGCCTCAGCGTCCAACACAGCCGTGTTGTAGGCGTAGTTTGCGTCTTCCGTTTTCCGCTTCCCTCTTCGACCGCCCTTTCGCGGCTTCGTGTGTTTCGCGACGGCAGCCAAACCGGTTATGGTTTCTGCTGCAATGTTGGCTTGTCTTTCTTCGAGCTCAACTTCCTCGTGTGCGAGCTGCGAGAGGCGCTCTTCGGCCATATCTAGTTCTTCCTCGACGTCTATTGGTTCAGGACTGTCAATTGCGTCTTCGGGCCTGCCATTGAGTGTGAGGCTTTTAGAACCTCCACTCCGTTTTCGTGCAGGCTCGTCTTCCTGCTCCTCGACAGGACTCCCCTCTATGCTCGTTCTCTTCCGTTTCTTGCCCGCATACTCGAGGCTCGCGGCTTCCGAGGCTGCGACAAGGGACAGCGAGTGGAGAGGGTTGTCGACGTCGACTGCTTCGCCTACCGTCGCGTTGTCTGTAATGTCAGAGGGCGTAGGTGGGGCAGATTCTTCATGGTTCGCCAACTTTGAGTGCATCAACTGGCTCGGCGTCCTCGCATACATCAGCTCCGAGACCAATGACGTATCCGTAGCCGTGCGCTTCGGTTTTCGGGGTGTATCTTCTAGTCGTTCTGTCTCTGCCTCTGAATCGTCGTCGTCATTCAAGTCTTCTGCTATTCTCAGGCGCGGCGTTGGCTCAGATTCATCGTCAGACGCGTCTCCTAGCTCGCTCAAGCTGCTAGACCTGTTATCCGCCATGTCGTCAAAGTCCAGTACAGGCGCGAGAGGCACAGCTCGCCCAGTAGGTATCATGCTCGGCGCTGGGGGCGCGCGGAGAATCGTAGAGACGGCTGGGATGGGTTCATGCAGCGTTGGTGGTGACCCTCGTAGCGTTTCTGTGGATTCTTGTATGGCCGAGGACGCTTCCTGTGCAGCCGACTCGGGTAGTTGCGTCCACGCAGGGCGTGGGATCGGGTGGCCCATCATGGTTTGGAGGAGTGCGGTATGCGTGCTGTGCTGTGTGGTCAGATTTGAGAATGCAGCAGGCGGTGTTGGTGTCGACGCTCGATCTTCGTGTGTCTCCGCAGCTCAATGGGCGCCTCGGTTGACGCAATAGCTCACCAGAGCCTCACCGAGCTTCGAGAGACCGCGAAAACGGCAAACAAATAACGACTATAGGAAGTTACGCTGACGTACTGCTGTGCACTCGAGAATGCTGCTCCAAAGACTCAGGCGACGGCGATGCGTTCCTCTCGGTGCCGTGCGCTCATGCGCCTGCGCAGGGAAGCGTGTCAACCTGCGTCTGGTGTCGTGTGCTCGTTCTCTGGCTATGGGCTCACGTCTGCGACGCTTTCGGCGGGCGCGGGAGGTCGAGGGCGCCGAATGCGGCGTGCGGTCGAAATCTGGAGAGCGGTAGGCGTCGAGGGAAGGCGTGGAGTCGGCTCAGGCAAGAGCGACCCAGCGACACGTCGGGGAGGCGTGTAGAAGGGAGACGTGCAGGCACAGGGCACAGTGAAGCATACAGACACGGCGGAGAGGGAGTCGTGAGGAGTCGTGGAATGTGCCCTCGCAAGCGGCGTGTTGGCTGCCGACGGCCTTCTTGCGAATGACCGATTGCAGTGCAGGGTCGCACCTGCCCTCCGAAAGATCGCTCCAACCCACTCCAGGCCTAGCGCCTCATCGCGTTTTGTCTCCACCAAAACTTTTGTTCGCTGCTTGCTGTGGGCGAACAACTCAACCGTCACAATGGCCAAATCAAAGGACAAACGCCCCGCGAAACAGGAGTCGCAGAAGAAGGGCGACAAACCCTTTATCGCTGTCGACAAGAAAGCATTCGACCCTTCTCTGTCTTCGCTGTTTGCGAGCAGTGTACGTCTTCACCAGCTGTGGAATATCTATACGGCAATGCTAACTGAATTCACAGGCTGGGCCCGTGCAGCCTCCTCCCAAGTCGCGATACCAGGAACCGGTACAAAAACGCCCCGCAGCAGACTCGCCCAATGAGGAAGAGGATGATGAAGAATTGAGTGCCCTGTCGGACGCCGACTCCTCAGACGAGGAAGAGGCCAGTGAAGAAGAGGCATCAGAAGGCGACGATGACAGCTCGTCCGAGGAAGAGCAGTCAGAGTCAGAAAATGAGGCGGTGTTGGCGAAACTGCGAGAGTCGATGCTGGCTGGAGAGTCAGACAAGCCAAACAAGAAGCGCAAGCGAGGCGGCAAGGAGGAGATCGAGGAAACCTACATGCGCAAGCTGGCTCGCGAGGAGGAGAAGGATGAGGAGAAGAGGCTGAAGAAGCGCAAGACCGAGGAGTTGTCGGATGAAGAGGAGGACGAGGACGAGGACGAGGATGAGGATGAGGAAATGGAGGACAAGGCTTCGGACAAGCCAGCAGAACGTGAGGAGGAGTTCACGATACCCAAGCACGAGTCGTTGGCGGAGACGGACGGCAAGAATGCGCAAGAACTGGACAAGGCCGCGCGCACCGTCTTCCTAGGCAATGTGTCTTCTGATTGCATCAACTCCAAGACTGCTGAGAAAGCTCTCAAGAAGCACCTCGAGTCTTTCATCTCCGACCTCGCAGACAATAACCCGCCCCACAAGGTCGAATCCATCCGCTTCCGCTCTACAGCTTTTGGAAGCAACCTGCCCAAGCGCGCCGCCTTTGCAAAGAAAGAGATTATGGACTCCACCACCAAGAGCACAAACGCATACGCCGTCTACTCGACAAAGTTTGCAGCCCTCAAAGCTGTGAACAAGCTAAACGGCACCGTCTTCCTCGACCGCCACCTGCACGTCGACTCGGTAGCCCATCCCGCAAAGGTCGACCACCGCCGCTGCGTCTTCGTCGGCAACCTGCCCTTTGTCGACGAAGTAAGTCAAGCCCCGGAGGCCGACAAGCCCGCCAAAAAGAAGCCCGTGGCCGACGTCGAAGAAGGCCTCTGGGTGCACTTTGCCAAAGCCGGCAAAATCGAAAGCGTGCGCGTAGTCCGCGACGCCCAAACGCGCATCGGTAAAGGCTTCGCCTACGTGCAGTTTGTCGACGAAAACGGCGTCGAAGCAGCGCTCCAGTTCCACGAGAAAAAGTACCCGCCCCTGCTGCCCCGCATCCTGCGCGTCACGCGCTGCAAGGCAGAGAAGAAAAAGGACAAGCCGCGGGGCCCACCACCCTCCAAGAAGAGCTCTGGCGTCTACAATGCCAAGATCTCGGGCGAGGAGAAGTCAAAGCAGGGGCGTGCGCAGGCCATGTTGGGCAAGGTCGCGGCGGCAAAGACTAAGGAGGCGTTTGTGTTTGAGGGGCACCGCGCGAGCGAAAGGCAGGGCAAGAGTGGACTGAAGTTTGGGGGCGGGGGCGGGAAGAAGAAGGGGCCGAATGGACGGAAGAGCAGGAGTTCGACGTGGAAGAAGACGGCGGGCAAAAAGTAGGGGGTTTCATGTCGCAATGCCAGCTTTATTTCTTGTCTCGAATTATGATCGCCATAACACTCGACAATATCAGAATGAGTATCTTGAACATTTTACATGCTCAACTCACGTTCTGCCACACACCAGTCGGTCTCTTCAAAGAAGTATGAGCATCAATCTACACTTGTTCGTAGTCAACCATCCATACCTACTTCATATTTCCCTCTTCAATGCGTTCCACCCCATCAGCATCAGCACCAACATCACCTCCGTGGCAAAGAATCCCAACATCACAAGATAGCCACACATAAGAAACAAACACAACCCACCTCCCCTATCTCATCTCACCCCAACCCATCCTATCCACAACACTCCTCTACTTGTACCCATTCCATCCCAATCTCAAACCAGCCACACACCCACTCATACAACCTCATTTACTCACCAACAAACCCACGCACCCCAACACAAAGCCAAACAAACCAGATAAACAGCCCCCCATCAAATCCAGCCCTGGCGTCCAGATACCCACTAGCCTGAAATGGACATCGAGCTTTCAATCAGCCTCAGCTTGGTACTTGTTTGCCGTGAGTGAGAGTTTGGGACGGGATGGGATGGGATGGGCCGGTAAGGAAGGGAAGGGAAAGGGAAGGGAAAGGGAGGCATCGGTATCGGTATCGGTATCGGCACGGCGCGAACGAGGGGTTATAAGCATAGGGATAGGGAGGTGATAGGCTTTGCTTGGCTGGCTTGCTGGGAGCCAGTCGGGAGGCGCGTGGTTGGAGGAGATGGGGATGTCACATGGGATCATGAGTGGTGGAGTGTAGTATGATGCGATCTCTCGCATGGCGTTCAAGTGTGTGTGTGTTGCTAGGAAGAGCCTACACGCACAGTTGCAGGCACATACAGCGAGATGTCAGAAACGGCAAACCCACGTGGAAAGCACGTTTGAACGGCAGCTGCGCTATGGTTCCGAGGAAGTGCGAAGCGGGATAGGTGCGCCTGTTTGGGAAACCTGCTGTCATTGACGCGGGAGAACGGATTTGGGAGGGTTGCAACTGGACCCTGGAGGCGTGCATGCAGCGCGGTGCTAGATGTAACCAACCTGTTCATGTGAATGCGACGAGTCTCCGAGAAGTGATGTGCCGGGAGATAGGGCTGACAAATGCCTGGAGCCGGTGGGGGAGGGCTGCATCGATGGGTTCCGGTACTTGGGATTGTCGGGTCGTAGGGCAGATAGTGGGATGTTGGTAGTTGGGGGTTGGACTGTTGTTGGTCGTGTTGTGGTTGTCTAGGTGTTCTGTAGGTTTAACTTTAGGATATTTGACGAGGTATCACTTTAGCATGAGGTTACATCTCTCTCCATGGCCAACATTTCGACGGCTTCGACAACGCATGTCCCGAGAGTCTAGAAACTCCCGTATTGATGGCACACCCATGCCGATGCTCCTCTCAGGAGAATGCAGCGTGCCAGTTGAACTTCCTATTTCACTGCCGGGAGAGTCACGGGTTGGGAACATGGTCCATGCCCTGCCGAAGTTGTGTGACCTCAGGCGGCCTAACCAGCCTGGCGGGTGCTTACATACAAAGCGCCAGATGACGCAGCGCCGTGCGGAGAATGTGAGGCGTCGAATCCTTTCTGCAGTGGAAATGCCTGGCCGTCTTCAACATGAGAGAAACACGGGGTATATCGTGGTCGGAGGTCAGTTTGAGCTACGAGCCAACCAGGAGGCTGATCTGCAGAAGAGCGTGCCTTGTCCATGAACGCCGTGTCGGCTTGACGATCAGAAGCTTTGACGCCCAAGCTGGCGTTAGCTGCATGCGCTGACGTCGCATCCTCCTCTGCGTCTGAGACGCGAACAAGACAGCAGCCAGGTGCAAGCACACGCAAGCAAGACGTGAGCATGCTCGCCGCGAAACACAGCGGAAGCGCAAGGCCCATGTTTTGCAAAAGCAAAGTTGCCCTACCGTTAGCGCTCGAGATTGTGTTTCCCGACAGTCCCAGTTGTGCAAGCACATCAGAGTATATTGTGCGCAGACTTGATTTCGCCGCTCTCCGACGCAAAGTCGCTCATTCCCATCTCAATCTCACCCAGTCGCCAGGCAAACAGCACTCCAGACCTGTTGAGCGCATGTTTTGTTGAGTAGGTAGGCGAGAGCTGCAGTCAACAAAAAGCGGGCGCTATGATCGGGCGCCGCGAAAGTTGGATGTGGGGAGGCGGAGGCGCAGCAATCTCAGCTCCTAGGGCCAATGGCGCGCCCGGTTCAGCATAAGCAGTGACCGGACAGAAGTGTGCGGAATCACGTTGGCTACGCGCCCGGGAAGTTTTGCGACATGCGCCTGTGATTTGTCTGTACGGTGTGGATTTTGATCTCCCATCTGGGGCAGCGAAGGATGGAGGAGGAGATCGCTTTGCGGGCGGATGCGATGAAATGAGTGATGAGCGTGTGAGGCGACCAGGCGCAAGGGAGCGGCCACCGCCCGAGCTCACCGCTGCTGCCAGCGCGTTGCTGTTGTCATTACCTAGTATGTTGTCGCTGTCATCACATAGTACCGGTAGGTTACCGCTGTCATTACGTTGCTGCTGCTGGAGATGATCACTGAGCGCAGCTTGCACTCGTGCGGTCATCCATGCCCGTGATAGCGCGAGGGCAGCGCAGCCAAAAGGGACCCAGCACGCAGCCGTGACGCGTGGTGGAGCACCGGTTTGGGGAGGGCGTGGACGGCTGGAAAGGCAGCCACACCGCGCTGCCATTGGGTCGGAATCCCTGCTGGGTAGTCCGGTTTTCCGTCGAATAGAAAACCCCGCCCCGTCGCTCTTTCGTCGTGCCCAATCCAGTTTCTTCATTCCTTCTCCAATCATCCTGCACCACCACGGCTACTCACTAGCCATCCTCGCTGCCATCTAGGTACCAGACTCCAGATCACGAGTCTGCACCACTCTGCACGCACAACGCCAGACGGCCACGGCTCTGCAACGGCTTCTTCTGGTGCACTGCTAGGCGCATCTTCGGCGAGCAGCCTGTCCAGAGTTGGTACCCCCAAGCCCTCGCACGCGCCCGTGAGACAAGCAGTGCTCCTCCGCAAATCAGCGCGAGTCGCCAAACCTCACCACCACAAAATCTCGTGACTGAATCTTGCTGCGGCCTGAACATCGGTAAGTGCATCCTCGGTATCTGTCCCTCACCGCGCATGCTGCCCCGTAAACCCAATGCCTCGCCGCCCGTTGCTTTTTGTCGCGCGACGGCTCGACCCAGCGTGCCGCCCAGGGCTCTGTATCCCGTCGCGCCCTCCTCGCAGACCATGTTCTCTTGCTTACGCTCCCGCACTAGCCAAGGGAACACACGGCTCCTCGAGCACATAGGCCTTGTATCGCGCAATAACCAGCTGCGTGGACTGCTTCGCTGTCGCCAGAGTCAGCTGCGCGTTGCGACACTATATACCTGCCCTGTCGCTGCCCACCCCGGCCGTGAGCACCGCTAGCAGCACTACCGCCTGCCAGCCAGCGTCACCGCGACGCCGCTGCAGTAATCGACACACGGCGCGCAATTGCGACGTGGACCGTCCGCCCGCTGATTGAACCCGGTAAGTGCACTCGCAGCCGTGCATGAACCTGCATTGCCAGCGCATCGCCTCCAATCGCCCGCCGGCCAGCACATGCCACCACCCTCGACGGGCTCCAATTGCTGCAATACCCGCGTGTCCAACTAGCTGACGGTTACTCTTAACAGTGCAGACAATTGCCTGCTTCATTCCTAACTGGTACGCTCCTGCAACGGCCCCCTCTCCACCTCTCAGACGCGTCTCTCCTCTGCTGGCCCACTCTATTCTCCCGTGCAAGCGCACCGCCCCACGGTCTAACCCTCTGCACCCAACCGCCTCGATTGCGCCTCACGACCAGGCCAAGCCTTCGACCGTGCGTGCCTCTAGCAGTCCCGCCTACTAAGCGTGGCCATTGACAACACATCAATCCTCGGCCCTGCCGCGACGTGATCGCCTGTGCCGCGCCTAGGGACACGCTCCTCCCGACGTCTGCACTCGACCAGCGAACAAGGCGCAACAGTCACGACGGCTGCGACCCATCCGGTACATCAACAGACCAGTGACCGTCCATATCAACGCGGCAATAGCAGCTTCTTGTCGTAAGCCCCTCCAGACACCCAACCGCATACCATTGGCTGCCTACTAATCTCGCCCCAGCTTCAGGCTACAGCTTTCGACCAGTCGTTGCGCCTCTCGTCAAGTCGCGTCCCTGCACGCCTGTCCTCGACTCATTCACGAGTTTCATACTCCCTCGTCGCAATCACCCCGCCCGCGCGAAACTTGGAAACGAAGATCGTCGAGCGCATTTCGGAGCCTCCCACGAGGACCGCCACAGCATCTCGGGTTCGTGTTCGCCAGTGGCGCATCGGGATATTACGTGCCATAACGCCGCCTACGGTCGCGTACATCAAGGCCGCCGTTGTACCCCCAAGTACTTTGTACCTCGAAGAACATCACCAACATGACTGACTACGCCCAATACCAACAGTCCCACCATGGGCACGCACCTGGGCACCTGCAGAGCTATGGAGGCGCGCAGAATCCTGCCGCAGGAAACCCATCCATCACCTCCCCCACACAGCAGATGCATTCGTATCAACAGACCTCGCCCATACTCCCTTCGCAGGGATACGGCCAGCCTGGCGCGCAAAGCCAACAGCATCACCCGCAGATGAGCTACGCCCAACAAGGGTACATGCAGCCTGGCATGCATCAGCAATACGGCATATCGCCGACACAAGCGGCTGCTATGGCGACGGCAGCTGCTGCAGGTCCCGCTGGATACTATGACCAGACCTCCATCCAAGGCCAGCTCACGCAAGACCCGAGGGCATCTCCGCGCATGTCAGGGCCAATGAAGCCTGACGGACGCGTAGCCCCGCGATCACCCACTGCTGTATCGAATGCCATGAACGGAGCTCTGCCATCTCAGGCCCAGATGACCCCTGGGCAGGTAATGCAACAGCGCCGGATGAGCACACAGATCAGCAGCCCCGCCATGCAACATCCACAGCCTGTAATGAGCCATGCAGGTCCCCGGCCATCCATCTCGGTGCCCCCTCAGATGTCTCAACCACAGCAGCACCAGCAATCACCCGAGCTCGTGTCCGGAGCGCAGGCGGAGGAAGCACCACTGTATGTAAATGCCAAGCAGTTCCATCGGATCTTGAAGAGACGCCTGGCACGACAGAAGCTGGAGGATGCACTGCGCCTCACTTCCAAGGGACGCAAGCCCTACCTGCACGAATCCAGGCATAACCATGCCATGCGTCGCCCACGTGGTCCTGGTGGTCGATTCTTGACCGCTGAGGAGGTGGCGGCAATGGACGCGCAAAAGGGTGACGGCGAAGAGGGTAACAAGGAGAACAGCTCTCTCCCTGTGAAGGCACCGAAGTCGTCGGGACCCAAGCGCAAGGCATCCGCTACACTGCTCAAGGGAAAGCCAACCAGCAAGAAGAGCAAAGCTACACAGCGACATGCTGCTAGCGAGGAAGATGAGGATGAGGATGACGACGATCCCGAGGATGACGATTGAACAAGCACCGTTCGCATGTTGCCTTGGTCACTCGGATTGTTCAACCTCTACACCTTTTTAATCTTGACTTCTGAAAACTTCGACATTTCCCCTCGATCTCATGAATTACGAAGCGCTTGCTTTTGGGTCCACGGTTGATTTTTGCATGTTACCCCTGTTGTCTTTCGATATATCGTACACAACCAAATTGTTTCTACGGTGGGAGCGAGGTGGGATCGGGGTACACTTTACGGCAGGCCGGGTAGGAGCAATTGTGAATTTTGTCCCATTCTCTTGGGACATGGATGTTGTTGGTACGAGTGGGACAGCACTGTGTTTTTGTTCTTGTTTTTTTGTCTGACTTTTTTTTACTGCGTGCTTGACCTTTTGTGTCTTGTTGTTGTTGTTTGTTCCCTCTCTCGCTGTCTTTTTTGTTCAACTGTTTGTTTCCCCAAATACCCCACCCACATTCGCTGGTTTTTGTGCTCAGCAGTGGGCTCGCTTGCTGGCAGGGGAATATATTTTGTTTTTGCGCGCCAGTGGATGTACTAGAACGGACTACCCTTCATCGGATGAAATGGACACCCAAATTTGTTGGAACCTGAGTTTTGTTCGCTTCCCTGCTGATGCTCTTTTGATCTCTGTTGTTGTCGGTTTGTTTGTATACACACTCGCCACGGGCATGAGCGATGTTTAGCTTGGTTTAGGTATTAGCTTCAGCTTGAAACTTGTCTTTGTTGGCAATGCGATTTGTTGTTGTTGGTGTTGTTTTGTAACTACTTACCTTCTATCCATATCACAAATTTTTATGTTGACTTGAGAAGTGAAGTCATGACACTGTTCTTGCTGATTTTATGCAACATGTACCAAAGACCAGAATTGTAGATGTGCCTACATAGCTGACGTTGTATTTGTTTGCCGTCATCTTGGAATTCCGCCAACAGCTTGCTATACGGCGCATTTCGTCCAGGCACACCCCTCTTGAGACATATATAGTGACGCTTGCATGATGGATTTCAGGCACAGTGTTTCCCGTTTGGCAACGGAACACGCAGTACCTCTCCACATCAGGTTTGTTCTCATTGCGGCTTGGTAGTGTTGCAGATTGCTCACTGCTCTCGTCAGCATCGGCATACATTATGCCGAAGATCTCACATATCCACTCTCTAGATACCGGTACGTCTGGCATCATTCCCACCAGCCGGGGTATCAGTCATAACATTAAACAAACCAGCCGTCATGTTCCAGCATTTGTGAGTGATGTTTGTGACATACGCCCAGAGTCAGCCACTTGCAACGGTGTTCCCGCACCTCGGCAGCCAGGGGTAGAAGTCTCCAATGTGGATCTTCGAACCGGGGGAACCGTACCACGCACTTTCCACTTTGAGACGGCGATGATAAGGATCGTGGCACGTTTCCACTGTGCTTTTTTGCGTCGCGGGCATGACTCCTCCTCATCTTCCTCCACTCCTCTCTTCCCCGCCACGCCGACACGATGCTGAAGAGCGCGCTGGGTCGGGATTCCGAGTCTGAGGCGCGAGATGAAGACGAGCAACAGCAAGGCATTACCAGCGCGGAAGAAGAAGATAGGGTTGAGGAAGAGTGGCAGAGCACGATCAAGCTCAAAGTTGACCTGCGATTATGCAGCATCGCGGGTGTTCTGTGCAGTTTGAACTTGCTCGACTCCGGGGTGATCAGCTCGGCGTCTGTCACGTCGATGCTGGGCGATTTGGAACTTGACGTCGGGAATAGGTACTCGGTGTCTATCTTCATCTTCACGATTGCGAGTATCGCGTTTCAGCTGCCGTCGACGATTGCGGTGAGGATGTTTGGGCCCAGGGTCTGGTTCAGCTTTATCACTGTGTGCTTTGGCGTTATCACGCTGTGTACTGCGTTTGTGCAGACGTGGAAGCAGATGATCGTACTGCGGATTCTGCTGGGTATTGCTATGTCGGGGATTTATCCGGGCCTGACGGTTCTCATATCGACGTGGTATACGAGGAAAGAGCAGCAGCTGCGCTTCGCGTTGATGCAGAGCGGGGAGGTCATAGTGCTAGCCACAGGCGGGATCGTCAACTACGGACTCAACAGACTGGACGGCAAAGGAGCGCTGAAGGGCTGGCAGTACATGTTCGTCGTACAAGGCGGCATCACAATTTCCCTCGGCATCCTCACATACTGGTGGATGATCGACTTCCCCGAGCACGCCCACAATTCCTTCCTCTTCCTGACCCCCCACGAGAGCGCGCTCGCCGCCTCACGCATACACAAGGACCGCGGCGACGTCGCGCCCGACGCCTTCACGTGGCGCAAAGTCCTCGTCCACGCCAAAGACCCCAAAGTATACGGCTTCTGCACGCTGTCCTTTTTGCAGAACCTCGTCTCGACAAGCTTGTCTTACTTCCTGCCCATCATCCTGCAGTCCGGAATGGGTTTCTCGCCCAACGCATCGATATTGCTCTCCGCGCCGCCGTACTACTACGCCGTTCTCCCCGCTATCCTCTCCTCGCTCGTGGGCGATAGGTTTCAGCTTCGCGCGCCTGTTATTGCGTTTAATTCGCTCTGCTTGATTGTTGGGTTCTGCATGCTTGGCTTCTCGGATCAGGTTGCTGTGCGCTATGTGGGCACGTATCTGGCTACGGGGGCGTATGTGGCGAATTGGGCGGCCATGGCGACGTATCAGGCGAATAATGTGGTGGGCTTGTGGAAGAGGGTGTTTACTGCTGCGGCGGTTACGGCGTGTAATGGCGCTGGGGGCATTGCGGGGAGCTTTATTGTTAGGCAGGGGGAGGGCCCGAGGTATATGACGGCGATTTGGGTTAGCATTGGGTGAGTTTGAGCATCTGGGTGGTGATGGTGGTGGTGGTTGCTGAGTGAGTGATTGATTGACTGACTTGTGATAGGTCGCATGTTCTGATTATTGGGATCGTGGGTGTGTTTTCGATCTACTTTTACATGGCGAATCGGGGGCAGGGGAGGGGGAAGAGGGTGCTTGAGGGGACCGAGGGGTTTAGGTTCACGTATTGAGAGGGTTGTCTTGGATGATGGTAGGGGGTTTGATGTGTTGTGTAGTTTGAGTACTTTCATACTTCGTAGACAGAGAGCAGAAAACGAAGACCACAGACCAGGTCAAGATTGCTTATTTTGATCTGACGTGCATGTCTTCGGACAATTGAAGTACAGGGAGGGCGATGGGAGGGCAGCACGTTGACGTCGGTGTGGAGCCATGAAGGAGACCGAGCCCAGGGCTAGCGCTCAGCCTCCGTCCAGCCCATCGACAAAGACATCCGCGTCTCACATCCCACAGCAGCAGTACGAGCATCGCCCCGCATCCGCGCCTGCTCTCGCTGCCCCGAATCCTCTCACGCCGCCGCCCGCAGACGCCCAGGCGAGCAACACCGGCGCCGCGTCGAGCCAGCCGTGCCCCTGGCCACCCCTCGAGCACCACACCCCCGTGGCCCGCCGCCGAGCGTATGCGCGTGCATCGTCGCCCACAACCCGGCCCAGCCCCTCGACCCGCGTGTGCTGAAGGTGCGCCGCGCCGCCCGCCGCCGCCATGGTGTTCCTGGGCATCTACCGGGCCGTGTACGACTACGCGCCCCAGAGCGACAACGAGATCGGGCTCAATGAGGGCGACATGCTGATGGTGCTGGAGCGCTCGGCCGACGACGACTGGTGGAAGGCGAAGAAGAAGGGCCACAGCGAGGACGAGGACGAGCCCGAGGGCCTGATCCCGAGCAACTACATCGAAGAGGTAAGCCCGCCACGGTTGCGCCCCAGCCACGCGTGCAGCCACTGACCCGCTCCTCCCAGGCCGCGCCCGTCATGCACGCCAAAGCCCTGTTCGACTACGCCCGCCAGACGGACGAGGAGCTGTCGTTCAAGGAGGACGCCACCCTCGACGTCTACGACACCACCGACCCGGACTGGACCCTGGTCGGGGCTGACGGCGACTACGGCTTCGTGCCCGCCAACTACATCGAGCTCATTGAGGGCAGTGAGACCGCGCCCGCCGTCGCCTCGCCGTCGCTGCCTACCCGCCCCGCCCTGCCGCCGCCTGCGCCAGAGTCCGACGACGAGCAGCAGCCCAACACGCCCGACAGCCCGCCACGCCCGAGCCCCGCCGCTGCCCTGGCCGGCATCATCCAGAAGAAGTCGGAGCAGTCGGTCCCGCGCTCGACCATCTCGCCTCCGCCCAACGTGAGCGCCCCCGCCCGCCGACGCGTGCAGTTCACACCTGAGGAGTCTGACGAGGATGTGCCGGCGCCTCGCGTGCCCAACCGAGCACCCTCCGCGTCCTACTCCCCTCCGCCTGCCCAGCCCAGACGCGCGCGGTCGCCCTCACCTGCAGCCAGGTCGCCCGTGCCGCGAAACGTCACCTTCGACACGTACGACCCCCAGCACAGGGACGACCCTGCGCCGTCGACCCCCCTCTCGGGCTCGGGCTACCACCTGTACAACATCTACGAGTACCTGACGCAGCCGGGCAAGAACAAGAAGATGCCCATCACGCTGGGCATCAACATCCCCAAGGGCATGATTATGATTGCTCCTGAGAAGTCGCGCGACGGGCCGCAGCAGGAGTGGAGTGCAGAGAAGATGGAGTACTACTCGCAGGAAGGGAAGCATATTTTCATGGAGCTCAAGCAGCCGAGCAAGAGCGTCGACTTCCACTGCGGCGCAAAGGACACGGCGACAGAGATTATGTCGGCGCTTGGAGAGCTGGCAGGCGCCGCCAAGGGCGCTGGCCTGCGCGAGGTCCTGGCCGCTGGCTCGGGAAGCTCCAACGTGCAGAAGAAGGGCGTTATGCTGTTCGACTTCATGGCCCAGGGCGACGACGAGGTCACAGTCGGTCTTGGCGACGAGATCCTTGTCCTCGACGACTCGGCGAGCGAAGAGTGGTGGAAAGTGCGACGACTGAAGAACGGCAAAGAGGGCGTGGTACCAGCTAATTATGTAGAGATTACAGAAAGCGCCCACATCACGACTCCCGCCGCCCACACGACGCGCTCCGACCCCAAGGCCATCCGCTCCATCGTGGACCAGAACAGGCGCGACGAGGAGGAGCAGGCTCGTCAGGCCGCGAGGCGGAAGAGACCGGATAGTGAGGCAAGGACTGATCAGGTAGGACCTGGCCTGCCTCTGCCCTCGCGTGGTTCGAGTCTTATGCAAGCAAATGTTGACCATCGTCGTACTTCACAGAGATCAAGCAAGCGCGAAAGCTCCTCCAAGGACGGCAAGTCTTCGTCTAAGCCGAGTCAGTATTCCCCGATATCTTTTTTTCTTCCCCGCTTGACACTGTTATTCGTCTTCGATCTGGTGTGTGTATATGATTACAATAGCTAACGAGAACTACAGACCCCGCCCGAGTGCGTACCTGGACCGATCGATCAGGCTCGTTCAAAGTCGAGGCCGAATTCGTCACCATCAAGGACGGCAAGATCCACCTACACAAGACCAACGGCGTCAAGATTGCCGTGCCCGTCACCAAGATGTCGGTCGAGGATTTGGAGTACGTGGAGCGCGTGACAGGCGAGTCTCTGGACGACGATAAGCCTCTTTCAGAGCTCAAGAGGAAGGGCACTCAGCGTGCCAAGGAGACTTCCGGGTCGCCTGCTGGTCGATCGCCTACTGGAATCTCGGTGCAGAAGAAGCCCGACTACGACTGGTTCGACTTCTTCCTCAAGTGTGGCGTCAACCCGCAGATCTGCGAGCGGTATGCTCAGGCTTTTCATAAAGATCAGATGGGTGAGGAGAATATGCCGGATGTGACTCCGACGCTTCTGCGTACGTTGGGTCTTAAGGAAGGGGATATTCTGCGTGTGACGAAGTATCTGGATAGCAAATACGGACGCGACAAACGTAGCGTCAGCTTTGCGGAAGAAGGCGACGAAGCAAGTGCCGGTGGTCTCTTCTCTGGCCCAGGCGGTGCACTACGAAACAACACCCGGAAAGGACGCCCAGCCCCTCCTGTCCAGACGAACGACGTGGTCGACCCCAAGGCGTTCGTGCAGAAGACGGACGAAGCGGCCAAGAAGCCTGCGGATTCTACGCCTACGCCTTTGGCATCTGCTCCTGTCCCAGAAAGCAAGGTGGACGGATTCGAAGACAATGCTTGGGACGTCAAGCCTTCGAGAAGTGCGGCCTCACCACCTCCAGCGGCTGCTACGGCTCCCACCCCTGCGGCAAGACCACCCGTCCTGACAGGCTCCATGAATGATCTCTCCCTCTTGGACATGCCTGCACTCAAGCCAGACGAGATAGCCCAGCCCGCACCTCCAGCGCCGGCCCCAATAGCGACCCAAGCAACCGCCCAACCCGCACCAGCTCCAGCGCAGCAACCCCAGCCAACTGGCGCCACTCTGTCCCTGTTCGACCAAGTCGCCGCAATCAAAGCCCTGACTCAACCCCAAAACCTGGCCCCGCCCCGATCTCGACCCCAAGCCCCTCACCAAGGCCCAGGCGGTCTCATCGCCCCGCCGCCCCAGCGCTCCTCCTCTGCCCCCCAAAACCCACAGCAGAGCGCCTTCGGTCCGCCCCCACCGCTCCAGCCCCAGTTGACGGGATACGTCCAGAACCCCAACATGCTAACCCAAGTCGCCCCGCCGGGCCAGAGCATGCAAGACATGCAAAACATGCAGCGCATGCAACAGCAGATGACAGGCTTCCCCCAGCAACAACCCCCAGGCTACAACAACGGCTTCCCGCAAAACGGCATGATGCCCCAACCCACAGGCTTCAACCCAATGCAACCCCAACAAACCGGCTTCCCGCCCTTCCAACACCCCCAACAAACAGGCTTCCCCCAGCAACAGCAGCAGCAGATGAACGGCTTCCAGCCCCAGTCCTTCCAAAACGGAGGAAGTCCCTTCTCCGACCCGCCACGCGCACCCTTCCAGCCCCAACCCACAGGATATCCCACTTTCCAGCCCTCCCCCCTAAACCCCCAGGCTACGGGCGTAAACCGCTTCCTCCCCCCCGCCCTCGCTCCGCAACAAACGGGCTTCCAGGCCCCGCCCATGCCCCCGATGCCCCCTATGCCCGCCATGCCTGCAGCGCAACCCCTTGTTCCGCAGCGTACGGGTCCCGCGCCGGCTATTAAGTTTGGGGTTCAGCCTCAGGCGAAGAAATTAATGCCTCAGCCTACGGGACGGGCGAATTTGGCGAATGCTAGTAAGTTCTTCTCTCTTTCTTTTTTTGTGGGGGTTTTGGGGGGTTTGCTGACTTTTGGGTAGCGCCGCAGAATCCTTTTGGGTTTTAGGTTTTGGGATCTGGGGGTTTAGGTGGAGGGTGAGGTGGAGGGGGGAGGCTGTATATAGATGGCTTTTTGTATTGGTAATTTTGGGGATGGGGAGAGGAGGGAGATGGGAGAGGGAGATGGAGTTTGACTTGGAGTTTTGACTTGTTGGCGTGGATGTGGATGTGGATGTGCGTCTTATACTATTACTTATTATATAGCATTTTTCTCTGTTTTATTTTACGCTTTTTGCTGTGTGGGTATTTGCTTGGTTTTGATTTGTCATTGCGGTCTTTTCGTATGCGTGTTTCTCTGATGAGTGAGTGAGTGGTGTGTTGACTGTGTGTAGTTTGATGAAAGGAGATATTCCTACCTTCTACGCGAAACGACTGAATTCTGCACATATATATATGTGTTATATTCTGTATGTTCGCGCCAATCTACATAAATACTCGATTCCCCAACATGATCATGACAACCGATATAAGCCCCATAGATATCCCATCCACCAACTCCAAATAACCCCAATCCATTCCAACCAACCCCTACCCATCCAATCCCCACCCGTCCTTTCCTCCCGCCCAAACGCCCAAACCATACCAATCACCACTCACAGTTATCCATCCACTCACACCCCCTCATCCTCCGGCACCTCCTTCAACTGCATCGCCCTGAGCAGATCCCTCCCCGCACGCGTCCCATCCCTAAGTTCCACACAGCTCTTCAGCAGCGCATCCTGCAACACCCTCGGATCCAAATCACTCCCGAGCAAAGCCTCCACATCGGGGCCCCTGGGGACCGGAAAATCCACAAGCGGGCGCCCATTCAGCCCAACACTAACCCTACTCTGCCTGCGCACGGGGAGCTCATTCTCCGAGAGCTCATGCGACGACGAGTGCGGTTCATCCGTGTCGCTGGAGCGGGGGTCCTGGTGGTCGATTGAGTCTGTGCGGCGCGTGGAGCGCAGCGAGGCGTAGGATTCGTAGCGGCGCTGGGCTTGTAGGGTGAAGCGCTCGAAGGAGTCCCAGAGGTCGTCGACGTCTTCGTCGTCGAGGGAGGTGTCGGTTGTGACGCTGCGGGGGGGGGATTGGTCGTCGCTGCCGAGGTTGTAGGCGTCGCTGTGGGACCAGCTGTCCATGATGGCTTGTTGGGAACGCTGGTTGGGGCGGTGGGATATGTTGGGTGGTGGGGGTTTGGCGGTGGAGGTTTGTACTTGGCTTGCTGAGCTTACGCCGCGCAGGTGCTTGTTTGGATGGAGTGGGTCTTGGTTTGTGAGGTGGCCTTGCTCGTCGTATTGTTGGGGGGTC
Source organism: Dothidotthia symphoricarpi CBS 119687 (assembly GCF_010015815.1). Classification (NCBI taxonomy): domain Eukaryota; kingdom Fungi; phylum Ascomycota; class Dothideomycetes; order Pleosporales; family Dothidotthiaceae; genus Dothidotthia; species Dothidotthia symphoricarpi. The sequence goes on from NW_022985011.1 coordinate 813,713, forward strand.
AAGAGCCCGGGCACGGTTTGGTTGGGCTCTGACTGTGATTTCATGTGGAAGGAAGCGCGGTGGTTGTTCTGCGACAACTGAACTTGATCCTCGAGATTGAATGGGTTGTCGTTCGCGGTGTAGCTAGATGCTGTATACGTTTGTTCAGATCCTGGAGTTGTTGGACGGTAGTCCTCGACCATGGCCATGTCCAAGTCGATCATCGATGTTCGTAATGGAGAATCTACTGCCGAGCTGTCGCGAGGGTGTTCCGACAATTCACTCATACCGTATCGCTGGCTTGATCGGAAGCCCGGGGCGAGGGAGGATGAGAAGGAACTGCCCGTTCCCAGGCTAGACTGACTACTATTCCGACTTCTCTCTAGGCTTCGCATGGCCTCTTTCGTATCACGACGACGAGAAGTACGGTTCCTGGGAGCTTCGGAGTTTGCTTCAGCCATGGCCGCATCAAAAGTCCACTCGACTGTTCGTCGATTAGGCTTCTGGGCTTGGCTGGGAAATGTCCACTCCATCGTCTTGCGATTAGACTGATCGTCGTTGGCAGTTGGGAACTTCCAATCTTGAGTAGCTCGCTTCGTCGTGAGCTGGTTCTGTTCTTCTTCCATGGCTGGGAATGTCCATTCCCTAGTTGCTCGTTTTGTTGTAAGCTGGCTATCATCCTGTTCTCCTTCTTCGTACATAGTAGGAAACGTCCATTCCTTGGTTGCCCTCTTCGAGAGCTGGTCTTTCTCATCATTCATACTTGGAAAGGTCCACTCTTTCGTCGCCCTCTTCGTGGACTGATCTTGCCCGTCACTCATACTCGGGAAGGTCCACTCCTTTGTAGCCCGCTTGGTGGTGAGCTCGTTCTCTTGATTGAGCGCATCGCGTGCCTCCTCTTCCTCCATCTCACGGAGCAAGCTCTTCATACGACCGGCCTTGATGGTCGGCACTTCGCCTAGATCTATCATAGGCACCTCGTCCGTTGCTGCGTACGCGAAATCCAAGTCAATGACCGTCTCTCGATTTGGCGCACCTGGTTCAAAGTCGCGAAGTACCAGGTCGGATTGACTTCGGCCGCTGCTCCCTTCTTCACTGTCTTCACCTATTCCAATTCCACTGTATCGGTACGGGGTGGATTCTGTATCAAAAAGACGGTTCAGTCGCTGCTCTCCCCTGGTGATAGACTCCTCCTTAAACCTAGCTTGCAGCTGTTCGAAGCGACCCATGTCTGCAATTGGCATGTTCATACCAGTAAACCCTTGACCCGAAATGGCACCCGTGAATGGATCGACAAATTGTGGCGCGTGCTCTTGCTCAAACTCGTCCGAAGTGCTGAATGTCCAGTCATCGTTGTCCTCGTCTTCGGCTTCTGGAGCAAGTGGATCAGGTGCTTGAGCGCCGAAGGGATTGAAGAGCGACTGTCGAGCGCCGCCCTGCCGTTCCCAGGTGTAGTAATCCTCCACTAGTTTGACCAACGTCGAATTGGGATGTGTATTGGCTGTGTCCATAATGTAGGGATGCTCCAGAATCTGGTCTGCAGTAGGGCGATCTATAGCTTCGGGTTCTAGAAGATACGCGACAAAGTCTTTGAGCTCTTGCGAAAAGCGCTCGCCCTCTAGTACCGGGACTCCAGCAAATGGCAGATCAAACTGCACTGTGTTGTGGTGTGGCGGGTATCCGAAGGCCATCTCGTAAACCGTGCAGCCGTAGGCCCAGATGTCGACCTCTGATCCATACAGGATCTCTTTCTTCTTTCCCATCATGCCGTGTGGATCTGTCTCCTTTATCCATTCTTTCTGCAGCTCGGGCGCCATCCAGTAGGGCGTGCCTACAATGGTCGTTCGCTTAGACTTTTGAGGCTCAAGGGTGCCTGATACGCCAAAATCGCACAGCTGCACCCGTCCATCTTCAAGGATGAGTACGTTGTTGCCTGCATCTGTTAATATAGTACTCAGTGGAAGGGGCTAGATTCTGTGTACACTTGAGATCTCGGTGCAAGACACCAGCTTCGTGAACGTACTTCAATCCAAGCGCCAGTTCTCGCGCAATCGGGATGACAAACTTCTCGGGCAGTCCGGGTCCAGGATCTTTGATCATGGCGGTGGGCTTCATCAACGTGTTGACACTGCCACCACTGGCATACTCGCTGACGATCCACAGCTCGCTATGAACTGTACGCGCTTCCTCAATGATGTTTACATATGGTCGCGCTCGACTATCCCTCAGCTGCTGGAGAATATCGATCTCCTTGAGTGTTTCCGAAAGATTCTTGGTAGTCATTTCCTCGTAGTCGACTCGGTCAATGTCGATAATCTTGATGGCGACTAGCCCGCCGGTGTTGCGGCTCTTGCTACGACAGCGTCAGCCATGCCTACCCACAGCTACGCATCTACGTACCCCTTGAAAACGCGACCGTACGCGCCCTTGCCAATGAGTTCGTAAAAGTCGTACGGCGGCGGCTCATCTCCACTGCGCTTCGCTCTCTCCGCAACGAGTGCCTCCGTCTCTTGTGCCTGCAGCATGGCGCGGCCCTTTGTGCCAACCATGGCCGTAGCCGGGGGCTGCAGACGCATTGGCTCCATACTGGACAGATTCTCGTTCGGCGTATTGAGATTGAGGGGCACAATGGTGCGATGATGTTCGAGGGGCGACTCTGCTATCCGCTCCAACGGACTCTCCAATATATTGCTGATACTGCCAAAACTCGGTGCTGCAGCTAGCTGCGGCGGCGAGCGGCTCAGTGAGCGTCGCTGACGGTCGGGCGGGGAGTGGTTGTTGGTGGGGTCAGAGGCCGAGTACGAGTGTGTTGCTGCAGTGTGTCGTGGCTTGCGGGACCCAGGACTGGAGTATGCAGTGGGTAACGTGGACACAGACACCGAGGGCGATGCTGATAGAGGCACCAATGGAGGTAGAGGAAGCCCCAGAAGCACTTGTGGGCTTGAAGATCCTGTGATAATTACAGGGCTAGATATCTCGCACTTGTCAAGTGAGGTACGTGAGCGAGACAACTGTCTCCTGCCTTTCATCGACTCTGTCAGCTTGGTCCACGAAAACGCCCTGCTCGGCCTGCTCTTTGGCGTGCTGATGTCATTTTCTAACGTGGAGTCCTCGCTCATGTGAGTGAGAGCATCCGTATCGCTCACCGAGCGCTTGAAAGAAGACATGGCTGCAGCATCACCGAGCGTTGCGCAAGTTGGGAGATTGCACTTGGGTGCGTCGATGACGCATGTTGACAGTGGGAAAACCGAACTCACGGGCTTATTATGGTTTACGAGGGGCGTTGCTCTAGGTGAAAGAGGCTCCTTGCGCGCCGTGTGGAAGGCAAAGTATATGGATGAGCATTCATGAATGCGCGCGCCGGACACCTTTTCCAGCCTGTTAGCGTAGCGCACTGTGGCATGCTGTCCGTTGAAAGCACCTGAAATCTACCAAAGGCACAAGCAAAACAGGACAGCCAAAGATCCGACCGTAACGAGTGTCGTGGAAGTCTAATGAGCGAATCTCGGCAATCTCGAATATGCGGTTTCACTTCAGGGTCTGGAATCCCTGGTGTTCCGCATAATGCACGGGGCATCACGCTAACGATGATAAGCCGTCTTACCCACAGCGGGCAAGCGCAACGTTGAGCCGTCCTGACATCATTCCAGCGCCACATGGAGCATCACTGCCAGGCATTCAAGTTTCCCATGTCCTGCCGAGTACAAGGGTGACAAGGGGGTGGGATAGAGTATCTTTACTTTTCCTTCGCTCGCACACCTCACCAACCTCCCGATTAAAGACATTTCCATTTGCAAGCAACTCTTACGATTCAAATCCAATTCTATCAACCGCAATCATGGCACCCCAACCCATCGGCACCAAGAAGATTCCCGCGAAAACAGCGCAATCGAGGGCTCTCCAACTCAACAAGAAGCCTGTTACATCATCTGTCCAGCCCACAAAGAAGCCCATCACGCCCGTCCAGGCCGCGAAAAAGCCCATAACCACAGCCCAGAAGAAAACCCCAGTAACCTCGACAAAGGTCATCCAGCCGACAAAGAAACTCACCACTCCAATCGGAACAGTGAAGAAGACACTTCCAAAGGCTCTTCCAAAGGCGCTCCCCACACCAGCCAAGGTCACACAACCGCAGGGCTGGATCGGCCGCACAGTCTCCCAAGCAACATCCGGCGTGGGGAATTTCGCCGGCGCAATCGTGTCTGCGGCGGGTAATGGTGTCGCTGGAGCTGGAAAGGGTGCTGGTGCTAGGTACGTTTGTACTGATCTTCTTTTGCTGCTTTCCATGTATGCTTCCTCATGATCTTGTACTGACATTCATACTCGCAGTATCGCAAACTCATCGCGCAGCTGGGGCGACATGGTTCGCGAGTACGGCAACTCCATCAAGGACGTGACGGGCGCGGCAGGAAGCCGGGCAACCACCAAGACGAATCCGCTAGGCCTATCCACGGGAGCGGCGGGTGGAAAGGCGAGCATGGCGATGAGGAGTGGAGTCACACCGAGTAGCGTGAAGACAGGGAGCGCAAGCAACCCTCTGGGATTGTAGGAATTTTTTTACGAAGAGAGAACGACTGTACGATATTGTGGTGAGAATTCAAGTACGAAGCAAGCTAGACATGACATGGCATTAGTTGTAGGCACGTGGCTGGGTATCTTTCAGAATATAGTACATGATGCTATGATGGAATACATTTCTCTGCAAACGCCTTTTTGATATCATGTTGTACATTCCCTGACACTATACATAGTCTACAAAGCATTTATCGAAAGCACAACCATCACGCAACCTCAAAAGCATCCATATCCCCCGTCCCCAACCCCACAACTCCCACCTGATTCACAGTCGCCTCGATCATCATCTCCACCACCTCAGGCAAAAACTTCCTCTTAAGCATGACCCGCACAAACTCACTCAACAAATTGAGTCCCATGTCGCCAATCTGCTCCTCCGTCAACCTCATGTAATCCTCCTCGCTGATCGCCATCCGATCCAACCGTCTCTGCAGCAGAATGTCATACACGCGTCGAGTTTGTGCCAAATTGCGTTTATACGAACCACCACGCCCAAACTGCTCACGCTCAAATTCCAGATTAGAAGCCATATCCACCCACGCCATCTGTTGCTGCAGGATATCAACAGATTTGTCGGTTGGGAAGATATCGAATCTCGAACGCAGGACGTGTAAGGCAACGAGAGATCCAGGAAGGTCTTGTGTGTAGCTGAAGCAGTGTAGTATCAAGCTTGTTATTGCGCCATTATCTGCGCCTGCGAGGCCTTGCCGGAAACGCGAGGCATCGTATCGACTGCGACAGAGTGTCCACCAGCGAGCCATCTCCTTCAGTAGTTCGCGGGGCGTGGGGATATCGGGTTCTTTGCGAGTTTCGTGGGAGCTCAGGGCGAGGCGTAGCGTTTTCCAGAGACAGCGGAAGGTGGCGCCATTGGGATATACGCCTTCAACACTACCTTGCGGCTCGGTGAGAGTTCTGTAGATCACCCAGGCCTCCCTGTTTTTTCCTTGCCGCGTCTTGTTGTCCATGAGGACGTTCATGATGGCGGCGTTTGGTTGGATCGCTGTTTCTTGGAGTTGTCGTGCGAGGTAGTCGACGTGCTCCCATTGTAGGTTTTTAGCATGATGGTGCATTATCAGAGCGACAGTGGTAGCGTTGGCTACGGGTACATTTCTTGCGCCACCTGCGTTGAGTCTTGTCGTACGTCGTGCTCTCTTGTTGATAATCTCAGCCGTAGTTTCCGAGTCGTGCTTCCTGACATGGGCTTTCCTGGCCTTGTCGATCATACCCCAACCGATATTCTCCGCTTTCAAGATGTTTGGTCGTTCTTTCGTACGTATGAGGGCCTTTAGCAACATGTTGAAGTGGAAGGTCTCAGGCTCATAGCCTCGCTGAAACATAATGTCCAAGATCTGTGCAGCAGCCTCAGGTGCCTTTTGTACCACAGCGGATTTCATCCAATCGCCGAAAAGGTAGCCATGGTACGCTTGTGGTAAAACTGAGAGCGCATCGAGGGCAATGCTGGTCATCTTTGAGATATCCGTTCCCAGACGGTACAAAAGATGCAACCTCTTGAGAACTTCATGAATACCCTCCGTCGATTCAGCAAGCGGAAGGTGACCATCCTTGACCATATCCTTGAATACTTGCTTCGCATGCCATAGGTGCCGTGCTTCCAGAAAGCCTACAAGCCAGGCATCGAAATCCTCGACTGACACAGCATCACCCATGCGCTCCTTCATCTCTACGTATATCTCTTTCGCTGTGTCATGATGCTTCGCCAGCCCTGAACTCGTATGAGCGCGAAAGACAACCATCATGACAGACGGATTCCAATCTGGGTACAGCCTGAAAAGCTCACCCAGAATCTGGCGAGCACGATCTGAATTGCGAGCAAGTGCATGCAGCTTCGCTCCGACTTCTAGATGCTCCGGCTCGTGGTCTTGTCTCTCATCCTCGTGATGGTTGTGATCTCCCTCCCATTTGTTCAAAGCCTGCTCTTCTTCACCGCCGAGAAACACGCCTTCCAAGTAATGGGCTCTTCGACCTGCCGTGTCGCATTTGCCTACGGAACGCATATCGCAATCAAGCTCTTTCATGTGCACCCTCCGATTTCGATTGTCTGGAGACTCGACAGCCTGAGTAGCCCACAAAAGGTCCCAGGCTCGGTCTGGTATATGTGACGGGAGCCTAGGATCAAATGTCTTCGCTAGGATATACGCTCTCCATAACGGAGCACGGATGCTGGCGTCGCCACTGCCATTTGCGTCTGAGAGATGAAGCAGACGATTCAGCCGTCGGTATGCATGATGCTGCTCAAGAGTGCTGTCTTTGTGTAATATGGTAATTCTCCGAGTATCTCGTAGCTCTTGCCGCTCTTCCTGGCGTGAGACAGGCTCGATTGTGCTCGCCTGGAGCTTTCTCAGCTCAATGGACTTTTTTGCTGGGTAGTTGGATTGGTGGAGGGTCGGATCCCATCGTTTGACGTAGCTGGGAATCTTGCGCGGTACTGTGTTCAACGAGCGTGCTCGTGCGAAAAGGTTAGAGTGGAGAAGGCATCGTGGTCGAGGGAGCGCAAGCATCAGCAGGCTGCGCGAAGGTGTGGTGCGCGCCGGGGTCGGAAGAGAGATGGGTCGAATGCAGCAGCTTCACGCCCCATTTGGAACATGGAGATGAAGGTTGTGTGTATACAAGAAGCACACGAACACGGCAGTAGAGGTCCAAAATGACTCGAAAAAGTTCGCGATGCTCTATCGATAACGATGCGACAGACGTCAACCACAACTTCGTTCCACACACCAAACGTTATCTTCCGATTCTTCCCAGATTTCAGTAGAAGTTGTTCATTTATTATCCCAAACTAGCCCGTTGATAGCAGATAGTTTTCTCGGGCGCAGATTTGCAGTTGTCACAGCGATTCGTAGGAAATACGCCATGGAGCAAATGACATCTCACTCACACATAAACCAGTCGATGCGACAGCTCACGTTACACGACAAGTATTGATTGAATAGTCTGTCGTTGTGATGTTTGTCGTTTGCTCCCTCTCTCCCACTTTCTAGACGGATAGTTACATGCCCTCACCGCCATCACATTCCAAGCTGATCTCAACATCGTTTGCACTTCCCCCCTTCCTTTTCCTTTGTTCTGTCAGATGTTCCATGGCCGACGTACAAGCTCTTTACGATCGGTTGTGCTCATTTTCACAGTTATAATCGTCCTTACCCTCATCTCAACCGTAACGCCAACGCTTCTCTCGACGCCCACATTTTTCCTTAGTCTTCTTTGATCACCGTCATTTCCTCCTTCACTTACTATCTCGGTCCCCATCAGCCATAGCTCTTACGTTCGCTTCGCTTTCAGACCTGGCTTGGTACCTTCTCCACTACCTGGACACATCCATCTTTCTTCCTAGCCTACACGACAACGCTTCTTCGCCTCCTTCATCACTAACGCTCATGATGGCGACTCGCAAAGAGCAGCTCATGCCTGATACGAAGACGACAGCAGCTCTGTTACCGAAAGCGGCGAAGGTTAAGAAGCGCACATCTGCAAAACCCGCGGATGCCAGCAAGAGAAGGTCGTTGCGCCTAGCAGAGAAGCCACGCAAGTACCCTGTTAGGCGATACAAAAATGGACTGCTCAATTTGGAGGAGACACCTGAGAGGTTGGTCGAGATGTAAGTGTCAACTTACTTACTTACTTACTATTCACGTGCTCAAAACCATACCGTTCGCTGATACAAATTAGCGTCAAGCGCAACACTATTGATTCTCCTCTTCTACGTCTTCCCCCCGAGCTTCGAAACAAAATCTGGGCATTCACCATGAGTCGCCAGTTTGTCATTGTGGATCCCGCACTCGAGTCGGGGGAGGTCATCAAGAAGAATTGCGTAGGAGCCGTCTCAGTTCAAAGCAAGTCAATGGACAGCTCCGGAGGCTTGGCAGGTCACTATCAGACAAAAGGGTTGTCTTCAACATTTCACTTGCCTAAAGTCAGTAGGCAGGTCTACAGCGAAACAGCGACTCTCGCATATTCGACAAGCACTTTCATCATCGGATGGTCCATACTGAACTACAACGATTGGGCGAAGAGGTTGCTTCCTGCCCAACGAAACGCGATCGAGGTAATTGAGGCCAAAGCTTCAGTGGTGGCCGCACTGGTTGAGAGTCCCTCTTATTCCAAGAAGACAATGATAATTCAATGCTTCCCGAACCTCAAACGCTTCACGATAACACAGAAAGCCTTTCAAGAAGTGAAAAGGTATAGTGTTATGTACAATCCGAGTATCACACTTACGAATGAGGAGTACGAGGTCAGAATTGAGACGAGATTAAAGGAATCGGCTGGAGCAGATGTGGATATAGTGTTTGAGGGAAATGCGATGGCAAGCGGCAACTCTGCTACTGCATGATCGATTTCTTGCTGTGGAATCAGCCTCACCAGATACCAGATGCCTTTGTGTTCTTCTTCTAGCACATATCATCGCCATCATAGCAGAACGGCATACTACTGAAAGAAGAAGTTTGAGCTTCTCATCGAAAGATAAATCAAGAATTGAAAGGGCGGAGATAGTCAAGTCTACTGCAAAGGAGCAGCCAGCGTCAAGATCATGGCGGGCAACGCCAAGGAGGAATATGCTTAACAAGATCAGGTTTTCGTGAACAAGGTTGATACTCAGGAATACAGAAATCAGCAGCGATTGACGACTCGAGATATCGAAGACGAGGAGTGGAGCATCTGGTTCAGAGAGTCAAACATGTTCAATAGCTAAACGTACAATCCTGCGTTACTCTAGTTCAATCATAAATCGCTCCCTGATCCTTTCGCCATACATGAAGAACAACATTGGCGCCGGCGCAAGTATCAAGCTTACGAACGCGAATGTACTGATTCCCCACCCATACCCTACATTGTCGAACAACGCCGGCATGAGCAGTGGTATGACGCCGCCGACCAAGCTCCTGAATACAGTGCCTGCCGCTATCGCACTCGCAGCATACTTCTCAAAGCTGTCGATATAATAGTTCTGCGTGGTGTTCAATATCATCACCTGACCAATGCCGTAGAAGAAAGTGCTCGAGATGCTCGCAAACCAATGGACTTGCTTCTCGACTGTCCATGCGAACCAGAAGAGTGAGATAGGGAGTAATACAGCTCCAATGTTGGCGAGAGGGAGACGGAACTCGGGTTTTGCCTTGCCGTTGTTACGTTCGGTCAATCGCTTGTATACCGTGTCGATACGTGGAACTAAGAACCATACTGCCGTGAGACTACCAAGTCCGGGAGCAAGGTACAGTAACCCAACTTTCTCAGTGTCGAAGCCGTAACCTTCCTCACCGTAGATGGGTTGCATATTGGTGAAGATGCTGTACATGGTGCCAAAGACAAGAGCTTGGTAGACAGCCATCGTTGCGACGATAGGCTGGGCGAATATCTTCACGGGCCGAGTCAATGCCCGGAATATCTTTCGACGCATCGAACTCGTGTCTTCGCCTTCATAAGAGTACTTCGATCCGTCCCACTCAGCAGTCTCTTTCTCGAGTTCCGCCTTCTTTGCAGCGAGGATAGCAGGCACGTACGTCTCGCGGAGAAAGAAGTAACCGGCCAATGTGTTGACGGTGCAGACAATCGTCATAATCCAGAAGACCCATCGCCATCCCAATCTCTGTATGATGATGCCTCCAAACAACGGTCCCAGAGTAGGTCCTAGGAGGGGTCCAAGTAGATACCAGCCGAATACGCCAGCTCTCTCGGTTGGAACGAACATATCACTAATTGTCCCCCCGCCATTCGCGATTCCCACGCTCCCAAAGAACCCCGCAATACTTCGCACGGCAATGAGGAATGCGATGTTAGGCGCGAGAGCTGTGGGGATCTGCAGGAGGGCGAATATGGAGAAGCATGTCATGTAAATTCTCCTGCGGCCAAACGTCTCGGATAGCGGAGCCAGAAATAAGGGCCCAATACCAAGCATGACTACGAATCCGGTTGTTGTACCAATGACGGCGGTTGTAGAGGTATTGAGATCGTCGGCGATCTGTGAGATACCTGGAGTAAACATTGAACTGACAAGTGGACTCAGGACTAAAATTCCCTCTATCAGTTTCAATACTTGGGTTCGTGGGCGCGTTTGAGTACGTACCAGCCATGCCTGCAATCACGGCTACATTGGCCAGCTTCTTCCTTCGCGGCCATTCTCGAGGATCATCACCGGGGAAGTCGTCTAGTCGAAGGACCTATCCAACATCAGCGTGGTCACTAGACAATCAATTCACCATCACAACATACAGTTCGTGACTCTCCCACATCGCTGTATCGCTGCTGCAACAGTGGCGTGCGTTCGTTGCGGTCAGCCATAGTCGTTACCCGGTCGAGGATTGTCGTGAAAGGCGTGTTTGAAGAAAGACTGGAAGGCGTCAATCTCAACCATAGCATCCAAGCAGTAATATTGACGCATCGTCATTGTTTGGTTCATAAGCTTTGGTAATTTTTTGGCTACATGATGGAATGCTCTGCTGCATACCCGTCATCGATCTTGCTGCGGGAGGAGATCGGCGCAGCAGGGTTCAGGGTTTCGCTGCCCCGGCTTCTCGTCTATTTTCCAGATGAACCATAATTGACCGCCCATCTTCGTCCACCGCCCAGTTTGTTGATCACTACACATAGCATGCGTCTTGGTCTCTCTAGTCTGCTGCATAGTGAATGTGCAATCCTTTTGACATAACGTACGAGGAGACTCTCGGCGGATACACCCGACGCAACACAGGCGAGCTTAAGTAAATCAGATGAAAACTAAAAGCTTGAAGGAGTGCGTCAGAATTACGCTATCAATCTTCTTCTAGTCTGCCGCCAAATCCACGACGATGCGCGTCTCTACCCAATCATACTAGAGACGTTCTCTGCAAAGTCGAGTTGGACTTCGTACGAAGATTTAACAACTACAGGATGCTACAACACTAATTAACACATGAACTACATAGTGTTGAGTATGTACTTTCTCCGCTTCAGGGAACCACCTCGACCTTTATTTATATTTGAGCTCTTCCTGACTATTTGGAGACATCTCTTTCGACCCGACTTGTGAACATTTTCTATTTGTGTTTGTAAAAATTACCTGATTGGTCATTCAGTTGTCTTTGCACGTTCAAGGCGCGGTGTAGTCCAACGTTGGATGAAGAACTCGCAGATATTATATGTTGCTAAAGTTGTAGCTATCCAGAGAAAGTGCTGTGCATGCGAGAGTAAAGAGTGGGAATACTATGAATCTGGCCACGCGCGTAGCACGAGCACAACTCCAAGCTACCTAGCACACGAATCAACCTCCAAAACACCTTCTTTCTCCATCTTACAGATATGGAGTCAGAGATTTATCCGTCTTCCCTATTAGTATTAACCGCGATCGAGTACCAAATCACTCGAAACAGACTTCAGGTTTGCTCGTAAGCATATGCTGTCTTGAGGCAACAGAAGCAAACCGCCTACTAGAACATTTGTGCAAGCCATGTTTATGACAAAGAAAACCATTATGGTCGGGCAAAAACAGCTGAACAGAAGGAGTGCGGCTTTTGATGCATGCTAATTATAAGACTGCATGCAATTGGCTATGTAAGCGCCGAGATTGTGGCTGTACAAGGGTTCAATATTGGTGTCTGAGTAACGGGTATCTTCTTCAACACTGTTTCTTTACAATCTAAATTGATATATATCAACTATAGCTTACACTCCGTCCCTTTTCACGAAACCATGGCAGTTACACGTTCAAAGACGCCATACAGCCGCGTCGACAGCGATATTATAGAGCTCAGGTCGACGGAGGTATTGGACAAGAGCGGATCGGGCGATATCAACCACCACCCCACATCTCGGAAGCCGTCCCCACCGTGGTCTGGAGTAGTAGCGCTGACTTCTGTTATCCTGTTAACGATCGCTGCTGTCGGTGTGCTACTTGTGAGTAACGGCTCACCGATCGACCGATGGCAGATCCGCAACATGAAAATTCTGCCCCAGGTATGGCTGTCAATCCTTACAACTATCATGGACGGAGTGACTATGTTTGCCCTTGCAGATGCCGCTAGAATCACGTACTGGCGAGCGGCGGCTCGTGGTTCAACATTGCGGGACATGTTTGACTTATACGAGTCTCACTCTTTCTTAGGAGCACTGAACAATATGGCCCACCTGCGTCCAGATAGACTAGCGATAGTTTCAATCTTCTGCCTGTTCTCAACACTCCGCGGACCACTCTTCCAGCGTACTTCGGTAGTAATCGGCGGCGTTACGCAGAAAACATCTGGAATGCACCAGATTCACGTAGCACAGCTCATTCCACCTGGTTTTCTATATCCGGAAGTTGGGGTTACTTCGAAGGCCTACGACGAAGTGTATGATGCATATCTGGAAAGAGCACCTATATATGTGCACGTCGATGAAGCCCAATGTGGGGATATGTGCATTGGCAAAGTTAAGGTATGGCTAGAGTAGAATAGGTTACGCTTGACGACTCACTGTATCCAGGGCTACGGATCCGATATTGAATGTTCAGACTTGACCACCATACCTTGGGATACCAGCGAGAACAGCACTGTGCGACAACAATTCCAAGACACAAGCAATAGAATAGGTGGTGCAGTTCCATCGTTCAACAGTTCGGCTTATCTACCAGACGTAGTGTGGTCTGAGACTGGGGAAACAGATGTAGATTCATTCACAGCTGCTGAGACCCGAGGCTGGTTTGACGTCGTCAACCTCTTCAAGACCGAGCCCATTTGTGGAGGCCACCTTTCAATCAGCAGATGTTCGCTGCATCATGCAGTGGTTGAATATGAGGTCAAACTTCAAGATGGAATAGTGAGCTTGTTGCACGACCACTGGCAGGACGATACCGTTCTGTTTCAAACGTCAGTTCTTATCTGCTTCACATAGGAGCTGTACAGTATGCTAATCTCAAGGTTCACCGTTCCACAGCGCAACCTGGAATCTTACCAATCCCAACACCAATTGGGGCCCAACTACACAGTGGGCATCGTGGTACATGGGAATATTCAACCAAGAGATATCCATATACCCAGATGGCGACAACGGACCTTTTGCGGGCGTAGATGTCCGCTTCCTCCTCGCAAAACGCTTCATAAACGGCAACATCAATGCCGTAAATTGCAGTACTACTTTCAGCGACCCTACCCAGGTAGACAATCTCTTCATATGTCTTTCTGTTGCCTATCGGATTGCTGACGCTTTCCAGTTTGTCCTCGATCGGCTCCGGGAAATGGCCTTCCGCACCGCTGTCGCGGCAGCCAACGTTACCGATTTGGATGTCATTTTCCCTACTCCTCTCCTGCTCGAGCAAGGTCTTCCTTTGACCCAGAACTGGACCCAGCAGGTGTCCCTCAATGGTGAAAAACACATAGTTGCATTCGGTGTCAGCGTTCCGTATTTGATTTGTGCAATAGTGTCTAGTCTTCTATCCGTCATCGCCATTGCACCGTTATTATGGAACTCGTGGCGAAAAGGGTTTGTCCAGGTTTCCTTCAATCCGCTGGATGTTGCGCATGTATTTGCGGCCCCGCTTCTGGAGGAGGCAAATTGTGAAAAGAACATGGAGGACTACATACGGAAAGAAAGTGGATTGCAGAGAGTTAGATGTTCTGCAAATAGATCGGATGGTACGACAGGCATGTTGCTTGCGAAGATGAATATGGAGGACATGTAAGAAATCGTATGTAGACATGAAAGGGTCGGTCGTTCAAAACGTCTCGGGAGGTGACTACAAACATGACTACAAACGTATAGAGAGTTATTCCAAGGAGTCCAACTTCAGCTCCACTGCGCAAGATACCTTTTTTGGTTTAAAACGCGTCAAATCCGTCACGTGAACACGCGTTACTTCCTCTATCAAAATGAGGCAGGAGCACTTCGCTCACTTCTCATCTTTCACAGTTCCACTCATCTTCTCATCTTCTCGCTACCAACCCAAGAAGATGGCTCGCACACTCCGCAAGAGCACACAGACCAAAACAAAAGCCAGTGAAGCCACTGCTCGCGATGCAGGCTTTGTCGGCAAGCCTCGAGCCCTACCGCCTCGCAGGAAGCGTTACACTGGCAGAAAACCCCCTGTCAGTATGATCAGTATGGAGACACACAAGAAATTGCAAGCCAAGTAAGTATTACAAACAACAAGCAATTCGTGCGAATGCTAACATGCCACACAGAACTATCGCGAACTCGACACAATCGCCACTGCTTCGCCTACCCCCTGAGATTCGAGCTATGGTTTTCAGATACGCACTCACGACCTCGAAATACCTCGACTGGGTTGCCCTGTTCTACAACTGCCATGGACGAACCACTCGATACCGTAAATATGTGTATCTGTGCCCAGGTGAAGATATTGCCGTTGCGCTTCTACGCGTCTGTCGCCAGACACACTCAGAGACTGTTTCGATGCTGTACGCCGAGAACACTTTCGCTTTTGCGTCCGGCCGTTTGATGCACCAATGGCTCGGTAAGCGGTTGACTGCGCAGCGTGGAGCCATCCGACGCTTGGTCATTCCGTGTAGGGAAATGGCTCGTGCGGGTGCCAAGAAGAGTATTGAGGCGGAGGTGAGAAAGAAGTGCCCGAACTTTCAGGAAATGGGGGAGGATAAGTGGCTCGATGAGTGGCTCAGACGGGAGCACCAGGTGCCAGACTTTGAGACTGATGAGGAGCTCATGGCGTGGATGAGGACGGAGAATGCGTTAGGGTTCAAGTTCTAATGAGGCATTCTCGGACGATGAGAAATCTGGGTTTTGGTGAAACCCTTCTATACAACATGGTGTCAACCTGACGGATCGGATCTTGCCTAGTCAAGAGTGGAATTCGATCGTTGGCTGTGAGACAGATATGGAGAGGAAAACGATGGACAGTGCCCACGATATGGGGTTATGGAGACAGCAACATGAGTGTAGAATAGTGGAAACAGAGCAGTGCCAATCACAGGGGTTTAAGAACCGAATCATCATTTGAGTGGCCATTAAGAGTCAGACCATACAGCGAGTATTGCCGTATTCCTTGTCATGTCCTCCCACACCAGATTCAAGCAAGCAGTGCGCCGCATACCCATGTCGTAAATCCCATCATCATGGTCCACCATAAGTGCCACAAACCCCGTCCAAAACATCCACACATAGCTCCCGTCCATCCGTCAGAGTACCCAAGCGCCTAGATCCTCCTGAAACGACACAGTCCATTCAAACCGTCCGAAATAGCAAGAAAGAAGAGGTTTTAGGCCACGCCGAGAATAAGAAAGGAAATGGAACATACGAGGTCTTGCAAGCCCAACACACAGAGCAACCATTTCGCGAGAGATGAGAGCGTGAGCGTTAAAGACATGCCTACGATGTCAGTGCGTGCTATGTGAGAAGGGGAGAAGCGACTTACCCTCGGAATGATGGAAATCTAGACCTCGTCCTCGATAGGCTCCTCCTTGGCGGTAACGGCGGACTTCGTGTCAGCAGAGTCGTCGGACTCGGTCTTGACGTTGTCTGTAGGGCTAGTTATAGCGTGATGATGAAGTATAGAAGGAAGAGATGTACTCACCAGCCTCATCGTCAGAAACCTTCTTAGCAGCAGCGCGACCCTTCTTCTTGGGCGAAGCATCACCAGCACCATCGACGTCCTGCTTCTTGGCGGCGCGCTTGCGGGGCGTCTTCTTGGGCGTACCCTCCCCACCATCTTCGGCCTTCCTCTTTGCGCCGCCCTTCTTGGGAGTGGCGGCGACAGTGCCGTCGGAGCTCGTCATGAGCTTGCTCTTGATCTTGGCCCAGGCGTTGCTGGCCGAGCGGGGGTTCGACATGCTGGCGAACTTGGCCAGCTTCTCGTAGTCGATCTGTTGTTGTTAGACATACATGTAAGGATGTGAAGGGGTAAGGCGAGGCATACCTCCGGAGGACCAGACTTGAGCGACTGCATAGCCCATCCAAGCAGTTGGAGCTCACGCTCGGTGAACTGGGGAGCGGCGCCGTTCGAGGTACTGCCGCCTGCGGAACCGGTGTCGACCTTGTCAGACATGTCGATGGATGTTTGTGGAATTAGGAATGTGCGAAATAAGGTGAAGTAGTCAAAGTGAGACTGAGCAGTGATGTTGAGAGAAATGTGTTAGGATGCGATGAGAGAAGAAAGAAATGTCAGAAGATGAGGGGGTGTGCAGCTTAAATGCTGGATGGTAGCGCCGGTGAAGGTGAGTATATGACTGCAGATGCGCATTTAGTTAATCCTGCCTCACCTAGCAATGTTGTGTGATCGCCGGAACTTCAGGGAAAGACTACGAGATAGAACGCGATTTGCAGGGTCACATAATCTGCGACGGGTAAACACGGTGTGGGCATTGTCAGTGAAACAGTGTTGTAAGCTCAAAGTTACCCGGGCTCCCTGGAAGTGACCAAGACACATAATTTCACCTGGTGAAGTGTCTTGAGTGTGTGGCGACGATGTTGTTGTGTGTTCCCGTGTGGGTCGCGACAGATATGGAATGTCCGCGGTTTTACGTTCACCTGTGGTGTTTTCAACGCGTCCTTAAGGATTCCATTTGTAGGCTTTGCTAATTCTATGTAATATACTAAACGTGATGTCACCGGTTTGTAGACTTCGTTTTAGGGTTCAGGAAGGCACGAGTTATCTTACTAAATCTGCTGACTACCAAATTCACCTTGCATTTTTTCGGTGAGGGTACTCGTTAAATGTCTTCGTGTTTATACAGCCTTCAATCATGTCCTTCCTTTGTAAGGTGCGTTTCCGTCTTTACCTAGCATTTCGACCATTGACTCAAGTCCCTCTTCCTGCGCCTTTCTCACCACCGCCGCCCTTACGTCATCGTCGAGCTTGGCTCCTAACCCTTCCAGAAGGTTGAACATGGCGGTATCTTCCCTGTCCACCGCCATGGCGAGTGCCCCCTGCATGGCGTCATCTGTATTCTGCCCATGCTCGTGCAGCAACCTTACGATTGTCCTCGATCCACACATTGCCGCGAATTCGATCGCATGGTCGTGCTTTACTCCGGCATCGAGAAAGACCCGGACGAGATCTACAAACCCGGCTCGGGCAGCGCGACTGAGCAGGGTGACGTCTCTTTGTCGTAGTCTCCGGCCCTTTACAAGTTCGACTGGACAGTAAGACTGGAATAACGAGACATCGTTCCCATCATGTTTATGATCCTCCGCCCCCTCTTTCTCAATCAAATACCTCACGATATCTGCTTGACCCGCTGTTACTGCAACGCCGATCCGATGAGGAATCCATTTTGTCTTATAATTGGTGATGTGCGCTTTAGCGCTCTCCAACAGCCGTACAAACGGTTCCAGCGTACCGACCGAAATCAGCGCCGAGAGTTGTAGTGTCTGGATGCATTCTGGCGGAACTGGGCCGCTGTGCCACGTAGGATCCAGAGTGAGGGCGAGCAACTCCATATGGCTGTTTAGCATGGCGAAATTGACGATCATACAGCGGCGCGTGTATGGGTGTGGAGCATCGCCGGAATCGTCGACCATCAGAAATCTGACGATGTCAACGTGGCCGCGATAGGACGCGGCTCGGAGGGGATGTAAAAATCTGGGGCGCAGGCTAGGAATATCAGCACGAGACGAGTGAGGGGTCACGAGGAAGATACCCACTGGTAATCCCAATAATTGCAGCCTTCTCCCACCAGTTTGACGACGAGGCTTTCCTCACCCATCCAAGCTGCGGCGCTGAGAAGATGGCGCCCGAATTCGAGGGATGACACGTCTTCCTCTCCTTCGACCGCGTCTGCGGATTCAGCAGCAAGCCATGATTCATAGCTGAATGTTACGTTGTACAATATGGTTAGCATTTTGCAAAGGTCAAGCACGCATTCTCTTAGTTCATCGTCGGTAACGGCTCCTGCTGTAACACACGTTCTATCTGCAGAGCTGAGGCGATGACGGCAGATATGCTGCGCGACAAGGATCACTTTTTTCATGTCTCGGCTCTTTTGGCCGACATGCTTGAGCGTTTGGTACGCAAGATACTCTGCCCAGAAGTTTGGGGCTCTGCAGATGCGGTCTGACATTTCTTCGCGGTCGAGGATGCCGGAGTTGAAGATGGCGGTGGTGGCGGTATCAGCAAAGCGTTCTGGTAGCTTGAGTTAAAATCGTGCCTAGTATTCGATCTGTCGAGGTTGAAAACCTACTACAGACAAGTCTTAATCGTAAAGCGCGTTTGATACTGCGCACGTATGCGGCTTGGGTGAGGATTGCAATGAGAAGTTCATTGGGGAAGGATGCAAGCGATACCATATTGTACTCTGTTCAATGAGACAAAGATGAATACAGGATTATTGAAGTGATTCTGGTCGTAGGTCGAGAGGCTCAGAATCGCGTCAGGCGTACCTAGGCCTGGTCCAAGGTCTCGTTGGCGCGGATGGGGGGCTATGCGACGTTAGGTGGAAGGAGCAACCCGCTCGGATGTTCTCACCAACTTGCTCAAACTCAAAGAGCCCGTATCTTATGTCCCAGGCTCTTGAAGGCTTTTGTCTGCTTTTCTTCGGCCTAATGATCAGATTCTCACAATGACAGCGCTCACAAGTCCCTTTTGCGTGGTGAAGTGAAAGCCAGAACCGGCGCCGTCAGACCGTCAACAGACTGGAGACTGCCACCAGGGTCGTGAAAGAGTTCTCCTACTTTTCTTCGAGCTTTTGTTCCATTCAGTCAGTGTCGCGCATATTGGCATACAGTCGTGATTTCCGAACTGGAAAGATGAGGTTGAACTTGGCACGACGCGATTCCAAGATGGGCGACCTCAGCCCTGACTCGCGCACCACTCACGAGCCTCCGACGGAGATCGAGGGGTTTGGTCTCGGAGCTATCCACACGCATAGCACACGCCAAGTAGTTCCCGCCCTCGTCTCCTCCAGGTTCGCAGCCCTGCAACGCATATCTCCACTCAAAATGGCGGACCCAATTGACAGCGCTCTGTAAGCCCCTCTAGGCCCTCCACCACGCCGTGTGCTAATGCAACAGTCCAGCGATCTCCTGCGCCGCCTGAACCCCAAGGACGTCAAGAGCAACGTTGACCACATCATCTCGCTCAACCCGACGCTGGAAGAAGACCTCCTCGAATCAGTCGACATCCCGCTCGCGGTCAAGAAATGCTCAAAGACGAAGCGCGACTTCTTGTGCTGCGACTACAACCGCGACGGCGACAGCTGGCGGAGTCCGTGGAGCAATGAGTTTGAGCCGCCGATCGACGAGGGCGTTACGCCTAGTGAGCGTATCCGCAAGATGGAGGTCAAGGCGAACGAGGCGTTTGACGTGTACCGAGAGCTGTGAGTTGGCTTAGGCTGGAGTCGTGGCTTGGGAGTAAGGAGGCTGACGTGGGCAGATACTTTGAGGGCGGCATATCGAGTGTTTACCTCTGGGACATGGACGATGGATTCGCAGGGTGTGTGCTACTGAAGAAATGTGTGTATGCTACTCTACATGTTTGGGGGTCGTGTGCTGACGCAGACAGCCGTCTCCCCCTCACCCAAGAGCTCTGGTAGCTGGGACAGCATCCACGTTTTCGACGCGCAGGACCGCGCCCGCACTGCCCATTACAAGCTGACCTCCACCGTCATCCTCTCTCTCGGGACTGACTCGGAAGCGCTGGGCGGCCTTGACCTCTCCGGCAACATGGTGCGCCAAGTCGAAGCTGACATGGCCGTGGAAGACGACACATCACACGTTGCCAACATTGGCAAGATGGTCGAAGACATGGAGCTCAAGATGCGCAATCTGCTGCAGGAAGTGTACTTTGGCAAAGCAAAGGATGTCGTGGGCGATCTACGAAGTATGTTAAAAAACGCCGTGATGGACTGTCCTCGCTAACGGATCTCACAGGTATTCCGCCGCTCAGTCAAACGAACAAGGATCGGGCAACACAGAGGGAGATGATCAACAGCATGGGGAGATAGGGCATGGGCTGGGAGATAAGAAGGACAGTATGGCGTGGAATGGATACCAAGCGACCTCTACTATTTGACACATGTGTATGTTGTGTCTGGCGCTGTGAGGCAAGAGTGTAGTAGACATAGCAACCACTCTTTTATATGCGCGCTCTCATACTTGCTTTGCTGATGGATTCTAGTAGCAACTGTCTCATGCACAATCAGTATATACTCGCTGTCTCACGCAGGTGCTAGACAACATGCTCCTTTGTTTGACAGACTATATATGCATGAACCGATGTGTACATTTCTACACTACCATCTCCACCTACTAAACCGTTTCCTCAGCTTTTTGTCAACAACAATGTCGTCTCCCCAGCAGTCCGATCTTCCCGATATGCCGTCGAGTGAGACCACGCGTTTCGTTGCCGACAACGTGCAGGAACAACCCACCAAGATGGACAGAAACACGAGGGAGTACAAGCAATACAAGCAGTGCAAGGAGTGGCTGCGCTTGATTTCATGGGCATGGAATCATGGCGAGCATGCCAAGTTGAACGACATTATGGATCAGATATATAGGGTAGAGTGGGTCGAAGACGAGGATGCAGATGAGGACTAGTAGGTGTAGAGGGAGGTCAGGGCAGGTCAGGGTAGCCATGGTGTTTATTGTGAGATGTCTGAGCAGACGATGTGCAAGGTTTAATGGACTTCTACTTGTACTTCATGCATATCTCGTCGTACGTGTTAGTGATGTTGATTCTGCTCGACTGAGGCTGAATCTGTCATACATGAAACAGTGTTTGTTTTGCGAGTTGATGACTTGGACATTGGATATGGGATGTGTTTTGTGTGACGTCGTGAGAGTGAAGGACACAGGCGCGCTAGAGGCCAACGCGGCGCCCTCCCGAAGCTCGGACTGATTTCCTCGTCGCGATTCGAATACGGCGCGCAACACCATCGTCGACTCACCCACCAACCCACCGCGCCCAACTACAACCCCACGATCGCACCCGGGGAGCAGGATCGCCTGCGTCGCCCAACATGGCGCCCACGGAGACCACCGAGGTACCGGACGAGCCTTCGACGGGCGACTCGTTCGATGTGCTGAAGCAGAAGCTCGAGCTCGACATCAGCTTCTGCCCGCGCCGCGTCCAGGGCACCACGACGCTCGACATCCAGCCCAAGAACTCGCAGCTGCGCGAGATTGTCCTCAACTGTCGCCAGCTGCGGCCCACGCGCGTCCGCGTCGAGGGCCAGACGGCCGCCTTCAGCTACTCGAACCTGCACCAGCGCCTGACCCTCTACCCCGGCACCGGCCTCGACCAGTACCACTATGCCAAGGAGCGCATCTCGCGCCACGTCGACGAGCGCTCCGCCGACGAGCTGGTCATCTTCGTCCCAGACAAGGCCAAGCCGCGCGAGGTGCGCCCGCAGGAGGCAGGCATGCCCGAGGACGCCCAGGGCACCTTCTACGCCCCGCTGAAGCTCGAGGTCGACTATGTCCTGGACGACTTCCGCGATGCCCTGCACTTTGTCGGCGTCGAGGATGGCGACGCCCGCTTCCCGCACTGCTATACGCGCAACTCGCCCTTCCCCGGCACCGCCTCCAGCCTGTTCCCGTGCCTCGACGACGGCTCCTCGCGATGTCTCTTCGAGCTCTCCATCCGCTATCCGCGCACCATGGGCGACGCTCTCACCAAAGCCCCTTCACCAGTCCCAAGCACGACCGCCCAGCCACTCGCGAACGAGGCAGACAAAGCCGACAGTGTCATGGCAGACGCCGACGACGACCACGTCGACCTCTCTGACGAGGAAAGGGCCACGGAAATGTCCGTCATCTGCTCTGGCGGCTTGACTGACGATATTGTGGACCCAAACGACCCCTCACGAAAGACGGCGAGCTTTGCATGCGATACCATGGTTCTTGCTCAGCATATAGGCTTTGTCATCGGGCCTTTTGAGCACGTCAACCTTTCTGAATACCGAGACACGGCCGACGACGAACGCCTCGGAACAAACGCCATCAAGGTGCACGCCTTCTGTCTGCCAGGCAAGGAGGACGAGGTCAGAAACAGCGCCATGATGCTCGCTCGCTCTCTCGACAGCTTCACTGAGCGCTTCCAGAGCTACGCCTTTGGGAATGCATACAAGCTTGCCTTCGTCGACGATCTCGAATGCGACACAGCCCATACGGCCTCCTTCTCCATTTGCAGCTCCCGCCTGCTCTTCCCAGAGACTGTGTGGGAACCTCTCGAGCATACGACCAGAGTCCTGGTTCACGCTGTGGCCAGCCAGTGGATAGGAGTTGATGTCATTGCTCAGAGCCCTTACGACTACTGGATAATCATCGGTGGCTCATGGTTCATGGCCGAGCTGTATCTGCGCGAGCTATTTGGTCGCAACGATTGGCGATTCCGGCAAAAGATGATGGTCGACAAAGTCACTCAAATGGACCACAAGCGACCATCTCTCGTAAACCTAGGCAACTTTCTGCAACTGGACCCCGCCGAGCAGGAGTTCATGGAGCTTAAGTCTTTACTGGTGTTGGGCATCCTTCACAATCGGCTCGTCAAGCAAAGCGGCAAGAATGGTGTTGATAGATGTCTGTACCGCATGTTGTTCAACGCTCGTCAAGGGAAATACACCAACGGCGCAATCAACACGGATGATTTCCTCGACATCTGCGAGAAGGTCGGTCATCAAAAGCTCGATGCATTCTTCAAGCAGTGGATCGAAGGCTCAGGCTGCCCTACCTTTGAATGCTTTCCCACCTTCAATAAAAAGAAGCAGGTTGTGCAGCTTACAATCAAACAAATACAGGCCGACTCATCGATCACGACTATTGAGAGCCCTCTTGCTGCGGATGACTTCATGCGAGAAGCCAAAGAACGTTCACGCCAATTTAATCCAAGGCAACAATGGCCCGTTTTTGTCGGTCCAATGACCATTCGTATACACGAAGCGGACGGAACGCCTTATGAACACATAGTCGATATCAACTCATCAAACGTCAAAGTGGAGATCCCGTACAACACGAAGTACAAGCGATTAAAGCGGAACAAGCTCAATCGCGAGCGACAGGATGCTGCAGCAAACTTAAATGCGTCAGGAGAAGCCCAGGAAGATGTCACCTTCTACATGTTGGGAGATCTCTTCACGAATGCCCAAGACCACGAGGAATGGCGACTAGATGACTGGCCGCCAGAGGACGAGGCGAAACAGGAACAAGAGCATTACGAGTGGATTCGCGTCGATGCAGATTTCGAGTGGATCGCCAAAGCTCACATCAATGACATGCCATCGTACATGTATATCTCACAACTGCAGCAGGACAAGGATGTTGTTGCACAGGCCGAGGTTTGTTGACCTTCTGTATTCCGTGCTCATATGCTAACTCCGCAGTCTATACAATTTCTTGCTACGAGAGAAGGTCACAGACTCATCTCTACTTTTTTGATCAAAACGTTGATGGACAATCGATACTTCCACGGCATACGGACGATGGCCGCTGAAGTCATGGCACAAAGCGCTAAGCAGAGAACGGACTGGGTCGGGCTCTTCCACCTGAAGAAGGCTTTCCGCGAGCTCTTCTGTATCCCAGGGTCGCCAATGACACGAGCGAACGACTTCTCCGACCGGAGCTCTTACTTGATCCAGTGTGCTATTCCGAAAGCAATTGCGAAGATCAAAGGCGAGGATGGAAAAGTCCCCATGGAGGCGAAGCGCTTCTTGCTCGATATCATACGGTATAACGACAACCGTGGAAACGACTACAGCGACGATCATTACATCTCAATGCTGATGAATTGCCTGGCAGAATCACTGACAAGTACGACGACTGGCATGGATGACTCCTTCAACTTTGCTCAGCAAGCAGAAGAGTTCGAGTTTGCTAAGAAGGCTATTGAGGAGCTTACTCGTCACCAGCGCCTTGACGAATGGATTCCTACGTATCAAAACATATACACCACAACTGCCCTTGACTGTGCTATGAAGCTCAGCATGAATCGGGTAACACCATTCAAGCCTTCGGAGTTTCTGCAATATGCTCAACTGGGCAATGCGGACAATGTTCGATTGAAGGCGTGGGAGTGTCTCATTCGCCTGGGCATGGTTCGCAAGGACAGCATTATGAAGTTCATGATTCATGAAATTCGGTCGGATCCTTCGCCCTATTTCAGGAGACAACTGCTTGGCGTCTTCGATGTGGCCGTTGGACAGATAGCTACCGGCGATGTCTTCGTCCCAGAGAGGATTGCCGATCACGCTACTGACGCTTTGATCGTTGAATCAGATGCCGATGGTGCTGATCGAGCATCAAACATAGCTCGCCAGCAGTTGGACGGCGCACTCAAGGGGCTGCAGGGTGACCTGGTGAATAACCAGACGTTACGCGCTGCGCTGGAAGAGGCCTTGAAGTCGACAACACTATCAGTCAACGATATGTCCGACCTGTTAGAATTCTGCGACATTGTATACAAGGGCCGTAAGAAGAATGCACTACACGTTACTCTACACTTGCCACGTTACTGGAAAGCGCAGCATGTTGGCTCGGCAAGGGTTCGCTTCTGGCAGATTGAAAAGTTCCGGTCCAAGCCGATACGACCTCTGGTCGAAGAAGCTCCAGCTTCGCTACCGCGCGAGGCGCCGTTGGAACAACCACCACCGCTGGCACTACCGGCTCCTCCGCCGCCTGTGATGACTGCGACGACTGCGACGACGGCAACAACAACAGCGACAGCAGCTACGACAACTCCAACGATGACGACTCCCCTTGTAGCGCCCCCTAAACAGAAGCTGTCACTCAAGATCGCCACGAAGCCCAAGTCTGCCGTGTCGCCTCCGCCTGTGCATTCAGCGCTGCCCGACTTTGGGAACCAGTCTCGCGCCTTTTCTCCAGCTATTCGGGATTCTCCTGCGTTGATGTCAGCAAGAGCCTCGCCAGTGCCTCTACCTCCCGCTCCGAAAATCAAGATCAAGCAAGAGTCGCGAGCGCCTTCTCGAGTACCGACTCCACGCGTGTCGCCCGCTCCAGCAGACAGATCCCAACCAAAGGTCCCGACTCCAGCCCCAATTACTCAAAAACCTATCCCTACGCCAGCCGTCGCTCCTCCGGCCCAAACGCCGGCTCCTCCTGCAGCCACACCTACACCAACGCAGCCAAAGCCGAAACCCACACCCGTCCACGTCCCCGCCGCTCCAACACCCCCCGCAATCAACTCTCCCATCCCGCTCCCCGCGCCAAAACTCAAAATCAAAACAAAACTCGCAAACCCCTCCTCTTCGGCCGCTTCTCCTCGCCCAAGCGCTGCGCCTTCTCCCCGCCCCCTCGCTGCCCCCTCGCCGCGACCTAGCGTTGCGCCGTCCCCTCGCCCCAGCGCCGCTCCACCCGCACGGCCCAACGCCGCGCTTCCACCCCGGCCGAGCGCCAATCCTGCGCCCCGTCCCTCAAGCACGAATGCACTTGCAGCCGGCAACGCGGGGCTCAAGCCGCCGCGCCCAAAGCGGAGTAAGATCGTCAAGCTGCGTCTTGCGCCCGAGGTGCTGGCGCGGTTCGCGAGCGACAAGAGCGACAAGAGTAAGAAGAGGAAAGTTATCGGTGGGCATGCCGGAGACGAGCGCCCGTTCAAGAGACAGAGTCTGGAACTTGGTGGGGCGAGTGCAGGGAAATTGGTCAAGGTCGAGAGGTATGGAGGTGATCAGCCGAGGCTGGTTGTTCGTATTCGGATTGGGCGCGCGAGGTTGCCTCCTGAGTGATGGGAATCTACCGCAGCTGGAGATGGAGATGAGGAGTAGTGAAGAGACGAACGGGAGGAGTCGAGGTTAAGATTCAGACTGAGCGTGGGGGATGTGCACTTTTTCCGCCTGGGATATGATTTCAGCATGCATGCATTTTACGGTGTTTACTAAGGGGAATTGCACATGGACTATCAATGGACATGGGATATGGAGTAGTCGGTCATGGAGGCTGGTACGGTACGCTACGGTACGGTACGATATGACAGTACTGCATTGCATTTGCATTCAGCGAGGGCGTTTCTTTTATCTTCTCTTTCTTCCATGGAGTCTCCGGCCTGTTAGGTGGGTTTGCGTAAAAACGGACATGGGCGTGGCATGGCATGGCATTAGTATGGCGTATACCCTTCCCCTTCTGTTCAGATGCTTGGGTGCGGAACAAGTAGATGGATAATATCTGATTCAATGAGTTTATTCCTGCAGAGGATGTGATGTCGGGGTGTGTGTGTTTGTGTGTTTGTGTGTTCTTTCTGTCGAGGTAGGTGCGGTTGGTGTCTGAGGTTGGTGACTGTGTCTTTCTTGTCTTGTCGTGGGAGCCAAGTGGGAGGGTCATGACGGGCGAAAAACGCAGATCAAGGAAACACGATTTAGCCATGGGGTTTCTTTTGTATTGCTATATATATAGGTGGGTATGTATGTATACAGATGCTGGACATGCGCTGATCTCTGGTCTACGCTACATACAGCCGTGGCTGTCAAAGCTGCTCGCGGACAGAATACCGTAATACTTGATCAGACGCAAACATAGAATGAAACAAGGAAAGAAACGCCGTTTTTGAATATTCAGACCTGTTCCTGCAGGACCCGCTCACTCATCGTATCCATCATCGACGTCAGGTCGTACTCCAAAGCAGACGCTTCACAGATCGTATACCGGACTGAAAAACCGAACCATCCGCATGCGTAGTCACTGGCGTCGTCGTCGGATCAGGTACGTTTGACGCTGAAGCAGCTCGCTTTCGCTTTCGCTTTTGCGCTGAGGGCAACATCTTAGCGTTCTACGCGGGAATGAGAGGTTCGGTCGTATTCTCACCGTTGGGAGCGGGTGCAGTGTCTGTGACGGATGATACAGCGTCGCTTGCGCGCATGGCCTTGGGATTGGCTTGCTTCGCTTTGGGGGATGGGCTTGCGGTGCCGCTTGGTGGCGCGTCGTGGGGGTTCTCGTCTGCGCCTAGTTCGTCGTCGCTGGCTTCTTGCTCGTCCTTATCTTCGTCTTCATCTTCCTCGTCGTCGTCCGTGCTGCCTGATGTTTCCGTGGCCTTGGACTTGGTGTCGACCACGATGGTATGTCCATGGTCGTCTCCATGTATTTCGGAGACATCGTCTTTCTCTTCATCCACCTCCTCTGCTCCTTCCCCTTCAACGGCATCCTCGATAATGGTCTTACAGGCAAGACACTTGACATCAGCATTCCAGCGCCGATTGTCCTGGTCTGGACGCTTGTCGGTGAGCGTCAGACGCGTCTTGCCAGACTTCAAGGTGCTGATTTCTGCTGTGAAAGTCGACATGCTCGAAGATTTGCGGCCCTTCTTCGACCGACCTCGAGATTTTTTCTGCGGTCCTTCAACTTGGTGCTCCTTGCAAGCATCTCGTACAGCTTGCTCTTCAATACAGTGGCTATGAAGCCATATTGAACATGAAGGGCAGTATATGAGGGACTCATCAGGATTCAAGGGCTCCTTGTCTATACAGTATGTTTTGAGTTCCTAACGCATGTTAGCCGCTGCGCTTTGGAATGGGTTACTGTTGTCAGCAGCCTGTATAGAAAACGTACCGAGAGTTGTTTGCCTTTGCTCTTGATGATGTCGTAAGTCTGCCGAAAGAAGTGTCGGTCTTCTTCCGGCCTCTCAAGCGGTCCGTTGTTGTCATCCCAGTAGACCACATCAGCGATATCCTCAACATTCGTCGCTTCAATTACATCCATGTGATTACTGGCTACCAGCTCGCACTCTCCGTGATGGGCTTCCCGACCGCCTGGTAGTTCTTCTGGTCTATACATCCAATAGATACGGAGGTAGACGTGTGCGCCGTCTCCGGCGCGTACCTCAAGTATGCGAGCTACTTCGAGAGTCGATGCCCCATCAGCGTTGTGCTTGTTTGCCGTCTTGACCCAAACGTTTTGGCCTGCTTGAAACACTTCCCCAGCGACTGCATGCGTATGTTAGTATCATATCAATGCAAAGTCAAACAGTTTTGAAGGCTTCGCATTCAAGGAAAGCCAATAGAGACAGATAAATGGGCCTGAACATGATTTTGATAATACAGTGTAGCAAGCAAAGATTCGTGCTTGCATCGTAAGGTGTCACTAAGCTGGAGAGGAGCAAGGTCTCAAGCGTGATTCTAGGAGGAAAGATAAAGACCGAGCATTCGAAATATCACCATACTTACGTGTAAAGTTTTTGTAACGTTTCGTACTCTCCCATTCCGCCACAGGTTTGATTACGTGGTAGGTTGCACTCAAATCTACCTCGGTGAAAGGGTTCGATTGTGTGATGTCTGCGTCTGTGGTCGCGTCGTCGGGGGCATCGCTGTCGGCCTGTGCATCGACCTTCTGCTTCTTGTTTGACTGTTTCCCGGACGGCCTTATAGTCGCGGTGTGAACCTCAAAGCCACCGAAATTGGAGTCATTCATTTTGGCCCAATTAATCTTGCGCTTCCGCACAGCCGAAGTCTTCGGTGCGTTACCGGCTGGCGTGTCCTCATCTGGAGACGTTGCGGTAGCCTTCCTCTTGCGCGCCATAGTGGATTCAGACGCGTTGCCAAAGGACAGTCTATGGGGAGTGTTACCGGTGGACAATCTCTGGCGGACCATAGCGGGCGCAAACTTGATAGGTTAACGAACGTCAGAGATTAGTCTCTGCCAGTGACGATGGAGCACGGCCCTCGTTTGAGAAGGCAAAAAGCTCCAGAAGCAGCTCTTAGCTCTGGTTTTCGCGTGAATGACGAATGACGATGTTTATTTGTTGGGTGGGTTGAGAAACGCGTTGTTGATGACGCGAACGCGACTAGATACGCTAATCAGCGGACGGTCTTGGCGCAGACAAATCACGTGTGTCGTGGTCAGCTCGCGATATCGACGCAATTTGGAAGCTTAACAAGGAGGTCGAGAAGGGCCGATAGTGCTTTTCAGGTAGTGACTAAGCAGCATCTGCAGGGTGTCGCGTCTCCTGAGCATCGTGTTCCAAGGTTGTTAGTGACCTCCACGAGCAAGCCTCACACGGCATCGAGCAGCCGGGTGGCGAGAGGCGAATTTGTCAGGTGCTTGACATGTCACAAAGCTGTATGGCTCTGCATCGCTCGCTCGGAAGTGTCGGTCTGTGGATCGGAAGTGCGGTTGAAGGGATGGATTGCAAGACTGATTGCCGTGTAGAGAGAGCAACTAGGTTGATAGTTGCTACGTCATAGGCGCAGGAGCTTTGGGTTTCTAGTTGTCTTTGCGTGTCCTGGTCTACACTTTGCAAGTCCGATTATCCATAGTCATCTCCACATTACTTTCTCCGCATTGCCAAATATCGCCAAGCGACATAGCCTCTCTGCAAGTATCATCATTGTCCGGAAGAGGAGCAACGAGTGCCGAGTGGCTATGCGCCAAAGCCTATTCCGTTTAGCATCTCGATGTTGGATGCGGTCGGATACGAATGGGTCGAGGAACAAGCTACAGAAGACGTGCTTAGCTTCAGTAAAGATGTTTTGCGATGTTCAAGGCTGCAAAGCGCGCCAGGGACATCTCTCACGTCTCTACGCTTGAAGCTGGCTGCATTCACTGTGCGAGTGCAGCCACACGTGGAACAGGGTCGTCGGCGCTGGTTAATATCTAGACTGGACCCGTGGACCCTTTGCGGCCCACGTCACTATTCATTATCCCTGCCACGCGCGCTGAAGAAAGTCCTAAAGCCCACCGGACTATCCGATCGGTCATCTTTCTGTAGACGTACCCCCAACCACCGCACCACCGCTCGCTCGCGCCTTTCCCAAGTCCTCAGTGTTGCAAAGTTTATACTTAATACATTTTACCCCTGACTACCAGTCGTTCGTTACCCTGCGTCCCGTATCGGATTTTCCAGCGCCGCTTCCCAACGAGCCGCTTTCCCGTGGCTTGCGTGGTTGATCGACTATTGCCCGTGAGCACCTGCTTTGTGTCTTGCACAGAGGTGGAACCTTCCGCTCCTCCCAAAGCCAATTGCTGTGACTGCCACCATGGGGCGTCCCAAGAGAGGTGACTATTGCCCCTTCAGCCTGCCTCGCACGCCAGGCGCGCCACTCGCTGGAAAACTAGTTGCTAATGCTGCGCTCCATCACAGTCCTCTCCTTCATGTCGCAATGGGGTGGGCCCGCTCATCTCCAGAAGAATCCCCCCTCTGCTACACCGTCGCCTGGCCCGTCTTCGCCCCCGCTCTCGCCTTCGACCAAGCAACTCGCCGACTCGACCAGCTATTCGCAGTCGGCCACCGCGCTGGACACGTACAACAACGAACGAGCCTCGCCTAGCCCCGCCCAGCTCGCTCGCTCAGACTCGAGGGTGTCGCTACGCCCCATGTCGATGATCCAGACATACCAGCCTCCAGTCATGGAGGTCAGTCAGGACACGCTGCCCGAGCTGCAGCGCATCTTCATGTTCCTGAACAGCCACTCGAACAAGCTGTATCAGGAGGGCTACTTCCTCAAGTTCCATGACACAGACACTCGTACGTCCAAGGCTTCCCAATATACCCGGTCTGTCACACTGACCACACTGCAGGTGGCCGCCCCGCACTCGATCGGAAGTGGCAGGAGTACTTTGTCCAGCTCGTAGGCACCATCCTCTCGCTATGGGATGCAAGTGCGCTGGACAGGGCAGGTGGTGACGCTGAGGTGGTGCCAACCTTCATCAACCTCACAGACGCTGCAATTCACATGGTGTGTAAGCTGATGACCGCGACATGGGCCTTACTGACGAGCGCAGATACCGACCATGACGTTGAAAGACGGCAAGAGACTCGACAATATCCTCAGCGTATCGACGGCCGCGAGTAACAAGTACCTGTTCCACTTCGATTCGTACCATGCGTTGACGCAATGGACCGCCGGCATCCGGCTCGCCATATACGAGCACACGTCCCTGCAGGAGGCATACACTGGTGCTCTGATCGCGGGCAAGGGAAAGACACTCAACAACATCCGTGCAATTCTAGACAGGCAGTGCGCAGTGTACGAGGACTGGGCTCGTGTGCGCTTTGGTGCAGGCACGCCGTGGCGCCGCTGCTGGTGCGTCGTGACACCCCCAGACCAGAAGGAATACGCGAAATTGCAAAAGTCGCAGAAGAAGGCAAACGCCTACGACCGGTCCCAGGTGATCATGAGGGGCGACATCAAATTCTACGACACCAAGAAGATCACCAAGAAGACGAGACCCATCGCGACAGTCACGGACGCCTACTCGTGCTACGCTCTCTATCCACAGTCGAAGCCGCTCATTGATCAATCCACTTTGGTCAAAATCGAGGGTAGAATCACCATTCACTCAACTCCGGCAACTACAACTGAAGGGTTCGTCTTTGTCATGCCAGAAACGCGACCAGCTGTGTCAGGGTTCGAAATTATGCTCCAATATCTTTTCCCCGTCTTTGACACTTTTAATCTCTATGGACGCCCGAAGAAGCTCATCGCGGATGTCCTAGACACCCGTGGATTGATGTTTGCCATGCCTCCAGACAAAAGATACGGATATCTGGAAATGTGGGATGTAGTCAGTCTGATCAACACTGAAGGTAGCTCAAGTTGGACGGAGCGTCAGTGGAGGAAGCAGCTCAAGGACCTGACTTCCACGCGTATGACAGCAGGCCCTGAGCGCAACCTCAGCTCCAGCAGAGGGCCTCGGAGGAACACAGTCAGTCGATCAGGGTTTACTCCTTCACGTGGGACTCTCAGATTTGAAGACCATGGCTCTATCCGTTCCCAGCCCTCTACTCGTCAGACCTCGCCCATCAGAGAGGTCGACGTCGAACCTCAGTTGCCTCAGCGTATAGCGACAGTACCGACGGCAGGTCCATTTGCTACTCCACGTCATCAGCGCTCAGTTTCTGAGCACACGGTCGATTACAGCAGGCATCAGGGATCACCATCACGTATGGCCTATGGCCAAAGCGCACATGCTTACGACACTCCTCCAGCCCCACCAGTTCATGGTGTATTCAACAGCGTCCCTCAGAATGGAGCCTCCGAACATTATGCAGCATCTGATAGCGATGATGCCCCGAGTCCCGAGCCACGAGATCTGCCCGAGATGCCAATTGCGCCTTCTGCACCCCCTCAAGGCCCAATAGATTCTCCGCCAATGTTCGTACATGCGGCCTACCAAGAGCCACCCATCAGACCTTCTGTGCCGCTCACGATGAAGCCCAACCCGCAAGTCGACTCTGCCACGCTCCACCAGATGGCTGATGCTACACATGCACCTTTGGCGACAGGAACAGCAGTAGCTGGTGCAACGGCTGCATGGAAGGGCCAGGAGAACCTGCATACTAGACGATACGGTGATCTGGGCGCAGACCCTCAGCAGATGTACCTCAGCGCTAATGGGAGACATCCGCCTGCTGACCGTCAATCCCCCAACCGACTACCTACAATTCCTGCGTCACCTTACGTTGAGCACACGGAATTTGTTGATTCGCCGATGAGGTATCAGCCCACGGCTCCACCTGTGCCTGAACATGGCGAGCAGCAGACGCAGTTCACCCAAGAACTTCCATTTCGCCCGCATTCTGGTGGCGGAGGCGGTCAAATTCAGCGAAAACCAGTACCAGGTCGGTCCCCCCAACTCTCGCAAGAGGATGACACTCGCTCGATAGCTAGCTCAACTCTCGATAGTCTACGAAACGATGTAATCGATCCCGACGCTCTCGATGCTCTCAACCATACCGACACCTTACTGTTACGCCAAGCCAGCACGTCAAGTAGTCGCTATGACGACGATGCGCTATCAACATCGACGCCTGACTACGCTAGCGTGGCCAGCGTGGAAATTGAGCCACGAAAGCTTCCTGCAAGACAAGTTGACCGCCCAAGAAGTGGAATTATGACAACCATCGGTGATCCCAGTTTGGCACCCAAATCCAACGTTTTGCTCAGCGACGTTCACTATGCATCGGACGTGGAGCAAACGCAGGGTTCATCACACATGCCTAACATCGATTTTGGGCCTACCTACGTGCTAGGCTTGGACAACAAACGCCCAGGGACGAGTGGGACGATGACGCAAATGATGCACGACAGCAGCTTTTCACAATCAAGAGAAGATCTTGCACCATCCCCCAATGAGCAGCGTCGGCTGTCATACGCTCCAGGGCGGTCCACACCAAACACGGCGTTGCACATGCGCAGTTTTTCAGAATCTCCTCAAATTCCCGAATCACGTAGCGTCCCCTGGCAACCTGTAACGGCAGTGCAACAGCAGTCAGACCGACCAAAGTTTGATGCCGAGGAGTGGGTGATGAATCGTGCTGCCTTCCAACCGCAAAACATGATGCATGCTCATGCTCATGCTCATACTCATACTCACGGAAGGAGCAATTCAGAGACTCCTCCACCTATGAACCGCGCGCGATCTGGTGATTGGGCTCACTTGCAGCGGACTCCAGAGGGTCCACCTTCGCCAGGGCGTCCATCCAGCCGGCTGCTCACGCATAGCCGTCCCCAATCTCGTGGCGCTGACTATCTTCTCGATTCGCGGCCCACCTCACTCTCTGCTCGCGAGCAGGAACGGGTGGCTCGAATGACGAACACCCCGCTGATTGATCTGACAAGGAACCCTGCAAAGAAACAGCAACAGTCATCGCAAGGTCTGACAGCGTTCATAGATTTCCGTGAGAAGGAAAAGGCAGCAGTCAAGGCAAAGAACCGACAGTCATCAGCGATGCAGGCTGAAATCGACAGACGTATGCTGCAAACTCAGGATCGACAGTTCAAAGAAGTTCAGCAGCAGCAACGACAGATGATGGAAGCGCAGCAGATGGCAATGGCACAGAGCAACTACGGTGCACCGAGTAATTACGCGCCGAGTATGATGGGCACACCAAGCATGATGGGCACGCCGAGTGTGATGGGTATGCCTAGTGCCATCGCAATGACGCCGAGCACAATGGGACCACCAAGTGTCATGGGAATGTCACAGGGTTTCGGAACACCAACAGGAGGCGTACCGGGGATGGCCTATTCAACTCCGGGATCTATGCAGCAAATGTACCCACAGCAAGGTTACTTCCAGCAAGTCGCGTCGCCAGGAATACAGATGCCCGGCGGGTGGATTCAAACTCCGCAGCCGATGCCTAGTCCACAGTTTATGCAGCAGATGCAGCAGCAGATGCCACAACAAACGAACATGGGTCAGCAACCACAACAATCAACCACACGAGCATATGGAGCGAGTTTCGACCAGGCACAGGCATTAAGACACGGACAACAACAGGGACAGCATCGACGAATGTAGGACTTGACGGGAAGTGACATGAAAGATTGAGAGCATTCGAGAGCAAACGGATTGATCACGATGAAATGATAGAACGGACACATATTTTGGGATAGGGAGAGGGGGCTTCGGGTTACAGGTTTTTTTTGGAGTTATTTTGTATATGTTGGGTGCATTCTATGGTGTTGCATTGGTGAGTACACTGCACGTTCTCGTGTGTGCTTTGGAAGATACGCTTTGGATTGGTGCATTGCAATGGATTGGATTCGGATGAGATGGAAATTGCGAAGAGAAGTAATAATTCTTGCATTTACTTGATAGCATTGAACGGTCTGCATACGCATATACATACATAATTCATCGGTAAAGTAATCTACACATCATCATGGATATGTTGTGCTTTTGGGTCTTGGTGATTGTTCTGACTAAGGAGCATGTGCGTGATACGGTATGTCCATGTATATTCGTTATGTATCTCTTTTCTTTTTATGGTCGAGAACATACTGCTTCTTCTTAACTCAAGATTCATCCCCCATGTTAGAGTTTCTTCTGCACGAAAGTCGCCCCTTGCACTGCCGATGTGTGTAGGTATGTAGTGTTGTCAAAAATTGTAGCTACTTGCCATCATGGGGAGAGAAAGAGGAAAAGAGGAGGGGTAAACGCACTAGACCAGCATTTTCAGAGCTTCAATATAGGGGGTGGTGAAAGAGCATAGGAACAAGAAAGACATTTTAAGCCGAGGAGCTTTTTCTTCAACATCGGAACATAAATATCTAAACTCCTTGTTTATCGTATTTTGCAAACTCAAAAAAGGATACAGAGAGCTTAATACTTCAAATTGCATGTATTTCCCCAGGACTTGTTGTGTGATTTCCTGTCCTTCAACGTTGATACTTCTCCCCTTCTACGTTGCGTTTCTGTGCGATGTTGCTGAAAATGGACTCGAGATGATTGTATACGTGGGTTTCGAAAACTACTGGTATACGGCATATGTTGTTGTTTTTCTGCCGTCTTAGACAGAAACTATCTCGCCCCAAAGGGATTTGTTTTTGTGGATGATGTGTAAAAATCGCTTGGAAAAGACTGAATGGGAGGAAGAAACCAGAAAGTGATATTGCAAAAGTAGGATGATTTATCGCCTATGAGATGGAAATTCGGCTACAGAATATGTCACACTTTCATCGTGGAGCAGGTTTGATCGATCTTTTTGAAAAAGCATAAGCACATGGCATGTTTGTGGACGCCTTCGAGCTATCTATATAGCCTTGTGGATATGCTGCCAGCTATTTGTATTCCGTCTGTTATTCTCCATCGTGGTAGGTTCTGTGCATCGTATCACAAAACGACATTTGGGAGGCCTATGTGTCTTGCTAGAAGCCGTACCTTGTCTAAGAACTTTTCATGACTCTCCAAATATCTACAACCTGGCACCTGTCTCCTTCCGCGCCATCTCTTTCAGGTCTTTCTTCAAGATCTTTCCAGATGCGTTCTTCGGTATCGCATCAACGAACTTGACACCGCCTACTAGCTGCTTGTATCCTGCTAATTTCTCCTTCATGTATGCTTGAATATCCACCTCTCTCACCAGACTCCCGTGCTTGACTACAATATATGCTCTTGGGAGCTCACTGCCGGCATCTCCAGCTCTGGCGCCCGTACCTCCAGCCGGAATACCGATCACTGCTGCGTCACTAATGTCGGGATGAGATAGCAGCACGCCTTCGAGCTCTGCGGGAGCGACCTGGAATCCACGGACTTTTATGAGTTCCTTCTTCCGGTCGACAATATACCATAGTCCGTTCTCTCGTTTGCATACTGCGACGTCACCAGTGTGGAAATAGCCGTCTTCATCCCATGCCAACTTGTTTGCCTCGGAGTTGTTGAAATATCCTTTTACGATCAGTGGACCACGAACACACAATTCGCCCCTAATATCGAAGTCTGTGATATCTTTTCCGTCATCATCGACTAGTTTCGCGTCGTGATTTGGCAAGAAGCGACCCACAGATCCGGTAGGGTCGTGCTCGGGGTAGTGTACCATAGTCGCTATACAAGATGTTTCACTCATACCCCATACCTGATTGAATGGAGTATCAGGACGAAGAAGTGTTTTGTAACGCGCTTGTGGTTCTGCAGCGAGAGGCGCAGCGCCAACCCACGAGTAGCGGATCGAGGCAAGGGAGTACTTCTTTATCAAGGGTGAGTTGATGATTTGGATCACCATGGGCGGGACCTGCACGAGTCTTAACACGGTGTTCCAGAACAGGGGAGAAGATGGTCTACCATGTTTGCCTCCGTTATCTGGAAGCGTTCAATGTTACGCATCCATGCTTCTAGCTCAAACCGGCGCATAACGTACGTCCGCAACCCGCCACGAAGAGGGCTAGTATGCGCTCTTGGGACGTTGCTTACGTGGAACATCGGTGTACATAACAATCGTACGACCTGCCGTTTGTCAGTTATCATAAGTGTTTACTCTGTCTCTAAGTTTGCCAATTACCTCATAGTCCCTGGGCTTGTACTCTAGCACCATAGTATGCTGAGTGACAAAGTTGTGGTGTGTCATATCGACCGCCTTCGGCAGTCCGGTTGTGCCGCTGCTGAACAATCTTGCTGCCACTGTTTCCTTGCTTCGTTTCTCATTGTCCCAACTTTCCCAGTCGCTTTCACCCATTCCCATCAAGGCTCTCCAACTCTTACATCCTCCCGTCCGTTCCTCTTCGCCCAGACCCTCATTCCAACCTTCGGCATCGCTCCAAGGCGCCGTGACAGGCGTGTGGTGATCAAAAATAAAGATGTGAGAGCGTGGAATATTGGCTTGAGCTGCAGCTTTGAGGGCGTTGGGAAGAAGTTCAGGTTCGACTATGAGGGCCTTGACTTGGGCGATCTGGAAGGCGTGGGCTAGTTCAAAGGGAGTATGTGACGGGTTTACTCCAGCAAAGATACCCCCGAAGGAGAGGATGCCCAGGAATGCCATAGAGTAGTAGATCTGGAATTATCAGTCATATAGAACGCGTGATCTATAAGTAGGGTCTCAAAGTGACTTTCGGAAATGAGAGCATCTCGACTCAGCGTTGAGCACGTACATCATTGAACGAAAGCATGCAAACGCAATCTCCCTTCTCCAACCCGATGGATTTGAAGCCTGCACATAGTTTTCTCGTGATGCTTTTTGCTTGGCGTGAAGATATAGTGCGTTCAGGCTCTGCGGCATCGATGTAAATCTAACAAGGTGAGCACTTTGCCCATCCAAGCCATGCACCAAGCCAGCACACGTTGTTATCTTACAGGGACGTCAGCGTCATATGTTTGATCGTTGAACATCCATGACAACAAGTCTCGATTAGGAATATCGATATGTTTTTCGGCTAAGAAAGGCATATTGGTTTAGGGCTGCTCAATTGGCTGATCAGGCTGATATCCAAAGTCTGTTTCTCGGGCAAAACGCTGCAGATGAGGATGCGAAGTGGGATACATCGCGCCTCGTATGAAGTAGACAACAAAAGTGACCGAGTCGCAGAAGAGTTGTCATTCATTCGTTCGCATAAAGTTCGAGAGATGCCAGGATGCGGAGAAACTACCCCTCATCACTACCATATCTCCGCTATTTCTACCCCTCATTGCATTTCTTCTCAGAAGAAGTCCTAACCCCTACTGACCACAGCTCCCGCAAGCAACACTGGTTGCTCACTGCTGTATTTGGGAACATCGGCCATGATCTCGGCAATGCTCGGGTCCGCCGACGCTTTCTGGAAGCCCTCCAGAGTCTCAAAGTCTGCAACTAGACAGAAACTGTACGGCGCGGCGGAGTCGAATTGGGTAACGTTCCAGGACTTGAGGCCGAACGGCTTCCAGTGCTTCTCGCAGAGCGGTAAATGGTTGTTATGGTAGTAGTCGATATCGAAGGTTGAGCCTTCCTTTTGAGGGTAGAGGACGGTAACCTGGGCGCTGTGGGATGCCATGTTGGATATGTTTTGGTGGATTTGACTAAGGGGAAATATAAGCGAGTACTCTAGGAAACTGGAGGTAAACTAACTTTGCTCGTAGATGCGACAACTAAGTTTGAGGCGTCGAAAGGTTGCTGCAGGCAGGAGCGGCCTCTTATGCGAATTGACAACGTATCGTACCCCACTTACGACTCGAGGGCAGATCCTTGACGTCCGGGAGCTTAGTCCGACCCGAATAAGGGACATCTATCTTGTTAACAGAGTATTCCGGCGGTCCAACTCACGACAATTGATCTTTCGATTCTGGCAGTAACGATATCTTTGGTATATGTCTACCCTCAACGAAGGCT
Source organism: Dothidotthia symphoricarpi CBS 119687 (assembly GCF_010015815.1). Classification (NCBI taxonomy): domain Eukaryota; kingdom Fungi; phylum Ascomycota; class Dothideomycetes; order Pleosporales; family Dothidotthiaceae; genus Dothidotthia; species Dothidotthia symphoricarpi. The sequence continues at coordinate 852,660 of NW_022985011.1, forward strand.
GGGGTTATATATTAGTCCTGTTCTCAGAGGCAAGGTAGGTAGGATCTACCGCTTCTAGAGCGCTGACAAGTATATAAATACATCATTATTATGACGAGGTTAAGTTCGTCAATGTTTTGATAGGAATGTTGCTGATACAAACAGAGAACGAGCGAAAAAAATGCCTAATCGCACAACCTAGCATGTGGTACAAGTTACGAAAACCAACAAGACAACTACTAGAATCCGCATTCCGCTTGTTCGTCAACATTCTCCGACCTACCTATCATGCTCTTCTTTATCACAACTATTGCTTTGGCTCCAGCTTTGGTGACTCTCTGAGGAAATCCAAGGAAGGGAACCGGCACGTCCTCTTTCAGGTTACCAACTCTCACATCGCCCCATGTTCTGTCTTTCCTCTCCTCCAGAGGCGTCATGGTCTTGGCCCAAATGTAGCCCATCTCATTCATGCCCTCCAGTCTCAACCCCACGACGGTGTGGACTTCTTCGACAATGGTGACCGTGGACGTGTTCGGTAATCGTCCATCACTTCTGTGGGCTCCTGGCTTGATCGCGATACTGGTCCTTTGTGCGATCACCGCTGAGTTGATTTCAATGGCAGCGCCTGTGCGCGCGAACTTTTCCGGCAGTGTGGTCCTAGTGAGTCGACCATTCTCTTCATGTGTACAATCCGTAAGGCGAAAGCGGAGATTCTGGTCTAGGCCGAGGATCGCATCGGGCAACTTGCCACAGTCGACGGTACATGAGAGACCAGATTCGAAAAACAACTGGAGAGAGGGAAAGAAGGTATTCATGGTCCAGTGAACAATCTCTAGTATATCGTCAGCCGCGTACTAGCACTGCTTTTGACATCCATACGTACTTTGGTTGATCAATAAGTTCGCCGGTGTCGATTGTCCTGACTGTAGATTCCCAGCAGCATCCACCACAAATCCAGCTGTTTGTGATAGGTAGGCCTCTTGTGGTATGGAAGATATGAGAGGTATTGGACTCTCTGTCTTGACTGTCGTCGCGTCTGCTTCTCGTAATCTGTCGTCTTTCTCAAGATCTTCACTGAGCTCATCGCAAGTTCCAAGAGATGTGTGGCCGCGCCGTCGGGTCTCCCGGTATAATTCTTCGATTGGGCAACGGTAGTAGTCCATGCGACAGCTAGATGCAAGACGAAATGGAACCAAAGGAGACTTGCTAACCTATAAACTTGTGAGTTGGGTTAATGTCGGATTGGCCTGTAAACCGTTGTCCGGGTTGAGAAGTGCGGGTATGGCTGTGGTGAGGTGACGCGCGGAGATGGAAGATCGCAGAGTGAAAAGTGAGCATCGTTTTGCCTGGTGAATCTCAGATATGCAGAGCGCATTTGCTTGCATACCGCCGGGTGACTCCAGCTCGCTCGAGAGATACGCACGTGGACCCAGATCGCGCGGTTTCGATAAGAAATATCTAGAGAAGGACAAAATGAAACGAGCTTCCTCTAGAAGCCTTGCTCAAACAGCACGCCCCTCGTTGGCCCCCATCTAATCCTGGAGTGGAAAGCGACAATATAAGTCATTGCAACGCTGCCTTGAACGGCCAATCTTGTATTGTTAGTCGGTGTAAAAGAGTTAGCATTAAGATCATAAGTTCATCATCTCGGATACAGGAGAGCAGGCGCTCGTGGAAGCGAAAAGACGATCTAAGAACATTGTACAGATGCAGAGTCAAGAGATATAACCTTTGCGGTGTTTGACAACCGAGCCTGCCGTTCTAAAGCAAGATCGTAACACTTCGCATGACCAGAGATTCAGGGAGCAAACGATACAGTGCAGGTTCTACGATCCGCTGGTGACCTCGTTCACTCGATATTGTAAGTTCTTGGCGCACGAACCCGTATAAAGCTCTTTTCCCCTTCACTGCTCGACCACCACAGCCTCAACTTCAATCTCAACTTCCACAAACCACTCTCTACCGGCTCTGTCGAGAGGACATTATGGAGTCTACGAAGTAAGGAATGGGCCTGTCTGCACCACGCAAGCTATCATACTCACTACGTTCCAGTCACGCGGGTGTCGAATGCCTCCAAGGCAAACATACAACCGCTGATGTGATGAAACCAATGACGGTCGACAAAGCGAAGAAAGTCTCAAGGACTGTCAAAGGTTCTACAGTCACTACGACGGCGGTGGAGAATACCGAGAAGCCTTGCCACTTCCTCGAACTTCCACCGGGTACGTATTGAGATCTTTCCCGTACCTTACTTACAATTGGTGCTAACTCGTCGTTTCAGAACTTCGTAACCGAATCTACCACTATGCTGACGAGGAATTCGAAGATCTTGAATACCTACCTCTTCTCCGCCCTAGGAGTTTATATTCCCCAAAACCTTCGTGGAAGTTCTTCGGACTCGTCCAGAGCTGTAAACAAATCCGCGCAGAGTACCGTCCGCTCTGGCTCAGCAACTCTCGAGTCCGAGTTCAACCTGAAAATCTAGGTCCGTTCGTCGACGCTTTTTTCCCTGATCTTACGGGTTTGAAGCAAGCGCCGGGGCTGCTAGAGATCTCTTGGACTCATCGCGATAATTACGAATATGTCTTGGACATGGAAGTTGACTTATACCACGGATATGATAGGGACATCATAGAGCAACAAACCACCGATCTCACGCCGCTTCTACGACTACATGCCAATTGTCCTTCGTTCCACAGCGAGTTTGTCCCACACAAACTTATGCATGGATGGTCACCTGGCGATATGTGTGACGACTGCGCGAAAGATGGTTGGGACTCTGCCGACGAAGAAGATATCATGGCATTTCGGGATGAGTGCCCGTGTCAAGAGGTAGATAGGGAGAACTGGGAGAACGAGAAGCATGGAGAGATGGATTACGTGCAAATTATCGAACGCTTTCTCTCAAACACCAACGAAGCGTGGCTCAAGGACATACAAGAACATCGAGTAGAGGTTAGTTGTTTCTGGACCTTGTGTGGAGCTAGTGGAGATGGCATGAAAGAGGGTGGGCCGTGGACGCCTATGACCGAGACGTGGGTTTTCAGGATTCGCTTCCACAGAGACAGTGTTCCAAAGGTCTTACTTCAAGACAACCCAAGAAAGGCCGTATTGGAGTATCTCAAAGATCGAGATTTCACCGCCTATGCACAGAGTGTGAACTGGTACCAGGTAAAGATATCGGTCGAATTCCAGACCAAGTACAACCCAAAAATCCATTTTGGGCCAGACGAAACTCCCGACAATAATGGATACGTACATCACGACGTTGGTTTCTTGCTGCTCATGTATAATCAAGACACAGATGAGATACATCCAAACCCGGCAGTCTCATGATAAGCTTCGAGGAGGTTCAAAACGAACAATAGCAGTACATAATAGCCATGATGACAAGATCTCATGTAACCATCTTCTCCGGTCTTTTCCACTTCTCGACTTCCAACGCATGATATCATCCAATCCGTAACACAATTACATACACATGCAGACACAAGTTACCATCTTTCTTTCTCCCATGCACTTCTACACTCTTTCTCCCATACACTGCTACACTCCTGCTCAATACGACACAAGAACTCTTTCTCAATACAAAACCAGACTATCCAGTGACTTCAACACCAACCAAACCCCAGCCTCTTCGCCTCCATCTTCGCCTTTTCCCCCAAACAACAAGCAAACACTCCACCCCCCACACCCCCCACGACCACCAATGTTCCAACCACAAAAGACAAGAGAAGAAAAAGCCCAACTTCCCACCCCATCCTCACTTTCATCCTTGCTTTGAGTAAGACGAAAAAAGCACACCAGACCCACACGCAGCAGTAGCCAAACGTTATATTTTCAGCAAAGACATGTCAGAGCGAGATTTTCACCACATGGACAGATCCGATCATAGCTCTGAGTGTGAAAATGGAGACAGAAGTAGAGACAGAGGCAGAAGGGCAAACATGCACCCCAGTCTGTTCATCTTTGGAACAGCGTAACGAGTGAGCGTAGTGGAGGAGTGGAGAACCATGATGTCCAAGCGATTTGCACACTCCTCCGCGATGCCAATGGCACGATATATAGTGTTCTGATATAACACACAACACTCTAACGGGCTATGTGTGTGGTTGAGTGCGGTGTAGCATAAAGCCACACCATGCATGCATGTATACTCACTAACCCCAAAAAAGCGGATGATGCGTATATGGGCGTCGTAGTATAGTATCGCATCGTATACTATATTCCCTGGGCAGAACGTTTTCTGAATACTGCACTGCACTGTATGTAGAGCACGTCTCTTTTTCCATATTTGTACAGCTATATCTTCTCGCACCTCTGAGATGATGAGATGAGATGAGAAAAGACGAGACGAGACAAGACAGGCAGGTGAATGAGTGTGCCGGTGATCAAGGCATGTTTATTCTGTGACTGGAAAGATGTATATTGCAGATTCCACGGCGTTTGATTGGGAAGACTGGTAGGGATTCGACAAGATAATGCTCCATGCCGTGTTCTACATGACCTATTGAGAACATGCGACATTCAACCGCATTCACTATTCTTCTGCACAGCACCTCCGATATGTGTGGGTCTCGACTTAAAGTCGGAGACGGGGGCGGTGTATCAGCACAGCAGCACATATTGCACAAATTCCCAATTCAACTCTATTCATTTCGATTCATTTCGATTCAATTCGATTCAATTCGATTCGCCTCTACTAAAGATCGAAGCGTATAGCCCACGCTCGCCTCGCCTCAGCTTTTCCACCCAAAACCCCAGGCATATAAATACAGAAAAGGGTATACCGACGAAAAAAAGGACAGAAAAGAAGTAATGCAGAAAAAAGCCCTCAAACACCCGTCTGCGCATCGACGGCGCTCTCCCTCTTCCTCCGCCTACGCTGCCGCGCATTATCTTTAAGAAACTGCGGGTCGATGAACTCCCCCGGCAGCTCAAACTCGTGCTCGTCAAAGTCGGGCACCGCACAGCCAAAGGCCACGGAGCCCCGGCCGTGGCGCTGTCTACCCAGCGCGGCGGCACGCAGATGTGGTTTTGCGTAAAAGGACATGAAGGGGCCGGCGGGTTCGGGGGGCACGTACGGGAGGAGGTAGCCGTGGGGTCGGGGTGGACGGCGTGGTTTCGGGGGCGCGGGTTCTGGCGGGGGGTCGTGGTCGATGGATGCGTCCGAGTCTTCTTCTTCGTCGTCGTCTTCGGAGGAGGAGGCTTCTTGGGCGGCGAGGGCGGCTTCCTTCTCTGCTCGCAGCCGCTTCTCTTCTTCCTTCCACACGCGGAACTTGTCGACCAGCGCCTCGACTTCCTTGACGAAGTAGTCGCGCTTGGGCTCCCAGTCGCGCCGCTCGCCGTCGGTGACGCCGGTTATGCCCATGACTTTCAGCCAGTCGGGGCCCTGGAGGCCGTCGAGCAGGCGCTCCAGCTGGGCCTTCTCGTGCATGGCGCGCTCCTTCTCGATGTTGCGGAGCTGCTTCTCTTTGCGCTCGGCGCGGCGGTGCTGGGTGAAGAAGACGGCGTCGGCGAGCGGGTCGGAGGGGTCGTCGCTGCGGACGGCTTTGGAGATGGAGGTGTAGTCGAGGAGCTGGAAGGTGGTCGACGACGGGGCGGGGGGGAACGATGTCAGGGAGAGCTTGCGCAGGGGCGAGTTGACGGCCGAGGTGCGCGAGCGGGTGGGGCTCTGTGATGTGCGGGCGGGCGAGGCGGGTGCGGGTGTCTTGGCCTTGAGCGGCTCGTCGACGATGTACATGGGCGTGTCGACGTCGACGAGGTCCTCTGTGGCGCAGCGTTAGACGGGCCGCGCGACGGCGTGTGGCAGGGGAACGTACCGGCTGGCTTGGAGGCGCCCGCGATGATGTCGTCGTAGTTGGAGAAGTAGACGGCGAGGTCGCTCTTGAGACGCGACCCGCCGTCGTGGCTGCGCAGGCTCCTCTTGTCCTTGGCCTGCGCCGCCGAGGCCGAGACGGGCGTGGGGACGGTCAGCTTGCCCGCGCTGCCGGGGCGGGGCGTCGACCTGGCCGAGGGCACATCGTCCTCGGTGAGGCCCAGCGGCTGGAGGACGCCGTTGGTGCTGCGGTAGAGGTCGCCCTGCGGCGTGCGGGTGACTTTGGTGGGCGGCCTGGCGGCGTCGGGCGTCGCGTCGGTGGCTGGCCGCTTGCGCGAGTTGGCGCGGGGAGCAGGCCTGGCGGTCCTCTCGTCGTCGCCCAGGACCAGCAGCGGGCCGCTTCGCGAGGTGCGACGCGTCGAGATGGTCTTCGTGGTGCGGCTGCGGCCGGTAGTGAGGTCGTCAGACGCCGTGGGCGGCGAGCGCGTGAGCTCCGTCGGCGAGGGCAGCGACGGAGGCGGAGGCGGCGGCCTCACTGCGTTGGCCATGGTGCTGCGTGCTGCGTGCTGTAGGCTTGGGTTCGCAGGCGCATCTTCTACTCGCTCGGTCGCGAAGCTGCCATTGACCGTCGCGCTGGCCAGGTCAAAAGCAAAACGCGTCAGGTTCGGGGTGCTGGGAGCTGGAGCTGGAGCTTGCACACGAGCTGACACTTTCACGGGCAATGGAGATGCTGTCTGCGCCTGCACTTTGGCTCCTGCTCGACATGCAACACTTTCACTTCACGCAATCGACACCCGAGGTCGGATTAAGCTTCCCATGTACCAACAGAGCCTTGCACTCTCCTACCTTCCCCTGTGATTTGGCCCACCATGCAGCGAATCGAAGCTCACCAACTCCGACGTAGCACGACGCCACCTGGAAAGACCACCAATCGCCTCGATTCCGGGGGAAATTGGACCCAGCAACGTCACGGCACGTTGAGGAGATATATCCCTTTTGGGACGCGGATAGCAGCTGCCCTCTCCAAAACTTCACACCGCGACACACTCTGTCCAGCTCTACACATTACTAATTACAGTCCGTGAGTCCTGGCCAAGGTGGATGGTGTCGACATGCAGAACCCACACGCCCGTGACCGCTCCATGCTCTTGCTGTTCATAATCAATACATGTACGTCCAACCCGTTATATTGCAGTCCATAAACAACGCGCGCATGTCCAATCCCATGTATATGCGATCAAGCAAACAAAAACTCTTTCAGCACCGGCGACCCAGCAAACTCCGGATTCAGCAGCACACAGCTATAAATAGTCAGTCAATAAATCCACTACCCTTATCACCAGACCTACTTCAAGAAATACGTGAGCCCTTCCTTGCGCTTCTCCAGGAATCTGGGCCTAAAGCGAGCTGTAGACTTGTCAGTAGTGCTGTCGGTGGGGCAGGTGGCGGGGAGTGCATGTCGGCTTACAGATTACCGATTTGGGCGGAAACTGGGGCATAGAGCCCCCAGCCTGAGGAAATGTCGTGACAAGCTTTTGGCGGAGGTCTTCAAACTCCGAATATCTCGAAAAGAGTCAGCACAACCAACCACCCAGTATTTGATAATAGTGGGTGTCGCCTACCTCTTCCGTATCTTCATGGGGCCACCCTGGATGCTGTTAGTCGACATCCACATCGGTTCATCAGCTCGGAATAGCCGCATAATGCAACACTATTGCGGATTGCATGCTGCACGTCCATTGGCTGCGGGTATGGTCCCAGTTTGCCTCAGTGGGCCACATGCGGGTCTGGAAAACAAACTCACATCCAAAGTCTCAACCGTGCAATTCCACACAACGTACGCCCCCAGGCCCTTGGCCGTTCCACTTACCACGACGTAATCATCAATCGTGACACCCTTGCACCAGAGCACGTTAAGCTGGTCAGATCCCTCTTCGGTGTGGTCTTCGAGTGCAATCGGCGTCGGACGCCCATTGTCCGACGAGTAAGAGCTCAGGCGACTGGCATTGCGCTCATGTCGCTGCCAGTACGGCGGAATAAAGCTGTTGCGCTCAGGATCCGTGCCCGGCGTGCTGGAGTCAGTTTCAGAGCTCACCAGCGCCATCCATTTACGCGGGCGGGTGGCGCGTCAGATGGGGGGGCTGGAGAGTAGCAAGGTAGGAGCGTGAGGGGTAGATGGCGATTCTCAGCAGCAGACGGCGCATGCAGCCCGAGAAGTTTAGTCTTGTTGGCGATGCGGATGCAGGATATTGCCATCGTTGACCCGGAGGATGTGCATTTCAATAGGCCCTTGCTATCACCGACGGCAGTAATAGCTTGTGTGAGTGGTCAATTGCGCAGGGCGGTCGACGGACCCCGACGCGTGCACTGCAGTGGTCCCAGCTCTTGTGCATGCCGGGCAACAATTAGAAGATCCATTACTCGTCTGCCCATTCACGGCGTCAACGAAACAACACAGCCATCCCAGATTCCAGATCTGCGATACACCACGACCGCAACCAGTGAGGCGAGCGGCGAATCGTAGTAGTCTTGGGATCAAGAGCACCAAGAGCATGCGGCGAAAAACATGGTGGAGAGAGGTGGTGGCACGGCCGAGCAGGGGTCTGGCTATCTAGATATCCACTAGCTTCAGAGCCTCCCGTCCCCCATAATCCCTCCCTTTATATATCCACGGCCTGCTCCTTCCTTTTCCTCTCGTCCACGTCCACATTCGCTGTTGAGAATTGCCACTTGCTCGACGAATCTCCTCATACACGTTTCGTTTGCTCGCCGTCTGTCGCTGACTGTCTAATCTAATCTAATACGCTTTTACTGATAGGTTTGTGTTCTCGACCAATCCGGCGTGACAAAACCTAACTTGTACATGAAGTGCTCTTGCCTCATATTATCAACAACCACCAAAACGACCGCCAATATGCGCTCCGTCTCCGCCCTCAGCTTCGCCGCCTTTGTTGGCTTCGCGGCTGCTCAGCAACAATACACAATCGACCCGGACAGTGTTTCCTCGTCCGACAGGTGTGAGTACCCTCGTGAGCGGGTAATTTGAATAGCGACTGACAGCCTGGTAGCATACTGGTGTAATCAGCAGATCGCCATGTGCCCTCTCATCTGCACCCAACAGCCCGGTGTCGACACCCTGACCACCCAGAGCAACGACTGCGACCCGGTAAGCACCCTCCAATGGTATATGTCTGGTCATTTAGCTAACATATACAACAGGACACCCTAACCTACGACTGTGTCTGTGACGGCGGCATAACCCCCAACATCACCCAATACTCGCAAACGCTTCCCTTCTTCATCTGCCAAACATGGGGCAACCAATGCGTGGCGAACTGCAATGGTGCCTCCTCATGCCAGGACGCCTGCCGGTATGTCTATGACTATGTCTACCATCCTACATGAACAATTCTGACTGTATCTCCACAGCGCCGACCACCCATGCGGTGCCCAGACCCCCTACCTCGGTAACGCCTCTGCTTCCGCACTGTTATCTGCGTCCGCCAGTCGCACAGGCAGCGCTGCCAGCTCCAGCATTCCCGTCACCGGTTTCGGTGGTGCGGCGTCCACCAGCGCGGCGAGCGGCGCGCAGGGCGCTGTATCAGCACCCTACATCCCCGGAGCAACCATGGGCATGGCCGCCCTGTTCGGTAGCGTGTTCCTCGGCTTTGCCGTCCTCTTGTAAAGCCGAGCATGTCACCAACCCTGCACACGACGTACACGTCAGCCACCCCATCTACGAAGTCTTGCTTTTTGTTTATTGTCATATTTGCTGTTCTTACTACAATTCCATGCATAGCGTCCGGGATTACATTCTTTTTTTCAGTTGGATACCCATCAGGGACGTGTCGGTCATTTCTGTGCGCCCTCGGGGCTGCTTTTAGCGCTTTGCTTTGCATCTTTGGGTTTAATTAGCATATTTGGGCGCTTGGGCGCATTGTGGGAGATGGGTTGATCGCTAGCTGCTGTTTTTTTTTCTGGCCTAGTGGCAGAAGCACTCATTACCGTTGCCATGGGCACAATTATATCTTTACCGTTGTCATGGGCACAATTATATCGTGTCGTTTACGGGTTACGTTCACTGTTGCGTGCTGTCATCATACTTGTTTGATATCTACTCATCTATCTTGATAGACAGGATGTTGATTGTAGCTTTCAGCATTGTATCACTGCGGCTTGGTCGCTAACAACGTTTTGCATGACCGTGTGCTGTCGAACTTTAACCCATCCCATCCTGTAAACGAATAAAGTGCACCAAGCCAAGCCAAGTCAAAACAAGTCATCAACTCATCTCCATGCCAGTTCCTCACAAAAAGTGTTTCGATTGCTCATCTGATCTAGCTCTTGTCTGTTAAGCTAGGATACAGTAAGGTAAATGGTAGTGAAAAAGCATTTATTTCCATCCATGCTCACACACACACGCACGACATACAGTATAAAAACGAAGAGGAAAAACCCATATCGGTATTGCCATCTAGAACTACACACAGCAGGGGGTATCTCAGCAGAAGAAATTTTGACTCCATCATCTGGGTAAGCAAAAGAGAAAAGCGTGCCATCGCACCGCACTGCAGTCCCGCGCGAGGAAGCCATCACTACTCCACACCACACACCCGCATCTACTCCCCAGACCCAGACCCAGCCAAGCAATCCGCCTCATCCCTCCAGTAATTAAACACGAGCTCCGAGTCCGCCCAATCCAGCGGCGCAAGAAGCCTATTCCGCAGCAACGCCGTGCCGTCAAGCTGCTGCAGACAGCGCTCGTCACTCCCTCTCGAGCGCGGGGCGCCCGACTCGGGGATGGAGGCGAGCGACGTGTGGCGGAAACTGCGTGTCAGGGCGTCGATGGCGGGGGTGTGTAGCTGTGGTGACAGTTCGAGGTAGCTGGAGTCCGAGTCGGATGTGGTTGGTGTGGATGGAGGCGCGGCGGAGAGGTCCTGCGTGGAGGTGTCGGGCGAGAGGGGGAACATCATGGTGTTTGATAGGGGGGAGAGGGGGGGCGAGTAGGCTGCTGGGTGGGAGTATAGGCCTGTGTGCGTGGCTGGGGAGGGACGGGAGGTGGGGAGCGGGGGGGATGAGATGTTGAAGCTGTGGAGGTTGAAGAGGGGTGGGGAGGAGGAGTGTTTGGCTGGTCGTGCGGTTTGGGGGATGATGGATGATGGGTTGTGGGATGCAGGCCGTGCGGGTATCTGGATGGGCTGGGTGGGTAGTTGGGGGGAGAAGGAGTCGCAGCTGGGGACTGGGAGGTTTGTGTATGGTAATGCCCTGCTGGTACCCTCTGTGGGGGATGGTGGTCGGGAGTCCAAAAGATGGCGAGGAACGGCCTCGACACTGGCAAACCAGTTGAACTCCCCGGTGCGGCCGTCGGGAGTTTGATCAAGCCATGCTTCTGGGGACGACTGGATGTCACCATCATCATAGCTGCTCCGTGGGGTGGCACTCGGTGAACTCAATAGATGGGCTGTAGAGCTGTTCCAGTGGTTCATGGCTGAGTCGTGGCGGCTGCTGCCGCGGCTGCTGTTCCTCCTGCAAAACCGTTTAATCTTGTCGAGAAGCGAAGACTTCCTCTTCTCTCCGGGTGGGCTCTCAACTGGAGCGACGGCATGTTCTTTTGGTAAGCATGCTTGTACACTCTGACGCCGGCGAGTATAAGAGCGCAACGGTTTGCGCACAGAGAAGCTAGAGCGACGAGTGTCGAGGCGTCGTCGCTTGCCAGTGTCTTCCGCGCTTCGATGGAAGGAGTCTGACCTTCGCCGTTTTGTAACGCGCTGTTCTGACCGAAATTCAGGGCAGATGTGGGCGCAGCTGATTTCGGTCATGGTGGCTTCTACGAACATTTCCATGGCGGATGATCAAGTGCGTGTGATAAGAAAAGATGGGGGTTGTGGTAGATTTATCTAGTGACAACCAGTGATAAGTAGTAATAATAACTTGTGTAAGTCAGTCAGGAGTGAGAACTGTTCGAAAGGAGCAAGACTTGACTGATGTAGGTCTGCCTCAATTTATACGGAACCTAGAGACTTGGCTGAACATGTATGCTACTGTGTAGTTTTACGCAATTGCTCGAAGAGTCTTTGCAAAGCTGTACCCAGAATAATCGACTGCAATCTAGAGCTGGAAGAATGGAATGCTGTAATTCAGACGCTAGGTGACCCACACGGTATATTAAGGGCATATCGGTAACGGTTCCTTGCAGATTATCAGTACTACTGCCGTATACTTCCGTGTAATAGTTATAGCACTAATAAGGTTCGTAACCAATCAACTTTGCAACAGGACACGAGAGTTACTGTGGTTCAGTCACTGTGCCACAGTCTGATCCCAGCTAGTGGTAAACTTAGCATGACGAACTCTACGGTAGAAGCTCTACTACTGCAGAAGAAGCCGCAGATCATCAGTACCTGCGCCGTTGGGTCAATGAGGAGCCGGAGAGTCGACTGAGACGATGGTACGATGCGAGGACGGCGTTGGAGTCGTCATTGTCAGAACCTGGACGGTCAACTATTGGTAGACACCAACTCGCTGTGTTTCGTGGGTCGGTTGGTCAACTAGCGAGTAACAAGGTCCATGAAGGTGAAGAGAGCCCTGGGTCGAGATGATGCAAGGCTGGACGAGACCCTGGAATTTACATTATGGGGGTCGCAATGAAACGCTAGAAGTTGGTAGAAGTTGCTATCAGCAAGAGACGCTATGATATCAGTTCGACCATGGGCCAAACGCTGAAGTCTCGTCATAGAAAGACGCGAACCAACTTGGATTATGTCTGTTCACGGTTGGGGCTATGAGGGATGGTAGAGACGAAGTGGAAGGTACTAAAAAGCGGGACCAGCCGATTCGATCGGAATTGTTGCCGATGTGCAAACGGGGCAAACATGAACTATTCACAATGACGGCACCATCCAAACTTCGCCCTCTACTAATCGCATCCACTCCTCTGCTAATGACACGGCGTATTACAGCAGGCTCGTGATGCCTCCTCGACTGCTATTTGGGACGCCGCGGGCTCTGTCCCCACCATCTGCCGTTTGGGTGCGAGTGCGGCTTCAGCGGAGGTTCGCCTCGAGCTCCGCAGACGCGCCGGAAGTCTACGATGTTGTCTGCGTCGGTGGTGGACCGGCAGGACTGAGTCTGCTGGCGGGGTTGAAGGCGTCGCCAATTACGAGTGGGCTCAAAGTTGCTCTCATCGAGGGCCAGGACTTGCAAAAGAGTCGCCTGCAGAAGGATGCAAGCTTGGAGAGCTTCTCGAATAGATGCAGCTCCCTCACCCCCGCTTCTGTGAGGAACCTCCAGGGTACATACCATATCGCCGTGGACTATGAAACAGCAAGTCTAACACGCGTCCAGAAATTGGAGCATGGTCGCATGTAAACACCTCACGAGTGCAGCCATACCAGGAAATGCAAGTGTGGGACGGAGTGACTGACGCGCGCATATCCTTCGACTGGGATACAGCGAAGCCGTTCCTCTCCCCTCGTAATCCAGCGAAGCCCACTACCATCGCATACATGATCGAAAATGTGAACACCACAACGATGCTCCTCAGCCGCCTGGAAGAGCTCGGCGGCGTCGACATGTTCACCTCGACAAAGGTCAGTTCGATCGAGCTAGGCACCGACACGGAGAAGATGGACTTTTCGTCCTGGCCAATACTCACCCTTTCAGACGGGAAGACATTGGCGGCCCGGTTGCTCGTGGGGGCGGATGGCGCAAACAGCCCAGTGCGGACGTTTGCAGACATCGAGTCGCGAGGCTTCGACTATGGCAGACACGGAGTAGTAGCAAGCCTGAAGATCGAAAGCCAAGGTTGGGGCGGTCCTGATCACAAGATTGCGTACCAGCGCTTCCTGCCCACAGGGCCAATCGCCATGTTACCGCTTCCAGGCAACGCATCTACTTTGGTATGGAGCACGACACCTGAGCGTGCGGCGAAGCTCAAGGCACTGGCACCAAACGACTTCATCGCCATGGTCAACGCGGCCTTTAGGCTGTCTCCCACAGACCTCGAGTATCTGCACACACTACCCTCAGGACAAGAGGAAGAAGTCGCTTGGAGAGAGAAACACACCCCTGTCAAGGAACGCACAATACCAATGCGGGTAACAGACGTTCAGGCTGACACTGTGGCATCGTTCCCTCTTCGCATGCGCCACGCAGACACCTACACTGGCGAGCGTGTCGCGCTGGTCGGCGATGCAGCACACACCATTCATCCGCTAGCAGGTCAGGGGTTAAATCAGGGGCAAGGCGATGCAGCGGCTCTTGTTCGAACCATTTCACACGCTGTGCAGACCGGGCAAGATATCGGATCTACATTAGCGCTGGAGAGCTACACCAGCGAGCGATATGCAGAGAACAACGCTATGTTGGGCGTGTGCGATAAGTTACATCGACTGTACAGTGTAGAATCGGGGCCAATTGTGGGACTTCGGAGCTTGGGTTTGAGGGCTGTAGACGCCATGGGCCCGTTGAAAAACTTCTTCATGAGCAAGGCGGCAGGTGGCACGTAGCGTGTTGCATGGTTGTGCACTGTATATCTACTTGTATACCTAGAACTCGAAAATAAATGATCCAATGCAAGTTCAGGGTATGACATCAAATCGGCCATCTCTCGCGATCTGCGTCCCTGCATATGTATGCCCCACTGCCCCTCCAGTCACGTCAAGTTGCGCCATGTCGCTATGTTTAGGTTGACATTTTGATCTCTTGCTTCCTCACAAACTATTTTGCCTTCCACAGCCAAGATGACTGATCACGAGAAAGAGATTGAAGATTTCGGCAAGAATGATGATTTTTGGATATTCGGATATGGGTAGACTGGACAACTTCCATGCACATATGCACCACACTGACTTTAACATAGGAGCTTGATCTGGAAACCACCACCACACTATGGTACCTCACCTATATCTGCCGTGAAAGCACTATCCTAACCTCATCATGCATGTGGCAGACCAGCGTGTACCAGGGTACATAGAAGGCTACGTCCGGCGTTTCTGGCAGGTATGAAGACATACCACAACATTCCACAAACACCATGAACACAACACAAGCTAAGCATACCAGGCGAGGTATCTACCCCCTACCCCTAAGTAGGTAGGAGGAAAGTGCTAAGTTCATCCAAAGTGAAGACCACCGCGGCACGCCCGAAGCCCCAGGCCGCGTCGTCACGCTCATCGACCGCGCGCACTGGGACACATTAACAGACCATGTCAGTCCGCCCACTTTCACTCAAACCCTGCACTCAAACTACGTCAAAACAGCCACCCGAACCTAACACCCCCCACCAGCACGAGCCCACCGAGCGCGTCTGGGGCGCCGCCTACCACATCCCGCGTGAAAAAGTCACCACAGTGCGCCAGCTAATGGACATACGCGAGATAAACGGGTACTCGATACAATTCACGCCCTTCCAGCCCATCCCATCATCAACCCCTTCTTCTGCCTCGCCGACACCGCCAATACGCTGCCTCGTGTACATTGGGCTGCCCGAGAATCCGCAGTTTCTGGGCCCCCAGGATCCGGGGGAGTTGGCGAGACATATTCTGCAGAGTCGTGGTCCGAGTGGGGAGAATAGGGAGTATTTGTTCAATTTGCAGGATGCGCTTGTGGGATTGGGGGCTGAGAGTGGGGATGCGCATGTGGCGGATTTGGTGAGGAGGTGTCGGGAGATCGAGGGGGAGGGGGAGAAGTAATGAAGGGAGAGATGGGGGCGAGGGAGTGGGGAAATAAACTCCGCTATTCTGGTCTCAATGAAATGAACGAGCGAGTTGCCTTTCATTCTGGTTCGGAACTATATCCTTTCACGCCGTTTAGCCAGATTACCACCCCATCCTCGGCTTAAACTTCAACATCCTTGTCTTCGCTCTCATATCATTGCTGGATGCAAATAGTGCCTTTGTAGTCTCCAGCCGTTTCCCTCCCACCGGTCGTATCTCATCATCGTACCTGCACCAAGCTCGTCAGTAAGTCAACACAAACATCCATCGCACCGCGGCATTACTCTGATCAGCAGGAATGTAGCCGAGGAAAAGAGAAAGGGCGAAAGCAAACGTACCCATATCCGCATGGAGAATTCAATTATATCCTGTGCTCCGCAACGAAACCTGCACCCCCAACACCGAGAGTCCCCGATATGGCGTATTGATTTGCGTCGCCTTGTTGAGGGTCGAAGGCCCTCCAGTCCATATTCTGCCAGTCGACTAAGTCGAGATCTGCAACATGAGATTGCAGTGGTCCGACAGGACTAACTGGGTCTTCACCTACTGAGGACGCAGTGAGGTATGGCTCAAGCCTACTCGCACGCAAGAACTCAGGCGTAAGTAAACAAACGCAGCGGTAAGAATGTACAGTTTTCTAACCTGAGATTGACAATCCTATCCCAAAGGCGGCACACGGCATCGTTGAGCTTATAACTGACCCAGCCGCAGAGATGGAGCCGCGCTAGAAGCTCTCCCACGGATTGTATCCCGAATTCTGCTGTGGCGAGAGACGTTTGGTAGACGAACCACGGGCTCTCGGGTGAGCCGTCTGCTGATATAGACCCGATGGCGAGTATCCACAATAGGATGTCGGGGCAGAATTGCCACTCAGAACGGATTGTGCAGTTCAGTGATTTGACCAGTCGTTTGCTAGCGGTGAAGTGCAGCAGATGCACGTCGGAATGTCGCTTCATTGCTTCTGTTGTGCGAACGACGAAGATTAGAAGGGCAATGCATAGTGCGTCTTCGAGGGGGGTGATGAGTGATGCGTTGTCGTTGAGCCATCTTAGTAACGAGCATTCCAGTACGCAGGAGAAGTTTTGGATGTCGAGAGGGTCAAGGGGACATTCTGGGTCGCTAAACCAGACATTGAGGTCAGCAATGAGTATGAGCACAGACTCGACTAAGCTTGTAAGAGATTCTCTAACGCCTGCGTGGCGACAATAGTTCAGAAGGTGTTGTGAAAAACTCGGACTGTAGCCCAGAGGATGGTGGGGGAAACATGCACTGCTGATGTAGTCCAATGTTGGCATGTTCGGCGCTTCGAGTGTAGCTATGGCGTGCGCAGTCGAATGCCTGGTGCTTCGTAAGCACATGACAAACCGATTCAAGCTGCAATGCGGAGGCGGGAGACCACGCACCACAGTATGAAGGCTTGCAGGATACGATTAGAGTATAGTCCCATCAGGCCTCCACGTAGTTGCACCATTCTCTGCAGACCATCCATGTGTATTGCGCGTTGATATGGTTGTTCTTCATCGAGACCTGCTCCCTCGAAGAAGGGCTGTAACAAACTCTCCTCAACAACCATCATATTAAAGACTGCACCGATGTTTGCATCTGAAATCCCAATGCTGTGATCCAGGCTAGAGATGGCTGCATTTATTGAGGCGACGGCAAGTGCTCTGTGGTATAAAATCGTATTGATGGAGCCTTTGCCGACAATATAGAGATGTAGCGCAGCAGTGCAAAGCAAGCTGTGCATGAAGCCTGAGTTGCTCATTGCCGTGCCATACCAGTCTCTTCTCATCAATGTAGACTGATGTCGAACGTCGATCGCGATGATACCAGGAGCCATTTGAGTTACAACTACAATACTAGATCAGCTTGTTCTCACTCAAGTAAGGTTTGAGCCAAGGACACATAGTCAGAGCATGCGTAACCATAGCGCCTTATTCGCTTGGACTGGTTGCAATGACCCTTGTACATCGGTGTACTAAGGTCGTTGGTCCGCAAGCTCAACAGACTACGTAAAGGCTGTAAACGAAACATCAAGACCAAACACTTACAATGTTCCAACAACTCCGACACACTTTTGTTTGTCTCTACAGACGATGTTCGGAACGGATCAAATAGACTGTTATCGGGATCTTGCGTAGGTACTGCAGATTCGAGTAGGAGACATCTTGGACACGATCGTTGACCAGGGCGGCACAAAAAGATGTTGCAATGTTGGCAAATCTTCTGATTAGCCGCTGTGTAGTGGTTTTGTTCCGCTGAAGAGACGTGGTCTCTTCTACCGAGGAAAATTGGAGGACTCGGCGTTGCCGTGTTTATTGGAGTAAGTAACGAATCGGAAGTAGTAGCACTCATGGGACTCGCGTCCTCAGCCGCATTTCTTTGTTTCGCTGTATGTTTGCTCGTGGACCATGGACGTTCTCTCCTCGCCTTTTGCATGACAAAAGAGCGAGCATTGCGGCGTCCTTGGCGAGAGGTTCTTGCTTGAGCCGCATCGACAAAAAGAAAGTCCTGTCGAACAGGCACGGTGGGCTGAGAATGCTGTCTCGTCTTGGCGGTCTCCCCATGGCTCTCCATCTTGCATGCCCCACACGAACCCAACTACGTGTCGTCTTGTGATCTTGAACCGGGGAAGGGTGATGATACCGAAGCTCTGTACGGTGTAACCAGGGTACAACTTTGGGCACTAACAGAGCCAAAGTTTCCTAATCGATGATCTACCGCTACCATTTGGATTTGGATCTTTGCAAGGCTGATGGTGAACTGTGGCTCTTTTGTCCCTCGGCTTGACTGGATGTGTTAGAGGGGGCTGAGGACGTGGAGTTATCAATAACCACATTTGTGTTAGGCTGAGAAGGCAAGCCTGGAGGCGGCAGGGTACCTGATTCGACGCATGATGCATCTTTCCCTGCATTCGCGTAGACGTTTCGGTTGCTTTTTAGACGTGGAATGTTTCTAGAAGTTGGCGATCGAAGTAGGGTTGCGTGCGGTTATACACAGCGCGAAATCAGGCAAAGAGATTTTGGCAGAGATGAGGCAAAGTTAGGAACATCTTAGGAATTATTCGTCTTGGAACCGTGGTAGAGTTGCCGATGGGCTGACGATGAGCCCTTCCCATCGTCTCAAACATTGAGAGCTTCTCGATGATTCTAGTCGTGCGTGATCTGAGGTTACCATACTGATTGAATGACAGACCTCTGTTACTATCAACAAACCAGAACGCGTCATGTTCTCAGCATACTGTCAACAAACATGAAGACAAGAGGAAACGAAGCAGGACTGTTGCCAAGAAAGCGCGGATTGAGATGAAGGAACGAAGACGATTGGGCAATGCGACGATGATATAGACCATTACTTGAACCTGCTCCAATAAACGTCGATGAAATGTTGTGGCTTTGGGCCCGATGACGATTTTGTCGTTGTTCCTCGGATGATGCAAGAGAACATTGCGAATCCATGGCATTGCGCCGCATCGCACTTCGACGATTGGCAATTCAGCTCGACACGGATGTCACGGTCCCATGCAGTGTTGGAGGGAGATTGGAAATGTGCGGACCGCAGTCGACACGTAAGAAATAAGGAATAAAGAGGATCCGAGCGCTAGGGGTGAGTACCGGTCGTCCGCGTCGCGACTCCACGTTTCGGCGCTCTGGCAACATCTCGACATGACGGACGGAGATGGCCTCCTCGCGGGTGAGTAGCCAGCTATACAGGCGGAAGTTGGCGATGTAAAACCTTGGCTGACATGTTGCATAGGCCTCTCGTCGCACCTGCTGCGAGCTGAGCTACTCCGGAGACAGGAAAATGACCGACCGGTTTGCGGAACGAAGGGCGGCAAAGGCTCATACAACACACCCCTTCATGTCTTCGCCTTGGTCCTTATACTCTCTCTGAGCACTGCAGGTACGCATGGTGGTAATGGGGTTGGTTTGGCGAGTACGGAACTGACGGTTGCAGCTTGCTCCTTCCCCATCGTCGTCAGGCGCTTTCCTAGCATACATGTACCACACCAATTCCTCTTCATATCACGGCACTTTGGCACAGGCGTCCTTATAGCGACAGCCTTCGTTCACCTTCTCCCCACCGCCTTCGAGTCTCTCACCGACCCATGCCTCCCTCACTTTTGGAACACAGGCTACCCGGCCATGCCTGGCTTCATAGCAATGACGTCGGTCTTTGTCGTAGTCGGTATTGAGATGTTCTTCGCATCGAAAGGAGCTGGTCACTCCCATTCGACCGACTACGAGAGTCTTGGTCGCGAAGATCACCAAGCACACACGCATCCTGGCCACAAGAGGAGAAACAGCTATGGACGCTACAGTTCCGGTTCGCGCAGGATTCCTTCTATCGTCTTGCACGACGTAGAGGCCTCTGAGAACTTGATCGCAGGAAGATCGCCTTCGTTCTCGCTTGCCTCTCCCATGACGCCAGATACGCCGAACAACCACGCAGCTCGCGATAGTTTGGACGATGGCGACGACTCTGATCTCGATATCAGTCGAGAAGAGCTGGGCCCGCGAGGATTTGACGATTCTGAAGATGGAGCTCGCCTACTTTCGCAACCCAATGGTCGCAAAGAAGCGCATGCTGCTCGTGATGATACCCTAGAAACCTCCGAGAAGACCGAGGCACAGAACAAAAAACAACTCCTGCAGTGTTTGCTGCTCGAGGCAGGTATCTTATTTCATAGTGTCTTCATTGGTATGGCGTTGTCCGTGGCGACAGGGACATCGTTCATCGTATTACTGGTGGCTATCTCTTTTCATCAGACATTCGAGGGATTTGCGCTTGGATCACGCATCAGCGCTATTCGCTTCCCTGAAGGTTCTCCAAAGCCGTGGTTCATGGCTCTGGCCTACGGAACCACCACGCCGATTGGACAGGCCATCGGACTGGCAATTCACACTCTGTACGATCCCGCCAGCGAAACTGGCTTACTGACCGTGGGCTTTATGAACGCCATCTCAAGCGGACTTCTCCTCTTCGCTGGTCTAGTGGAGCTCCTTGCAGAAGATTTCTTGAGCGACGAGAGCTACGTCACATTACAAGGGAAACGGCGGTTACAAGCATGTGCCAGCGTTGTGGGTGGAGCGCTCTTGATGGCATTGGTCGGCGCATGGGCATAGACGTCTATTTCAAAAGTTTTGTATCTACCAGACACTGGCTGTTCATATGCAGTGTTCTACTTTACGATCAATGTTTTGAATCAAAACGATTAAAACTATTTCACACGACAACATACACAAGATTGACTCTTTCCCAGTGTTCAAGAGTGGGGGAGAGTAGCATAAAGAGCAAGAAGAAGACCTCAATCAATATAAAAAAACATCTCATTGCCAAATTCACATAATACGATTTGCACATCGAACAGTACATGCCTTCTTTGAGCCGGACGGTGAACCGACATCGTGATATCTTGTTTCCAACCCAAACCGCGTCAAAGACATATATTCCATTCCTTTGTTAGGTGGTTCTACAGCTTCTTTGAGGAGAGAGAGAGGAATGCGTAATGTCCAATACCTCGACTTTTCCGATCATATCTCCCCTACCCTCTCCTCCTTGGAATACTATATTTCCATACAAACATCATCGCCGGTACTAGACACATAGATTATCGACCTCACATACCCACCCAACATGCCCGAAACCACCAGCCCAGCCTCCCCTTCCCTCCCAAACCAAGACACGCAAGAACAGACACAAGAACAGACACCACAAGACAACAACACCCCGACCACCAGCAGCCACCACGACACCGCTCCCAGCGACCCAAGCGAAGAAATCACCGCCCTAAGAGAGCAGATCAGCGCCCTAGAGGCACAGCTCCAGCGCTGCGAAGACGATATCGCGTGGTTCGAGGAGCGCGAGTCGGCATTCAATGCGTATATTGAGGGATTGGAGGCGGAGCTTCGGGAGCGCGAGGAGGCGCTTGATGCGGTTGGGCTTCTTGATTTCTGAGGGGGTGGTGGGGGTTAGGTAGGGGGCGATAATTGAGATGAACAGATGGGGAACGAAACAGTAAAATAGGGGAAGAAAAAGAGAAGAAGTAACGCAAGAGCCGTGAAAATGTCGAACAAAAAATTCCAATTCATGTGCCAACCCTCGACCATAAGACTCCAGAGCCTTACTCCATCTCCCACCATATCTCCACCTCCACCTCCATCTAATTCTTCTGCCTCTTCCTCTTCTCCCGCTCATAAACATTCTTCTCCCTGCCCTCCTCGCCCTGAATCTCAGCAACAAGCCTCTTATACTTCTCCTCATACTTGCGATCCTTGTCCTTCTTCTCGCGCAAGCTCTCTCTAGCGATGAAATTCGCATCCTTGCGCAGCTCGCGCAACGCGCCCTTCTTCTCGCGCTTGTACTCCTTCTGCAGACGCGTGGCCTCGGAGCGCTCCTTATCCGGGTCGTAGTGCTTGTTCGGGTCGAAGCTCTCCTCGAACTTGGGCACGCTGGATTTGATGGGGAGCGGGCGGTGGAAGTGCAGGGTTTGCGGGCGGCGGCGGAGTTTTGCGCTGTTGAGGCGCGCGCGCAGGTTTTGCGATGTTGCGGTTTGAGCGGCGGATTTTAGGGGGGAGAGGAGCGGGGTGAAGATTTCTATGAAGGCTGGGGAGGCGCTCCAGAGGTCTGAGGCGGTGAGGATGTTCTTGGTGTGGGGCTTGAGGAGGGCTGGGGTGGCGTGGGGGGACTTGAGGCAGAGCGCTGTGTAGCGGATGAACTCTGGGATGTAGCGTTTGGAGAGCTTTTGGTACTGGAGACACACGGCGCCGACGAAAGCACCTGTGGCGATGTCCTTTGCAGAGTTGGGTGTGGTGAGACCCATCCAGCGTGCCATTAGAGTGATGGCGGGAGTGACAACTTGGTGGAAGTGGTCGGAGGTAGGGTAGATGTATCCAATTGCTGTGAGTAATGTCAGGTCACCTGGTGTAGGTTCGTTCGAAATTTGGAGTTTCTTGAGATGCTCCCGGAAGTGTGTAGCTATCTGTGCTGGATACGAACGCGACATGGAGTGGACATGACGGATGATCGACTCAATGACGGATAATGGGGCGGCTGGCGTCTGGTTCGACAGATAGGATGCGTGGTCAACGAGCGCGCATGCAAAGTCAGCAAGCTTATGCTTGTTATCTGCATGTAGACCGGAGTGGTAGAGCGCTCGTATTCTCTGGATGACGGTAGATATGTCTTTGGAAGTAACATCCTTGAAGACAGTTAGAAGTTCCTCATGTGATCGAGGGCATGCATATGTGTACGCCAGCTTCGAGGAAGTAGATTCTGATCCGATAGTGAGCACACCATTCTTGGCCTTTGGTTGTACCTTCGGCTCTGGCAGCACATCCTTCAAAAAGTCGGCGTCTTCGTCATCCATAGCCATAGTATCGTCGACCTCCGAAGCATCGTCAGACTCGTCTCCAGAAATATCAGCTTCCGAGTCGGTAGCGATGAGATCGTCGTCAAGTACAAAGTCGTCCTCGTCGTCGACGCCCACGGGTCTGCTAAATTGGCCTGGCGCAGCAGCAAGGCCGAACTCGGCAGCATCGTCGTTTTCACTCTCCATGTCATCGTCATCATCATCCTCCTCCTCTTCCTCTTCTGCGCCCTTCTTCTTCTTCTGGGGTTCTTCGTCGTCACTGATAGGCTCTCCTCGCATCCTCTTCATGCGCTTTTCCTCGAGTTCTTTCAGACGGTTGGCATCCTCCTTGGCTTTCTCTTCTTCTGTCTTCGTTCGCTCGGTTGGTTTCGCTCGTTCATCCTGCAGCAGTTGGCGCACTCTGATATCGTACTCCCTGTCCTTTTGTGCTTGTGATGTCCCAGCGAGCAGTGCTGCACGATCGGCATTGATACCGAAGTCGTTCTTGGGAGTTTCTTTCGGCTGCTCGGGCTCAGGTTTCTTGTTGATGTGTCCCCGCAGAGCTTCCAAGACGTTGTTCAGGTCCTTGTCGAGCTCATCCCGCAGATCGTCATCATCTTCTTTCTGCGCCTGACGCTCGTACTTGTGCAACTTGGACTTGGCCATGACCTCCTTCATGACCTCAGCCTTGCTCTTCTTCCTCTCCGGCTGCTCTTCAGGCACACCCTCGCCCTCTTCACCATCAACATCCTCCCTCCCTCTCTTCCTCTTCAGCCCATCCTCATCCGCATCCCCAACACTCGACCCACTGACACTCGCAGCATCATAATCCTCGTCCCCAATCTCATCGTCAAACCGCAACGACTCACCCCCGTGCGTAAGCTCAATCTCCTCATCCCCATCCTCGAGATCAAACATATTCCCACCCCTCTTCCTCTGCTGCTCCCTCTCAAACCTCGCCATCATGCGGTCATCCAAACTCATCGTCGGATCGTTCTCGCCAATCCGGCGATCCAGGATACCGCCCACCTTGTTCTTCCTATTCATCTCGGGCAACAAGCTCTTGCGCCGCGCCTCCTCGCCCTGGCTCTTTGTCACGCCCGGGCGGCCGAGGATCTTCTTCTGCGCATTCTCAGGCTGGGCAGTCGCGTAGGAGAACTTCTTGGGCCGCGAGAGGTGCTTGAACTCGAAGGGGTTGAACGACTCGCGGATGGAGGCGAGGGCCGAGGCCTTTTGCGCGCGGGCATCGACGTTTTTGTTCTGGGCTTTCTTCTGCTTCTTTGATTTCTGGGGGCCGGTGAGGCCTTGCTCGCGGAGGGAGGCCTTGAGGCGCTTCAGCTGGGATGGCGGCATCGTGGGGTTATGGTGCCGCAGAGGCTGCGCGGCGGAACTGGGGACGTGTGAGGCTCAAGAGAGTGAGGAATCGAAATTTCAGCCAAGAGTTCGGCCAGGGTCTGCGCTAGGGCGGGTAGTGTGGGCTAATCCCTGCTCCTCCGCTGCCGCGTGCCATCATCGCTTTAGACATGCGCATATTCAATGGTGTCTGCGAATTTCATGTCTACTCACATTGCGCCATGATCAGCCCTTCCCAGTCATGGCATCCAACATAGACGACCGCTGGCTCTGGCTCGGCCTAGGTACCAGCTACCCCCACATCCCCACCACCACCACCATCACTAACCCCTCCAGGCGTCTTCACCTTCGTAGCCATAACCCGCGTCTCAGCCGGGCTCCACCAAGTGCGCACACTCACCGAGATCAGCACGCCCATCATCCCGCCCCTCGGCCCCCGCACAGTCCACTCACCCTCCTCCACCCACCAAGAAGACGCCATAAAGACCTCCTCGCTGCTCGTCCTCGCAACATCCCAAAACACCGAGCTGCGCCTCTCCGCGACCAAAATCCTCTGCTCGCGCTTCTACGCCTCGCAGAAACTGCGCAAACATCTTGTCCGCGACTTGAATAGCAAGGATCCGGACACGCGGCATCGCGCGCAGTTGGCGTTTAACCTGCTGTGTGAGAATGGCGTGGTGAGGGAGTATAGCGCGTTGAAGGCGCTGGAGAGTGAGCGGGATACGGTTGAGGGGGAGCTGAGGGCGCTGGAGGATGAGATGAGGGGGGTGGAGCAGGAGCGGGATGCGGTGGAGAGGGAGCTGAGGAGGAGGAGACGCGAGGCTATGGTTATTAGTGAGGGAGGTGGGCCGTTTACGCAGGAGGATGTGTTTATGCGGGATGATGGAGCTGGGGGGACGAACAGCTGGTGAGGTCGGGTCAGAGGAGATTTTGAATGAACGAGTGTTGATTAACAGAGCACGGCCAAGGTGTTTACCCTATGATACTACGAGGTACGAGTATCCATTCGTACAATGACTTATGATACCCTTGGAATGAAATGAAATAACATGACATGTAATCTGCAACTGCGAAATTCTCTAAAAGTACAGTCTATTGATCTCATCCTCAAAGATGAAAGGGTATTTCTATGCAACCCAAAACCGGAACACTCAAACATGAAGTTCAAATCTATTCAAACAAGAGGCAAGAACTGTAATCTGACCACTCTCTACTGCTTCTTCTCCTCCTTGCCTTGCGGCTCCTCGCCCTTCCTGGCGCGGTCATCCTGCTCCGCTCGTTCAGCACTTCCACCCGTCATATCACCAGTGCTAGCCTCCTTCTCTGTGCTCTCTTCGGCCGCCTTGGCCTCCAGAGCAGCCTTGTTCTTCGGCTTGTCATCCTCATCGATATCCTCGTGGTCATTGGGCGAAGCAGAGCTCTTGTTATCAACAGACTTGGTCTGCTGGTTCTCCTCCTCGATGAGTTCTTGCTGCTCCTTGAGAACCTCGAGACGCTGCTTGTTCGTCGCCGCGCCCTCGGCGCTGTGCACCTCGAGCTCGATCTCGTGGTACAGCTCCTCGGGGATGCTTGATAGAACGGCTTCTAGGGCCTCGAGCTGGGAAGTCATTTCTGCCTCCTTGCCCTGGGCGTACACGAAAGCGTTGGCAAGGACCAATAGTGTAGATGGGACGCCGTGCTTGAGACGGAGATCCAACCAGGTTTGGAGGTCGTCACGTAGGCGGCCTGGGGAAACACCGTATGTTCGGAGACCGCGGCTTGCACAAGCAGTCTGAAGTTCTGGAACGGAGAGAGATTCAACACCCTCGTAAGCGATAGATCTGTCGTCACGCTTGATCTGGCGCATACGAACACGAACTTGGTAGCGCAGGAGGTTGTCAGTACCGAATGAGGTGATGTTCATGTATCGGCAGATGGAGACGAGCTGCGGTCGGGAAAGGTTGTCCAGTGTGATGTCGTCCTTGAAGCTCTTGCACACCTTGACAATGTCCTCTGCAGAGGGCTTTTCGCCAGTCATTCGCACCTAGCAATCGTTAGCCTTGTATGCTAGGTATATTCGTAGCAAACTGAGTGTGCGAACCTTTCGGAAGAAAGCAGAGAACTCCTCCTTTTGCGCATTCGCAGCAGACACTGGCAATCCAGTCTCTTGTAAAGTTTGGCGAAGAAAGTTGCTGACTTCTTTCCGGGTGGACCGGAGAGTTGTGGCCTTCTTGTCCTTGGAGGACTGACCCTCGAATGTGCTGGGAAGCATGTTGGGGAAGAGCTTGAGGGCTACCGGAAGCAGCAATTCCGCGAAGGGAACAATGACGAACGGGAGGAAAGGAATCAGGCGTCCGAGATCCTGTACTGTTCGTGACAACTGCGGGCTGTCAGTGGTCTGATCGACTTGTTCATGTTTGATGTGCGCACCTGTCTGCGCTCTCGTCGAGTAAGCTCGTATCCCGCAGCCATTTTCAAAGCCAGCTTCGAACTGATCCTGACCTCCGTCACAAGCAACTTTGTACCATCCCAGTAGTGGAGAGCCTCATGCTTGACTTTCTGCCACAGAGTCAACTTGATCTTAAGCTCTTCCTTTCTGGCCAGCGCCTTCTTTTCCTCCTTGGACCCCGTCATTGCCTTCTCCTGGGATAGCTCGACCAGGGTTTGTGTGTTCTGGGCGTCCGTCTTGGGGCTGGAGGTCGGGGCGTTCTTGGGGATCATGAGTTCCTGCTCGGCGGGCGTCGCGGTCTTCTGTTCTTGCTTAGGGAGCGGTTTGCTGGCTTGCTTGGGATCGAAGCCTGGAGGCGGGAATGTTTGCGTTGAGCTGGACGTGGCCTCGGTTTGCAGGTATCGCAGCGGGATGAGCACGGCAATGGCGGGCATGTTCCTGGCCATGGATCGATGGGGCCGCACAGCGGTTCGTATGCCAGCCCTCCATACTGCCGGCGCTGCCCGCGAGGCTGTTCGACTGACGTACATGGCGGGAATACTAAAGAATGGCGAGTAGTGGGATTGACAGGAGAAGTGCAATGTACCAGGCACGGGGGGCGTGAAATTGGTGTTTGGGAGATTCAAGGAGTGTGTCGATGGAAAATGCGCTCAGACTGACGGAAGCACGCCAGCGTCGGCTGCCGACTTCTAGAAAACGGCGATCAAAGCTTGGCTGGGCGACTGGAAGGCTGCGCCGACAACGGTGCAAAGGGGGAAACCGGGCGGCTTGTTCGGGCTGTTCCCGGGCACACGTGACCGGCTTTCGTTCTTCTGCTGCTGCTTGTGGCTGTCATCCGCCGCTCTAGAGCTGTCGAGTTCGGTAATATGGCTTGGCTCTTCCGACAAGATCGCGGAGAACCATGCGTGGCTCCCGCGCAAGTCGTCCCCTCGCCCTGCCGACGCCAGTCTTCCCTCGTCTCTCGAGCTTCTGCTCTCGCTGCTGCTTGCACCTGAACTCTGTGGCGCCGTACTGTATCCCCCTCGCATACCCGTCACCATGGACCTCCTCTAGCTGCAGTGACTTCCGACGAAGCCCTCCAGTTTCCAATCGACACATCAGTCTTGTAAATATAGCCGTGCATCACATCTAGCCTATCATACCATTCCACGTCCGAGAAATTATGGCCCTGCAAAGACTTTCCAAAGCGGCGCGAGTCATACTGGTCGGCGCACCAGGCGTGGGCAAGGGCACGCAGAGCGAGCGCCTGATGCAGAAGTTCTCGGAGATCAAGCAGCTCAGTTCAGGCGACCTGCTGAGGAAGAATGTGAAGGAAAAGACACGTGCTGGTATGCACTTCGCCACCTCGGATTTTCCATTCGCTCACAGATTGCAGGTCTCGAGGCCGAGTCCATCATGAAATCCGGCAAACTGGTGTCGGACAGCCTGATACTGCGCCTCATTACTGATGAGCTGACGACCCGTGGGTGGATACAGAGCGGCACCGGAAAATCAAAGTACACATTCTCAGACCAGCCCTCAGCGTCGTTCATACTGGACGGCTTTCCGCGAACCGCAGTACAAGCCGTCCAGCTTGACGACATTGTTCCCATCAATCTGGTCGTCAACCTCAACACCCCCACCGACATCATCATCGACCGCATCTGCAATCGATGGATCCACGAACCTTCTGGCCGCGTTTACAACACTACGTTCAATGCGCCCAAGGCGGATGGCAAGGATGATGTGACGGGGGAAGCACT
This sequence comes from Dothidotthia symphoricarpi CBS 119687, assembly GCF_010015815.1. Lineage (NCBI taxonomy): Eukaryota > Fungi > Ascomycota > Dothideomycetes > Pleosporales > Dothidotthiaceae > Dothidotthia > Dothidotthia symphoricarpi. The sequence continues at coordinate 881,047 of NW_022985011.1, forward strand.
GGTTCGACGAGCTGATGATGACCCGGAAGTGTGGAAGGCGCGCTTGAAGAGTTTCAAGGAGACCAGCACACCTCTGCTGGAGCACTACGACAAACTCGGTATATTATGGACAGTGAATGGAAACAGCAGCGACGAGATTACTCCTCAGATCTTTGAGGAGTTTGGGAAGCGATTTGGCGTGCCTTAGAGCGGTAGGTTTGTGAAACAGTTCGGCCGCACGCTGGTATATAGTGGTCTAGAGACGCTGGCTTGGATACCATCAACTATTATTTGTCTGTACTCGCTTTGCTATTTTCTTTGACAATGCCCCTCTTGCAGAAGCGTCGAGGACTACTCCGCCATGTACATTGCGATTAGCACGCGCCCCGCAGATGCGCGAGACCCGAGCTTTATGACCTCACTCCAGCCCCATCATCACCACGGCATCAGCCACCACAACCACACCAGGACATTATTGCCAACGTCGACTCCCACAGCATCGACTGCCGCGCAGACATTCCAGAAGAAGCTTTGCGTTTTTGAGGCGACGCACCATCGAGCAGCAGTCGCGAAATGGCGACCGACTTCAGTGAAGGGCGCCTGGAGACGTTCGTCGGGAGCCCGCAGAAGGAACTGGCAGGCACACAGACGGCCTACGTCTCGTATCTGGTAACCACAAAGGTTGGTCTACATAGCCACGGTCTCATTGTCCACTGTGAAGCTCGCATGTTTATACAGCCTCTCTAGTCCGACTTCCAGTCGTTCCAAAAGTCCGAGTTCACCGTCCGCCGCCGCTTTACAGACTTTGTCTTCCTCTGGAAGCAGCTCTCGAAAGAATACCCACAATGCGCCGTCCCACCACTACCCGACAAGCACAAGATGGAGTACGTGCGAGGAGACCGCTTTGGCCCGGACTTCACCCAACGGCGCGCGCATTCGCTGCACCGCTTTCTCAAGCGCATCGCGCTGCATCCCGTGCTGCGGAGAGCAATGTTGTACATCAACTTTTTGGAGAGCCCGGACTGGAACCAGCACATGAAGGGTAGGACATCGCGGGCGGCAAGCGGCTCGGACCAGGGCGGAGGCATTGTCGACGCCATCACAGACACACTCGTAAACACGTGGTCCAAGGTGCACAAGCCGGACAAGCGCTTCATCGAGGTCAGCGAGCGGGCGCACAAGCTCTCCGAGGACCTGACCAGCGTCGAGAAGGTTACCATCCGTGTGGCCAGGAGACAAGGCGACCTCGAAGTCGACTATGCCGACCTAGCCACCCAATGCCAGAAGCTGACGACACTCGAGCCTGCCGTCGAAAGCACCCTGACCTCGTTTGCTGCCTCTGTCATCACAACTTCGCAAGGCTTCAAGTCCATCCGAGAGCACACGGACCAAAACTACATTACCAGCCTGCGCGACATGGACGCCTACATCCTCGCCATCAAGACCCTCCTCCGCAACCGCGAGGCCAAACAACTCGACTTCGAAGGCCTGAGCGAGTATCTTGCCAAGTCCGCCGCAGACCGCGACTCGCTCGCCAGCTCCCACGGCTCAGGCATGGGCGCATCCGGTTTTCTACGCTCCAAAGTCGAAGACCTACGAGGCATCGATCACGAGCAGTCCCGCCGGCAGCGCGTTCGCAAGCTCGAGGTCGAAATCGAGCGTCTGACGGGCGAGGTCGAGACGGCGAAGAAAGCGACCGAGGCCTTTGACGAACACACTGTCAAGGAGGTGGCCGACTTTGAGCGCATCAAGGCCGTCGAGTTCAAGGACACATTAGGAGATTTGGCGGATGCACATGTGGATTTCTTCGATGGCACGATTGAGACGTGGGAGAAGTTCCTCGAGGATATGCGCAAGGAGGAGGATGAGAGGAAGGCAGACGCTGCGTCGTCGTAGAGCGGGGGCTGGCATGTGCCTACTCCAGAGACGATACAGGAAGCGGCGCGACAGGCGAATGTGCAGAGAGCCGCGAGCTTGGTGTTTGCAGGGTTTGGGTTTGACTTATTGAGTAGGCTCCGGTCTTGAGGGGGTGGGGATGGGGATGAGGATAGGAATAGACAGGGCGGTGAATGTATTGACACTGGATCTTGGAGTCATCAGCACTTCATGTTTATTATTGATAATGGATCATACGATCTGAACCTTCACATCTCTTTCTACCTGTCAACGTTCTGTAACAGGCATTCTTTACTATTCCAACATGAGCTTTCCAGCTCACGGAATATCAGCATCATCATCGTCCCCTCCAAACCCAAAGCTAAACCCCCCACTCTCCGCTTCCTCGTCCCCTCCCTTGGTCAACTCCTCCCACCGCCCCCTCCCCTTCTTCCCCCTCCTCTCCAACTCCACAAGCCCCTCCTCCAGCACCTCAGGATACTCTTCGCGCAGCCCCTCGACAAAAAGCTCATACGCGCGCTCACACACATCGTCCCTGAACCCGCTCACCTCGCCCCTCTGATCCCTCAAAAACCCCAACACATCAGGCACGTTTTTGGTGGGCACGAAATTCTGCGTCAGCGCCAGACTCTCGTCGAGGTTGAGCACGAGATGAAACCATCCCGTGGGTACATGCAGGACCTCGCCGGCGCGACAGATGCCTTCCTTGCAGCCTGGTGTGCGGCGCGCCAGGGCGTGGAAGGTGAGCATGTACTCTGCGATGCTGAGCGGGGATGTGATTTCGCTCTGGTCGTCTGAGATGATGACGCCTGGGGGAGGGGGGATGCCGGGGCCGGAGGGGAACATGAGCCAGTATTTCGAGCCCGTGAGCGGCGCGTTCCAGGCGTTTGTTGCGTTTGGGTCTTTGTGGAAGGTTGAGCCGCTGCGGGCGGGGCCCATGATCAGCCAGCGGCAGTCCGGGCGGTGGGGGCCCAGCACGCTGAAGAGGTCGGGGCCGAAGCAGGGCGGGGTCCAGTATGCGGCGTTGGGGCCGGTGAGGGCGATGTTTGTCTTTTGGGCGAAGGCGCGGTCGAAGAGGTAGAGGGGGGATTCGTCGGCGTTGTCGCTCATGTAGGACATGTAGGTTGATGTGGGCCAGTCGACTGCTTCGGCGCGGAACTTCACGTCGGGGAACTGCGCGAGGAGATACTCGGGTGTCCAGGTCCCGTAGACAGGCCATTGTTTGACCGGCTCTGTGAGGATGAAGGGCTTGTCGGTCCATTTTTCGGTGTACTCTTCGTGGGTGAGGTCTGGGAGTCGTGGGATCTCGTTGGCCTTGGGGATGTTGTGGGTGAATGGTTCAAGGGGCGTGTGAGCGCATTGGAAGGGTCGATAGAGGACGTCTGAGAAGAGATTTGTGCATGGGATTGATGTGACGTTTTCTTGTGGGATGTTGAGGTAGGTTGCTCGCCAGGTTCCGCGCCATTCGAAGGCTTCGGGTTGGGAGCTGTTTGTGTGTTAGTGAGTACAATTTCGCAAATAGTTGCGAGTTTGCTTGATCTGACACAAAGACGAAGGGGATTGATAGGAATATAGTTGGAGTGATGCTTCGTATATATTTGACTGATCGGACTTGGAAAAGGAGGCATGACATCTACGGAAAAATCCGTATCTTGGAGTGATTATATTCTCGTTCAAGTGTACGCCAGATCTCATCGAGTGGAAGGGCTGAGTTCGATCCAAACGGAACTTGTATTTTTCTGACAAAATTCAAACGCTCTCGTTTCCTTGACTGAGATGGCTGACAGGGATCGAAAGAAGTGAAAGAAAGTAAAACAGTCACAGCACTCACCCAACGAATAATGCTCTCCATATTTCATCCAGGCGCGTAAAAGCGTACAGAGCCCGACAAGTGCTTCCCAATCGGATGAGAGCGTCAGCATCGAATGACTCAAAGATGTGGCTCAGCAGCTCATCAGGCAGCCGGGCGAATGAGCCGCAGCGTGATTTGATATTCTCAGATGCCGTGTACGCGTTGCCCGCCGGCTTGACTCCCAGTGGATGCGAAGGAACGGCTACCGCCACATCCTCATCTTCGCTTTCCAAGTTCGCCACCGCCGAAGTTTTGAGCTTTTTGGAGGGGCGTGATTCGGCACATGGCAGACTATGTGCAAGGATGCCGGGCGCCATAACCAAGAATTGAAATAATACTTTATGACTGATAAACCAGCGGGACCGTTACAAACTGTGCCACGGGGCAAACGCAAGGACCTTTGAAACAGCTGTGAATCACAAGTCGGTGGCGCGTCCGGCGAAAGTGAAGGCGAAACGGTAGAGAGTGCCGTTGGGAAATCTTTGGGTGCTCCACTAGCGTCATCGCTAAAACTTTTTCCTCATAAAGAATCCCACCACCCACTTCCCCTCTACTCTCACCACCAATCCACCACCACAAACATACCACCACTTCAACCTAGATACCCCTTTGATTCTCTGCGCGAGAATCTGGTGTCTAGCTTTTCCCACAAAAACTCCCTACAGCAGCGGCGGTATCCACAGGATCACCTCCGTTAACCCCGCCTCGAACTTTTTTCGACTACGGCAGTGCCAGTAGTCGTCTACTTCTAGTCGCAAACATGGCTGACGAGGGTCTCAAGGACTTGGCCGAGGGTGAGTGCTCTGCTGTCCCTGTGGGAGTCGCGCGCCCTGCAGAGGGACTGCGACTGCACAGTGAGGCTCAGTGAGTAAGCCCATGCTAACATGCAGGCAGGCCAGATCGAGTCCAACTACGATGAGACGACCGACTCCTTCGACAACATGAACCTGAAGGCCGAGCTCCTCCGTGGAGTCTACGCCTACGGTTTCGAGCGCCCGTCTGCCATCCAGCAGCGCGCCATCATGCCCGTCATCAAGGGTGAGTTTGATACCCCGCCACGGCCTCCACCATCGTGAGACTGGCGACTAACACGTCTACCAGGTCACGATGTCATTGCCCAGGCCCAGTCCGGTACCGGTAAGACGGCTACCTTCTCCATCTCGACCCTCCAGAAGATCGACTCCAGCGTCAAGGCCTGCCAGGCGCTCATCCTCGCCCCCACCCGTGAGCTGGCCCAGCAGATCCAGAAGGTCGTTGTCGCCATCGGTGACTTCATGGACATCCAGTGCCACGCCTGCATTGGCGGCACCAGCGTCCGTGACGACATGAAGGCCCTCCAGGACGGTCCCCAGGTCGTTGTCGGCACACCCGGCCGTGTCCAGGACATGATCCAGCGTCGTGTCTTGAAGACCGACCACATGAAGATGTTCGTCCTCGACGAGGCCGACGAGATGTTGTCCCGCGGTTTCACTGAGCAGATCTACGACATCTTCCAGCTTCTGCCCCAGTCCACTCAGGTCGTCCTCCTGTCCGCCACCATGCCCCAGGACGTTCTTGAGGTCACCACCAAGTTCATGCGCGACCCCGTCCGCATCCTCGTCAAGAAGGACGAGTTGACCCTCGAAGGTATCAAGCAGTTCTACATTGCTGTCGAGAAGGAGGACTGGAAGCTCGACACCCTGTCCGACTTGTACGAGACCGTCACCATCACCCAGGCCGTCATCTTCTGCAACACCCGCAGGAAGGTCGACTGGCTCACCGACAAGCTCACTGCCCGTGACTTCACCGTCTCCGCCATGCACGGCGACATGGACCAGGGCCAGCGTGATGTCATCATGAAGGAGTTCCGATCAGGATCTTCCCGTGTCCTCATCGCCACTGACCTTCTGGCCCGTGGTATCGATGTCCAGCAGGTTTCCCTGGTCATCAACTACGACTTGCCCGCCAACCGCGAGAACTACATCCACCGCATCGGTCGTGGTGGACGTTTCGGACGAAAGGGTGTTGCCATCAACTTCGTCACTGCTGACGATGTCCGCATGATGCGCGAGATTGAGCAGTTCTACAGCACACAGATCGAGGAGATGCCCATGAACGTGGCTGGTAAGTTTATCATGAACCGTCTATTGAAGTATTGGCCTCTGACATTTTACAGACCTCATCTAAACAGTTGTTCCTCGCTGCGATCCAACTACCGTCTCTCCTTACCCGCTGAACATTTTGGTGGCGTAATTGGGATAGAGGCGGTGGTAATCTAATTCGGGCACACCTGCTCGGTCAGGTGGTGTTCTTCCTTTGATAAAAAGCGATTCGAGGTGGGACGAGTGGTCGTCTCTGGGGTTGTACATCGCGGCATCTCGGCGTTTGTCCATTTTCATATGCGAAATGATTTCCCCAAAAGAATGTTTTCTGCACATGATAGAGATACGCAGCAGATGCGCCGTTGGCTGGATTGTTTCTCTCTGCGATCTACTGTTTCCTTTTTACTGCTTGCCGGCGACTCCGCATTTTGGGGGGTTGCTGCAAGCTATCATGACTTGTTGCGATGGGATACCATTTCCATGGCCACGCCTGTCTACGATGACGATCATGAGTTTCCTTTCATATAGAGACGCGGTTCAATTGCATGATAGTTACTGAATATGCTACTCTTCCATGTGAACATGCTCTAGTCGTCAATGCGCCGCCATTATTGGGAGATCCAGAAATGCTTCACGAACAGACGACACGATCAGAGGCATATTACTAACACGTCGAAGTCGAATCTTCGTCATCGAGTCCTCCTATCGGCTACGACTGCCTCGGCCCATGACATGAACCCCTCCGACTCTCGCGAGCTCTGTCCCACGCGCATCCCATGAGGCCAACAGCATGGCTCGCGCAAAGCAAAGCCATAGCGACCATGGCGCTTTCCCAGTCTTCAATTGTATGTCCGCATATGCCCGCATATTCTCCAACCCTCGTGCCATACTAACCCCCACCAGCAAGCCCTCGCCCGCCTCCGCGCCTACAATCCTCCACCTACGCAATGGTATAATTGCCCTCTAACGCGACGCGCCGCCGTCCTCATCCTGCTCTTCCCTGACCACCACGGCGACCTCAAAGTCGTGCTCACGATGCGGAGCGCGCATCTGCGCAACTACGCGGGCCAAGCTGCGTTGCCGGGTGGTAAAACAGACTCTCTCGACGAATCACCGTTTGCGACTGCGAGACGGGAAGCGTACGAGGAAGTCGGTCTGCCGTGGGATGAGGGTGGACTAGGGCGGTTGAAGGGGTTCAAGGTCGAGCATTTATGCGAGTTACCGGCGAACCTGGCCAGGACCGAGTTGGGTGTTCGGCCATGTGTTGCGTTTCTGAGACCGGACAAGACACCATCTGCATCTTCATCTTCATCTGGAGAAGCAGACGATGTGTCTGTCGAAGAGCGACTAATACCGCGTCTCGACCCCAAGGAAGTCGCCGCCGTCTTCACCGCGCCGTTCGCAAACTTCCTGCACAAGGAGTGGAAGGGCGAAGGCCCAGGCCCCGTACAGAAGAACGGCAAGCCCGAGAAATGGTACCGGGGGAGCTGGACAGACTGGCATGAGAGCAAGTGGCGCATGCACAATTTCTATATCCCCCGCCCTGCCCAATCGCCCTCTTCGCTCGCCAAAAACCCCTCACAGACCTCTTCGACTTCGCTTGCTTCGGCGCCGTCGGCGCAGCCAGAGGGCGACGATCCCCGGCCTGAACCCACTTCTTTCGACGATTTGACTGCGTTTCGTGTGTTCGGTATGACGGCGCGCATCATGGTTGATGCTGCGAGGGTGGCGTACGGCGCGGAACCAGAGTTTGAGCATAATAGCCATTTTGGGGATGAGGAGATGATTGGGCGGTTGCTGAAGATGGGCAGACTGAGTCAGGAGAGGAAGAAGGGGGAGGTGTTGACGAGGGAAGTCATTAGGGAGGCTAGTAAGATGTGATGTTGTGTGGGTGGGGTGGTTTGCATGTCATATCATAATGGAATCAACGCGTTGGAAGTATGGGTAGACTTTTTTCTGTTTTGTATATCGTCTTAGGAGGTTGAGTTGTATGTGAAAGCTACTGGTTCGATTGCCGCGTATCTTGTATATTGTTGCTTGTATCCTTTCTATATCAGTCCTTGGGAACAGACACGACCCTACTGTCTTCATTCCTACATCATTCTTCCTAATAGCTCCAGTCGCAGAGATTCTTTTACCTCTCGCTGAACACGGTAACGCTTTCAGGAACACGAAGCACCGTGGCATTGCTAGCTGCGAAAGGCCGAGAGCAGTGGCAAAGTTTACACCTGACACTGGTGCTAGCCCAACGCATGAGCATGGAGGCGACAGTGAACAAGGCGAGCTTCAAGGCTAGTGAAAGTTGTGATTGAGGAATGTCCAAGGATCGTCGGCGAACTGATATCCATACCAGAAACGCATTCATATTTCTGCGCCTAGCCCAATGACTGACAGTAATTGATGATATTCTCCCCAAGGATCATTTTGTTGCAATGTTGTGTCTGCAATTCCAGCGCGGGATCGAATTTCGTAGACAGCTTAGTTATCTAGCCGGATCGTGCAAGTAGTCGAGTAGCCTCAAACTGCTTGAACGCGGCCATTCTTCTATTCCAGCGCTGAAAATTCGGGCTGGGGAATAGTTTCGCGTGAGATGGTTGGTGTACTTTCCATGTCGATTGCAAACTCCTGTTAGAGTGAAATCGAGTGAAGTGTGTGATTTCCGTTCGTGTATGCTTGGTCGTTATCTCGGATTGAGCTCGTCGTCGGGCAGGGCAAGTTTCTTAAGCTGCATGTGCATCGCGTCTCTGGAGATAATCCGACAGTCCATAGAATCAGGGCTTTCTTTGTACCGGTAGAATTGGCGACGGTGTCAGTGTAGGTTGTGTCCTGTCAGAAAGTCTTTATCTGTAATATTTGGTCGATAGGTCGCATCTGGAGGTGAAGCTGTGTCTTTTCTTTCTTCGGCATTTGCACAAACGTCTGATTGGCGTTAGAGAGGATGGAAATAAAAGGGTGGTCTAGGTGCGTGATGAAGGTCCCCTTGAAATACTGGAGCTATATGTCGCCGAGCAACTCTTGAATTGTAGAAGAAATCCATAATCTCAAAGGTGGTCAATCGGCACCGACTGTCGCAACTCGAATCTGAAGACAGAAACGGGCATGCGATAACGTCGAAACCCAACGAACGGAGTTTGATTTCCCTCAACTTCTCTTGGACAGGATGGAAATCTGGGCATCCGGTATTTCCAACGGCGTATGTAGCACAATCCTTATTCGCATAGCTTACGAGAGCTGTACTGGGGATCGGGGTACTGACATGATACTGACATGAGTGTTCGTCTTTCGCCGATTTAGCGGTTGGTGTTTTCGCCGTAGAATGACAGTGTCGAGCTCTGGTTGTATAGCAAAAGCGCTACCTCAGACGAATCTTCACTAACAAGCATAACGCCTCGACCTCAGTAAGACACCCATAACAAACAAGGAAGGATGGGATATCTTCAATTACCCCTTTCCATGTGAGTATGGGTGGGAAGTGGCTGCTGAGATCCTGAAGGTCAGGAAGCGATGCTCGACGTTTGGGTAGTTGTCGAAGGCGCCACTGGACTCGCTTGGGAAACGGTGCAGATGAGAGAGTCGTGTTGAAGTTGGTAGGATTAGAGGAAGTAGTAAAGAGGCCGCGTAAAAGATACAGGCTGTATCTGAAAGGCGATGGGTGATTTGAGGATACATGTTGGGAGGGTTTCCAACTGGTCATGTCTCAACCCCGGTTGTGGTCTCGTAAAGGGTATGTTTGTCAATCTGCTTGTCTGAGACAAAGTCCAGAGAAGGTACTTATACCTGTTCTCTGGCACGATAGATAATCACATTCATCACATCTTTCTGTGCACTTTCTGCCTTCCCCTTTGCATAATACTGAGAAGGTAATAAGCGAAGACCAAGCCATTCGAAAATAGCTTTACTAGATAGGCTGTTTGCACGTCCCAGTAAAGGCACATTTGGCAAGTCTCGTTGCTGAAAAACTCCAGGGTGAGAGAAGAAAGTAAAAGATTGCTACAATTAAAGTGACTACTAGCTCTATCACATGCTGTAAGTGCTCCAAAGTCCACATTCATGCTCTAAGGGTATCATTAATCGTCGTCGTTATCGTAACACATTAGTACCGTACCATCCCGCCACACGCCAACCTCAATACATGGTTCACTCACTTGGCGTGGTCGATAATCTCGGCATACATGTCCTCTGGTATCTTGCCAGCGAAGCTCATAGCAACACCGATGATGTTCTTGGCGTTGAGAGCAGGGAGATTTCGAAGAATTGAATTGGGACTGTATGGGTGTCAGAGGCGTACAACTGGCAGTGTGAAATAAGTTGACTCACCTAGAGCTATTCAGGATGTCCGTTCGAAGCAAAACCAGCTGTGCTACGATGCACAAAATGTTCAAATGCGGGCCATATGCGAAGAGAAAATCCCAAAGCTGCAAGACCTCGGGCAGAGGCGGTGTGCAAGCGCACATGGTGAGTACGGATGCAAAAGCATAGATCCTAGCTTCCATATGGTGTTCCATGAGATGTCCGTACAGCTTCGAATCCACCACCTCCAGGACGCGGTCGACAAGTGCGAGGCCCTTGTGCACACCCTCCATAGATCCCCTCACGTATCCTGGGCATTCTTGAGTGATGAGCCTCTCAAAACCAGTAAATGCTTCAACCTCGCTTCGGGAAGCATAGAGAAATGGTCCGCAGAGCACATTCATGCCCTGCACGTAGCCAATCTGCTCGGCATCGTTTGTCGTAGATGCTTCGGTCCTAGCGCCTGCAGTAAAAGAATGGCGAGACATGATCGAGGTATCGGGACTGCCGCCAAACTCGGACAGGGTGGGTGGGGACTGCCAACCATTGACACGTGCCTCGTGCGCGTCGTTGAGCCTCCATGCAACAGCATTCAAAACGCGTGTTATGCTGTTCTGTGTAACGCGTCGGCGGAAGAGCGGGTCGCCTTGAAAGGTTCGGAAGGTGTCATTCTGGATTTTGGCGTGGGCGGGAGACGCGCCTTGTCGAACGAGGTCGAGATAAACATCGGTGCGGAGCGGGGGCGCGTTTAACAATATAAGCCAGATGTAGATGCGCAGCTCGGACTGCAGCAAAGAATCGTCAGTGGTGTGTAGTTGTAGGGCGTTGTGGTATTCCGGCTCGTGGACAATGCTAGTACTTGGAATGGCTTACCATGCCTTCACTGTTCGCAGGTATGCCTTTTGCGAGAATAGCATAGCGCAGCTCATTGAGGTTGGCTTCAGGGGTTTCCGAAGACGCTCCTTTGAGCAGCAGCATGTCCAGGTTCGCCATCCCGAATCGTGTTTTGGTATCAACACGGAAGGTTGCGTTTCCAATCCCTGGAACGGCGCGTGGCTTGGCAATGTCGTCCCGCTCCTCTCTCAAGTTGACCCACCTCAACCGATCTCCACTGTTGGACCCTTGTATATTCTCCAGTATCTTGGAATCGATCCATAGTTTGCGTGCTCAACGTAGGCTAGCTGCATCAGGGCTATATGAGCTCACACCACCGAGTTCTGTCAGCTGCTTTCTTGCTTATTTATCAGAACGGCGTAGCCAAATGACTTCTGCAACAACAAGACTCGGTCCATACCATCATAGGCGGTGTTTTCATGCCTATAATCACTCGAGTGTTGCCACACTCCGTACTATCGAGAACATTTACCAAACTCGCTTCCTATGACTATAATTGTCACAGTCGGGTTGGACAGAATAGGGCTGACGCAGAATACCATCAGCACTATGCCGACGTTCCGACCTCTACCCACTCTGTCTCGTTGATAATAGACTCGAGTTCTGAGTTCTTAGACAGCGGGGTTGGTACATGACGAAGCATTATTTAAAGTACATTTTTCTTAACACTTATCGCTAGAGACGTCTAGATCTAGTAAGCTCTAAAGAATCTATACTCGGCTATGACGAACGACAGAACATGTAGACGTTGTACATGGACCTCCAGACTACGCCGGTTCATCGATCGCTTCCCCCCCGTCTCTTCGACGAAATTAGTAGCAATCCTTCCAGACCTAAGACCAGTCGACTGTGCAACTTTGGAGGCACCGGCGAGTGTCAAAGGCCATTTCATACTTTTATGGAAAACCATTCGGTGTCCTGAGAGTAACAGCAATATGACGTTTGATACAATGCATAGAGGGATGTGGGGAAATCAGGACATGTTACTGGCAGTCAAGAGCCTAGAGACGGGTAACATAACCAAAAAGCAGTTTTGCATAACATGACGGTGAATGTCACTTTTGAGGGCGTGGCTGATTCATACGAGAACCACTTGTTAGTACTCGAAATCCCGATGATAAGGTTGCGGCGTTAACGATGTTAGCCACTGTTATACATCAGGTAGAAAGAGGCAGCGAATACGAATTGCATTCACCGCGTCTCCCTTCCTGAGTCTCGTTAGGTTTCAGCAAGCTCTTCTAGCACAGACCAATCGTATACACTGTGTTACGGGTCGTTATGACATACGATCTAGCCAAAGTTGGACTTTGTGTTACCACGATCGTGACACTTCCGAGCAAACCCCATGATCGCGTGGTCTTGAATGCTCAACCACATAAGCAGTACGGTACCCTTGCAGTGGCAGATCTTGGCACTACCATTGTTTCCGCAAATCTGTACCTGAAAGGATCAATCGTGGCACCCGGAGAGATTGCCGACTCAATTACGTCATCAGGCATTAGGTGGAGGGAGCGAGTTGTTCCAGAAGCTCTTGGGCTTAGACAATAGCGAACGATAACTGTAGATCCGTCTTCGCACACACTCATACCTGTCTGTCGTGTGTCTCTCCCGCCAACCTTCTATCCCCCGACTCAACCGTGCCTTCTGTACCTTCCATGCGAAGGCAGCACTGGAAATTTCTCGCCGACAGGATCGCCGAGCGAGTCTAGAACTGCGACCAATCTACCGCTACCGTATCCACGTTCCGTGCATCTCCGCTGCCACTTATCATCTACCGCTTTCCATACATATTGCGCCTTACAAAGATATCCTCGACCTCCGCCTCGCCTACGAACTCCTTGAATTCGTCACGACGCGCTCAGTTGCCCATGTTTTGGCCAGGTCGTTTGCTGCATGTGCGGCTGGTTTAGAGGCATCCAATAACGACTTCACGATCGATTAAAAATTATCACAATGTCGATCTTGACGGTCGAAATGGATGGTGATGACACGGGATACTTTGATCTCAACGACAGACCAAAGTCCCCGTGCTCAACACATAGCAGCGACTCATTTTCTTCGCACATGCTTCCGCCGTCGGCCACTATGGTGTCCCTTACCGCGCTGCAGTACTTGCCGATTCCGTTACTCGTGCTTTCCGCTCAGAAGACCATAACTCTGGCAAACGAAGCAATGGGCCGTTTACTTGGTATCGACTTCGAGAGTATCGCGTTGCATGACTTCTCTATTTCAGAGGCTCTTCAAGGCAAGAGTGTCGGACAGCTTGGTATTGATATCTTGCAGGATGGTTCGCCAATATTGGTATCGTGGGAGGTTCGTAATGGCTGTAAACAAAAGTGATATCGGTTAAGTCACTAACTTCTCAGGCATTCTTGGACGGCGTCGTTGAAGACTTTAAAAAAGACGGCCCAGACCAGCATAGAGATGACGTTACAGATAGTGGCAACACTACACCCACTGCGCCACCAGGGCATGGCCGCTCTAAATCTCCAAGCGACTTGTCTCTACATCGACTGAGTAGCACGAATCTAGCGCAGACCACGGTACACGATGTCTCTGTGGAGGTGGTAATCGCACCCTCCGCACGGGGCATCGACGGCGTCCCACGTAAAACTGAGAGAAAGGTTTCCTTCCATACCGCATTCCAAGCATGCTGCATCATTTCGATTTGGAACATAGAAGACACTCAATACTTCACCTTGACTTTTACAAGTGCTACAGCTGTCGAGCCTGTTAAGAATTCGCGCCCTACAAGTCGGGTCGTGAATCGAACAGGCACTGGGTCTGAGTCGCATAACTCGCGCAGCTCCGCGTCCAGTTCATCCTCCAGCCATCGCTCAGGAAGTAGCTCGAATCCCACATCGAAGGCTGTTACGCCTATTCTACAACAACCCGAGTTTCCCCCTCGTGGCCCACCCTCGACAGGCAGGAACGACGTGTCTGCTTCCGCCTCTATCTTTCAGAAAGCCACTCAGTTGAAAGATGCTATCTTAAACTCAATAAACATGCCGTCATATGGTTTGTGATATCCTTGCCCCCTCTCTTGCGAGTCCTGGGTTCCTGACGTGGATTTCAGCTATGTGGAAAGACGAAGGGTTTGGTATACCCAACAAAGCGCTCATGCGACTTTTGCCTAAGGAAGCAACAGTACGTAGTATCTAAGTATATGTTGCATCAAGACAACCACTGACCTTTTACCTAAAAATGTAGTTCGCGCCTGGTGATCAACGAGCTTTTCTCCAACAATTCAGAGTGTGGACCGAGGATTTCCAACAAGAACTGCCACTCGAAGATTTCCCGATCATGGAGCTCTGCCGTTCACGAAAGCGAATGGAAAAAAGACGGTTTGGTATGCGACATCCGACCACTGGACATGGAATCGTATTCGAAGTCAACGGTGAAATAATATCGCACGAGGAGACTGGGGAATTCCTAGGGGGAATAGTAATCTTCAAGGATGTTACTGAATACACAAATCAGATCGCAGCACAAATCGAAGAGAACGAGAAACAATTCGAGTACATTGCCAATTTTATGCCTGTCATGGTGTGGACAACGACGTCCGATGGAATGCATGATTGGTTTTCGCAGCGTTGGTACGATTACACAGGGTTGACTGTGGATCAGTCCATAGGTGAAGGTTGGCGACTACCGTTCCATCCAGAGGATGTAGTTCGATCTGCTCCTGCCTGGATGCACTCACTCGCGACCGGTGAGACATACAACACAGAGTATCGATGCCAACGATACGACGGAGAATGGCGCTGGATGCTCGGCCGTGCTATTCCATTCCACGATGATGCGGGACGAATAATCAAGTGGTTTGGAACCTGTACTGATATACACGACTTAGTAGTGGCTCGACAAGAAGCGCGCCAGACCAGGGAACAACTTCGAAAAGTAATCGAGCACGCGAAAATTTTGTTGTGGGCAGTGAACCGGGAGAGCAAAGTGGTTCTACTCGAGGGCGTTTCGCATTGGAAGTCAGATTTAGGCCAGGATACGTTGGGGGAAGATATCTTCAAACTGTTCAACATGAGCGGCGAAAAGCGAGGACGTCAAGAGAAACTCTTTTCTGAAATCCTTACTGGAAAGACACAGGATGGAATTGTCGAACAAGACCTGGCAGGTAGCGATCGCATTTATCGGACACGTCTTGCTCCACTATGGAGCACACCTCGAATTGGAGGCGTGGAAGGCGATTCGTTTGTTGACGGGGTCATTGGTGTCTCGATGGACATCACTGAGTTACGGGCGAAGGAAGATCAGCTTCGAGAGCAAGAAAAGGAAAATTCAACGCTCCTAGCAAACGCAGCAGCAGCGAAGGAAGCAAGTCGGATGAAATCTCAGTTCCTCGCGAACATGTCTCATGAAATCAGAACACCAATTGCTGGTGCTATCGGCATGAGCGAACTTTTACTCGACATGAACCTCAACGAAGAGCAGAAAGAATGTGCAGAAAACATACATCGTTCGGCCAATAGTCTCCTGACAGTCATCAACGACATTCTCGACTTCTCAAAAGTCGAATCTGGGCGATTGGACGTGGAAGAGGTGCAATTCAGCCTCAGTGTAGTTCTCCGAGATGTCAACAAGATGATGTCTTTCGCGGCACAAAGAAAGGGTCTGGTATATCAAAGTATCATACAACCAGAAGTTGAACGAGATTTGAGAGTAGTGGGAGATCCTGGAAGATTGCGACAAATTCTCACCAACGTCCTGACAAACAGTATCAAGTTCACGTCGGAAGGCTCGGTCACGCTTAGCGTCGCAATTACCCATGAATCCAAGGACACAGTCACAGTCAACTTCAAGGTCAAGGATACAGGCATCGGTATCGAGGACGAAGTTCGCAAGCGTCTATTCCAACCTTTCAGCCAGGCAGACTCATCCACTGCTCGCCGATTTGGCGGCACAGGTCTTGGCCTGACCATCAGCAAGAATCTTGTTGAACTTATGAAAGGTCAAATCGGACTTGAGTCGAAACTGGGTCAAGGGACTACAGCATCATTCTGGATTCCATTCAGCAGAGTACCCTACCAAGGCGATGGATCACCATTGGTTGATCTCGCGTCAATCCCAGACCGGCTTCAAAGCGATGTATCAGTGTCTTGCGGGAGCTCCGAGATTCACACACCGCCTGTGACACCAAAGCATATCGATGGACACTCGAGAGTCCAATCGTTCCCCATGTTCAATCCCAAGATTCCAGATCACGTTATGAAATTGTCTGAGAACGAAAGGAGGGAAATTCATATTCTGGTTGTCGAGGACAAGTAAGTTACATTGTTCTCCTGCTTGTTTAGTGACCAGGCTTAATTCTTGTCACAGTCACATCAACCAGCAAATCGCCCTGAAGACAATAAAAAAATTGCACTTCTCAGTCAATGCTGTCTGGAACGGACAAGAAGCTCTAGACTATCTCAAACAAGAATTTACGCCGTCTCATCCTCAACCTGATATCATTCTTATGGATGTACAGGTAGGTTACTCGAAACAACAACGGACGCACCGCTTGCTAATTGTTTGTGCCAGATGCCGATTTTGGATGGGTATTCCGCTACGCACGCGATTCGGAGAGAGGCCCCTTGGAAAGACAGGCCCGAAGTCCGGGGTGTTCCAATCGTTGCCATGACAGCCAGCGCCATTCAAGGAGACAAAGAGAAGTGCACGCTTGCAGGAATGGATGTGAGTCTCTTGATCAGGACATTCACGTTGATGGCTTCCACGTGCTGACGAATCTAGGACTACCTGGCCAAACCAGTCAAGGGCAAGCTTCTGGAGAAGGTAAGTTTTGAACAAGCGCAACGTTGAATGCCACCTGACCCTTGAAAAGATGCTTGTCAAATGGGCAATTGAAGGACGGCGAAAACCGGCCAAAGACGAGCCATCCATAGATGACAACGATCGACACGTCGCAACAGTCTCGGGCTCACTGATATCGGGTCTTGGTGCTAAGGATGGCTCGAATATCGCAAGCCCTCCGATTGGCTCTAAAACAACCTTCGATGCCCAACTTGACCGCCTGCATTTTCAGAACGACAAAGCCTTTGCGAATTCCTCGGAAGACGAAGGGGACAGGGCCATGCGACGCATCCATGCCGAAGAACGAGATACCAAGTTACGAGACGACAAATTAATATCGCTCACAGGGCCGCAGCTCAACCACCGTGGTAGATCACAGGGGCAGGAAGTTGAACCAAGTATGCCTCTGACCGAAGAGAACATTGGGAGACTGGCCCACGAGCAGGACGAAGACGCTGCCTTGCTACATGAGTCGAGTCGTGAGGTTGACGCCAGCTCGAACGTAGTCAACCATTCTCAAAGTTTGATCGATGGCAAAGGCGCGCATCTCTCTGCGCGACCATCATTACCAGCAAACCGGGTTCGCGACAGCGAGCTGACAGTCACTGGACACCTCTCTAGATGAAGTGAGAGTGGTGTCGACACATGAAAACAGTTGAATTTGGGGGGTCTCGACAAGGACCGCAAATGAAGTTGACTTGCGCCTAGTCGAAAATGCCGACTGTATCCAGTCTGGCGATGATCCCATGGCCCGTTATATAAGGGTTAGTTTGCAATGAACGCAGTGAAGAGCGTAATGGGATATGTTGAGGGATCCCGAATCCATTGTTCAATTAGTCGTTCGTCGTGATGAGACGGGTGTTGGGATGGGAGGGTCACTCGACGTTGATTGGTCATGGGTTGTTAAAGGTCGGCGACCAGCACAGCCCCACTTCATTCGCACGGCTTATATTAGCGACAAGGTATTGCCTTGCCCCATGCAGTAGCTAGCTTTACGAAAGGGGCATGCCGGATTCCTTATGCAGCATGTACGTGCTACATTCGTGTAGTGTCATATTCCTGTATCAACTGACCTTTGGGTTTACGAACCGCTTTAAGAAAGCACGGGACACAACTGTTAAGCTCCGACTCAATCCCGCACTGCACCATCAGCCCGCTCGCAGATCTCAAACTCAACTGTCGATAGACCGTCGTTGGCCGGAGTTTTATCACAACAATTCAATAGCGTACGGGAACAGGCTTTGACTTCAGGAAGGTTAGTGCTGGAGATTGGCGAATCGCGTCATGTGCACTTTGCTGCTTCAAGATATGGCATGTTTTTCCAAGTAGGTGCAATATACCAGATCCTTGGCCATATCCAAGTAGTGAGTCAATACCCTGGAGAGTACGGGTACCGTGTGCTGGTGATGAAGATTTCGTATGAGCACACGAAGCCTGAAAAGTAGGAAAGGGGGAGATGACTCGAAGAAACAGCACGGAATTGTGATATCCCCCTGAAGTAAACCATGTACACCACGTACGCACACCAAATCCACTTTTCGAGTGTTCTGAAGGAATATTTCCATTCGCCAGAGTTACTAAATTGAGATGGATCTAGCTAACATGCGAGCGTCCTGGAAGATGCCGACTTGTGGCGAATAGCTTGTACGCAGAGAGGGATACCACATTCAAGATTAGTCGTGTTGCTATTCGTGAATAAAATTAAAGTCACTAACAGATTTTGCATCTCTTTTTTCAATTAAGCCTCAACAATTGAAGTTGACAAAGTAAAGTGTAAGGAGTTCCATACACGAAAGCACGCCGTGGGGGAACGATCTGGAAACCGCAAAGCCACCACTACACTTGACGCCTGACAGTCGAGTCATAATCTCCGATTGTTACACTGGAGAGGTGACAGCAAGCTAGTTCCAACGTTGAGGCGAAATGTTGGCGAAATCACTGGTTCCAAACTCATTTTCTGCGCTAGCAAGATGTTCCTTCTCTTACCCCAGATACCTGGATACCCGGTTCAAGTTCTCGCCGGATCCACCCTTATACTTTCAATACGCTTCATTTTGCTTCCTTGGCTCGATTAATTTGGCCTTGGTAGAGTGGGCCATGGGTGATAGCAAAAGCATTCAATTGTGAGTAGACTAAGGTGGAGAGGAACGGGGGTCCGCATCGAATTTCAACGCACGACACAGAGGCGTAAACGGGTCGATCGTCATTCGATCACCGCTGCCAACGCACATCAAAACATGGCATTCCCATCTGCCCGCGCCGCACGCCGCACGTGTGGTTCGTCTCGGGGGCTTTTGCTGATCACGCTGATGATCATTGAAGATGGTCGTCTGTCGCACCAGAAGATAGGAACATGGAGTAGTCTTTCTCCACAAGAGATCGTATGTTCCAGTATATCGGGAATAAACAAATCCCCAGAAGTTCAAGTGTCAGACTCGGCAGGCTACAGCAACAGCACGTGCCAAGAAAGAAAGCACGATTCTGAGCAGACAGGGCATGGTAAATGCCGTTGTTTAATCTCGATTCATGGTGTCCTCATCCGGACGAAGATGATTGAAGTTTGTAGTTGACGTCGGTGTCCTCTCTCTCTCTAATTTAGCTTTGCAGTTGGTGGCTTGCTGAATAGGTGGTGTACGGCCCGTAGCCCTACCGCTTCTAACATTGTAGCTTTCGACTACATGTTAGCAGCTCATAGCGTCAGCTGTGTCATGCTTATCGAGTGCACTTGCTATGAGCGCCAAGCCAAACGGTTCAATGTAGTGCAGGCTCAAGGGAGTACGGGATGGCTGATCCTGCCCTGCCCTGCATAGCGAGTGGCCTTGTGGGTCCCCACTGCTAGACTGACTCGATCCTACAGGCCTTTGGAAAAATGCAAGGTCGTGTGGACGCCCGCAGCTTGACCAGTCACGAGAAGCGCTGTTCAAGCCGGTAGGCGGCCGTGAGGATGCTTTTTCCGGTCTGTGTCGCCACTTCGTATTGGCTGCAGGAAAACAACATCCACTCGAAGATGTTTTTTTCTCCACAGCATGCCGGCTACGATGCTGCAGACGAGGACCTGGCAATGCGCTTCCACCGGCTGTAGCGATTATGTGCTACAAGACTCCCCCCACAGCCTTGACCGCTTTTACATCGTCCTCTATATGGTTTACTCCCATACTTCGACTGCCAATGACTGGCCGTTGGACGTGCCTGTGCGCTCATGACGACATAATACGTCTCTCGGACAGGTCGTGTCTGTCAGCAGAAGGACAGAATTTGACCTTGGCACCCATCATTGGCTGCGGCTAGCAGCCCGCCTGCAACCATAGCCTCGAATTGGAGATAAAGAGAATGTGCAAGAGACTGGGTGCGAAAACGTTCCGCGATATTTGTTCAAGCACATCATTGGCGGGAATACGCACTATACGC
Source organism: Dothidotthia symphoricarpi CBS 119687 (assembly GCF_010015815.1). Taxonomy (NCBI): domain Eukaryota; kingdom Fungi; phylum Ascomycota; class Dothideomycetes; order Pleosporales; family Dothidotthiaceae; genus Dothidotthia; species Dothidotthia symphoricarpi. Next base: position 901,252 of record NW_022985011.1, read on the forward strand.
CTGACTCGGCTTTCCACACATGACACCCTCAACTGGTCTTGTGCTTGACCGTAGCCAAGGTTGAGACGCCATCCTGGACAGACTCGAGGGTGCGATGCTGCTCGAAGCAGGTACAGTGGCTCCTTATTTTTTATTGGACGCCCCGTCTGGACAGGAAAATGTTCCGAAATTGAACACATCACACACAGACTCACGGTGCGCTCAGCTTACCACCCGCTGACGACCAAGCTAAGCCAGCCTGCGATGCTGAAAGAGAAATTCTGGTGGCGATCAAACGCTTATTCTGTGCTTAGCCCGCTTGCACGGTTACCGTTTCAGGGGACGTTAATCTCTTTTCAGGCCCCGCAGTCGATGAACTAAGAGAGGAAGGAGGGGGCAGCGGAGTCAGTGTTAGATAGCGAATTGAGGGGAATGGTTCGGATACGCAACGACGTGGAGACTTTGACGATGCTGTGCGGACCGATTGAGGTCAGCAGTCCGGCCAGTTCCCGGCGGGACGCACTGCATCAGAGATAGAGGCCCCTTTTTCGGTCCCTTGCAGTCGGTGCTGCTGCTGATGATGTTGTTGTTCTGCGCACTGTTGGAGCCGATGCCGGTAAAAGCAATGTTTTGGGACTGCGATGGTCCGTCTGTGGGCACGAGAGCCAGGGCGAAACGGTCCTCAGAACAGCGTCCTTGCGCAAGCCATCTCACCTGCACTAACCGTGGAGTGGGGCGACGCAGGCTTCATCTGGCAAGCCTGCTCTGTAGCGCTGCACTAAGCTAAACAGCAAAAAGCCATCCCGCCTGTACGCATGGAGAACTCTACTCTAGCGGCAATGGCCCGCCAAGCGCACCATGGACCCACCCACGGGTGCCAAAGCAGCCGGTGATAGCGCTGATAGAAACGACGGTAGAGGCTGCGCTGCGTCTGTTCGAGGTTACAGCGTGCAGAGGAGTCGGTGGAGACACACTCCACACTCAAGGTACCCTGACGAAGCTAGCGACACCCATACCCTGCTCATGCATCGACGTAGTGTGCCCGGGGTGCTTAGCCAACCTGCTTGCTCTTGCGCTTGGCCTTCAGCCTATGATGAATTTGTGGTGGTTCGCAAGACGTAAACGTCCCAGGAGCGGAATTTATGAATATGCCCTCCCCAACTGAAGTCCGCGGACCATCTCCCTCCCATTTATCAAAAGCCCACTGAATCCCACCCCATTTCTACTACACCACGCACCACAGTCAATCAGTACTGCATTCATCTTCGCGGCACTCTGATCTTTACTTCTTTGTCCCCCGACCCACTGCTTGCTGGCGAATCACGTTAGTGGCCGATCAGACCTTCACCATCACGACACGCAACCAGCTCTTGCCATCTTCTCCACACGCTGTCGTGCACCTGAAACGCTCAAGCACCCGCCGCTCTATTATCTGTGTCCGTTGGCTTTAACTCTCAATCTCGCCGGGCTGCTTCCCTGCCTCGCAAGTCAACTGATCGACGCGCCAACCGGCTTATCATTACTTGTCTCGGCAGACCACAGCACGGGTGTCCCCCAGTGTCAGACTGAAGTTCATAAAGCCACGCAGATCCCACAACTGCGTAACTACGATCGTCTCTCCCCACGTTTCTCGGCCTTCAACTCCCTGTTTCAGACCTAGGATCTCTACCAGTTGGGTGCTCTTATATTAACACTCTTCCTTACCGTCGTCGCATAAACAACCACATACACCTTCCCGTTGCATTTCCACCATAATGGCAATGGCAGTCGACTCCCGTCAGCAATCCCAGCTTAATGGCATGGGTTACGATCACTTGCGATACCCAGCACCGCACTTTACCAATCCATGGGCGCAGGCTCCTGGTACCGCAGAGCAGCACATGTACTCGTCCTCGGTCGCACCCAACGTATCATCGGCACTCGAGAGTCAAACCCAGGCCAGGCCTACCAGCATCGCGATCCCATATCATGGTATTCCAGTGACAGCTGCGCCTCTCGGAACAGGTATTGCTCTCTCGGATGGAACTCTTGTGACAGAAAACTTACTCCATGTCTCTCAAGATCTAATGTCGCGGAGTTACTCCAACGCATACACGTCATCTGCCTCGCCAAGTCATCCGACATATGCGCCTACTTCGGCTCCTTACTCTCAGGTTGAATATGGAAACACAGAGCGAGGTCTATATCCATATCAGCAGGATGCTTCTCGTCGCTCTTCACACCCGTCAGTCCCCTCCGCCGCGTTCTATGCCAACTCTATGGAGGCCCAGCGACACCGCCAAGGTTCACTTGTTGACTTTAGCAGACTTAATTCACAACCAGCTCCGCGCAACAGCTTCAGCGATGCACTTGATGCCAGCCGCGGGATGGTTTCCCTGAGCCAGTCCGACATCACCCCGAGGAATATCTACGGCACATCTACTCGCAGCTCGACCGACTCTTATGGTTTCCCAACGCCCCACTCTGCGCACTCATCGATATCATCAGCGAGTTACGGCCACAACGGCTACTATGCTGGAGAGGGGTCTGTGACTGATTACAGCTCTGCATCCGAGTCTGTCGACCTCACAAACTCACGGACACTCCCACGACCCAGTGCGCTTCTGGGCGCAAACATGCCTCCTGCGCCGCAGTCCATGATGAGTCAGTTCAGCTCAAAAGTGTCTTCCAGCTCGCAAAAGAAGCACAAGTGCAAGATTTGCGACAAGCGATTCACGCGCCCAAGCTCCCTGCAAACCCACATGTACAGCCATACCGGAGAGAAGCGTAAGTGTTTTTGAGCCTGTAAACGGAGCTTGCGCTAATCATATCACAGCATTCGCTTGCGAAGTTGACGGTTGCGGTCGCCATTTCTCTGTCGTATCGAATCTGAGACGTCACCGAAAAGTGCACAAGAACGACGGCACCCACGATCATCCATCACCAGATGATGCCAAGTTTTCCGACCATTGAGCAATTTTTTGTTTCTTTGATCCTTGCGGTTTTCTATCTCACATCACACCTTCAATACCCTAATCTCACGGCTGTTTTTTCTTTTCTTTGAGATATCCCGTGCTGCGCGTTTGCAGCACAACGTATTTGATCAGGACGTTAGATCGGGACTTGGGCCACCATATCAGTGACCATTATTCTATCAGTCGCTCCAGGACCTTTTCGAGATACCTATCGGCTGCTTTTTCAGTATCCTGGAAGCCAGCCGTGGCGTTTGGCGTTTTGTCCTATGGGACCCATCCCTCTCCAAGCGAGTTTCGCCCCGCTTGGTTGTATCAGTACGACACATTTTCAGACTGCGGTCGCTTCCGTTTGTTTTTCGTTGGATTTGATCCACTCTGTCACTATACCCTTATAGACTCTCGTTAGTACCCACTGTAGGACAAAGAGGTGGCTGCATGATGGCTGTACAATAATAATTAGGTCGGCGCGTTGCCCGGATGGTACCCGCATCTCGTCATTTAGCAATGACGCAGGTTCAGATATGAAAGCATATTATTTACCACACCTCTTCTGGTCCTTCCCCGTCTCCTAACTTCTGACCATGACGACAGGTGTGAAGAAATGATTCGACACGATATTGGCCACACATGTCATGCGCTGCGATGCGCTGTGATGCGGTGGCCCTTTGCGTTCCTAAACACATTCAGCTCCGCAATGCCATCACTGGCGCCAACCGCTGACGACAAGGTTCTCTTGGCCGACATCACCGCGCAGGAGATCCCTGCTGGACCCTGAGAACACAGCGCCCTTTGTGACACGGAATAGCGATGGGATGCCTGTCGCACAGCGCTGGCCCCCCGGCCCCTGACGTCGACCTCGGAGCGTATGCGCTCGTTGACAGCGCGTGCATTTTCATTTCAGCGAAACGCTTCCGCTCGCTGCACATGCATTCTGTCGCCCTGTCATGTCGGGTGGATTTTTTTCTCTGTCGGGCGTAATGCCGCCGAAAACACAGCACAGCACGGCAGAGCGCGGCAGAGCACAGCGGAGTACAGCACATTGCAGCATATCGCAGCATATCGCAGCATATCGCAGCACAGCGCAGTATTATCCCCAGGCTGTGGGGTTAGCCATTTGGCCTTTACTCGGCCCGAAGATTAATGGCGATGGGATCGGGCTTTGAACATCTGTGCCTGACCGTTTTCACCCAAAGAGTAGTGTGATCACCGCGAGACGCGACAACTTGCAGGCGCTTTGAAACGTAGGGTATGTGCGGATGTGCTTGTTGGGTATTGGACTCGATACGACCGGCTTATTATCTTAGGAGGTGATGGATATAGATTTGTATCCGGTGAGAGGGTCTTGCAGAACGTACCCAGGTTAGCTCTTTCCTCCATCCCCCCCCCCACGCTGCGTTAATTAAAGCAACTGAGCGTGGCTGTGGAGTTACCTTCGCTTGTCAACGTCTCACGGGTCACGGCTAACCTGACACCCTACGTGTGACGATCACACCTTCCTTGAGAGGTGTGGGTGCCAGCGCACGTCCGAAGCATATGCACGTTGAATTATGATTGGTCTAGCTGCATGATCTCGCAAAGTTTGGAAGAATGTGGCACAGCCCTGCGGCAAAAGCCACGCTACTGTCTCAGATTCAAACGGGTGGAATGTGTGTTTTGGGGTGATCTTTGCGTTTTCAGGATGCCTTCGTTCCCTTGGTCTTCTAGAAACCACGACCGTCGGCGATGAGGGCAAGGATAAAGAACATGGGTGTTTGGGAATCAAAGGTCCTTTTTTCTTTGTTATTTCCGCCTGGTCGGGTGGTGCACTTCCACCCTCCATCTTCGACTCGAGTATCGCCGAGCGACCATGCACGCCCAAAGTGTGAATATGTACCCCGCCACTCATGGAGAGTACAATACATGTGCCAAGGGCACCGACAGCTTTTCCTCTCCTCCACTCGAAACGAGCAAAGACCACTCTAATTTCCTCTACCATGGCACGGCGGAACTCAGCATATCCACTTACTGGCGGAGCCCGTCCCGTGCTGGAATTTGATACCGTACCCCGCGGCCCAAGTGACACACAGCACAGTGTCCACACCTCCTGACACAAATCCACAAGTCATACTGCTGAACACGCGGCCATGATGTTTCCTGACCGCCAGTTTCAACCTTCCTAATCAGGACTTGACAATTGGGCGTCCCGTCGTGGATCGGTGGGATACGCGATGGTAATCGCAGAGAACAGATTCGCCGTGGTTCCCACAGCTGGGCGCCTGTCCCGTGTTTCACTCTCTCGCGTACGAGATCTTGTTGCGCTTCACTGATCTGTCTTCAGTGTCATCGTCGTCCCCAACCTTCTTCTTCTTACTTCCTCCTGCTGCCTTGTTTGCGCCGTTGGTAGGCTGGCTCGATTCGCGGGTGGGAAACGACGACGTCGGCGTGGGCGCGTGTGATGGAGTGGTGGTTGCCGAACCGGGGATGGACGCTTCCTGCGCGAGAACAGTCAGCGTTTGTCGAAGATCTGACTTGTATTGTAGCGGTGCTCAGCGTACTCTCAGGAAGCTGTTGGAGCTTCGGGTGAAGATCCTGTCCGCATCGCTGATGGGGGCCTTTCGTCGCGTAGCCGTGCCTGCCCCACCTGTGGTTGTGGTTGTCGCGGCGCCCTTGATGTAGTTGTCAAAGCCCTTGATGATGTTCCCCGCGCTGGTCTCCTCGAGGTAAGTCGTCTCCTGTCGCAGGATGTTGTCTTCGAGCTGGAGCTGCATCCAAGGTAAGCGCAATGTCTGGACGCGTTTATGGCGTTGTACACACCAGGCCGTTGTCGATAGCGCGTTTCTTTTGGAGGAGATCGCGTAAGTCGCGTCGCAGTCGCTCGTAGTATGGCACACCACGCGAGGCATCGGCGCCTGTGTCCTTTGCGCTTGTCGGTGTTGCGTTCTCGGCCATGGCGTGCTTCTACGCGCTTGCTGGGAGATGAGTTGCTTGGTACGGCTGTCTGGATAGCTTCAATGTCTTTTATAAGGCTCAGTTGAGCTTCTCCAAACTATACGAAGATATACACGGCGATCGTTGTACTTGTTCCAACTGACGGGCGCGGTTGCCTCAATGTTCAACGACCCACTTATTTTCGCGGAGAGAATGTCTTGGCACGCTCCAGCCTTTCTCGAACAACCTCGCATTCATCGTCGCTTCCTGAAGCCCTTTATTGTATCACGCGACCGACGATCACTCCTCGAACCCTACCTCCTCCGCCATGGACGCCAAAGAAATCGAGCTTCGCGGCAAGGCCATTGGGAAGGCGATGCAAGAGAATGAGCCTGGTTCCTCGCTCATCAAGCTCATGAACGACCTGAAGACGGGGGTGCACGCGACTGAGGAGCTGTTGCGCCAGACCAGGATAGGCGTCACCATCAACCGTCTGCGCCAACATAAGGACCCGGCTGTCCAGAAGCTGGCTACGGAACTGGTGTCGAGATGGAGGGACGAGGTCAAGAAGCAGCCGGGCAAGAAGCCCATGCCAGCAAAGGCTCCAGCAGCAAACGGCAGCGCATCCCCCGCCGCGCAACCGTCACGCACACAGTCTCCAGCACCCACTCAGCCCAAGAAGAAGGCAGTCGCGGCCCACAACGTAGACCCAGACAAGCGCAACTACAAGACAGACAAGGTGCGGTACCAAGTCACGGGCAACGAGTCGCGCGACCAGTGTGTACGCCTGATGTACGATGGCCTGGCCTTTATGAGCTCTGAGCGTAAGTAAGCCATATGAGGTACCCAATATGCCTGCTAACTCCCGCCCAGTCCCCGACGAAATCATTGGTGTCGCGAAGCAAGTCGAAGCCGCCGCATACGCAAACGCCGGCAGTGTCAACGACGCCTACAAGCAAAAAATGCGCTCGCTCTTCCAAAACCTGAAAAACAAGTCCAACCCACAGCTGCGCCAACGCGTCCTCTCCGGCGACGTAACACCCAAGCGCTTCGTCATCATGTCGCACGACGACATGAAATCAGAAGCCCGCCGCAAAGAAGACGAGAAGCTCGAGAAGGAGAACATGAACCAGGCCATGGTCGCGCAGGTCGAAAAGTCTATCTCCAAGGAATTCCAGTGCGGAAAGTGCAAGAAGAAGATGGTCTCGTACAGCCAGGCCCAGACGCGCAGTGCCGATGAGCCCATGACGACTTTCTGCGAGTGCATGAACTGCGGCAACAGGTGGAAGTTCTCATAGGCCAAGAATATGGACATGGACATGGACACGGGGCTACTGTTTTGGCAGCGCGGTATATGTCTGAACTCTTCCTGGCTCCCTCTCGGGCCTAGGCGTGGTGATTAGACTGGGTAGTAGGCGTTTCGTAGGCATGGCATCTATATACCTCGGGGATGACATTTCTTTCTTAGTAAATAATATTAACTGCCACGGCAGTGCGTTGCCGGGCTCGACGAGTCTCTCTAGCGGTGGCTGAGAGAAGCAAATTTGATCTCAATAGTAAAGCTTAGCATTAACAAATCATCCGTTCTCACGTTCACCAATGCGCAGTTGAATCGGAGCTGTGTTGAGCAAGCTGGAAAGTGAAGATTTGACATCAACGAAATGACCTCACAACTACACATACACGCACATGACAGCCCCCTCCCAACTCCTCTAAAGAACTGACGTTGCAGTCGCAACTGACCGACTATGGGCCGGGAATGCTCACACGTATGTGACCAAGATTTCCTTCCACATCTCCTCTCATCCTCGAATCGGGTATCTGACTAGCTGACCCCGGCGCATGTCTATCTCTCTTCTTTCATTTTGTATTCGTGACTTCGATATGCAGAATGGTTGTCTACAACGCTCGTCCGCCGACGAAATCGCTCCACGACCTGACTTCGCTCGGGATGCCGTCCTTCTTGGGCAGCTTCTCGCTCATGCACTGGGCGAAGAGTGTGGCAGTCTATTGGTTTGTTAGCTCCATCCTCACTATTATTCGATATGCAGTCAACTCACCTTGGGCTCCATAAACAGCGGCACACCAAAGTCCACCGCGTTCCTCCTCATAACGTAGTCCTCGTCTAGCAGGCCATTGGCCCTGAACTTGGCCAGGTTGAAGCAACCGCGGATATCGTACTTCTGAAACACCTCACGCAGCGCCCTCTTGTCTTCCACAGGGAACTCGATGACCTCGACCTTTACACCCTCGGCATTCTCCTCGAGCAAGGCCTTGATGTCCTTGTTAGCGGCCAAGAACTTGTAGCCGAGCGGAGAGATGTATTTGGCAATCTGGATCAGCGAGTTGGCAGTAAGGGAGCCAGCGGTCGCGTCACCGCCGAAGAGAAGACCCTCCCCGGGGTTGGGCAGACGGAAGTTCATCTGCGATTGTACAGATGTCCAGTACGCCTCGATGAGATCCTTTCCAAAGCAGGCCATCTCACCGGTAGAAGACATCTCGACGCCGAGGAAGGGGTCAGCACCTGCCAATCTGGTCCACGAGAATTGAGGGACCTTGGTGGCGAGGTAGTTCCTCTCGACGGCCATGAGGTCAACAGGTTCGGGAACATCGCGGCCGACAAGCGCCCTGGTGGCGACGTCGATGAAGTTTGTGCCGAGAACCTTGCTGACGAAGGGGAACGAACGGGAAGCGCGGAGGTTGCACTCGATAACCTTGAGGTTGGGCTCGGCGCCCTCAACTTCCTCCTTGATGATCTGCATGTTGAAGGGACCGGTGATGCTCCAGGCCTTGGCGACCTTGTCCGCAATCTCTTTGACACGCTCCTGAATCCTCTTGTCGAGGTTGACCGGTGGGAGGACGAGAGTTGCATCACCGGAGTGGACACCAGCGTTCTCAATGTGCTCACTCACAGCGTGCACAAGGACCTTACCGTGGGAGGCTACAGCGTCGCAATCGATCTCCTGAGCACCATCAATGTACTGGGTGATGACTACAGGGTGGTCGGGAGAGACGGAGGAGGCAGCGAGCAGCTTTTCCTCAAGCTCGTTTTCGCTACGGATGACAGTCATTGCCGCACCCGAAAGAACGTATGATGGTCGGACGAGGACAGGGTATCCGACATCCAGAGCAAACTTCTTCGCATCTTCATACGATGTAAGCTCCTTCCAAGCCGGCTGATCCACACCGATAGAGTCCAAGATGGAGGAGAACTTGTGGCGGTCCTCGGCCTTGTCGATATCCTCGGGGTCAGTTCCAAGCACCTTGGCCTTACCGGAGTTCTGGAGCTTGAGAGCAATGTTCTGAGGAAGCTGGCCACCCACCGAGACCACGACACCGCTCGCCGTCTCAAGCTCGTAGATGTCCATCACACGCTCGTAGCTCAACTCCTCAAAGTACAGCTTGTCGGCAACGTCGAAATCTGTGCTGTAAGTCTCCGGGTTATACTGGTTGGTTCCTTTGTGTTAGTATAGGTTGCAATAGGTAGGTGAAGAAAAAGGAGTAGTAAAAGTATGAAAAAAGAAAAGTGGGTCCAAAATCCGGATCCGGGCGGCGACAGTGGTGTTAGTCGAGGGTCTCGGCTGGGCACTAATCGTCGTGTATACTTTGTGCATTGCTAACAGATGATGTATCGTGGTAGTGGGAAAGGTTCCACGGTGTCCAAGAAGGGGGTCCAAAAAGCGGTTTCTGACTGTCACCCTCAGTCGAGCTTTGGGCTCGACTGGGCGGCGGCCACATTGCGGGCGTGGCGCTCTGTCTTGTTGTGGCGAGTGAGATTGCTCTGGCTGTGGACGCCATAGTTGCAGGGGATGCATCTGAAGGGGTTGCTTGCCTCGTCCTTCTTGCGGAGGTGTTTGGCGGTCTTCTTGTGGCCCTCCACACGTTGCTTCGTGCCGAACGGGATGTCGCAAAGGTCACAGCGGGGAGTGTCTTCTACAATGGCATTTTCAATGTGTCTTGCTTGGTGCTGTGCGTTGGGTTGATGGCTTCGGACCTAGCGACCCGCTCGCCTGCTTGACCAATGTAGACGTTGTAGTTGTCCACCATCTGTTTTGTGATGATAACCGGACGTGTTCTGGGCCCTCAGCGAGAGCTTTTTCTCCTTTCGCTTAATGGATAGCGCGTCCAGTTCCTGGGCAGTGAGGTTGAATGTGGCCTCGAGAGCAAGGAAGAGAAGACGGAGGATGGGAACCACGTGTGCAGGCGGTGATAGAATCCAGCGCAAAAGTCCCTTGTGGACTACGACGTATCCCTCTTGAGGGCGTCTTCGAATTTAGAAATAACGTGGTAGCCAACATCATACTGGTGTAGTCGAACGCAAACGCCCCCAAGCGTACTTGTCCCGGAGCCGATGTATGCTCTGGGCTAGCAACCAAGTTTCTCGATGATAGCGGTGTGAGTTGCCCAGCGGTGTAGCGAAGTTTCAGTTGGGAGGGGTTTGAAGAATTCAACGGTCGGTGGGGTGGCTGCTTGGGAGACTTCAAGAAGACCCGGGGCGAATACCAGGGAAGCTGCAGAGGCGACAGATTCGAGGACTTTTAGACTCGTGATGAATCTACTGAAGAAGCGATTCTTGGAATTTAAAGGTGCAGTCTCCGTGTACGCCCAAGTGGCGAGCAGCACAAGCTGGAGCATGGTACTGCAAGTCGGCTCCATGGTTATCATAGTTGTGCCTGGAGCATACAAGGGAGGCCGTCGAGGCTATCCATTGAAGGACCACCAGACTTGTGGAGAATACCAGGCAGGCTGTCGAGGGTACGGATTCAACATCTGTGGAGAACACAGGAGATTGTTGAGGCTGTTGATCCAAAAGCTCATACCTGGCTGGAGAATACAAGAAGAGTATAAGGCAGAATGTCGAGGATATCGATTCGAAGATCTCCAGGCTTGTGAAGGATACGAGTGGCTGTCAGACCATCGATCCGAATGCTGGTATCTGGTTGGAGCATACAACGCAGATCGTCAAAGGTACCGATTCAAACACTACCAACAGGCCACTGGAGAGCGTGATAGTCGAGGTTGGCGACATGAAACATATCCTCAGGGAAGGTCGAGTCCGTCCAAATAGGATCCATCCAGGTAGGGGTCCATCCGAAGAATAGGCGCATTATACCAGAAATAACAGAAGAAAACTTTTCACTTACATTAATCATGACAGTCTTCTTGCCGAGCTTGTTGAGAGCCATTGTCGCATTGACAGCCGACCAATCAAACTCGACAGAGCTTCCAATACGGTAGACACCGCTTCCAAGAACGATGATACCGTGGTCGTCGAATGTGACATCGTGCGACGAGGCGTTGTAGGTGGTGTAAAGATAGTTAGTATCCGCGGGGAATCTTTGGTGCGTAAAGTTAGTATATGTTATATGCAACGTATGAATGGGGATGCGTACTCGGCAGCCAATGTGTCAATCTTCTTGACCCAAGGCCTGATGCCAAAGCTCTTCCTGCGTGCGCGAACCTCGTCCTCAGAGCTGTTGACAGCCTTCGCGATCTGCTTGTCCGAGAAACCGAGCTTCTTAGCCTTCAAAATAACCTCCTTCTTGAGGCCAAAGAGGCTGCCTATTTCCTCAAGCTCATGTGTGCAGTCGACGATGTTCTGGAGCTTGTGCAAGAACCACTTGTCGATCTTGGTCAGGTCGTGGACCCGGTCGACGGTGTAGCCCTCGTGGAACAGGGCCTGACCGACAGCAAGCCATCGGCGGTCTGTGGGGTTCGCGAGTTCGTCGTCAAGGTTTTCTCCGTACTTCTCGCCCTCGAATCCAAGGAACTTGGGGTCGACTTGTCGGCAGGCCTTCTGGAACGACTCTTCGAATGTGCGGCCAATAGCCATGACCTCACCGACCGATTTCATGGAGCTACCAATATCACGCTTGACGTTCTGGAACTTTGCCAGATCCCATCGAGGCATCTTCGTGACGACGTAGTCCAAGCTGGGCTCGAAGTTCGCGGTGGTGGTCTTGGTAACAGCGTTTGGTAGCTCAGGCAGAGTGTGTCCAAGACCAATCTTTGCCGCAGTGTATGCCAATGGGTAGCCGGTTGCCTTGGAAGCCAGCGCAGAAGAACGAGACAAACGAGCGTTGACTTCAATGACCCTGTAGTCGAGGCCATCTGGCTGGAGACAGTACTGAACATTGCACTCGCCAACCACGCCCAAGTGTCGCACGATCTTGATGGATGCGGATCGGAGCATGTGGTACTCCTCGTCGCTGAACGTCTGACTAGGCGACACAACGATGCTGTCACCAGTGTGCACGCCGAGCGGATCGAAGTTCTCCATGTTGCAGACGGTGATGCAGTTGTCGCTTGCATCGCGCACAACCTCGTACTCGGCCTCCTTCCAGCCCTTCAATGATTTCTCAACCAGAATCTGGGGCGACAAGGTAAGCGATCGGGCTGACAAGTTCCTGAGCTCTTCAGGGTTGTTGGCAAAACCAGATCCAAGACCACCGAGCGCGTATGCAGCACGGACAATGATGGGGTATCCGACCTTCTCCGCCGCGTCGAGGGCCTCGTCGACAGTGGAGACAGCGATTGACTTGGCGATGGGAATGTCAATTTCGTCCAGAGCACGCGCAAACAGGTCACGATCCTCGCTCGTCTCGAGAGTCTTGACGCTTGTTCCAAGAACCTTGACGCCGTACTTCTCGAAGAGACCCGCCCTGTTCATTTGCACGCCCAAGTTCAGCGCGGTCTGGCCACCGAAGCTGAGGAAGATGCCGTCAGGCTTCTCTTTCTGAATGACATATTCGGTGTATTCGGGGGTGACTGGCAGGTAGTAGATTTCATCGGCGAGCACGTGCGACGTTTGGATGGTTGCGATATTGGGGTTGATGAGGACCGACTTGACGCCAGCTTCTTTCAAAGCCTTGAGCGCTTGCGAACCTGTGCTGAGTCAGTATATAGTAGGCGAAAGAATAATCACTGTGCGTACCTGAGTAATCGAACTCTCCAGCCTGTCCGATACTGAGACCGCCACTACCAATAACCAAAACCTTCTTCACGTCCACCAAATTCTGTGCGCCAGAGATTGCGCCGCTGTTGAAGTATGCATTGGCATTTGGCGCTTCTTGGGTTGTGTTCCATGTTGCGGAGACCTTGGAGAATGCCCGCAGCTGTCGCAGAGCCGCAGGTGACTCGCCCGGCGCGCGGAGAGACGCCAAAGGCCTGGCAACTCGTGATGTGAAGCTTCGAGAGGCCGCAGAAGGTGCTAGCGAGCGAAATTGGCTCGTCGAAGTAGGTACGCGGCGTGCCAGACGCCCGCAGAGAGCCATTGCAGGCGATTGAACACTTGAGCGTGCGAGCTCAAGAGTCTCGGCGATTGAGAGTGGAGGGGCTGATTGTGAGGGGTACGGGTCGCTCGAGGGCTGGGGAGGTCAATTGGGGGGTGCTAGAGCTTGAGCCCAGCAGAATAGAGTGCCAGTGACTCTCGTTGATGTGTATGATCAAAACCAAAATTTCTATGATTTGCAAACGCCAATCGCTTTAGTCCGATCTAAGCTCCGGGATCCTGATAAGGAAATGCGAAAGTGCGGGCAGCCAGGGTTGTAAGAATCCGACTGAAAATATGTAGGAGCGTAACCACAGACTACACAATTGTTGAGGAAGACCGTCCCCAAAAAAACCAAAGTCAAGGTCTGAGCTCAATGCGATTACACTGAAAGTGATTGGAATCGCGAAAGAAATTCACGCGTCGCTACCGATCATCGGCGCCGAACACCAACATTGGCGCAGGGTGGAGAAATTTTGATGTAGTTCGGCAGATTCTTGAGTCACTTGCATGCAAACACTGCTCTGTGACGCGTATAGGCCGCTAAGGTCCGTTCCTTTAGTGTTCATTTGCTACTTTTTTGCTGACCTTGTTCAAGCTCCACCTCGATATTTGCAGATGACACCCAGAGGAGGGTGTTGAAGACAGCCAAACAGCAAGGGATGTGAGGCACTTCGAATTTGATAATGGGCTGCAGATTGCGTCATACTGAACAAGTTGACTCACCCCGCCTTCTTCTGCTTCTCCGCCGCCGTGTGCCTGTTCTTGTACTCTCGCGGGCTTTCTGTGACCTTGGAAGCAGCGCCGCTCAATCTCTGTATGATGCTCGGTTTTGACCACATTCCAACCTTTTGCTGCTTAGCTCTCTCCTCCGCAGCGCGGTATTTTGCTTCTGCACCCCCAAATTCCACGCCGCTCTTTGCTTCATATATAGTTGCCAAGCCCATTTTCAGCATCTCCAGACCAACGTCTTGTCTGAAAAACCACCTGCGTATATGGACCTGTGCCACCACTCTGTCGTACTGATCGCGTCTGTATAGGTACACACGGACGCGTTGGTTGTGTATCAAGCTGGTGAGCCACTCATAGGCTTCTTTCGAGTATGGTTGCGCTTCTCGACCCCAGTGCGCCATTTCTGGGGCATCGACACCAGCAATTCTGATGTGGAGCTACATGTGTTGTTAGACACGAAGAAAGATCAAGTCGTGAACATGAAGCTCGTTGTTGGGCCATCCGACTTACCGTCTGTTTGGACAGTTGGTCCCTCTTCGTCGGAATTTCCTTCCACGGCAGCCAACCCCACCCAGCTAACCTCCCACCAGGCGTATGGTATAGCCTGAAGTTGTCCGCATCTCCAACACTCGTGACTTTACCGAACAGGCTCTTACGTCGGAAGTAGTCGGGCTTGATGTGGTTGACGCTCGGTATGCGCCGCAGATACGTTTTGTACATGCGCACAGCAACAACAGTCGACAGCGTTAGGACGATGGTAGGAATCAGGGTCCTAGGCTCTAGAAACGCAGTTGACCAGTGCTTCGACTTGACGGGCTCCGCCCAAGCTGGCAGACGATCCTTCTTCTTCTCATCGTCGCCGCTTGACCAAGGCCATCGCATCGTTCGTTTTGCGAAGAGGCCGAAATGGTGGTGATTACTGGAAACTTGAATGTATACGGAGATTAGGTGCATCGCTCCGCATCTAAGCCGAGGATGAACCGCCGCTCACCGCTCACGTGATCAAGCAAAGTATGAATACAAGAGTCGTTTAGGTGTATTGCTATTACCGAATCATACCTAGTGAGCAATACGGACTTGCTAAGAAATGAGTATAAATATCAGAATCGACAGATTCGCATACATTGAAAACTTTTAACATCAGTATCCTACGGTATGTGCCATCTCGTGATATCTTCTGTGTTCACAAAGTCGCAGTTTTGTCCATTGAACGTTATAGTTCCTTGCTCCAAAAGATAAAATATCTCTGCCACGTAGTGTCTGTTTCTCTTTCTGATTCGGCATAGCAAATGCCTCTGGATAGACTTGTGGGTTCAAAGAGAAAGATCCATTTCAACATCTCTATTGTGCCGTCCATGTCGATGTCTGTGACTAATCGGTTCGGAAGATGTATATATGCGCTCACGTCTGGTAGATGCGATGTGTATAACGTGCGATGTGCGCTTTGAGGCGACTCGTGGTAGTTGCTGCAGGTGTAATATCAGTCTTGGATTAATGGTAAGAAACTGCAGGTATACGAACCCATGCACTTGGCTAAGTCGACCTAGAGGCACAAGAACTATGTTAGTTCCATCGATTTGGTATACATCTTTAACTATCTCTCCAGGGGAAGAAGGCCACTGGAGTGCACGAGCGAAGATGCGCAGCTTTTGGTACCTACCAAACCTGCTGCGGATAGAGTCCGTGTGTAAAGAATTCTGCCTTTAGACACGAAGTAAGTTGGCCTTTTGTTCAAATATAAACGGCTGGCGGTAGATGGGTCAAGCGTTGTATAACGCCTTTTGCGTGAGATCGAGTGGCGAGTTGCAAGACTCGATGGCCATATGGTATCGGGGCACAGATGAGACCAAGCAACCGGTCGCTGCGTACTCTAGCAAGACCCATTGCATCTCTCGTTATGAGAAAAACGTAGATGGAGTCGGGTCCGAAGCGGGCAAACCATGTGTGGAAAGAGTGAGGTTGAGGGTGGCAGGGGTCAAGTGGCTGGCCAGTGCACGCCAGTCAACCTTCGATTTACTGCTCGAGGGTCAGCCATTTGCGCATCCAACCCTTCTATCATCTTTCCAAGAATCGAATTCTCCATGACTGTAAATTACACCTCCACCAACTACCCGCTTCAGAGTGCTCTGAATTACGAGCGAGTGGTCCGTTGTGGCCGGTAGCCCGTTGGTCGGCCATATCAGGTGTCTCACGCGATTTCGTTCCCTCGCCGTGGGTCGCCATCATGTACTCCGCCTTCGCATCGACCACCGACACGAATACACTCGATGACAGCGAATATCTGTTCGACCAATCTAACGAAGATCTTCTGTCGCTGCCGATGACCCATGAGAGCATACATCTGAAAGGCGGCATTGACCCTATACCTGGGCTTAGTAACCTGGGGTATGGTAGAGAATCAGCGACGTCGTCCGTGCACTACGGCGATTCAAACGATACATCGGAACTCAGTACTGGTCATCTGAGTGGAAAAGAGGAGCGAGAGCGTTCTGGTTCAGGCGCTCTCAACAACGGATATGGCTCTTACTACACTCCGTCGCCGTTGCAACATCCTTATACACAAGGGGAGGGCAGTCACACAAAATCGACTGCATATATGAATGGCAACGATGCACATATAACTACGCTTGGGTCTACAACTTCCCGCGCAGACACTCTACCGCTGCGAGCCAATCATAGCTTCATGGCGCGAACACCGCAAAGCCTGAGTCGCGAGTCCCAGCCGTCATCAACTCCCGAACTCCCTCAGTCTCACGAACGAACGCGCTTAATAAAAGGGAAAACATCTGAGATCCGAGCAAACTCCAGCATTCCCGGGGAGCTTTCGTGGCCGGAGTTTGGACGTCAATGCATTCTGGCAGCAGAAAATAGCCGGCTCAATCCATTCGCTTTGCATCCTGCGGAGTACAGACTACTACGGGAACACCTCACACAGGCTCAGGTTACAATCTACTTGAACATCAGGAATGCTATCTTGAGACTCTGGCATCGGAATCCCATGGTATATGTATCTCTGGAAGAGGCTGCAGGTTGCGCTCGTGACAAACGCTTTTTCAGGTTAGCGAAAACATCATATCTGTGGTTGCTAAGAAACGGTTACATCAACTATGGCTGCGTCGAAGTTCCCAATACCGCAGGCTCTATTGCACGATCGAAGGCCAAGCCGAGACGTACGATTATTGTGATCGGTGCCGGAATGTCAGGGTTGGGATGTGCTCGACATCTGGAGGGTCTGTTTTCCCAGCTGGGCGAACAAATGTCAAATGATGGCGAACGCCCACCAAAAGTCATCCTCCTCGAGGCCCGTCCGCGGCTTGGCGGGAGGGTGTATTCACATCCCTTTCTTGATCAGTCGGGCTCCACACTTCCTCCAGGACATCGCTGTACTGCCGAGATGGGTGCTCAGATTGTAACAGGATACGAACACGGTAACCCATTGAACGCGATCATCCGTGGACAGCTCGGCATTCCGTACCATGGCCTTCGCGACAACACGATTTTGTATGATTATGACGGCACAGTTGTGGAGAGGAGCCAGGATATACTGGTGGAAAAGTTGTACAACGATGTTCTAGAGCGAGCGAGTGTGTATCGTCACAAGGCAGCGGCACACAGGACGGTCGAAGGTGATCGAAACCTCATGCTCTTTGGGCGAGAACCTAGCGACAACGGCGGAATCTCCATCGCAGAGTTAGAGGACTCCAAAGTTCCACTGCCTATGAACACGAAGAACTCTACATCAACAACCGAGGAGAAACCCACTACAGGCGTGGAGAAGCTTGCGGGAAGGGCTTACCAGCTCAGTGCTGGCTTCAACCCTAACATCACAGCGGCAGAGGCAATCCAGGGCATGGGATGGAAGCTGAAGCCTGGTGTATCGATGATGCAGTCTCTAAATCTGGATCATATCGCGAAGACATACGACTATCCGGTTCTAGGACGAACAATGGACGAAGGTATCAGACAATACCAGGCCATAGTCGACATGAAGCCTAGAGACATGCGTCTTCTCAGTTGGCATCATGCAAATCTTGAGTACGCGAATGCCGTTAGCGTAAACCAGCTTAGTCTGAGTGGCTGGGATCAGGACATGGGAAACGAGTTTGAAGGAGAGCATACGGAGGTTGTCGGAGGCTACCAGCAGGTTCCACGTGGACTGTGGCGTAGCCCCAGTGAACTCGACGTTCGCTTCAACACTCCAATCAAGTGCATTGACTACAGCACTGGGGATCACCGGGGTGGCAAGGCGGTCAGGATCGAATCTACCAATGGAGAGGTTTTCGAAGCGGATCAGGTCATCATAACAACACCTCTCGGTGTGCTGAAGTCCGAGGCGATTACGTTCCAGCCTCCGCTGCCCGACTGGAAGCGAGGAGTCATCGAGCGTATGGGTTTCGGACTGCTCAACAAGGTAAGACAGACTCATTCGATCACTGCTGTATTGGCTAAAACTGGCAACAGATCATCTTGGTTTACGAGAAAGCCTTCTGGGAGCCAGATCGAGACATGTTCGGTCTGCTGAACGAAGCGGAACACGAAGCCAGTCTGCGACCTGAAGATTACTCTGCGAGACGAGGGCGGTTCTACCTATTCTGGAATTGCATAAAGACGAGTGGCAAGCCTGTGCTTATCGCACTCATGGCAGGCGATGCTGCTCACTATGCCGAAAAGACGTCCAACGACCAGCTCATCAAGGAGGTGACGGACCGACTCGACTCCATCTTTGCCCCTAACCCCGTTCCGCTTCCGTCGGAAACGATCATCACTCGATGGAGCAAAGATCCATTCGCGCGAGGCAGCTACTCATTTGTTGGCCCTAAGACACGTGCGGGCGACTACGATCTCATGGCGCGACCTCATGGGCCACTGCACTTTGCAGGCGAGGCAACGTGTGGCACACATCCCGCAACCGTTCATGGAGCTTACCTATCTGGCCTACGTGTTGCCGCGGAGGTCATGGAGACGATTGTCGGGCCTATCAAAGTACCGACTCCACTCATCGAGAGGAGGATCGTCAAGCCCGAGAATACTTCCCCCTCCGTCTCGGATCCAAAACGCAAGTCGGAAGCAGTGCCTCAGGAGAATAGGGTGGGGCGGGTGCAACGAGACGAGGACTACGAAGCTGCTATCATCGGCGCCATCCTCGAGCAGATTGGAGAACGTCCGATCAAACCAGGCCGTGCTGGCGTGAATCCGTTCCTGCTCTACACCAAGGACTTTTGGTACACATGCAAGAAGGAGTGCGACGAAATACGGCAGGCTGCGAGTGGAGATGCAGAAGCAAAGGCGCCGAAGCAGGAAGTCCGCCTTGCCATTGGGCTGAGGTGGCGCACAGCAAGTGAAGAAGAAAAGAAGCCGTACCTGGATCAGGCAACCAACGCACGAGACGATGCAGAGGCCAACGCAGCAAGCTTCAAGGAGCGTGTTGCAGTGTGGGACGTGGAGGCTGCGCGTATACGGCGCGAGTACATTCTCGCGAACCCCCCACCGTCTGGGAACGAGGACCTGATCCTGAACAGTCGCACTGCTATCGAGCTCGGGGCGAGCAAGCGACTGCGGAGGCTGTGAGGGAAGGATAGGGATGTGCGTGTTTGTGTTGTAATTCTCAAGTGTTTACATGTGCATGTTATGCGTGGATTTGCATGTCACGGGCGTTGTGGAGGGTGGAATCGGACCGGCTAAAAAGGGTCCAGGCAGGAACGGGACGACACGCGGCTGTCTGGTGAGAGGCGTTTGCGGGGGATGTGGGCGCGCCGTCAGGCTGCATGGCCCAAACAAGGCACGCGCACTCGCCACCTGTGCAGCATTTTTTTTCATCCATAGAGAGAGCGGTGGTTAGGTAGAGCGGTGAGGCAGCGTGTGTGGTCTGGATGAAGTAATGCATCGGTTGCTCTTGCTAGCCCTACGCAGACGGTGCCCCGGAAACGCTCTGGAATGCTGTCGCGACCGCACAACGGGAATGCGCTAGGACGGGCAGCCAATCCGGGGCGGGCAGGTCTTGGTTCTAGAAGCAGGCGCATGACTGGTGGATTCCAAGCGTTGCAGGCTGGTGTTTGCCAGGCACGCCGCTGCTGCGAGGGTGCGGCTGGGCGGGGGAGAGGTGGTCATGGCGAGGAGTGGTGGCCTTAGACGGGACGAGGTGCTGGGCATGTCGGGATTTCAGCGTCGCGGTGCAGGCGGGCCAGCGACGACGACGAGGGCGAGGGTGAGAGCAATAGCAGGCTGTTAGTAAGGGCAGGCCTCGTGGCGGGGAGCGTGGTCCAGTTCGTGGGGAATCGCTGGCATCGGCCCATCGGCTGGGACCAAACGTCCAAACGCGTGCACTATCGCGAAACTAGACGGTTCGCCGTCTAGCCCGTAAGCCTCGCTCTCACTGCCGCAGCCGCTGCCTCTGCTCCTTCCACTGCTGCCAGTCTTCTGCTCGTGCCGCTTCCATGTCCACCCACGGCCCTCGCTGTCGCCCTCGCCCTCGCCCTCGTCTCCGCCCTCGCCGTGTGCCCTCTGCTCCGCCGTGCTCGTCCGCGCCGCGCATGCTGCACTCGCCTCGCCGCCCGCCCCCCTCTGTTCAGCGCGCCTCTCGCCGGCACCGGGACCCTCGACCATGACCTCCTTCTTCGGCCGCCTCAAGTCGGGCGCGGTGAGTGTGGCCGCCGAGCAATGGCTGGCCGCGTGCTGACAGCGCAACAGGCGCCCGCGACACCAGCCTCTGGCAGCACGCCCGTCAAGAAGGACCCCAATGCGCCCGAGCCGACGCCGTTGGAGAAGCTGCTGCTCAATGCGGGGCCCCTGCGCGGCGACGGCAGCGACAAGTTCTTCGGCTTCGAGAATGTGAGCACTCCTGCGCCCGCCGTGGCCTGCGCGCGTCCCGGCTAACAGCAGCCCAGTTTGGCAGCACCTGGTACACGCCCTCGTGCTGACGTACGCCCGCGTCCCCGTCCCCGCTGACTCGCGCCCCAGCTACTGCAACTCGGTCGTCCAGTGCCTGTACTACTCGGTGCCCTTCCGCGAGCAGGTCATCAACTTCCCCGCCCGCTCGCCGCCCGAGGCCCTTCATCGCCCGCAGCTGCCGCTGCGCGTCAACACGAACCTCGCCAATGGCCCGCCCGCGCCGCTCTCGCCCCCAGGCCGCACCTCGGTCTCGAGCCCCACGGCGCGCACGCCTGGGAAGCCTGCCCCCGCGCCCGCCGCCGCCAACGGGCCCGCCGCCAACAAGCCCGAGGACAACAAGGACTCGCCTGAGTACAAGAAGAAGCAGGCCTTGGCGGCCGGCCCCGTGCTGACCATGGACTACGAGAACGCAAATGCCTACGGCATGTCCGAGTCGCTGTTCTCGTCGCTGAAAGACATCTTCGAGGCCGTCATCGCCCACCAGTCGCGTATGGGCGTCGTCAGCCCCCACAAGTTCCTCGAGATCCTGCGCCGCGACAACGAGATGTTCCGCACCCCGATGCACCAGGACGCCCACGAGTTCCTGAACCTGCTGCTGAACGAGGTCGTCGAGAACGTCGAGACCTTCTCCAAGGCGCGCATCACGGAGCTGGGCGACGCCGACGCCGGCGACCAAGCCCTGACGACCACGGACAGCAACAACAAAAACACGGGATGGGTGCACAGGCTGTTCGAGGGCACGCTGACGTCCGAGACGCGCTGTCTCACGTGCGAGAACACGTCGCAGCGGGACGAGGTCTTCCTAGACCTGTCGGTGGACCTCGAGCAGCACTCGTCCGTCACCAGCTGTCTGCGCAAGTTCTCGCAGGAGGAGATGCTGTGCGAGCGCAACAAGTTCCACTGCGACAACTGCGGCGGCCTGCAGGAGGCGGAGAAGCGCATGAAGATCAAGCGCTTACCCAAGATCCTGGCCCTGCATCTGAAGCGCTTCAAGTACACCGAGGACCTGCAGCGCCTGCAGAAGCTGTTCCACCGCGTCGTGTACCCGTACTACCTCCGCCTGTTCAACACCACCGACGACGCAGAGGACCCAGACAGGCTGTACGAGCTCTACGCCGTCGTCGTGCACATTGGCGGCGGGCCCTACCACGGCCACTACGTGTCCATCATCAAGACACCAGACCGCGGCTGGCTGCTCTTCGACGACGAGATGGTCGAGCCCGTCGACAAAGCCTACGTGCGCAACTTCTTCGGCGGGGAAAACGTCCTCGCCTGCGCATACGTGTTGTTCTACCAAGAAACCACCGAGGAAGCCATGATGAAGGAGCAAGAAGCAGAGGCCCTCGCCGCCGCCAAACAGGCCACAGAAACCAACCAAGAAGCCATCACCGTCACAACCCCCAAGCCAACAAACGGCTACATCCACCCCCTCCACGGCGCCACAACCCCCCTCGTCGAGGAATCAGACCAATTCGCCAGCCTCAACCACGCCGCCACAGCCCCCTCCCTCGTCTACGGCTCCACAGAACACCACCCCGTCGAGCACGTCTCGACCAACATCCCCAACCTCACCCCCAAGAAGAGCAACATGGGCCTGTTCAAGAACCTCAAAGAAGACAAAGAGCGCAAGGCAGAGGCAAAGGAACTAGAGCGCCAGGCTAAGCAGAAGAGGAAGGAAATGGACATTCAGCGCCGCGAAAATTATAAGAGGCAGGAAGACGAGCTCCGCGCTGCGCTGGCCGCTAGCAAGCAGTCCAAGGCTGACGACGATCGTAAGCGCGCTAATGGTGAGGATCATGCGTCGACGTCGACGGGGACGTCGGCGGAGCCGCAGAAAGATCCGAATGGCGCTGCGCATGCAGGTGCGAACACGAATACACATGCGAATGGCATGTCGGCGAGTCTGGGCAAGAGCAGTGGGCTCAGCCGCTTCAGACATACTAGCATCAGTCTCAAGGGCAAGCCCAAATTCTGGTCTGCTAACAAGGAGAAAGAGAAAGATGTTGCGGCGCCCGCGGTGGCAGTGCCGCCGCCTGAGGAGGTGGTTAGGGTGGAAGAAGATAAAGAGAAAGATAAAGACAAGGAGAAGGAAAAGGAGAAGGAAAAGGAACCTAAAAATCGGTTTAGCATCGGCAGGAAGAAGAGCACGTTTAAGTTCTAGTTATAGCCGCAGATTTCACACTTTTTCGTTCATGGAGAGAGTTGGGCATAGGCGTTTTTTTTGGTGCATAGGGGCGACTCGATATGGCATGAGATGATGCTTGGGCTGGTGCTGCGTTGGATATACAGTCCGAGGAGAGGAGAGTGATGTCGAGTGGCCTGGCTTTATTTGTTTTGCTTGTTTGTTTGTATGTATGTATACATGTAGGTTGGTAGGTAGGTTGGTAGGTGCATCAACGCAATGTAGTGGACAGGATATCATCCCATCTTTCTGGTATTCGCCCTGCTCGCTGCTTGTCCTGTCGACGTGGGTGTTTTGCACTCTATCCGGACCTTGCTTGCTTGTTGTTCCTGCCCTGTGCCTGTGTCCGTTGGTGTTGTCCCTTCTATGGTTCAGCGCTGAGGATGTAGTGCGTGTCCGTCCTGGGTGTTCGTTCGTCTTCGTCTCGTGGGATGCGTGGAGTGGTGTGGGTAGTAGTCGGTCCTTCGCATCGCCCTCTCCTGCCATGTCCTCTCCCCTCTCTCCATCCACACCCCGTCCCAGCGCCCAGAAACCAAAGCCCACCAACGCCACGCCAAACCACACCCTCCCAAACGCCATTCACCCATCTCCGCCCCCTCCTCAACCCAAAACAAGCAAATACATAATCATAAGAAAATTAATCGGAATAAGCGGTACTGTCCCCATATTAGCCAAACCCCCTCACCACACGACCCTTCATCCCCCCCTCCCAGAAAAAAGAAAAAAACATACTGCGCATAACCGTCCTCACAGAAGACACCAAATTAATCAACCGCGCCTTAACACTCGCGTCGTCGCGCGGGCCACCAAAACCCGCGGGTTCTGCCGACGCCGTCCAGCCGACTGTTTGTCGTGGTGTTAGTACGTTGCTGTACGTTGCGGTACGTTGCGCTTCGGCGCCGTGGGGAGGGTGGGAGGGTGGGACACGACGTACTGCGCGCGAGGAAGCGGTCTTCGGAGAGGATGGCTATGGCGTTTATGAGGAGGACGGCGACTGTGTGACATGTGTTAGTTTGTGGGCTGTGGGTGCGCTGGGGGAATGGGGGGGTGGGAGGTACCGTAGAAGAGGCCGCCGAGGCCAAAGAACACCATTTTGAGCTTTGTGAGGGGGGATGCGGGGGAGGGCCCGAGGGGGGAGGATTGGGGTAATTCGGGGGACTGTGAGGTGTGGGGTGGTGCTTGCTTATGTGGTGATGTGATGTTGTGGGACGGCTGGTGTAGAGGTTAGGTGGTGGTTGAGCGTTGGTGACACGTGATTTGCCAAGCAGATATGGAGATGGAGGTTGTGGATCTTGCTTGTTATAGATGGTTCTCTTGTTTGCACTTTTCGGTGTTAGAAGTTCTGCATAATTCAAAGCCTTGGAGATTCTCGATAAGCGGTCAAGCTGGTTGTGCGGTCGCTGTCTGGATTCATGTCACAGCATAGTAACGGTCTTTCTCCAAGTAAAACTGGATTGACGCTTTGTGTCACTTATATTTGACAGATCAGGTGCAAAGGTTGTCTTCAATTCCTATAAAACACGAAGATAAGCTTCGAATCCTTCTCTATATCGGTCACATTCTCAGAGGTATCTAGGAGTTCTCGTTGAAGCCTTGCATTCTCCTAAAATCAAACTTGCCGAGAAAACATGAAGCACCATCGCCGTCAGACCAAAAAGCACTCCATAAACATTACACATAAACAAGAGTCTCGATTTCCGAAGCATAATAGTCTACAAAACTGTACTTGCTGTCGGAGAAACGGCTTCCAAAAGAGAAGAGTCCATGACTTGGCACCCCTGAAAACGCAAGCCACATTCGCAAAAACTTTGGAACCCCAACTAGACTTCCAGCAAGCTATGAGCGGAGACCTCCCGGTGTACCGTGTGTTGTTCAGCTGGTTAGAAGCTAATCTCCACAGCATGAGCAAGCTGAGGACTTTCGAGTCGAAATGTTCAGGGGTGTATATCTGGCGGGGCACGCGACTCGGTCACGATAATGCGCCCTCGGGATCAATGTCGCCGTGTCACCACAGCGCAAGCTCCGCAGTGGTTGGTATGCAAGACCGGGAAAATGTGTTCAGCACATGTCGCGGGGTAATGTAGAAACGAAAACAAAGCTCAATTGGATATCTTGTGTACTCCCCCAACACCCGGCCGATGTTTGACGTCAACCAAATATGCACGTCAATAGAATTCCTTCGCATCTCCCCAAATGATGTCGTGCTCGTACTTCTTCATCAACTGCCCGGTGGGGTCATCGCCCTTGACGTGTGCCCATGCACCTGCAAAATGCAGGACAAAGGTGCCCTGCTCCCACCCCTTCTTGGACTCGTCGTAGCAGGCGATTTCCTCTGGGAAAGCATTCAGCTTCCACTGTGGCACGAAATGAGCCATGTCGCTTGTCGCCTGATCCTCCTTTAACAGTTTTGACATGCAATCCTGCTCGCTCATGTTGGTTTCTTCCTTTTTCGCCTTGTCGAACATGGTTCTCGCATCATCGAAGAATTTGATCGATCGTTCGTGCCCGCGAAGGAGGAAGGAGCCTGCGTTCAGTCCGTTACAATCTTTCGTAAGCAGGAAGTCGATTGCGTCGAGGTTGGTGGCGTTGTTTAGCTCCTCTTCAATGATGTCGGTGATTTTCGTTGCGGTGTTGGTGATCAGCGTGTCGAAGTCCAGCCACCATATCCAGTCGTATTTGCCAGACTTGACAGCGCGCTCAGCCATGGTGTATTTCCACCACATAACGCCTCGATCGGAATGTGCTTCGTAGTCGACAATAAGATCATGGCCGTGGCGACGCGCGTAGTCTGTATCAATATTGCGTCAGTCAAGTCATTTCTCACCTAGCTAGGTTGAGACTTGCGATCTTTGTTTTTGAGCGATACGTGGAGATACGATCTCTGTTCTGTGACAAAAGTCATGAGCGCGACACGGAGCGGCTTCTTCTGTGCTTCAGGCGGAGGGCTCTCATCCTGTGCGGGCGGAGGTGGAAGGGGCTCGTGAGAGTGCCCCTGGCTCAATTGCCATCCGAAAAAGCCCAGAAAGACAAGGACGAGGACCAAAGCTGAGGGGAGAGACCTCATGGAACGAAACAACATGGTGATCGATACAACAATCTCCCTCTAGAAAGAAGGTAGAAGAGATGATACGGGGAAGGAATAGGAGACATGGCCCTGATATGAATCCATGGTAGCACCCGAAGTGCCAAGCCAGTGAGGGACGCGGGATTGGATTTGCGAATGGAGGAGCTCGATGGTTCGAGACCTGCAGCCACAGCTGAGGTGTGCCGGATGTCGGCGCGTCGAGCTACTCGGTCAAACAGCAAGACTAGGATTTGCCGGGTCTGAACAATAACGGACTGGTCGATCCTGGGAACGTGGTCGGATCTGAAGATGTATCTACTTGTAGGGTCGATACGGGCTGCATGCAGATCGCTGGGCCGCGGCTCAGATCAGGGTCGCGAAGCTCTCCACTTGCCTACCCACCCCCACAGTGTTCATCGTCCATCCGCTAAGGCGGGCTGAATATCATTGCGCACTGGCCGCACCACCCCAACTATTGACTTTGTTGCACTTAACTCGAACTGAAGCTGCGGACCATGTCTAGCTCCAAGAGACGTGGAGGCCTGTTCGTGAATGGCGTCTGGCAGTGTAGGAGCACCTGGATAAGCCCAATGCAGTGCGAAACTGACAGCCAGCAGGCGACTGCACCCCCCGGAAGCCAACAGTGCATTTTGAAGTCAAGAAAGAAGGTCCTAACAAGGGAAAGTGGTGTAATGTTCACGTTTGCCAGCTACTCTCTACAGAAACCTGACCCTGTGCAGTTCGTTCCTGCCAGAAGCAGCAGACCGACACAACCCGCTGTAAATTTTTTCTTTGGGACGCTGACGCAGATAAACGCGAAGCGGCTGGTCTAGCAAACAACTCTCGCACCCCATCTCGCGTCAATCCAACCACCCCCTCCAAACGGCGGTCCTCACCTCCGCCGCCTTACACAGTTGAAGCAGGCCCATCTGGATCAAGTCGAAAGCGAACTCGCGCCGCTAGTGAGGACCTTGACGATGAGTATGGACTTGAGCAGAATGACCATGCTTTCAACGACGCGCTGGGTCGGGTCTTGATTGCAGCTGAGACACCTAACAAAGCGATTAAGACTTCGACTTTTGCTACTCCGTCGACGAGACGGAAACTGCCATGGCAAACAAATCAGTCAGCGACTGGTTCGACTGGTCTCCAGACGCCAAGGACAGATCGACGAGCTGGAGACAACCCGTTCAACACAAGAATTTCTATGCCGAGCACCATCACCCCTTCAAGGCTCGATGAGCATAACCTCAATAACCACAGACCCGTTATGCCCAGTTCTCCCTTTGACACACCCACGCCCAATCGCTTCAAAAACGTAGGAGGAGACGATCTAGTAGGAGATGTGCTCCGTTTGCTTCAAGAAGCCAACATCGGGCTCGATAGCGACACGACGAACGACCTTAAAGCGATCTTATCAAAGCATTCAAACAGCGCTGAAGGCTACAAGAGAGGCCGTGATGTCCTCCGGACTACCATCAAGGCGAAAGACGCAAAGATCACCGAGCTTACCTACCGTGTGAGCACCCTTGAGGCGGAGATGGAAGCCGAGAAGGCAGTAGCAAAACACATGCAATGGGAGGCCCAGACTGGATCACAATCTGATCTATAAAGGCATTGCACTTTTGTGGACTATACATTCAGCACTGAGAGAGAAACTGCAGTCGTTCTTTGTTTCGTTGGTAGGCTCATAGCTGCTGCCAACACAGGTCTCAGGCTCACCTGAAGGTTGATCCAGGTGGCTGACGACATGCGACATTTCTTGGTAAACATGTACTCCAGTTTGATCAATGACTATTTGAATGTTGATATGGCCCATCTCCACGCTGCAAGGTATATTCCACCCACGACATGATTCGGCGAGCATGAGCGGCGTCAACCAACCTCAGGACAGGTTTGGCGGCATGATGATAAGACAACGAGGTTACAAACTGCTTTATGGTAATGAACTGAGCGATATTCATCGTTGAGTACGTGGACAGTGCGATCTCTATGGGTAAACTTATAGATTATGTCGCGGATTTTGCCAGGTCGGCGCAGGAGAAGAAGCAATCCTAGCTAGTTTCGCATAGTACTACAGATGATTTCAGTTTGCATGAGTATGCGCATGTGATGCGCTTACACGACGTCTCAACTATAGACCAGAGTGCCTCGGTCTCCTTCGTGACACCTTGCTCAGAACAAACCCCATTGTAGCGGGTCAAGGATATAAGATGTAAGTGTGAGGGAGCAGGGGATCCCAATAGGGCTATAGGAAGGGACAGTCGCAGGGCACAATAAACACCTAAGTGATCGCAAAGACGTTGGAATTTGCTATCGAATAGCCCCCTCATTCCACGACTCTGACCTCTTTCGCTACCGCTGCACAAAGCTCCACCTTCACTCCTGCGCCAGAGAGAACATGTATCCAGAGCCTTTGCGTATCACTCAGACGATCATTCTCGCTCTTAACCTCCGCAAACTTGACCTCACCCTTCTTTTCGTCCTCCCCAACCTTCCAGAGGAACAAATCTGGCACGCCGCCACCTCTCTGCCCATACTCCTGCGCCATGACTTTACAAACAGTAGCCAGCGCCTCTCCGTCGAAACATTGCACGATTTCTAGAAGATCGGCGACATCGTATGTCCAATCAAGACCGACCACACATGTGCGTCGTTCATGGTGGTCGTCGTATATTCTCTGCATGATCGTCGGCGCGTCACCGTTGGAAATCTCGTTTAGACGTGCATTGATTTCCGAAATGCGTGAAGGGTAGAAGGCGTCCGTATGAAGGTCCAATGGGCATGTTTGGTATGGAGTTTGGAAAACGTTAGGAATGTATGTAAATAAAACATCGTAGAACAAGTATGCAAAAAGAGTGCGCACAATACCGCCTTCGCTGTGGTAACCTTTCCAGCCTTCGTTGCGGTAATGCGAGAGGCACATTGCTTCAACGGAACACTCGCCATCTTCGCGAGGGTCGAGCCATCTTGTTTTCCCACCGCGTCTGCCAGAATTCGGATGTGAGGAGCTGTTCCGACTGGATATTGGCGGAGTCTTACGCTCGATCCGTGTCCCCTCGACAACGACTTCGATGGGCTTTGTAAGGCGTACGTGCGTAAAGTCGTGCTGTGCACGTTTCGCTATGTTGAGGGACTTCTCAAGCTTTGTTATACGTTTCTGAAGATCATAATGGTGTATAACATGTACGAGATTATCTTGCAGGCCGTCTTCACAAGTTTGCAAAGCTACACGTTTCCAATGCTTCTTGTGTTGCTCTTCGGTTCGCTTTTCAATATCAGTCAATGTCGACATATAATGCTCTTCAAGCAAAGCTCTGCGCTGGTACCAAGCTCCCCGTCGAGAATGATGGAAGAGTCGCT
Organism: Dothidotthia symphoricarpi CBS 119687; assembly: GCF_010015815.1. NCBI lineage: Eukaryota > Fungi > Ascomycota > Dothideomycetes > Pleosporales > Dothidotthiaceae > Dothidotthia > Dothidotthia symphoricarpi. Next base: position 930,591 of record NW_022985011.1, read on the forward strand.
GTCGCAAGAGACTGATCAAAAGCTCATGTTCGCGCTTGTGCTCTTTTCGACGTCCTAGCACATACAAGGCTTTGTGAATGATTCGCGTATAGACCCAGGCTGGCGAGAGGCGGCGCAGATATGACCCTTCGCCACTTTGGTAGATGCTATCCTCTTTCTGTTGCTCCTCCTCAGCAAGCACCTGCCAGCGAGGGAACACTTCGTCGAAGACATCCATGATCTCCTGGAAACCCTGCTCCGTCGGTCTCCCAGCAGATTCTAAGATGCTGTCTATTCGGTACTGCGTGCGTATCGAAGCCTCGTACTCCAAGAGTAGCGAACGCGAGGCGAATATATTGGCGGATCGAGAAACGATGAACTCGGGAAAGTTACGCCGCGCAATCTTCGCAAGTATAATTGTCGTGAGAGACTTCTCAGTCCATTCTGTAGAGCGGTAGAACACGAGATGAACACGCTCGAAGAGCTTCAACGCAGGTGAAGAGAGTCGTATACAAGGACCCGTTTCGTTCATGATTTTGCGTGTAAAATGCGCATCACGATTGGCATCATCAGAGAGTTCTCCTGCAACCTCGATTTCCGGAGTATCTCGACCTAAGCCTGAAGCAGAAGACCGTCTTGAGCTATCTGTATCCGATCGCTTTAAGCCCACATAACCAAGACCCGCTTGTTTCTGGCTCGTCCGACGCAATGCCTTTAGAAGCTCTCGCTTATTTTTCCCTTGCACTTTCGCATCTTTTGCGAGAGCCTTGAGCTCGTCAAGGCGCAATAGCGAGGAAGCTTCCTCTAACGTAGATATCTCCTCCTCCGATCTATCCGCAAATGTGAATGATGTTGCTAGTGTAGATCCTGCAGGCGGTTCCAGCTCGCCAGGATATGAACTGGATTCGACAGAGGATTTTGGAAGCTCGTATGTGCGTTGTAGCATTTCAGCTGCAGCGTCGAGATCTGATATGTCGCTATGGTAGCCAAGGTTCTTGATGCGGTGCCAGGCGGACGTCTTGCGGAGGAATAAGCGGACATACCTGTTAATGGACGTAACCATCAGTAAAGCTTCCAGGCTATTATCTCTGGCGGTCGTGTACTCACAAAAACTGTGTTTCGTAGTCCAGTTCCCTCCACAACCTGAACACTTCCGTCTCAGCTTCGTCAAACAAATGGCTCTCCTCATCCAGCACCGTGTCCAATGCTAGATTGAACGCATCGACGTATAGAGAACTCTTGCCTCTGACCCACGACCGCTTGTTCAAACGCTCTTCTGCCCCTACCGCATTGTCCTCTTGCGATGCTTTGAACGCCTCATATTCTTCGATGACTTCTTCACTCGTCTCGATAGGTGGCAGTGCGCTCTCTAGATCTGTTACATGGCTATGTTCTTCTTTCTCGATGTTATGGCTTTCGTCTTCTGCATCGTTGTCTAGTGTCTCATGGTTGACTGTCTTGCGCGGCGTGGGTTTCTTTGTTACGTCATCGAGTTTCTGGCGCTTGATAGGACGATTCTGCTCTCCGTCAAAGTTCGTTAATTTGGGATGTTTGATGAAGCGCGTGATCATCTGGTTATGCTTAGAAGACGAGCGGGGGTTGAGCGCCATGATTGTTGAGGTGTGCGCGCACAAGGGTATTCGATGATGCAGCTTCAACAGGGACGCATTCGCCACTGACACGCGTGTTCACGAGATGCACTAATCTGCATTTGGGATGACAGAAATAACTTCCATTCTCCAAGTACTCATTCATGTTTCCGATAAGATGGCTAAGAACATCCAGCAGGTCAGAGCTTCTGGACGTGTGGGTGAGATCAAATCGTTTGTCACGAGACTACAGCCTGAAACACCAACGCTAAATCTTATCACTAAAGGCTTGAATACGAAAGATTGAACAAATATCTATGTTGTCGTTATCTCCATCGCATCATCTTGACTGTCTCGCCTCACCCTCGGGTCCTTCAACATGCGTGGTTATTTCCATCTTCTCTCCATCCCAATTGTCTCGTTGGATCTCGACCTTCGTATCCACTTGTACTTCCAATACATGCATGTTCTTCCAGTAACTGGCTTGGTTCAACGCCCTCTCATCGCTGTCTACACTCACCCTACTCGATGCTTCTGAGACTGTAGTTTCAAAGCCGTTTATCCGGCCACTATGGCTCCCGGGCTTCTCGGAAAAGTGTAGCGATCGCACACCTGGCCTTGTAACGGTGGCACCCATCTCGATATCGGTAGCAGAGGGGATGTTCTGGAAGTTCCCCGTTCGTATGTGACTGCGCCGCCCTTTCGATGTGTTTCCGTAACTTGAACCGAACGCGTACTGAGGCAATCGATTGCTGCTATTAACGTATGATCCGGTACGCTCGCGCAAGAATCGTATGTGTTCTCGCATAAGTGGCCAGATACCTGGAAGATTGCTAACCCATATTGCGACAGATGCTTCCCTTGTATACCAAAACATGTATACCGTGGAGTATATGTCGGAAAGATTATAGTACTTTGTCAGGATAGCTGCGATGATCACAAAGGTGCCCATACTGAACAGAAGACCCAGTCCTATCTTTTGTTTTATTGGAAGCTTCAGGGCCATGACCATGGGAAGAGGTACGGCTATAATCAGGAGATCGCTGGTGATGTTGAACGAAGCCTGAACGTATGCGTAGTGCTCCAATGTAGTACATTGGGAGTTTGGTGGAGGCATGGCCCAATATCCTTTGAAGGGTTGACATGCGGCAAAAAAGGTAATCTGGACGGCAACCCACCCAACGATGGTATATACTGCCACAATTCGGATCAGCTTGAGATGTATTGTACCTGTTGTCATGCGAGCAAGCATGAGAAGCATGCATGCTTTGAGCGTCCAAATCAGATTGAGCATGCACTGAGCGGTAAGTCAGTGATGAATCAGAGTGAACCTGCTAATGCCTGCGACATACCTGCTCAGAGACGACAACAATTTTAGACCCTTCGATCCGATCGTTGATCTCTTCCTGCGTAAACCCAGGCAACTGTTCTGGTGGATAGAGATTGCTTCCACCACCAGATGCGGTGGCGTTCAGGCAGACAACTAATCCTGTATAGAATAGTGGAACGGCCGTTATCATGACCCAGTCATCTGCTGCAAACTGGGAAGGACTTCGAACACGTCGCCATCGTGCGACGCTAATTTCAATGGTTACGTTTGCGTTACAGAGCGAAAGAGCTAGACGACATACGTTCGGAGAAGAATTAGGAATATTGATATTCCATAGAGTATCCATGTCTCAAAAGCCAGGCCATGTTGGAACGACGTGCCGAATGTTTCTCCAGGCATAACTGTCGACTCAACTCCATACACTGATTACGGGAAACGCGGGGACGTTTCGAAGAGAGATGGTTGCTTAAGCCATGAGATGAAGGTCGCTACAGGTTGTAAATGGATTGAAAGGGTCAGAGGACACTACAAAAAAGATGCCAAAATGAGTCGAGTACGATAATGCGTACGCAGTGTGCAAATGGCGAGGTACGTCAAAAGCGGAGGCAAGACATATATCCCATGGAGATTGGCGGCGAGAAATGAACAAAGAGTCGTATGTTCCAAATCAGCTGGATGTCCCCCGGTCTTGAGTAGACAATCAGTCTCCTGACTGCTGATACGCTGCTAAATCGAGTGCCACGACTAGAGGCAGCTCGTCTATTCGCACTGATTTGGCAGCCACATGCAAGGTAGTTGAACCCCAGTGCCTGTAGAACAAGCAGGCGGAGTCTAGGTGTATCGAGATCGATATCTAGTTGCTCTCTATTGGTGTGCCTTGAATCGATATCAAGACGCTCGTGCTGATGTGGGGGACCACTACAACGCGTCTATCGAACGCGGGAGCTTTGTAGCCGTAGCCGGACGCCTCCTGCCGCACGACTAGTATACATCTAACTCCATCAAGCTGCTAGTAGTTTATGCCCGGGAACCCTGAACCTGGCAGCAGACGGGCATCGCCGGGGAAGGATGTAGGTGCATCTCAAGTCGAAACATCGCGACATCATGTCCTTCTGCGCACGAAATCTGACCGTGTGAAACTCAAGGTTACGAGCGGTGGTTTCTAGCAACTCTTACTTTGTTATCAGGCTTGCACCCAAGACCCTGAAGGAGGTTCGCCCGGTGCTTGGCTACTACGCTAGTTGCCGCAATTTTGCCGTGACAGATAAGGACATATTAAAGAAAACGCAAGTAGACGTAAACGTCTAACAAAACCATGGAGATGTCACTTTCGTGGGTTACGAACGTGGGGTGTAACAGAGTCCAAGGATGCGAGATAGATGTCGCAGACCGAACAGGCAGCAGCCCTGAAAACCCTGTCAACAATGCAACTCTATCGTATTGCTACTCGTTGTAGTTTCCTAAAGACTGGAGCGCCTGTAGACATTCTATTTTGAGTTTAGGAAACTGTAAGAGCTCACATAAGCGTTATTCGCGTGTGATAATCGTATGATGTCACTCCTTAACGATAACCTTGTCGTGAGGCGGCGCGGAAGCGGCGCGGCATAAGATGGTGGCGGTCTCGACAGGGGGAAGCGCTTCAGTCCGATGCTGCTACACCATGGCTTATATGTTGATTCCATGCGTCTTCGATATAAACACAGTCAGTGCATATAACATGTAGACAGATCTATGAGAACGAGCTCCAATTAGCACATTCGTTGAAGGGCGTACGCGCCTTGCAGACAGAAAACGTTCTGGTGAAGACTAAACGCGCAGTTCGTCCTGCTCTAAGGACTGACTTGAAGTGGCCACTTTGAATATAATAGGAAAAGTCTATCTTCGGCGACTAAAGTGCGAACATAAATCCCTCACCGAGTATGCCATGTGACCCTGTCCCCTATTGAACGCCATGTCCGACAATTTCGGAAGGTAAGAAAATATACGAGTACGCCGAATGTTGGAAAATTACAAAAGATCTAGAACCAAGATCTCAAAAGATGTACACGCTAAATCGATAGAAACATGCAAAATCCACAACGACATAAGCAAAGACCACTCAGACAGCCCAGCTTCCCTTCCTGACAGCGGTTCCGCGGCCCTGCTCCTCGTCCGCCATACCAGGATGCTGTCTCCCCCACTCCTGGATGTAAAGACGTAGTGCTCGCCACCGCACGCAAGTCTCCTCGGTTATCTCCGAATCCGCGAGATTGCCGTCTTTGCCCAAGCGAATGTAACCCCTAGATGCTGCAAGGTGATCATCTTGCCTTAGCTCAGATACAGGTATTTTTGAGATTTTTGACAGCTCTTCATCGAAAGGACGCGCCATCGATGGGTACCCCAGCGACAGGTAATTGTATACCTGGGTGACGAAATCGTCTCCGAAATCTTCAATAATAGTTTGCTCAATGGCGAGCTTTTCATCAATGCTGGAGAAATCTGCTGCGGAGGTAGGAGGTGTAGGCGGCAGCAGACTCATGGCAGGCGTTGGACAAGGCGAGAATGGATTTGCTTTTTCGTGGGATGGGGTGAGGATACCAGTAGGCCCTCGAGGAGACTTGTCTCCTCCATTCAAGCAAAACCCTCCCCACAATCCGTGGGTGCTGGAAGTTCTACTCCCGCTGGACCATAGAGAGGGTGTCTTGCTTGTCTGCTTTCCATTGCCCTTACCGCACCAGAGACTTTCTCCCTTCTCTTCGGCGGCTCTGGATTGCTCTGATAAATAGCACATCGTCGTCCGGACGATATCGCAACCCTGAGTGGGATCAAAGCGCGATGGTTCAGGCGAGGAACACCGTGGGAACTTGATGTTCTTTCCCAACATTGGTGGACGCGCTCCTTTACGCATTCTTTCCATTTCAGGATTCATCTTTTCACCCGCGATCTTCTTAGCTGCCCACAATCCCACTGGCTTTCCAGCAAGCTTAGAAGCTGTTTTTGTCTGCATCGAGTGTTCTTTTGAAAGAGATTCCTGCCTCGCCTGCTTCTCCTTGTCTTCCTTCTGCTTCTCTTGATATTTTCGCATTGCTTCCAGCTCCCAATTCGTTTCACTGAAGGATGACTCGCGTCTACTCATGGCCTCATCGGGGTAAGGAATTGGCTCTTCAGAATCACGATCTATGTAGTGATCGATGCGTTCGTGATAGTCGTTGTTGGGGAAAGCGGCCATTGCTTGTTCTCGCAACTGTCGTTCGGCAGCTTTCGCGGCCAGCTCAAGAAGGTGACCGGAAGCTCTTTCGTCTTCACTTTCCTGTCTTGGTGTGATGCCCTTGAATCGGAACGAGTTATCACACTTAGCAGATGGGGACGTGGTTGGTGAGGGTGGACCAGAGGCTTCCGAACCAGAGGACTCGATGGGGTCTAGGTCAGGAACCCGGAAGGAGTGCTGGGATGAGCTGAAATATGACCGCCTTCTTGTCAAGGGTGACGCAGCGCGCTGAATCTCCAAGAAAAGAGGATTGCAAGACAGATCAAGAGTTGGCGTGTTATGTGGTACTGTTGGTAAGATACCTAGTATCCGTGATTCCCGAGCGCTGACGCAGCCATTAGGAGTTGCCTCTGTCTTATCAGAAGTAGATATCGTTGGTACGGCGTCACCTGTCCTACGGGAGCGTTGAGCAGTCTCAACAAGCTGAGGCATAAACCTTCTAGTAGGCTGTATCCGTGCATCCTTAGATCTACGACTGCTATATGACATCGTCTCCACTGGCTCAGGTTTGAGCCTCCTTGGAGAGATTTGATCTTCCCATTCCTTGCAGAACTTCTGCCGACTGCTTCTTGTCGTAGTTTCTACCGGCTCAGGGGCAAATCGGCGATTTGTCTTCTGCGTTGTTTCGATGGGTTCAGGCGCAAACCTACGACTGGTTCTGCTGGTGGTCTCGATCGGCTCCGGTGCGAACTTTCGTGCTGGCTCCGATTTTTCTGGTTGTTGTGTCTGATATTGTTCCTTGGACGATCTAGCTGAGGTTTCGATAGGCTCGACTCTGAACCGCCTCGGGGGTGCTACTGACGCCATCTTGGAGTCTCCTCTGACTTCTCAAAGATACGGCTCCTTTATGAGTTCCCTTGTATTTACGCTTTGATGCGACTGGCGTATCTAGTGCTACCAATCGTGGATGCACACTCAGATGTGGAGAGGAAGGGCTCGGAATTTGTCGGGAGCATGTGGTAACACGCAACAGGTATGTGGACAAGAGGTGGATGTTGCTTTGAGGACGGTTTAAGGTAAATCAAACCGCTTGCGGTATCTGCTGTTCGTGACCGTGCAGCGAGTTGCTCCTACGCGATATAACGCCTCGTAGCGAGTGGGATGGGATATATGTTGGCTTGTGATACGAATGGTTAAGATGGCTTCTTGTGGTTCAGGGTTCAGGGATGGTAGGTGCTGACAGAGTGTTAAAACGCGTTCGCGCATCAACAGCACATCTCCTGATCAATGCTCACCATGCCACGTCATTTACATCCCACACAGCTAGTGGTTTATCGAACTGCGGAAAGGCTTTGAACGAAATGCTTTCGGGAAGCATGTGAATTCGAGCGGTGTCGAGTGGTGAAGTTTGCGCGGAGCTTGAGATGACGTAGGCCGATGTGGATCGCGCTCTCGTGAGTATAACGGGCCTGTGGATATCTTGTGGACTGATGGTGCCGTTACGCAGTCCAAAAAAGTTTTTTTGAGGCTAGGATCTCTGGTGATGGTGGAGATGCTTCGAGTATATGGGCTGAGCGATTTGATGATTACTGTTGAGACAAGGAAGGACACACGCTCCGATCATTTCCCGGCCGTGGCGCACGGCGTCTGGTTCAGGGAGAGACCCAGTGAGGCCAGGATAACGAGATTGGCCTGTCAAAGCATGCCCAGTGCGGCTGGTTCAGCGGATGCAAGTAATGCAGCAACAAAAGGGGTGGGATTAAGACAGAGGACATCCAGGCAATCAACCAGCCGTCTGATAAGCCGCGATCCGGTAGACAAAGAAAGCCCAAGCGGAGCCCGAGCACTACGAAGTACGAGCAACCGGACTGTAGCTATTGCAGCAGCTAGCGATCCGGTTCGTTCAGTATCGCGCAGCGGAGACGGAGAGAGGGCTTTGTGGGTCCATGGCGGACAGTAAGTTGGAGAGGTGAATCTTGGGGGATCTGCCCTCGCTTCGATGCTTGTCAACGGCACGACATGCACACCCTTTTCACACGTAATGCTCTTCAACACCACTCAACACCTGTGTTTGGTTCACACGCTGCTCTCGACCTACACAATGCCACGGCCACAAGTTGGACAGGTTCTCTCATCTGCACCTGGTCGCCCACCCCTGACGCGCAATGCTCTGCTCAGGTGCCAGCACGAGGCTCCTTCATGCGAGTCAGCCTCGGAACCTGACGGGCACGACCCCGACCTTCTATTTTGGCTAAAGATCCACGATAGCATAACGGTTAGGAATTATTCCCTTAGTGCGCATCTGCACACAACTATTTTCCGATAGATTGGAGACGTGCGCATGCTTGCGTGCATCGTACCAAGAAAAAAACAATGAGATCGCAGCTGCCATATGGAGGAATCGCATCGCGAGACCTGGCTCCATCTGTCCGCCTTCCGGTTTCTCCCTACAGCGAAGCTAGCTTCATCGCGATTCGCCAGTGCATCAACGAGATGCAACCAACACTTGCCGTCGACATTGTTCGCAATCAGCGCATACTCAACATCCTGGCATCTTGCATGTGAAGAGCATAAGTTTATTACTTTGGGCTGAAACCGGGTGAACGGATCGCGCACTTGTGATGTTTGTTGTTGCAGAACATTGATCGAACAGCAATATGCCGTCGAACTCTTTCTGATTTTCTTGACTGTACATGCGCTCAAATGTTACCAAGGGGGCTTTTTCGGAGTGGTCTGACAACGAAATTCAAAAGTCCATCTTCGAGCCAACAATACAAGCCCTAATGTCTGCGAGACTCTGCCCAGTACAGACGATCTAACAAACATCGACAAAATTCATTTTGAAAACGCCACAACTTAGCTGAATCAGACTGCTGCTCGTTTGGACTCCTGTTCGCCTCTCAATCATCGTCCATGAACGAGATGTCATCTCGAATAACCAGATGGGATGCCATTTTGCCACGGCAGTCCTGATATTGTGGACTCAGTCGAAGAGGTTCGATCAGGAAATGGTATACCAGTTCAATCTCATCCATTCCGAATCTTTCGAAGTCCGGACCTGGCGATATCACATGAACACTCCCAACTCGAGAGACAGCAGGGCTGTGGCTTTCAGTGCCATACGGCTCGGGTTCCATACTTCCTGACGTATCATAGAGGCCATACGAAGATTGTGATCTAGCAGAGGACTGCGCCCGACTGGCTGCATGTAGTCTAATTCGTACGATATGGGAGCCAACGATAGGCAGAGTGGACCTGGAGTGCACCCTCGCAAGTGGTGACGAACCTGACGAGTGCACTGGACGAATCATTTGGATGTCATTTCCATCTCCACGATACTCTGGGTTCCCCTCAACATCAGAATCCGAGTCTACCAACGTTTCACTGTCGCTTTCTCCTTCTCTTACTCCCCTTGCTTCTGTACCGGCTCTCTCTCCTCTCCTTCCTCTTCTTCCATCATCGTCTTCCTCACATGGACCACCACACCTATGACCGCAGCGGCACCCACAATTCCTTTCGTTGAACTGCGGCGGTCTCTGCGACGGAACTGCTTCCGGCTGCTCATACGCAAGGTTGTTATCTTCGTGATACTGATCCATTGTAATGGCTGCAAGTGTTGGGGAGAGGAAATACTGCTGACCAATTGTTAGCACTGTAGCCATACGCCCAAAATATACTTCCTAGCAGTCAATCAACAACATGACGTAGTACAGTTTGTATAATAGGAAAGTAACGCTGTCATACCTGTACGAGTAGAACACGAAATCAAGTCAGTTATTGGGTTGCGATCAATGGCCTGCAAACCGACTGAGGTGTAAGCAGGCACCTAGGACAACTCTTCACGATTTTATGTCTACATGAAAGAGGAGTCACCGCACGTCACCAATGACGCCCCAGCACACGCGGTGTCAAGTGATGTCTAGGAGCTGAGACACGTCGTTCTCCAGAAAAGCAATCCATCGTTATTCATCATCGTTTGCTGGAATTCTACTGGACAATCTTCAGCCCATGGCGACGCAGGGCAAAATACTCCGCACCCCACATTATACCTTCTGCTAACAGCGCGTCGCAGCGTTGCAACGTCGTTGTCGGTCCAGTGTTACCGTGACGTTGGCTTAAACTGATGTAACTGTTGGATAAACAACGCTCAAGATTACAGATCGTCGTATCTCGCGTGGAGCGAGACGTTCACCGGGAGCGTGGGTGCACATCATTCATTCAGCCCTATGACGGATGATCAGCGTAAGACAGCCTCCTTTGGTGTTTGGTTCGCAAAACATTTCTGCATTGGGAGAGTCGTTAACCGGGAAGAATCATCTGGACCATCCTGATGAAGCTGACCGGCGGTGTCTTGTTGCGAAGAAAGCCTTGCAGGCGATTTCCAACCATCCCTGTTACCCTGATTAATTGGACGCTTCACTTCGCAATTCGATCTGAGTTGTCACCTTCCAAGTTGCCACTGCATGTTGCATTCATTGGCCGATGCACATGCGAAGAATTGCTCATACAAAGAAAATGACATCAGTCGATTAAGGCAATTCATGTAGAACTAAGATGTTGGGTATCTGTAAACTCAAAGCAGGAGCATCATAGCTCGTCAAACACACGCAACCGTACATCTTCCTCCAACGCAGTAGCAGGTGCAGCAAACGGTGTCTCCAGCTTCAGATCTGGCGTACTCGTCGCCAATCCAATAATGTCTTCCTTCGCCATGTCTGGAATTGGTGCCTTCAAGAGCTTGGCCCTCGTGGCGAAATCGAGTGTCGTATCTGGCTCTTCCGAGCCATAGTTGGGTTTTAGATGGTGGAAGAGCATCAAAAGGACTAGGAAGGCGGTGATTGAGGCTAGTATACCCCAGAAAATGTGCAGGTGTCCTTTGGATAGTGTTAGCTTTAATCTCTACCAATAGAGTATTGGTATGACTTACGCGACGTTCGAGCCTCCCACTGTGCCTCTGCCTCTGCCCTCTTATCCACCTTTTCCTTCGCATCAGCAAGCCTCCTTGTCAGCGCATCAGCCTTCTCCCTGCCAGCCCGGATGCGCTCCTCCAGGGCGGTAACCTGCTCCTGCTGCACCTCGAACTTGTCGAAGCCATCATATTGCCCCTTGACTTCCTCCACGAGCTCCTCCGCATCTGTCTCGAAGTTTGTGTGTAGTTCCCTCGTCAGGCCGGATAGTTCCTGCATCATGCCAATCGTCTGGCGAAGTGCGGATACCTTCTCGAGAATGGAGTAGTACGTGTCATCGAGACGGCGAGAGGTTTTGAGGGACTTATCGGAGAGAGACTGCAGAGCGGTGCGGAGGGATCTGTAGTACATGTTAGAATATCCTCTTCTTGTCAAGCCACGCGTCGACATGATGGCGATAGGTACGCAGCATGATGTGGACATTGGACATACCGTTCCCGGGCTTCTACCCTCCTCCCTTCTCGCTCCACATCTTCCAGTCGAACTGGTCGCCGTGACGAAATCGCATCCCCATCCTTCCCGTTGTCGTTTCCGTTCTCGTCTCTGTTTCCAATGCTCCCCTTCCGACTGTGGGTTGGCGACGGCTCCTTGCTGCCCCTCGCCTTATTTAGCAAATCTCCAAAACTTGTCGGTGGCTGTAGCACATCCTTTGCGCGGTCACGGTGTCTGCTGCCATGGCGGTGATGGCTGTCGTGGTGACGATGGCGATGTGTTTTGGACTTGTGCTTCTTCTCAGGGGTTTGCGCGTCGGAGCTCAGGCGGGTTTCGTAAACATTTGGACGAAGGGCCGGGTATTGCCCTGTATGGCGATGGAGCGACTCCATAGCATCATGCTTGAGGCTGGGTGGAGGCCTACGTGCAGGGGCGAGTTGCGGAGCTTGTCTCGGGGGTGCCGTGCGTCATTAGTGTGGCTAGGTAATCTGACGTGGGAACACTGTCTCGTTTCAGCATGTGAAAGCGGGATCATTCACACAGCTCTCAAAGGTTCTCTTTTGACGGATCTTCTTTGCGACTAACGCTGCTGCTGTTATTGCGTATTGGTCTCGTTTCACGACGTTCTCGCGCACACAAGAACCATGCACGAGAAAGGATCTTATAATAGTGAGAACAGGACAACAGAACAGCAGCAAACTTGCTATTGCTGCTTGATATGCGTAGGTTGTGGTATCTTGATGCTGCATAGATGCAAAAGTTCTCTCAACGCCTGTCGCCCTCAACCCGAACTGAACGCCGTCTGCCACCTTAAGTCTAGAATCTTCAGGTCGTACCTATGTGAATGATCGGGTGTTTGTCCTGCGCACGGTAGCCATTCCAACCGCATGACCTCTTCCCGAAATGGCGATCCCAGTTCTAGGAATGAATCCTAATTGCCCTCATAAAACCTGTTCGCGCACAACAGATATTGCTCAAGACTTCAACATCTTGTTTCGCTTCTCTCTCCTCTTCAGGCGCTCGACGCGCTTCTTGTGCATCTTCTCCTCCATCTTTGCGAACCGCTCTCGCTCCTCCTTCGCTGCGCGCTTCGTGCGGATGCGGTCTACTTGAGCCTGTCCCAGCGTCAGCTATAGATATATCGCAATAACCTGCTTGCGCATACCTGTTTCACAGCCACCTTCACATCCTTCAATTCTTTCTCCTTGGCCTTGACAGCCATGAGCGCTGTCCGTTCTGCTGTACGTTTTTCAAAAGAAGACTGATTTGCGCGAGGCCGGAAGGCGCTCTTGTTGTCGTGCCATTGCTTGCCTGTAGATGCATCAGATGTTGAAATTGCGGAAATTCCTCATGTAGCGACATACCGTTCTTTTTCATGCCCTTTACGGCGCTTGCTGCCGACGCTGTGGGCGCCTGGGTCTCTATTGCTTCCGACATGTTCGTGTTGCTGTGTGGGGCGATCGGATGCGCGTTGGCTGGAGTTCTCAAACTCGTCGGGGAAAAGAAAAGATGAGCCGATGATGCTGCGCTAGATGATGGAATCGATCTGATAAGATTATTTTATTGAAATCCTGCGATCAGCTATTTTCTCGCCCCTTTGTGCTCCTTGATGTTATTTTGCAGGCCTGCAGAGGCTATTTGTCTTTCGATCTTTGGTAACATCTATCTCGGGGCCCGCCAGGGTCTACGCCGGCTAGAAAAACTCTGCATTTATTGCGCAACATTGGGCACCGACTTGGTTGGCGCATTCACCAACACCCCGTTGCAGATACCACCCTACGGCGGCCTGCATATATAAGCTTCCGGACCCCTTCCCCATACATACAAACTTAAAAATCATCCTGTTTTGCTCCTTGTTCCATGAGACTGAAGCCCTGAGTAGCCGACTCGTCCCTCCTCACCGCTCTCGACTCTTCACGCTTCGGTCATAGTACCATGACCAGTGTTTCTTGACACATTCCTGACGATAGTATCTTGTACACACGCCTATATTCGCCTCAACGTATACCAGCGGGTCCATGGAAGCACACAAGAGTCCGGTGTTGGTGGTGGAGGGAAGAGCCGGGCTGGCTAATCCACTCGATGCGGCAGACACACGAACTGAGCAGGCAGCAAGCCACAGCGAGGAGGCTCTGAAAGATGTTGTCTGTGGATCTATGGCTGGGGTTGTCGGAAAGTACATCGAGTACCCTTTCGACACAGTCAAGGTTCGTCTACAGTCGCAACCAGACAACGTACCACTGCGGTATACAGGACCATTGGACTGCTTCAAAAAGTCACTTCAAAACGATGGGTTCATTGGAATATACAGGGGCATCAGTGCGCCTTTGGTGGGGGCAGCAGTGGAAACAAGCGCTCTGTTCTTCAGCGTGAGTCTCACAAACCGGCTACTGAGGCTCTACAAAACTGACTCGAGTTGTAGTACCGTCTTGCTGGAGATGCCCTCAAAGCATCTGGGTTCTATCCTGAGTTGAAGAGACATCCCGAAAGAGACCTGCCTTATTCCGGGATGCTTGGATGCGGAATGGTCGCTGGAGCCATAACATCACTCTTCCTTACACCAATTGAACTTGTAAAGTGCAAGATGCAAGTCCCTATGGAGACTTCGAGCGGAGCGGCTGCTCGACCAGGCATCTTAGGCGTTATCACCTCAATCTACCGTCACCAGGGCCTCGCAGGCTACTGGCATGGGCAGTTTGGAACGTTCATACGCGAAACTGGAGGCGGCGCAGCATGGTTCGGTGGCTATGAAGGCATGAAGATGGTTTTCAAAGACCTAAACAAATCAGACGATGATCTACCCGTGTGGCAGCGCATGGTGTCTGGTTCTGTGGCTGGCGCAGCCTACAACTTCATGTTTTACCCTGCAGATACAGTCAAGTCGAGGATGCAGACTGAAGACGTCAAGCAGCTGACTGGTGGGAGGTCAACATTCAGCGCTGTTGGAACAGCGCTCTGGAAGCAGCATGGGCTGAAGGGCATGTATCGGGGATGCGGGATCACGGTTGCCAGGGCGATACCCAGTTCTGCCTTTATCTTCACGGTTTATGAGGAGTTGAAGAAGCGTTGGCCTGAGCGATGACCGCAATAAATCCCTGTCGGACTTTGTTCATATGAGAACATCTGTCGATTCAGTCGAAATCTAGGAGGATGAGGCGACAAACAGGAGTATAATAGAAAAGCATGAACCAACTATAAAAATACCAAAAAGTCTCATCAATGCAATATTTGCCTGTACCAGAGCACATCGCAATGCATCACAATGTCACAAGGCATGTGAGCAGATCTAAGTCAGCCGCCTTCACATGCGGATCGATCGACTAGCATCCATAAGCGACTAGCGCATCCTAAACGTGGGGAAGAAATGCCGGCAAACGTGACGCGTGCCGAGGCGTTCGTAGCCGGCAACTCTCTCGCGCTCTCTGTCGTCTCTCATCCTCCGTGTCAGGTCTGTGATCCGCGCCTCGTCAGTGATTTCACTCTTTCATTCATCTTTACTTTTATACTTTTCATTTGTTTCCTTTCGCGAGAGACCGGCATTTGTCATAGTCGCGCAAGTCGAGGCCTGAATCGCGAGCAAGGGAAAGGCACATTGAAGCTATGGACCGGTTACATGCACTCGAAGTACGCTGAAAGCTCCACGAATCGATTGAGATGTTGTCCTGACGTCCAACAGTCTGCGCTCGAGAAGATAATTCTGAATCCAAAGTACCACGACATCCTCACGCTGGTGAAAGGCGTACGGAATGGCGTCGTATATGGCGCCAAAGTGCGCTTCCCACACGCGCTTGTGTACGTTCACCCTCTCCTCCCTCTCCCCTCGAACACCTTTCGCTAACTCAAGAACCAGTATGATCGTCCTCTTCCGCTCCGGAACGTATGTCCTCCACCTCATCTCGAACCTCATACCCAGTAACTCACCCACCTAGCCTCCGCTCGAAATGCTCCCTCGTCTACAAAGCCACGCGCCAACACGCCCGCAACCTCGGCCTCTTCGCCCTAACCTACAAATCCTCCATGCTCTTCCTGCGCCACACATCTCCCACAGGCAAAGAACGCCACTACGATTCCTTCCTCGCGGGCCTGCTCGGCGGCTACACGGTTTTCGGGCGCACCATACACAACTCCGTGTCGCAGCAAATCGTCATCTACGTGTTCGCACGCGTATGCCTCGCGCTTGCGAAGCTCGCTGTGCAACCGAAGAGCGTACCTACAGGGAAACACAGTGGGGGGTGGGGGCTTGTGGGTGATGGGGAGTTCAGGAGAGAGGTGGTCAGAAATGGGTGGCCAGTTTTTGCGAGTCTGAGTTGGGCCATGGTTATGTATATTTTCAGGTGGCATCCGGAGGCGGTGCAAAGCAGCTTGAGGAGTAGTATGAACTATATGTGGGTACTCCGTTCTTTTGCCCTATCGAGGGATTGGGGGAGGTTGTGTATCTTGGAAGCTAGGGACGTTGCTAACAGAGAGCCAGTTATGTACAGTCTGACGAGTGGGATTCGCTGCGGACATTGCTTTGGCACAACAAATAAGGGAAAAGACAGATCATTGAGGGCAAAGAGGTGTTATTGGGATAGACATCCGTGTTATGTAGACGGTCGACAGGGTTTGTATATATTTGTTGCAGTACATATAACAACAGCAATCATCGCTGACGCGATTCTAGAGCATCATCTCCTATGTGGTCTCGACTGACCCCAACATTGTGCAAGCTAAACTACAGACACGCAGTGGGCACAGGGGATCCTGATTGGTAAAAATATGGGGATATAGGTCCGAAGAGCCGAATCTAGACCAACAGCCTGACCCTCTTGTCAGGAAGGTAATCGTTACTTGACGCATTACTTGCTGGCAGTTCACCCACCGCTTGGAGGTGATGATATCATCCCGTTCACATGTTAGACGGCACGAAGACGATTAGGAACAGCAGTTTCATACGAAACTGTTACTTTAACAACTTACTAGACGTTGGAAGTTTGCACGCCTCGCTATTGAGCAAGGTTGGTGGTAAGCCTGAGGCCAAGATCTAGTTCAGTCATACTCGACTGAAGCTCAGCTGCTGACTCAAGCTCACCAGAGCAATGTGCCACCGGCCTTTGGGGCGGGGCACTCCACTATACCATGCAACCACCAATCTCTGGCCGTGGACATCGAAGCCAGCCCGGAAGCTATTCATTGTTCCTGCTAATGGTCAGCCTTCCTAGGATCAAAAATTACAAATAGTTACTGCCAAAACGCACAGACCTTTCACATACGACCATAGGAGACTGAATATAGAGCTTCCCGTCCGCTCAGCTGTACTCAAGCAGTCTACCGGCGGACTAGTAGTCAGGTGGGTGACCACTGGCGAATCCCCGCTGTTGTATGTTTTTGACGATCTTTTTGCAACTCAAGAGTCGACGAATGTGTTGTCTGGTCGTTGTGATTGGATGTTTCGCTTTGCTTTCGGTCACGTGAACCAGATGCTCCTACCTCATCTCTACCACTGGAGGAGCTAACGCTGTTCTTTTTAGCACGATAGGACGAACCAACTCTATCGTGTTGGGCTAAAGCGGAAGACGATGAATGGGAGGGGGCTTATAGAAGGTCGGCGTTGTACCACTTGGGGGTATGGATGGAAGTGGTGAGGGTGTGCTGATCTTAGCTGTAGTGTGAACAAAGATTTCGAGTGCAAAGTGAATCGCAGTCAGTCAGAACTCGACATCAATGTCTTGTTAGATATTCGGAGTTTGGTGAGGGTAGAGAGGCGGACGTTTGCATCCACGCCCAAAGACTGGCCTTCTTCACTACCAACCGTCCACGTCCACATCCACTCTCGACTTTCTGGCCCTTTTTTGCTTTTTCCCTTCTGCTATCATGTTAGGGCAGCTCCGACAGCTATTTCGATCTACACGCGTGAGCAACTTCACGCTACTCGAGCTTGCTGCAACTACAAGCAGAGCCCTCTACACAACTGCCTCGACGGGAACGAACGAACAACTCCAACATTGTAAGGACAATCTGATCCCAACTGGAAACCGAGCTGACTTCTATGTTTACAGCGGCGAATCCATATCTCTATACTACTGGGCGCTGGCTAAATCATGACAAGTTACATCGCGAGGCGCGTCACGTGGAGTTCGACTTTGCTGCGCTCTGCGCAAAGGCCGTGAACGTTTGCACTGGCGCGACAAACGTGGTTCGATACGAAAAGAAAGAGGGAGGCTTCAACAGAGCCTTTCTTTTGTGTTTAGACAATGGAGCTCGCGTTGTCGCTAGAGTCCCGTATCATATTGCTGGCCCGCGAAGATTGACCACGAACTCCGAAGTGGCGACAATGGCTTATGGTATGGAGGAAAGCACGCGCAAATGCTGAATTCACAACTTACGATCTTTAGTACGCTCATTCACTAACATACCTATTCCCAAAGTTCTTGACTGGAACGACGATGCAACTTCTATTGGCACCGAATACATAATAATGGAACACGCTCTCGGAGTTCAGCTGCACGATAAGTGGTCTTCAATGTCTCCTCATCAGCATATGTTGTGCGTAAAGAATATAGCCTTCGTGATGACCGAGATGGCCAAGCTTTCATTTCCAGTGTACGGAAGTTTGTACTTTGCTGACGCACCGATCGATCCGAAGTTGAAGTCCGACTTTGTCGAAGGTTTCTGCATTGGCCCTCACTGTGGTACGCAATACTGGAACTGTAATGCCGGCGAGGCTAGGTTCTATGAGGAAAGGTCTCCGAACAGAGGGCCATGTAAGTTATTCCGTATCTATTCACCCGTATAAGACTGTACTAGGAAGATGCTGACTACTTATCATTAGGGTCCGACCTCCAGTCGTATTGCTCTGGCCTGATTGACGCTGGCTTTTCACGCATTCCAAAGGTTGACCCACAGGCAAGACTCTCATACCACGGCTCTGTCAAGGAGCATCTCCGTCTACTGGACGTTACCAACAGAGTTATTCAGGAGTTGACTCGGAGCTCAATCATCGAAAAAGTGGCCGATCCAACATTGCTTCACCCTGACATTCACAAAAGAAACATTTATGTCTCGGAGGAAGACCCTTCTTGTATTACCGCAATCATCGACTGGCAATCTACTAGCATCGAACCAGCATTCGTCTACGCAAATGATACGCCTGATCTAGTTGAAGATCCTACTGCCGACATCCCAATCCTTGGAAACCTGATGTCGTTGGAGGGTGGGCCGTCAGATGCGGAACCTTCCAAGGCTTCCAAGGCAACCACGGCGGAGACTCCAGAAGAAGAGGCAGCAAGGAAAAGACATGAGAAAGACGTCTTAACGTGCCGGAAAACTTTCGAGGTCGTGCTACTAGGCTACATGCGAAAACTCCACGATGCAAGGGCCATGGATCCAACGCTGCTGAGGTCTATTCGATACTGTGATGTGTCCTGGAGGATTAGCGCGACAGCCTTGCGGCAGGAGCTAATCGATCTCTCACAACACTGGACTGCGCTTGGCCTCCCCGGTCTTTGTCCGTACCAACCAACGTCAGAGGAGCTCGCCGAGCACGCGAAGCAGTATGAAGATTTTGAAACTGTCCAGCAACTGAAGTTGTTCCTCAAGCGCGCGCTGGATGTAGAGTCGGATGGATGGGTCCCTGCCAACAAGTGGGTTGCAACAAAAGTGGAGAACACAAAGTTATTTGGCCAGTGGGTAGAAAGCATTAAGGAGTCTGGGGGTAGTGAAGACCGTGCCAGAGCCCTATGGCCATTTGGCGAAGGCTGCACTTTGCAGACTGGGATTACGGAAAATACATGATCATTCGATTCAAAGGAAAGAAGAATAGTCATACACACAGTTGAAGGAATGCTCAGCTAGCATCTAGTGAGGTCAACGCATACATGCAGTATCCTTCTGGGATCTTCGGCGACACCGTACCATTTTACCAAAAGGATTGAAGTACGTCAAACGAAAAAGATTTAGGTTCCCAGATCCATGGCAATGCATGTTCCCATCTCCGACCATGTGTGTCGATGAATACCACGCGATGTCAAAGTCACGTCGGGTGGCACAGCGGTTCGCTTATTTCCTAACTCCATAGTTCTTATCTGCGAAACATTGAGAGTGTTTTGTCAGTATAGTGGAGACTGACAACTTTCCGAACTTCAAGGGAGCTTGTGACTATCATACGAGCCAGTATCACTACATGTCCGTAATGGAGACTGTTTCTTGTGGTAATGATAGACCAAACTCTATGATACCTACTGATTGCCGCGCGTTGACAACATATTGCAGAGACATGTCGCTCAAGGGAAAGCTTGAACCCCCGCATCGCTCGGTGACAACCTTGATCCGCCTTACATTGTCTTAACTCCAGTACTGACATCTACTCGACCTTGCTATGGACGGCGGTAGGTTTTCAACACGAGTATAAAAGCAGCTTCATATAGCTGTACTCTGAAGGCCCTCATGAATTTGTTTCTCACTTGAAGGTGAACCCCTAGACAAAATCAGTGTTCAGTGTCTTGCCAGGACTTCTAATCCCCAAATTGAAGTCAGACGATCCACTCAGACTTGTTTCTCAAAGATTGTCCTAGTATCCTACACCTTACGTAATGTCATCAACTCCGACGTCGACAAAGATCCTCCTCCTTGGCGCCGGCGAACTCGGCACCGCTTTCCTCTACTCCCTCACCGCCCTCTCGAACATCCACATCACAATCGGCGTCCGCAACCCCACCAAATATGCCCACTTTAAGTGCGTCAACGTTGATCTAACCCAACTCGACACGACCGCTGCATCAGGCCACCTAGCAGAAACTTTCTCCCACTATGATATTCTTATCAGCGCCACCGGCTTTGGCCAGCCCCCTGGAACCGTAACTAAACTCGCCAAAGAAGCCCTGCTCGCTGGGAAACTCAAGTTCTCCCGTAACGAATGCAAGTTGTGGTTTTTTCCCTGGCAGTGGGGCGTAGACTACGACATCACTGGCGATGGTCAAGGCCTCATGCCACTCTTCGGCGAACAAGTCGCCGTCCGCAATATTTTACGGCAGGAAGCTGAAGATAGCAACGTCAAGTGGACAATTGTATCAACTGGAATATTCATGTCATTTCTATTCGACCCAGTCTGGGAATTGATAGACGAAAGTCAAGAAAAAGACGGCAAGTTAAAGGTGCGGTGCCTGGGGAGTTGGCAGCACAAAGTTACTGTCACCGATGTCCATGATATCGGACGTGTGCTGGCAAAGATCATCGCAGGAGATGTGGAAGCAGAGGATCGGGTACTATATATTGCCGGCGATACTGTAAGTTACGGAGATTTGGCGGGTATTGTTGAGAAGGTGTCTGGAAAAGAAGTCGAGAGAGAGGAGTGGACTATCCCATGTCTAGAGGAAGTGTTAAGCAAGGATACAGAGGATGGGATTAAGAGATATAGACTTGTTTTTGCGAGAAAGGGAGTTTGGTGGGGTAAGGAGGAGACGGTGAATGCGAAGTTGGGAATGAATATGCTACAGGTAGAGTCGTATGCTCGAGAGTTGTTCATCAGACAAGAATAGAACACTCATTTGATCTGGCACCAATCACTTCATTATATCTGGGTTACTCCGCACAAAGAACTCACGATAACAATTGGTTGAAAACAAACGAAGTCTGTGGAATCGTCTAGAGGACGGACTGTGTTGTCAGTAAAGTCTATAACCAAAACAACTAGCAGCATCATAGTCACAGCATCTGTTTACCTTAACCCAGTTCTACTGAGATTCCGTCCCCCAGACAGACTCAGCTGGAAAATTGTCCGGAGCTGACATATATTAGAATGGTGAGTTGTTTAGCCCGTAATGGGTCTCTTCGAATAACTCAACTTGAGACAGTCATAACTTTGAGATAGAGGTTTAAGTCACAGTGAAATTGAGATTATGCTAAACATTGTAAGGCAGAGTTGAGCAGAATGTCCTGTTGTATGGTAAGGTTAATACATTATAACAACAATCTGTGCGGAGCGTAGTATCAGTCTTACAGCCTTGTCTGTCATAAATGCAAACCAAGGTCAAATACGGGTCGGTTATCTAAAATAGGCTTACTGCTCTTTACAGTTATCTCTGCAAGCTATTGGTTGTCTCCTGACTGACGAGATGAACGCTGAGTAACTCCTATAGATGAGACGGAAAAACAGGGCAATCATCTTATCCCTCGACAGAGATTCAGTTAGTGCTCATTCGATTCTTGAGTAGTCCACCTGCTACTCGACGACAAGTGTAAACGCCCAAAGTGAACCGTACTTCAGCAACGCAGTAATATCGCCGGTCAAAAAGAGAGCCAACATCAACGTAAAAGGCTCATAAATTAGTAACATATCATAGGTTGTTTTTGATACTCTAGGCCAGCGCTGTGTCAAACATGAGAGTTCCTTCGATTTCCCGTACTCATACACTCCCCTAACGATGTCCTATCGCTGAAGTGATGCCCTTTCTGTGAACCAAATAGAAAGAGAACCAAACTTTTGACTTTGGTCGTGCTAAATTCATGAGGTTCGTATTCCAAATCAAAGAAACATAGTCTCGAACAAGATCTCACTTTGGGAATATGCTTATTAATAGTATCTACGGAGGTTGTCACTTTTGCCCAGTTCGATTCATTGAGTCAAAGAAACAGTTATTAGATAATTATACTATGATAGCTTCTTCCCGAGATACGATGTGCTCTGAACCACATATATTTCTTTGTCCTGAAGTATAGAGGACATGTTGATGGAAATCCTTCAGTTCGGCTCGACATCAAAGGCCCCTCTCAAATGCCGGTCGATACGGATTCCTTCATAGCTCTCTGGTGTAGGCGGAAAATCAGTTTCTTGATCATCCTTACTAATATACTGCTCCTGTAGCAAAAGGCAGGTAGCACAAAAACGCTGTCCTATCTTATACTCTCCTATCCAAACTCTTCCATGAGAGCGGTACAGAATCGTAGCCGTATCAAGAAATATGTCAGACGTTCCAGCGAGGTGTGGATGTTGGTTCAGATAGTGAGAATCAGGAGTGAGATCTGATTCTGCATCAAAGAATTCTTCGTCAGAGTCAGAGTCGGAGTCAGGGTCCGATTCTTCTTCATAATATGATCCACAGTAGATTGGAAGTCGAGTTTCGATTGCGTCAATATAGTCTTCGTGAGTTTCTGGACAGGCGCATTTGGATTTGTGGTTGGTTCTGATGCACTCGGTGATAGCGATTTGCGCAGGCTCGACGAGACCAAATCCAAGAGCACTATAGTCGTCTTTACAGTGTGTACAAACTCTCTCATGGATATGTTCTCTCCTCGAACCCTCAACAAGAGTATTCGCGCGTGAGATCGCGTTGAGGAAGGCGTTGCGCTGCCAGCCGAGCCTCTTCACGCAATATTCTAATTCCAGTTGCATGTATTCTTCCACTTTCTCAACGCAGTCAATCAGTGCATGGCACCACGCCGCATATATGCCCGGAAGGGCTTTCAAGACCTGGCTTTGTGTAATGTCATCCTCGACCCAATCGAATCCTTTCATTTGAAAGAAAGACCCTGCGTCCACTACCATCGGTAAGAGTTTTCGTCCGCCGATTCCAAGAGCAAGCCAGAGGCCAATTGCATCTGCATGTGTTCGGCTAGTGGCTTCGACATCATCGTCCGTGAGTCCTAGAATACGGTTCAGAGATCTGCTATGTCGCTCATGGTTAAGAAGGGACCTTATAGCATGTTGTATGCCGCACCATAGGGTACGGGCACCAAAGACAACGTACTCCTCTTTCGCTGTCAAGTGGAGAAGCCAGATGATGCTGTTTCGCGAAACCGGAACTTTCTCTTTCGCGTATGCCTTCTTCAACCATTCATGGACAGCCCAGCCATCATCATCGGGATCAGCGATGTCAATGCAATCCGAGAACAACCTAAGCATTGAGATCTTGACCTCAGCATGCAGGTCGTTAGCAGAAGCGACAAAGATTGAAATGGGAGAGCTTGAATAGTCAGATGATTAAGTCTTCCGTAGAGGTAGATATAACTCACAGGATAGACGGAGTGGGCCCTTCATAGACCAGTGCGGTTTTGTCGGCGCCTTCTCGAATCAACATAGCGCACAGGTCGACATGCCCTCCGGCAGCAGCAAACTAAAAAATTCTTAGAACTAGTACTTCGCATGGATCCAACCGAATGAACCGTTGAGTGATGCTTACATGCAAAGGTTTCCATCCTTTCGGGCTAGTATCTACCACGCTCCCTATTCCCTTGTTCAGAATAGTCTTTACAGCCCGGGTTTGTCCAGTTCGACAGAGTTCGAAAATCAGCGAGTCTTCTGGAACAGCGCGAGTCAACGTCAGTCTACAAGTGAACAAACAATTCTTGTTTCCCATAGCGATGATAGCCTCTAACCCATTTTTAAAACCTAGACGCTGTATCCACGTCGCAGGGTAGAGAACAATCGAGGTGACGGACTGAGATTTTGGAAGCGTGCCACCAATATGGTCGTTCAGATGAATGGTCGTTGTGCGCACCCACACACATCCGAAAGGGGTTTGAAAGCTTGATGATTGGTGGCAAACGCGCTGTCGCAAGTTTTTTGAATAAACAAACGTTTTGGATCGAACACCTCCACTGTCATCCATCATAAACCCATCTTGAGCAAATATCTCCATTGAAGTCGATTCGAACTTTGCAGTTGCCATCTGGCTAATCGTATGTAGCATAAGCTCTTGGGCCTTCCCTACAACTATCGATCGCTCAAGAACAACTTTATTGAGCCACGCTGGCACATTCGTTGCAACTTCATCAGATGCCACTGGGAAATCTGCACGCCGAAAAGGTTGCTTCCGAAATGTCGAAGAAGCCATCTGCACTTGTGTAACCGCAGAGAGCCTTTTGACCCCTGGCTTGGTTGACATATGTAACTGAGCTTTGGAATTCATGGAATGATGTTGCAGGTTTGGCAACACATGTGTTTCCGCCGAGACGATGGACGTTTGCGGCTGTATAACGCTTGAAGTTAATCAGCCCTGTAATCATTGATAACAGTATGACAGGTCATAATAAACCATTGATGGATCATAGCAAGTGTCAACGTTGATTTTGTCTCGTTCAGTGATTCGCGAAACCTTTGAACTTGCTTGCTATGCGCAGCTGCTTTGAAAGCTGTCCATACTCGTTTCCTCCGGGATGAAGACTGAAAGCCGGTATCAAACTTTTCGACGATGGAATTGAGTTCCTAGATTGTCAACATGCATACGGCTGTACAGTGGCGGATACTCTTTTACCGCTACTTTGAGTCGACAGTGTTGTATTCCTTCCACCACAAAGTGGCCTAAGGGCTTTCCGTTGCTTCCGATCCTTTCAAAGACAGAAGAAAGATAATGCAAGTCTTCCTTGATCCCCGCAATCTCCTGAGGGGCATCTTCAATAGATTCCCAGAATTTGTAAAGCTTAGTACACGTTTCTGTAAGCTGAACAGCTATAGAAACAACAGCTAGCCCTGGGTTTGGTCAGCAAGGGTGACGATGAGCATAGGAGATTAGGTTTACCACTAGCAGCAAGAGACAGCCCTTCCGTTATTGGAACAGATTCTCGGGCTTTCACACAGAAGAATAAGTCGTGGAATTATCATGCTCAGAGGAAGATGTTCTGGAAGCATGTAGAAGGGGTAGGCTGTTATATCTTCTGGTTGTGTGGCTTTGCCCCCTGCAGCATGCTGACGTTGGACTTTTGGTCTCCTCCGGGTTGTCGCGTTCAACATTGTGTAAGTTGTTCGTTTCATAGGGTCAGTTCATATCCTTGCCTAGCTGAAATCAATGGGGCCAAAAAGGCTTAAATCGTTGATTTGGTGTACCCCCGCGGGACAGGGCTACGAAGCGATTGCGAGGAACATGTGTTCTCGCTACACGAAGTTCTCCACGATCAAGTTGCCCTACATTCAAGCGACTGACTTTCATTCGATCGTTGTCACAGTACCCTTTTCATTGGCTAGATTGAAGCGGCCCGGCACACTACTGTTCCAGACTATCTTTTCCAACGTTGGGGAAGCCAATAACAGATCAGTTTTCGAGCACAGCCTTGCTGCTCTGTTGTCCTTGAATTTTAGCACTCTAGCATCACGATGCAAGCCGGAAATAGCGTGACAGCTGGTAGGATACCGTTGTCCCTGCAGAAGGGAAGAAGACGCTGGATAGTTGGGAGATGGGGAAAGCTCTACAAGAGTATGTTGGTCGGTTGGTAACGATTACGTCCAAATACGGTCCAGCTGAATTGCAAAGTAGACAATGTTGATTACACAACGCGGCAAGCCATATTCACGAATATGGAACCGACAGCGCAGAGGCGTCGAGGACATTCGAATCGCGGTTTAGTGGCACACCGGACATTTCTCTTTTGTCTCTCATGGCACTTGGAATCATCATCTTCGTGGCAGTGAAAGACACAGAGCGTTGAAAGTTATGAGATATAGTGATTAACATAAAATACATCAAGGAGGGCATATATTAAATTGCATAACATGTGGCCTCAAACTAAAAGGTCATAAGAAGCTTAACAATAACGTGAATGATACATGCAACATTGTAACACAAAGAAACTACAAAATTCGTAACTTCTCAGCTAGGATTCGTGCTCAAACTTGGTCAAAAGACGTTCAGTTAACTTTGGTCAGGACAAAGTTACGAGCGATTGCGTCCTTGGCTTGATTAGTGCCACCCGAGTATGCGAACTCCATCACCAGAGACATTGAGGAGCTAGAAGCCTTGAAGGTTACAGTGTTAGCTGCCGCATTGGATGCTGTAGTGACTAGCGTGCGAACACCGTCAACCAAGAGCGAAACAGTCGCAGTACCAGCCGGGTAGGTGCCCCGCTCAGCAGAATATGATACTGAGTATGTAGAGCCAGAGCAGGCTGGTACGCTCGTCACGAAACGTTGAGGAAGATTGCTGTTTGTTGTGTAGATAGTTGACGTAAGGTTATTGGCACCTTGTTTTAGAAGGGCATCACCAGCAGTGAGGGTAGCCCACGCAGCTATAGCCACTGTACCAGATGCTGTGCAGGCTGGAGCCACAGTGGTCGTTGCCGTCGCAGTAGTTGTAGAGTTCAGTGTCTGTGTTGATACGGCGGTTGTCGTGATAGTCTGAGTCACACTCGCAGTAACCGTGGAGTTCTGAGTCTGTGTCGAGACTGTAGTTGTTGTGAGCGTCTCCGTTGCGGTAGTGGTGGAGTTCTGAGTGACAGTTTCCACTGGCAGAGTTGTTGTGAAAGTCTCTGTCGCGGTTGCTGTGAGGCTCTGAGTCTGTGTCAAGACAGCGGTGGTTGTTAGGGTCTCAGTCGCAGTGGTTGTAGAATTTTGGGTCTGTGTTGAAATGGCAGTGGTTGTGAGAGTCTCCGTAGCGGTGGCTGTGGAGTTTTGAGTGATGGTCTCCACAGGCAGAGTAGTTGTGAAGGTTTCTGTCGCGGTCGCTGTCGCTGTCAAGTTCAGTATCTGCGTCAAAGTCTCGGTTGCTGTCAAGTTCAGTGTCTGTGTCAAGACGGCAGTTGTTGTGAAGTTCTGAGCGGGCAGAGTCGTCGTGGCGAATTCCGTAGTCGTTATTGTTGAGTTAGCACCATCGATCGTTGTAGTCACTGCAGGTAGCGTCTCGGTGGCCGTGATTGTAGAGTTGGCACCATCGATCGTTGTAGTCACTGCAGGCAGTGTCTCTGTAGCGAATTGCGTAGTCGTTATGGTCGAGTTAGCACCATCGATCGTTGTAGTCACCGCAGGCAACGTCTGGGTGGTTGTGATTGTAGAGTTGGCCCCGTCCAATGTCAAAGTCACTGCAGGCAGTGTTTGCGTGGTTGTGACAGTAGAGTTGCCTAGATCAACTGTCATGGTCATTCCAGGCACTATCTGCGTGGTTGTGACTGTGGCGTTGGCTCCATCGATTGTTGTAGTTACTGCAGGCAACGTCTCGGTAGCCGTTACTGTTGAGTTGGCTCCACCAACCGTTGTAGTCATCGTCTCAGTGGTCGTCAACGTTGAGTTTGCGCCATCAATCGTCGAAGTCACCGCGGGCAGAGTCTCGGTTGTCGTAACCGTAGAGTTGGCTCCATCAACGGTCAAAGTTACCGCAGCGAGGGTTTGCGTGGTCGTCACTGTCGAGTTTGCACCATCAACTGTTGTAGTAACCGCAGCGAGGGTTTGTGTGGTTGTAACAGTAGAGTTGCCTCCGTCAATGGTTGTCGTTATCGCAGGCAATGTCTGGGTGGTCGTGACAGTAGAGTTGCCGCCATCAATTGTCATAGTCACTGCAGCTAGAGTGGTTGTGCTGGTAACTGTAGAGTTGACTCCAGCAACATGCTCAGTCGATGTGACCGTAGAGTTGGCGCCAGCAATGGTGGATGTGATCGTTGAGACAGCTCCAGTCAAAGTGGTCGTCTTTGTCAATGTTGCCGTGGATACAGGCATGCCCGCGCAAGAGGCTTGGTTCGTAACTGTCTTGGTTATAGAAAACCCAGGAAGTGAGACTGTTTTGATGGTAGCTGCGCAGGAGGCCTGGCTTGTAATGGTCTTGGTGACTGAAGCCCCTGGAATTGAAACTGTCTTGGTGACTGAAGCCCCAGGGATTGAAACTGTCTTGATGACTGAAGCCCCATGAATCGAAACTGTCTTGGTGACGGAGAACCCGGGGATTGATACTGTCTTAACGGTGGCTGCACAGGAGCCCTGGCTTGTCACAGTCTTTCCAGGGATGCTCACTGTGCTGATGGAAGTCTTCGTAACAGTGGTCGCAGATTTGCATGTCTGAGCGGTGATTGAAGTAGTAGTAGGGCGTGGAGGATAGCCATACCCGCCATATTGCTGGGCGTGTGTGATACCGAGAAGTGCTGTCACTGTAAAGAGTGAAGTGAACAACATACTGGCGATATGAAGTAAAGACCGTAAACTGACAAAGTCAGATAAAAAAAATGAGTGAGAAAATTAAAAGAATGTGTAATTCTGGCGAAACAAAGGCACACCGGACTGCTTTCAATATATATTCTTTGAACAATAGCGAACTACCACAAGTGTCATCATGCGTTACCACTACTCGCGAAAGCCATAACAGCTGAACACACTGCAAGCCTCAATTCTCCCCTCAGCCGTCCAGCCCTTGGCAACGCTCCTGAATGGTTAGAATAAAGCCAAACGCTAATTACCTCCGGGGACAGGAGTTGGGCGTTTCCGTCCTGAAGTATTGATCAGTCTTGGAGGCGTTATAAGCCGTCATGCTACTGAATCGCATGTAGCACTCTTGTAGTCTTTGTTACTGTTCTTTCTCTTCACCAGTCATAAGACATTTCATAAAAACCCAATGCTAGATGGGTACTGTGTAATGCCCCTCGATTCGTGGGGCATGAGATCTTGGAGTCAGGAGGCGGCGCTAGTTGGACTCCTTTTAGCGCAAACTAACGAAAAGCCGGGCGTGTCAAACCCACGAGGCCGAGGCGAGGCGCTGAGGCTGGGTGTAGATGTGGAAATGACATCTATGAAAACTTCGCGTCTGAACGCATTCGTAAGAGTACCAAACCGAGGAAGACCTTAGCAAAGGGATGGAAAATTCGGGATAGATTGCATCCGTGATATGGGGTGATCTATCTCTACTACACGTCTCCTGCAAATGTCTATTCTGTTTCGTTTTGCGTCTGCAAGGAGAGGGAGCCTCGGTCAATGTGGTGGAGACAAACGCGCGTGTCCCATATGGAAAGGAGAACTGCCAATCAACGCCGAAATATTAGCGAGGTCGGCGTCTCCGATGGTAGGAATCTCGTTTGCGCGGCTCTCGCCTGTGCAATATATTGAATGCGGTTTTCAATTTGTAAGATATCGTGCTTGACGCGAAGGACACGCGTGGGAGGGGTATGTGAAGGTCACGCGTGTGTCAATCCATAGGCGAAGGAATGTTGATATCTGGATAACACGCAGAAGGATAGACAAGACATGTTACGTAGATAAGAACTCTCGATGGAAGGAGCGTATAGATATGAGAAGCCAGCGCGCCAGCGATGTTGACATGTTCTTAGAACGCGTCAAAACGTAGCGACGTTGTACTCCGAGATTGATCCGAGCTTGCTGGTGCATCGCCGAATATCAAGCTCCAAGCTCAAGCTCCGTCGAGACCAACCTTCACTCACAATTACAACCCTCACACGAAAACGATACACGTCTTTCTCCACGACTCTCCGCATCCAACCCCAAACAAGATGGCCGAACCATCCTCTAACCCCACACCCCAAATCGCAGACCCAGAACTCCAAACTACCACAAACGGCGCCGACGTACCACCAGCCGATGTAGAAATGACAGATTCGGCCCCAACCACCGAAGTACTTCCCTCGCTCATCCGTTTCAACTTTATCACTAACGCCTCCTGCAGGTTTTGGCCCAACCCCAACCTACCATTGCACCGCCCGCGCCCGCGCCCGCGCCCACGCCAACAATACCTGCACCCACGCCTGCTCCCGTATCTTCACGTAACTCGCCGCACCCCAGCGCGCCACAGCAGGCGCCGACGCAACCCATTCCGCACGGTAGTCCGACACGTATTTATCTGAATCAGAGGGTTACGCCGCATTTGCTCGAGGCGATGAAGCACTTGGCGACTACGGAGCCGGATAAGCCGTTGAAGTGGTTAAGCGAGTTTCTAGCGCAGAAGAGTGCCGAGATTGAGGGGTGAGAGGTCAGGGGTTTCAAAAAGTCGAGACAGCGTGGAAGGGGTTGGGCAAGACGGATGGGTGTTCAGCAAAGACGACTTGGTTGATATGAAGTACATGTGAATTGCGCGCATGGACGGGTGGGTGTTCAAAAGCAACGATTGGTTTACGGCGTCAAATGAGGGAAGATACCCAGGTCAATTGCATCACATTCACATGAATTAAAGTACGAAGTTGCACGGGTATATATTTTCAATTCAGATGATGCTTTTGTTCATTCCAGATCATAACCCTTCCAGGTAGTCCGTAAAGCATCCATGCCCATGAAACTCCGATCCGATGTTCTCCACCCACGGTAGTCGTCCACACCAAACCCACATCTGCTTATGCGACCATGGTGGAGGCAGTGGCGCTCTCGTACCTCCAGTTAGGGGGAAGGGCACCGACGGTCTTGTAGTAGCGGGAGAGGCGGTGGATACGGGACTCGATGAGAATGAGGCGGCTGCACGGTGTTAGTCCCAAAGTCTGCATACTCAATGCGCACTATAAACATACAACTTGGAGTCCCTGTCCTTGCGGTTGATGCCCAAGTGCTTGCGGACAGCGACGGCCTTCTTAATGAGCATGTAGAGGTCCTCGGGGATCTCGGGGGCGAGGCCTAATGGCTCCCTGTCAGTTTTGCACCAACAGAGGCAGATTTGTATAGCGCGACAGATGCCTGAGGGCAGAGCTGCTGTTGACACGCGCTTCATGTTGGGTAGGAAACCATACCGGAAGACTTGAGGATTCGCAGAATCTTGTTGCCAGTAACGACTGCAGATTGTTAGCCGGTGCATACATTGCGGTTCATTGCGCAAATCTTACCCTTGACCTGGGCGATACCGTGAGAGTCACGAAGGACCTCACCGATCCTATAGTACCGTCAGTTCTCCGTTTTCCTTCCTCCATATCGCAATCCTTACTGGGAGGGAGTGGCGCCCTTCTTCGCGAGCTTGCAGATCTGCTCGACGACCTGCTCGGGAGTGGTCTTGAGCCACGCAGGCGGGTTGCGAGAGTAGGGGACGGCCGACGCCGATATACCCTTTCCGTTGCTGTGAAGACGACCCATGTTGGCTGTTAGTACGGAGACGGTTGGAGAATCGAGACAGTCTTGAACTTCGACGAGATTGAGATTGAGGTGTTGTGCGGCGCGCCAGGCTCGCTTAGGTGCACGGGCTAGCTTGGCATCCGGGTTGATAAAAAGTCTGCCGAATTGCGACCTCACCTTCTCACATCTCGTCCAGGAAAGCACCAAATCCGAAAATGTCAACGATGACTATACCACGCGTCTTTGTATGGCGCCAAACTTGGAATGTGCTTTGGTAGTAGATGGCGCGCTTGAGTTGTGTCGAGAGGGCATAGTTGTTGATGCAGTTTAAGCTTATGGTACGTTTATACCCTTTCCTATCCGCCCATTGCTACAATGATGAAGTTTTCCATACTATTATTTTCTGGTACCTCTTGATTTAATCCCGTTAGGGATGATGATCTCAACGGACTTCTGAACGTCTTGCAATTACCTGTTTTGTCTGGACTTTTCGGAGAAAACAAAGACTAACGGCATGCAGATTTTGTAGTACAGATTCATCCTTCCATTGTAAATGTTCAGACGTGACGTTCAAGGAATGCTGGTATGGCCTGGTTGCTCCTGCACTGCTCGATTATGCGTTGCACGCACCTGTTGGTTTTATCGCGAAAGGTAGGTTATAGCGCATGGCGAATGGCGTGTTCTCTTTCCTCTTCACTTTGTGTCGCTACGCACCTTCGTATTCGAGCCTTGTGGTTTCCCTATATTTGCACGACATCGTATGATGGTTGCGTAGGGTCCAGTTATATCATAGACTCGAATCAAATCTTGCCATACATTCACAACTTCACTCACAACATTGATCATCCAGCACTTCTACCGTGTCATCAATCATGAAACATACTCTACTTGCCGCGAGCATCCTCTTACCCTTCGTCCAAAGCAAGACTGCCGGCGAACTGTGTCGTGGCACGGCTGAGCTCTCCAACGACGGCAATTGGTACTGCTCTGAGGTCCAGGCAATCACGTACCGCAACATCAGTCAGTCCGGCGTCTACAATCGAACAACATACGTCGATCCTCGAACCGGGCTTTGTGGCCATGAACGTATTGACTATTCTGGGACCGGACCGCGCACTCCATTGTTCGGAGATGTACTTTTGCTCATGAGGCAGACGTTGAAATCGAGTTGCTGACATGGTCAAAGGTATCGATGCACCTACGCGGACCAATGAATGTTTCCCAACTCGCTGTCTATCAACTCCCTAGTGAGGCTCTCAAACTACGGAGACGAGATACTGTGCCATTCTACAACCGTCGACAGGCACTGAAACAGCGACAAGCACCGACAAGTAGCCTCAACATGGATGAACATTCCAACTCCCCTCAAGCTCCTTCAGTACCAACACTCGGCACAAGGACAGAGAATACTACTATGCATTGCGGCTCCGTCGCAACAGTAACCACCACAATCACCATGACGGACTGCGAGATGTTTCTTCCAATAAGCACTTCCGAACCCCTTCGAAACACTAATCACATCGACCCTTCACTACCGTGTCTCCCCACGCCAGAGATATCTAGTCCAAACACCAATATCTCTAGCACGCCAACCCTCGCTTCCTCGACATCGAACTGCACATGCAAGAACTCTGCAAGCATGGTCAAACACTCTGAACCAAGACCAGTCTCCGTCCCTACACCATCACCCGTACAAACCTCACCTATCATTTCTCGGGAGGATGTGCATGTAGCTGTGGCGGCGTGGAATCGTGTCGCATACTACACTTCCACGGCACCTGCCCAGGCAACCGGCTTCTCCTTTCTCGCAAACCTAGGAGATCCGCAGAAGTCGGGCACGTTCGACTAGTAAGCCTCCCAGACTCAAACAACATGATCCTACTGACCATAGCCAGCGCATTTGGCAATTCTCTCGCGTACGTAGCCCCCAACGGTGGCAGAGTTGCGTCCGAGAGCATGCCCTTTGACGGCAAGCTGGACACCTCAGAACTCGAGATTGCAGTCTTCTCGGACAAAGAGTGCGATGACGGTTGTCTGTACTCAAGACCGGATGCTACGTCGCATTGTAGGCTCTCCATCTCTGCTCCACCAGGTGTTTTCACACTCATGCTAACATGCACACACAGATGGCTGGTCGGGCTCCTCCAAAGCCTTCATCGTAGAATTCCAGATGGACCACTACGCCAACCGCGGTACCGACCAAGGCCTGATCTCTGATGCACCCGCATGGTGGTTCCTCAACGCAGCCATCCCACGGATTCTCCAATACGGCAATGACCGCAACAACATCCCCTGCTCCTGTTGGTCAACCGGCTGCGGCGAGTTCGACGCGTTTGAAGTGTTGGGGAATGGAGCGGAGAGGGCGAAGAGCACGCTGCATCGACAGGGCAATCTGCAGGGGGGCGATAGCAACTATTTCAGGAGACCCGTAGGGAGGAAGATGAAGTTTGCAGTGGTGTGGCATTTTCCCCATATCACAGTGAGGGTGGTGGATGACGGATTCAAGTTTGGGAGCACGTTGACGCAGGAGCAGGTTGGGGATTTGGTGGAGTATGACGAGGATAGTTGGGTGCATTCGCTTTTTCCAATTGGGGATTGAGAGTGCGTTTGGTGTTGGGGCTTGAGATGAGCATGTGTGGCTATGTCATACTCGAACATAGGAACAATCAATTTCATTCTCGACAACGATATGTCGACGACATTCGATTGAGGTATTCATTCGTATGGATGTCATTACTTTCAGTACTAACAAGTGACTCACGAACGTTGTAGTGCACCAACGACACTGCAGAGCGACTCGAAAGGGAAATCAAAAACTCTGACCTGCATGTTCGCGAAACGTGTGCGAATGCGGAAACAGTTGCCGATGGTGTTGAGTGGCGAATGACTCGCCGTGCTCGGGCGGCTTGTGATTGCCCAGACGACTCTCCCTGAACCGAGGCGTTTGCCGTTCAGAGCGTGAAAGCACCGGCCGACGGCTGATGCACGCACGCATCGCATCGCCTCCATCGCACCCGCATCTCCTCGACTCCTCCCCAGACACGCCCGCCCAGCTCACGCACCGTTATCGCGCACCGTCCCCCTGGACACACACAAACGCCGGCGCACCCCGCAAACTCGCGTGCATCCCCGGCCGTCGCCAGCCTCTTGACGTCTGCAGAGCCTCACGCCCACCACATCCAAAGCACGCCAGCCCGCGACGAGCATCGACCATTGCCAGACGGCGCGGTGAGGAGGCACAGCAGAGACATGTCGTCGCCATCGCCGCCAAAGCCATGGGAGACTAGTGGAGGTGCCACCAGTGCCTCGGTTGGTCAGTAGCCGCGACCCCGTATGTCTGCGACAAACACGTCTAACAGCGGCGCAGGACTCACAGGTGCGCCCAGCAGCACAGCCACCGCCAGCCCCCCGCCATTGCCCGCCATGCCAGACTCGCTCAGCACTGTCGCAACCCGCAACGCGACCAACTACTCGGCCATGAACAACCGATACTCATCCCCCTATGGCAGTGGCTATGGCGGCATGAGCAGCTACTCCTCGCCCTACTCGAGCATGGGCGGGATGGGCTCCATGTACGGCGGCATGAGCGGGATGGGAGGCATGTACGGCGGGATGGGGGGGATGGGTATGGGCATGGGCATGGGGAGCATGTACGGCGGCGGCATGCAGGACCCGAACAACCCCAACAGCCTCACGCAGTCCTTCAGCCAGAGCACACAGGCGACGTTCCAGCTGATTGAGAACATTGTGGGTGCGTTTGGCGGGTTCGCGCAGATGCTGCAGAGCACGTACATGGCGACCCACTCGTCCTTTTTTGGTGAGTTCTATCCGCGATGGGGAACATGATCAAACGCTAATTCACATCAGCAATGGTATCAGTCGCAGAGCAGTTCGGAAATCTACGACAAACACTCGGCTCGGTTTTGGGCATCTACACCGTTATGCGATGGATACGAACGGCGGTCGCGAAACTCACAGGGCGCCCCCTACCAGCAAATGCAACGGACCTTACACCCGCGAGCTTCGCCGCCTTCGCAGGACGTGCCTCTGACGGCTCACCATCTATCGCCAAACCGTCAAAGAAGCCGTTCATCATGTTCATGCTAGCCGTCTTTGGCCTGCCATACCTGATGGGCAAGCTCATAAAGACGCTCGCACGCTCCCAGGAAACCGAACAAAAGCGACTGATGACTGAGAACCCGCAAGCATACGGCGAACCCCTCGACCCAAACAAGCTCGAGTTCTGCCGTGCGCTGTACGACTTCACCCCAAATTCAAACATGCAGGGCATGGATCTCGCGGTCAAGAAGGGCGACATGGTCGCTGTGTTGAGCAAGAGCGACCCCATGGGCAATGCGTCAGAATGGTGGCGGTGCCGCTCAAGAGACGGCCGCATGGGTCATCTGCCAGGGATCTACTTAGAAACCATCCAAAGGAAGCAGCCTGCGCAGATCACCAGTGGAAGCCAGAGCGGGAGTCCGGCGGGGAGCAGGACGCAGACGATGACAAGCAGCAGTTTGGGCAGTCGGACAACAACGATGACCACAAAGGCTGTTGAGCCAGCGCCTGGGCCGAAAGTCGATAGCAAAGTGGGGGATATGGGAGTTGAGAGCTTTCAAAAGGGCGCGTTTTACTCGTAGTTTCTTGAGCAGGGGTTTTTGTACATTCTTTCTCTTTTATGGATCACGTTATTTCTTATAATTTCAGGCACACGGTGTGCTGGATCTTCTAGATCTGCAGACGGGTTGGGAAAAGAACTGGTTTCCTCTGGCGTTTGACTATAGCGAGATATCAATGACGTTGGGGTTCCCTGTCTTCTGCAAATTTACGGCTCTACAAACTTATATTGGTAACCCAACTGTCAGGCGTCTATCACGTGTGAACGCAGTTGATTTGCGGCGGGTGCTGCCACGACGTGCATCGAGCTCAACCTGCGTCAAAGCCACACGAACAACAAACACACCCTAGTTCCTTGTTTGAGATATTTCTCGATCACTCGTTCGTTCACTCCATTCCGTATTTGTTTTGCAGTCTCTCACAGACTATAGGCAACTACTCTTTGTGTTCGCTGCCCCTCCCCCGCATTCACGTCGTGTCAATTTGGAAGTGGAGCCGCAGACGCGCCACCGATCCTGAGCTTAGCATCTGAAGCTTTTCGCGCATACGGATCAGAGCTCTACGTGCAGGCCGAGTCCTCTTGGTGCATAGAAGGAGACAGTATTACAAGATGTTTGCGTCTAAGCGGTTGGGCAAGGTACGCTTCTTACAATCTCAAAATGGATGTTGTCGCATAGCTAACGTGTGTTTGCAGGAGCTCCAGAAGGTACTGTTGTCTCTCCTGCAAATTAATCGCCAAAGTCCAAGACTACCTCGCTGAACACTCTACATAGATGCAAGGCCAGCTCCCTCCTGGCGTCACGCTGGTCAAGGCAGAGAACTTCGAGACATGGCTCATGGACATTCGAGTAATGGACGACAACCCGATATACAAAGGCGAAACATACAGACTGAAGTTCATGTTCAGCTCAAACTATCCTATCGAGGTGCGTCTCGCATGTCGCGCTTGCCTCTATGCTACCATCCAAACTTACACTCCGCACAGGCCCCCGAAGTAGTCTTTGTCCGCGACACTGAGCATTCGATACCCTGGCACCCACACGTCTACTCCAACGGTATCATCTGCCTCGACCTGCTCGATCGGCAAGGCTGGAGCCCCGTTCACAACGTCGAGAGTGTGTGCGTCAGTTTGCAGAGCATGCTCACGAGCAACACGGTCAAAGAGAGGCCGCCGGGCGACGATGCATTCGTTAGGAACAACACACAGCGGCCGAGAGACATTAGTTTTGTCTTCCACGATGACCAGGTTTGAGGGTAGAGTGGAGGGGTTGTCCGGCGAGGATTTCCTTGTGGAGGGGAGCATGGCGCCGGCGATATGAGGGGTCTGGGAGGATTTGTCTGGCGCTGGGATAGGGATAGGGCGTTACTATGGGTGCTGATATACCCAACGACGGGCATTTGATTTAAATATTGAGTCTTCATTCGGAACGAATTCATAGATGCAGCCTGTTGTTCTGTGTGCAGTGACGCCATCGCCCTTGCTGTGACTCGCTGGCGCCGTCAAATAGGGTGTTGTCGAAGAAAGCGAGAACCCTCGACGATCAAAGCATAGTTCGATCCGATTCAAACATGGTAACGAGCCCTGCACGGCATGTTCTGACGTCTGGGGTGGCGTTGCTCGCCTCGGTCCTCGATAAATTCTATCGGCGAAAAGTGTTCGCCAAGGCCAACTCTTGGCGGCACTCCATCAATTTTCTCTTCTGGTCCCCTCGCTTTAAGCGCAAAAGTCCCACTGCCCTTCCACTTCTCCTCCTCCACCTCATTTTCTCTCTGTAGTTTTCCAGGTCGTTCCTGCCAAACCACTTTTCATCATGAGCGACGAAGTCTACGAGGGTGCCATTGGCATCGATCTTGGTGCGCGCAGTCCCAAAATTACCCCACTGTGCACTGTGCGGGACTAACAAATATCGCCAGGCACGACCTACTCCTGCGTTGCCAACTACGAGGGCACCAATGTCGAGATCAGTATGCGCCCGCTCCCCCCGCGCTCGTCATGACGGCTGTCTAATTATTCTGTGCGCAGTTGCCAACGAGCAGGGTAGCTTCACCACTCCCTCGTTCGTCTCCTTCACAAGCGAGGAGCGTCTGATCGGCGAGGCGGCCAAGAACCAGGCTGCCATGAACCCAGAGAACACCGTCTTCGATGTCAAGTAAGACTTTTCCCCAGCGCAGTTCGTATGGCGAAACACTGTGCTGACTCCTACAGGCGATTGATTGGTCGCCGATTCGACGACGAAACTGTCACGAAGGACATCAAGTCATGGCCCTTCAAGGTCGTCGACCAGGGCGGCAGCCCTCTCGTCGAGGTCGAGTACCTCGGTGAGACCAAGACCTTCTCCCCCCAGGAGATCTCCGCCATGGTCCTCGTCAAGGTACGATCTGTGCGCACATGTTGGAGAAGCACCCCGCTGACAACTACCAGATGAAGGAGGTCGCTGAGACCAAGCTCGGCATGAAGGTCGAGAAGGCAGTCATCACCGTGCCTGCCTACTTCAACGACAACCAGCGTCAGGCTACCAAGGACGCCGGTGCCATTGCCGGCCTCAACGTTCTCCGTATCATCAATGAGCCTACCGCCGCCGCTATCGCCTACGGTCTCGGCTCCGGAAAGTCTGAGAAGGAGAGGAACGTTCTCATCTACGATCTCGGCGGTGGCACTTTCGATGTGTCTCTGCTCCACATCCAGGGTGGTGTCTTCACTGTCAAGGCCACTGCGGGCGAGTAAGTGCTTTAGTATAGTATTCGTTAGCGCTTACACTAAACCTTTATAGTACTCATCTCGGCGGGCAAGACTTCGACACGAATCTCCTTGACCACTTCAAGAAAGAGTTCACAAAGAAGACTAAGAAGGGTGAGGATCGCAAGTTTTGAAACTTTTTGAGTGGCTCTGACAACTACAAAGATATTTCTGGTGACGCTCGCGCCCTGCGCCGTCTACGGACTGCCTGCGAGCGGGCCAAGCGCACGCTCTCCAATGCCACTCAGACCACCGTCGAGATCGACTCTCTGTTCGACGGCGAGGACTTCAACGCCAACATCACCCGTGCTCGTTTCGAGGACCTGAACCAGAAGGCCTTTGCTGGCACTCTTGACCCCGTTGCCCAGGTTATGAAGGATGCCGCCATCGAGAAGAGCAAGGTCGACGAGATCGTGCTTGTCGGTGGTTCCACCCGTATCCCCAAGATCCAGAAGCTCCTCAGCGACTTCTTCGGTGGCAAGAAGCTCGAGAAGAGCATCAACCCCGATGAGGCCGTTGCCTACGGTGCCGCCGTCCAGGCCGGTATCCTCTCTGGCAAGGCCACCTCTGCCGAGACCGCCGACCTCCTCCTCCTCGATGTCGTTCCTCTTTCCCTCGGTGTCGCCATGGAGGGTAACATCTTCGCCCCTGTCGTTCCCCGTGGACAGACAGTGCCAACAACCAAGAAGAGGTATGTGTTTTCCACTCTTGTAGTCTCTACGCTTGGTGTTCCAAGTTTTCATTTTTCAATGTTTCTACCATGGTAGTCTCCCCGCTTGGTGTTCAAGGTTGCTTTCTCAACTGTTTTATACCCTGGTAGTCTCCCCGCTTCATGTTTCGATTCTCGTTTTTCACCATGGTAGTCGCCCCGCCTGGTCTTGTGTTTTCATATGTCTTGATGGTTTTACACCATTGTAGTCTCCCCGCTTCATGTTCCGTGTTTTTATTTGTCAGTGGTTTTACACCATGGTATTCTCCACACCTCATGTTTCGAGTTTTCAGTTGTCAGTGATTTTATACCCTTGTAGTCTCCCCGCTCGATGTTTCTATTTTTGTTATTACAACAGTTTTACATCACGGTAGTCTCCACGCATGGTGTTCCTGTTTTCGTTTTCCTCGGCTGTTTGCCATCATGGTAGTCTTCACGCCTAGTGTTGCGGTTTTTGTTTCTCAACCGTTTATACCATCGTAGTTGTCCAGCTACTAACATCTTCACTAGGACATTCACTACTGTTGCTGATCAACAGTCTACCGTCCAATTCCCCGTTTTCCAGGGTGAGCGTGTCAACTGCGAGGACAACACATCTCTCGGTGAATTCACTCTTGCTCCCATCCCACCTATGAAGGCTGGTGATGCCGTTCTCGAGGTCGTCTTCGAGGTCGACGTCAACGGTATCCTCAAGGTCACCGCCACCGAGAAGACCTCCGGCCGCAGCGCCAACATCACCATCTCCAACGCCGTCGGTAAGCTCTCGTCTTCCGACATCGAGAACATGATCAGCGACGCCGCCAAGTTCAAGACCAGCGACGAGGCCTTCAGCAAGAAGTTCGAGTCGAGGCAACAGCTCGAGTCATACATCTCCCGTGTTGAGGAGATGGTCTCTGACCCAACCACGGCTATCCGCCTCAAGCGTGGCCAGAAGGAGAAGATCGAGTCTGCTCTCAGCGACGCCATGGCTCAGCTCGAGATTGAGGATGCTCCCGCTGATGACCTGAAGAAGAAGGAGTTGGCTCTCAAGCGCGTTGTCACCAAGGCTTTCTCTACCCGATAAGCGTAACGTATTAACGATGGTTGGTGGGAGGAAGAATGATCGCAGGCGCAGAATACCCAGACTGTGAGCTGCGAGCCGCTGCGAATGGAGTTTCATCTTTGCGGCATTTCACGATAGACTTGGTGTGTTTGGTTCCTTCTCCTTTCCTGGGTTCTCTTCGGCATCTATGGGGATGCCAAAAGTATTGTGTGTACTTTCTCTATCATGACGATGCCTGACGAACGATCGTAATGATAACCTGCAAAAGTATGACTGGCGGAAATCTCTCTTATGTAACTGGGGTGCGGGCATCTGAGGTAGATGAGGTCGAGAACAAGGGGAAATTGAACGAGTTTAAGATATGTCGGTGTCCGTTGTGCTTGAGTGACCAATCCATGAGAAAATAGTACACAAACGAGGTTGGGTGTAGACATTCAGAAACCAAAGCACTCAATCTTCAGGAATCCGGTGTGTAGTGGTCAAGTTGTTGCTAGATTTCTGCATTCAGCCCGCTGCCACACCACCTACCTACTGCCACCCCATCACACAGACGCCGCACCCGTAAACTTCGCCGTCTCAATCGCACTCCCCACCAACCCCTCTCCCTTAACAATCCCCGTCGTACAAACCACGATACGGCTCCCCCTCCCCTCCCCCCCAACCTCCTTAAGCTTACCCCCCACAAACCTGAGCGCCGCAATCTCCGCCCTCGTGACGCCGCCCAAGAAGAACACCACCACCGTCTTATTCGCATCCGCATGACTTCCATTAAGCATATTGCGAGCCTTGAGCGCCTTCTGATCGCCCGTCTGCACCTCATCGAACGTGGCGCCACGGACGTATTTCGTCGCGTCGTCGAAGATGCGCAGGCCCTGCGCGAGAGGATTAGCCTGTGGGTTCAGCGGCGGCTTTACGATATTGGCGAGGGACTGTTTCTGCACGATGGACTGGACGAGTCTGACGGAGAGGGGCGCGTAGCCGGAGAAAGTGTAGGAGATGTCGTTTGGTGCGGACTCGTTGACGTCGTCGTCCCAGAGGCGCAGGGCTTTGCGCAGGGGGGTGTAGTTTGATACGCTGCCGGGTTTTACGGTGGAGTTTAGGGCCAGGCCGCCGCGGGGGGCGAGGAGGCCGGTTTTTTCGAGCGCCGAGAGCGTGAGCATGTGTTGGGGCCCGTAGGCTTGGAGGATGCTCTTTTTGAAGGACTCGAGGTCTTTGGGGCGGATGCCGGCGTTTGTTGTGCTTTCGAGACACAGGAGGCGCAGGATGGTGGGGAGGGGCACGTCGCGGTTTATCAGCTCGGTTATGGTGTCGTGCTGGGTGGTGGGGTCTGCGCCCGACATGATGTTCTGCTGGACTTCGAGCGTGCGGGTGAAGATGTCTGAGCGGGTGTATTTTATGATTTCTTCGGCGAGGGATGTGTGGAGTTTTAGGCTTGCTTGCTCGGCTTGGTAGCCGGGGAGTTTTGCTACGAAGTCGCGGAGCTCAGAGGTAGACTTTTGCGCGAGCGAGTTGCGCTCTGTGGTGCTTTGGAGGCGGCGTGCGGCTTTGTTGAGGAGGTTTCCTACTATGGCGAAGTTTGCGTCGCCGAGGGTCGCGT
The DNA here is from genome assembly GCF_010015815.1 of Dothidotthia symphoricarpi CBS 119687. Classification (NCBI taxonomy): domain Eukaryota; kingdom Fungi; phylum Ascomycota; class Dothideomycetes; order Pleosporales; family Dothidotthiaceae; genus Dothidotthia; species Dothidotthia symphoricarpi. Next base: position 972,482 of record NW_022985011.1, read on the forward strand.
AGAGGGAGTCTTTGCTGTCTATCAGGATTTTGCGCTTCATGCTTGTCGATGCTGATCCCGTCTGCCCAGGCTGCGGAGCTGCGCCGCCAACTATGGAAGAGTCGATTTCGGTTTGGTTGGCGGAAATGTTGAAGACTTCGTCGATTAGACCCTCATACGTCAACTGGGTGAGGAGGACAGTTGGGAAGTCAACTTCACGGTCGATGATGATGAGGCTGTCGATTGTTGAGCTCGGGGTCAGGCCGAGGAAAGAAGGGCCTGTGCTAGAGGGAGATTCGCCTGCTGTGACCTCGGTGCGCATGCGGATGAGAAGATCAGCGAGACGTTTCCCGTTGTCGCCTTTGCCAATGATACGTGGAAAAAGGCCATGTTTTTGTTGTTGAAGCATGAGCGCTTTCGCTGCAAGGTAGATGGATGTTGGGTCTTTTCGCTGACTTTTGTTAGTACCACACAAAAATCAATAAGTTTGGGAGCATACGAGATACAGATCTGCCACAGTATCATCCAGCTCCAATGACAGGACATCATCTGCGAGCGGCACGAAGAACAGCGGCCACTCGCTCACACTGGCCTCACCGAGCACGCCCGCGCCTTCCAGCAGCTGGTCGGAGACGATTGTGCGTCGCGGCACCCAGAAGATGGAAAACTCATGCTCGATCTGACTGTCTCGTCGTATGCGTTTAATTTGATCTAGAAAGTATGTTAGCACTGCACAACAGAACGACTCCGTATAGGATGAAGCGGGTGTTCAATATAAGCGCTTGGTATGTGTATTGATTTAGGGATCGAGACTTGACTAAGCAGAGTAGATGCTGTCTGCATAGCCTCTTTTGTGATCCCAACGCTTGTCATACAGCCAGAGCACGTGTACAAACCCGAACAAACACATATACGTACCAGCGACAGCCATGACCGTCTTGGCCTTCTCCCCCCTGGCCAGAAACACGATATTCCGCTGCGAGGCGTCGACATTATCATTCTCGAGAAAGAAAGGCTTGTCGACACCATATTCCTGGAGGGTAGAGAACTTGACAAGCAGATTCAGCGGCCCCGCGAGCGCCTTTTCGAGCACGAGGTTCTTCTTGCCCCTGATCTGTTCATACCTTGTCAGTATGAGCGATGTACCGTGTCGTTGACATTACCTTACACCCTCGAGCAGAAGAAGCAGGTCTCGCCGCGCCTTCTCTGTAATTTCCGTCGCGTTGAACGGAGTGATGGGAGCCATTGCAGATTGACGCTCAAGCGGCTTGAGGGTTCTATGGCAGACGCAGTTTCATTGTGGTACGAGCAATATATCCCGACCGCGAGTTCGAGGTTGAGCAACGAGGTGTGGTTCGCGACCGAGACACGCGGCACGTGCATGAGGCTAACATGCAGCACGATCTTGGCATCTCAGAAAGTTGATGCAAAGCAGCAACTTGGTCGCAACTTGAGTTTGCAATAAGAAGAAGGATGCGTTCTAGTTGTCAATGTTGAATATATGGCGCAGAGGCACAATCAAACTCTCAAACATAAATGCACAAAATCAATATTGTTGGATATTCTGTGTATGTACCAGTTCTTCAATCATGTAGATGGAGGATCCACAAAAATGTATGTAGTCCGTAGCTCATTAAGGGTATACAACGAAGCCTCTATACCAATTCCACCCACTGCCAGACATCCACAACAATGTCACTGTCGAAAAGAGCGGTCATTACGAGGGCCGAACTCGCGTGTTACAGTCGGCTACTCAACGCGCTACAACGTCAACGCTTTCTAGATTGCCCCTAAAGCCTTCAAAGCCACTCTCAATTCCTTCACGGCGGTATTTGCATCATCAAAGTCGATCGCTGATATGGCCCACTTTGCATGCTTTTTCGCTTCTCGGAGTGAATCTTCGTCGTTCCTGAAGGGGCCTTGGGATGTTGTTGGAGGAGGTGCAGCTGGTTGAGCGTATGGATTTTGGTGAGGTGGGGGTGCTGAGTACTGCTGATGTGGTGGGGCCGGACTCGATTGGAATATGGGTGGTGGCTGTGGTTGTTGTGGGGCAGGAGTTGTATACGTCGGGGACATGTATGGATTCTGTGGAGGCTGTGCGGTCGGCGGAGGAGAGACAGGGTTCTGGTAGAAACTGGAGGGATCTGGTGCTCCAGCTGTCTGAGTTAATGATGAGCCTCCCATAGGTGTCGTCATGGTCTCATCGCCCATGGATGGAGCAGTTGGCAGAGTAGGCGCGGTGTTCTCTGCTGAGAAGGTAGGAGGCGGCACGTCGGTCCTTGGGAAGTATCCTCCGCCAATGGAAGCAACAGAACCATTGCGCGACGAAGCCGTCTGCGACATGGGAGACACATCGTTGTGTGATGGTTGTGTGTATCCTGTGGGTACGGTGGGGAGGTTGGCTGGAGGCGAGACCTTTGGCGCAGTAAATGCGGGCGAGGGCTGTCCGGAGAAATCAGGCGCCGACTCGACGTATGGCTGGTATGGGTTGTGGGGTTGCTGCTGCTGGGGGGTCTGGATTATGTTCTGAACCTCTGGGTCGCTCGGGTCGAGGATGGGAGGGTCGAGGGCTTGATGTGTCTCCTGGGCGGGGTTGGTTTCGTTGGGGTCTTGGCCGGCCTTGATGGCCTTCAGGATGCGCAGGGCGTGGTACTTTGCGAACTTTGTCTTGGAAGTGATCTCCGGGTCGGCGTCTGGCTTCCATATGGACAGGATCTCGAGGAAGGTCGAGGCTGCCAGGAGCGTGTCTGCCGTGTTGCTGGACAGCAGGTCAGCAGGCGGGGCCATGGGGGAGGGGCCGTGTGTGTGTGCCTACCCAGTTGCTCTGTTCTCCGCCATGTCCTTTTCGCCCTTGGCAAACGTCTGCAGGGCGAACTGTTCGCAGTATGCGCTCGCGACGACATCGTCCAGCAGGGCGTCTTCGTTGGGGGTGTCGGCCTTGGTCTGCTCCAGGCGCTCCATCAGGTTGGTGGTGAAGACGGTGCATTCTTCGTCTGCCGAGTGGAGACCGCCGGCAATGACCTTCTGCACCATGTAGAAGCGCACTGGGCGGGGTCAGTACGGCCGTGACGCCTGTGCAGCGCTCGCGACTCACGCCAGTACGAGACAATGGGCTTGAAGCGCTCCAGCTGGGCAGCTCTCTTCGCAAAGGGCGCCAGCTGCAGCCTCTTCAGCTTGGCGGGGAGTGCGTCGGCCATGGTGGTGCCGGATGCAGGTGTTGTCGTGGTGGTAGTCGTGAATAGTCGTGAATGGTCGTGAATGGTGGAGATGGTGGTTTGGTGGAATGCGACGGGAGCCTTGCATGCTGTCATGGGCCAGGGCCGGCATCCCTGTCGTCCCCGCAATGCATCAGAGCTTCTTCAGGCACGCCAAAGGACACTTTGCATCTTGAAACACCATGTGAGGCCCGGTACTATATAACACGAGACGCAGGCCTCAGCTGCTTCGACCTGACCACCTCCTTCCAACTCCACCCACACATCCCCAACCATGGTGCGCACAACCGCCCTGCTCGCCGCCGCGGCTGCCCTGGCCCTCAATGCGCAGGCCGAGAGCATGTACCCCAAAAAGTCTAGTGTCCTCTCCATCAACGGCCCAGACTACGACAGGGTCATTGCAAAGTCAAACTACACCTCAGTAGGTCCCGCGCAAGAGCTTGCCATGGCCCGGCTAACAGTATTAGATTGTCGAGTAGGCCTCAACACCAGCACCACACCACCTCCACCATCCTAACATGTCCCAGGTTCTACGCGCCATGGTGTGGCCACTGCAAGAACCTCAAGCCCGCCTACGAGACGGCTGCCAAATCGCTCGCGGGAATTGCCAAGGTCGCCGCCATCAACTGCGATGACGAGGTCAACAAGCCCTTCTGTGGCCAGATGGGCGTGCAGGGCTTCCCCACCCTCAAGATCGTCCGACCAGGCAAGAAACCAGGCAAGCCCATAGTCGAGGACTACCAGGGCGCGCGCTCAGCCAAGGGCATCGTCGACGCCGTCAAGGACAAGGTCCCCAACAGCGTGAAGCGCATCAGCGACAAGAATCTGGAAGAGTGGCTGCAGGAGAACAAGGACAGCGCCAAGGCCATCCTGTTCAGCGACAAGGGTCTCGTCAGTGCGACACTCAAGGCGCTGGCCATAGACTTCGCCGGTTTGGTCTCCGTTGCGCAGATCAAGAAGTCGGACAAGGTGGCCGTCGAAAAGTACGCCATCACAAAGTACCCGACCTTGATCCTCCTGCCCGCTGGCTCCGAGGACCCCGTCACATTCGAGGGTGAGCTGCAGAAGGAGTCCATGGTCAAATTCCTCTCGCAGGTCGCAGCGCCAAATCCAGACTGCCCACCGCCCAAGGAGAAGAAGCCAAAGGCAAAGAAGGACACCAAGAAGGAATCCAAGTCCTCGAGCAAGTTTTCCAAGGCTTCCGCTTCTCACAAGTCTGCAGATGCATCTTCAGCCGCTGCATCAGCCACGGACGAGACAGTCGTGGAGCCCGTCGTCCCAACCGAGTCTCCAGCTGCCAATCTCAAAGACGAGGATACGCCTGAACCAGTCGCCATTCCCAACGAAGAACTCAAGCCTACGATTGACGTCCTCGCTGAAGCTGCAGAGCTACACGCACATTGCCTAAACAAGAAGAGCAAGACATGCATCCTCGCCATCTTGCCCAAGGACGAATCAGCTGATGCTGCCAAGACTGCTCTCGCATCACTCACTTCCATCCACAGGAAATACGATGTCGTCGGTGCTCTCCTCTTCCCCTTCTTCGGCGTCTCAGCATCCAATCCTCTGGCTGCATCACTGATCTCGGGGCTGAGCCTAGGAAGCGAAGACAACGTCTACTTGATTGCGACCCATGGTAAGCGCGCATGGTACAAATACCAAGGCACCACCTTCAGCGCCGCAGAGGTCGAACAGTGGGTCGATGCCATCCGAATGGGAGATGGTAAGAAAGAGAAGCCCGTAGAGTCTCTCCTGGTAAGTGGAGAGGCGCAAGAGGCCGAGGGAGAAAAGGCCGCCAAGCAAGATCCCATCAAGATCGAAGTCGAGGAGATCCTTGAAGAGGAGACACAGCACGACCACAACGAGCTCTGAGCGACGTATCGAGAGATGAGTGTGTATTTAGCGAGTTGTATTTCGAGCTAGGCAATTACCAACGTTTGAGAGCATCTATTCCGTCTTTCATAAGTTGACTCGAATCAAGTCGTGTGCTTACCCAAGACATGACCACGCACATGCGGTCACAGCAGTCACAGCAGACACCCACGCGGCAGTATATGAATGGTCGTCATTAGACCAAGACCCAAGATTTCCTCATTTCGCTAATGCAAAACGGCCGTGGCGTCGAGTTGGCGCTGCAAACATGAAACTTATTCTCGCGTCTGTAGGTGCATATTTTGCTGTAGGTGTGTACCTGTGTATGCACGCTCGTATGCGCACCAGCCCTGGTGGAGATCCCAACAAAAATAAACGTGGACGGAAGGTCGGGAAGGGAAGGTGGGATCAGCACGTGGACTCGGCGCCATGGCGACGGACTCGCGGTCTACGGATCATGCTCTCGCGGAGGCTGTGCAGTGTATTGGATGGGTAAAGGGGGGAGAAGAAGGGGTTTCGAAACGCAGAGGGTGAGTTGCATTCTTTGTACTTGGGTGGTGGGGAGGAATGTATTTCGCTCTGCCTTATCTGCGGGGCCGTAAACCCAACGCTCACGCTCATGCAGAAGTTTGAAACCCTGTCTCGAACATGCAGCAACAACGCATCTCCCGGGCGTATCTAGTGCGCGGTTTTTCGGTTCCTGGTTCCTGACTTTAGGGAGCCGTCGTGGTGTCTAGCCCCGGATCTAACGTGTGGTCTAGCACGCAGCGTCGACGTATCGGAGCTTTCATGGCACGTGTGGATGCGCTTCCATTGGCCGCCTAGAATCACCATGTCTGGTTGAGGCGCGCGCGCTGTGACACCCGGGCGACAATGACAGCAGCCCAGAACGCCAGAATGACTCCACTGTAATTACGGCTCGCATCAGCCGATGCAGACTAAGCGGTAAAATGCTCACGCTGCTGGATGCATCGCAAGTGTCGACATGGACATGGACGGGGACGTGGATGGCGCTATGCTTCGTCGACAGCCACGATCACAACGCCCAGGCCCTTTGAACAGTTGGCGCATGGAATGCTGCATTGGCGTCCGGCGTCAATCCCCTCATGTATAAGTATGGCATCCCACGATGGTGGTTGAAACTTCTTTTCCTCAAGACACTCTTTCATCTTCGCGCCCATCATTCATTGCTCCTTTGCTCGCAGTTGTTTCACTCCTTTGAACAACTAGTCATTCCTTTCAAACAACAACCACAATCATCATCATGAAGTCCACATTCTTTTCCCTCGCCCTCGCGGGCCTCAGCTCCATGGTCGACGCCAGCCCTGTCACCATGAAGCCGCGCGGTGTTGCCGGAAAGCGCGGTCTTGCTTTCCCCAAGCAGGCCTCCACCGGCGTCGCTGGATCGACATACACACAAAACTTCAAAAACTACCCCCAGATCACCTGGATGTACGACTGGGAGGCCGTCATCGACGGCGAGGCTCTCGACGTCGAATTCGTGCCCCAGCTCCACTCAGGCGAGTCGTGGTGCGCCGACGGATGGGCTGCCAACGTCGCCGCCGCACAGAAGAAATACAAGGTCTCGCACGTGCTGTCCTTCAACGAGCCAGATCAGTCTGGGTACGTTTTTTGCTTTTTCCCCCTCACCATACCCTCTTTCAAACGAAACTAACACCCCTTCCAGTGGCGGTGGCACAAACATGGCCGTTTCAGACGCAGTCTCCACACACAAGAAATACATCCAACCGCTCGCAGCACAGGGTCTCCGCATCGGGTCCCCCGCCGTAACCAACGGCGCGGAGGCCGGCAAGGGCCTCAGCTACCTCTCCTCCTTCATGGCCGGCTGCACGGGGTGCCAAATCGACTTTGTAACCGCGCACTGGTACGCGTGGGCCAAGGCCGAAGACTTCAAGACATACTTCACAAACATGCACAAGCAGTTCGGCAAGCCCATCTGGATCACCGAGTTCGGCGTCAGCGAGGGCGACGCCGACGCTTTCCTCGCTGAGGTCCTGCCCTGGTTGGACCAGCAGAGCTGGATCGAGCGCTATGCGTATTTCATGGCTGCGCCTGCTGCTGGCGCGGAGAAGTACCTTGTTTCTGCTGCTGGCGCGTTGTCTAGCACCGGCAAGGTTTATGCTGAGACGGCGTCGTATTAGACGGTTAGATGGGGGGGCGGTATACCCGGGTTTTTCTTTCTTGACGACGACGATTTCTTCTTCTTCTTTTGGTTATATAGCGTTTTTTGGGGGGAGTGGGTTTAGATGGCAAATGTTTCATCGCTTTTCTTCTGTGGTTTGAAACTCTTGTGATGATTTGTGGCGTGTGAGTGACGGTATGGCTGAGTGACTGACTGACCACCTGGCCACTATCTGGACGTGCAATTGCAGAAAACACATGATCGAACTTAAACATGCGCCCTCTAAATGACTACCATTGTCGGCGTGATGTGCTTGACGCGCAAGCATGGCGTTGTCCGACTCTCTCTTTTTCTTCCAGCACCCAGCGTAGAATTAGTAGTATCTCCAAGTTACGACGACTGGCACGGGAAACACATTCTGCTTTATCCCCAGGTTATGCAGAGTTTCAAGGTACCTCTAGCAATAAGTGTGTAGTATGTTCGACTTGCTCCAGAAAAGTGAGTATGAGGGGTACCATATCCGCCAAGTAGCGATCCAGCACGCACAAGCATAAAGACAACCAAGTCAAGTTGAAGCGTGATTCTTTAAACCCTCAAACTCAGATATATATCGCTATATCTACAAGCTACAAGTTCTATACTACATGCTACATACATTCCATCGGTCTAAGATATCGTCATAAACATCGTGTAAAGATCATACCGTATCCAAGGTGCCCAGAACGGGTGGTAGGGGCGTCGTCATAGCACGCCATCCCGACGCAACACCACACAATCATGCGTATATGAACGCCGCAAGCCCCAAAGCCTTCCATGCCAGACCAAGCCAAGCCAAGCCAAACCAACCGCCAACAGATAGATTGACAGAAAAACCACTCGCTCGCTCGCTCGCTGAACAAAACAGATGACGCGAACGAAACTGAAAATGCTCTTTCGCTAAAACGCATGCTTTGGGAGAGAAAGAAAAAAGGCATCAAGCCGACCGCGGCGAATTCCCTCTACTCTCATCCTGCGACCCGTCGTCGAACCCGTCGAAACTCTCCCCGGGGGACATGGCGCCCCTCAACTCCCCGCCATCCATCATATCGACGTCATCGTCATGGTATTGCGCCATGGTCAGATTTGACGAGAACATGCGCGGCGGCGCAGGCGGCACGCCCGCACTGCTAATCTGGTCGGCAAGGCTGGGTTTCTCGGCCAGGTTGTTGAGCATGGCGCGACTTGCGTCTAGCATCGAGACGGCGTAGTCGAGGAAGTCTGCGCGCTTGGACGAGACGGAGAGGGTCCAGCGGTATTCCCTCAGCCGCAGCTTGTAGAATTCTGCTTCTTCTTTGGCGGGCGCAGTGGCCCAGAGCAACGAGCCAAAGGTGCCGATGAGCGTGAAGTTCACTTTGGATGCAAAGTACCAGAACGACTGCAGGTGCTCGGGTTTGAGGCGGTTGACAAAGTCCATGGCGGAGATGAGGCGCGTTTTGGCTGCGTTGCGGCACATGAACAGGCCGTAGGAGTCGGGATTTGTGTCGTCGAGCGATTGCACGATGCGTCGATGGAGGGTGATCTCTGTGGCGAAGTAGGCGAGATGCAGGTAGCCTGTAAGTGTGAGTGTGTGATCAAATGTTTCATACTTCATTGACGTACCGGTTGAGATGAGCCTGCTCCTACTCGGCGTATGCATCTTGACCTCCACAGGTAATCTCTCGTGCCACTGGCGGAGCTTGATCTGAACAGGTTTCGCTCGCGCAAGAATGAGCTCTGTCGACTTCCTCCCGGCGTTGGCGAAATCCTGGATGGCTGTCTGGGTGTAGAACGTATCCATGACTTCCGCCATGATCTGGGTAAGGCTAATCATCTGAGCGAACAATATCCGGCTTCTATGATTCTCTTCTAACTCATCTTCAGAGTCGTCCTGCCGCGCATCGTATCCGTCGCCTTCCTCATTGAAGTCTTCCTCGGTAATTGGCTTTACTGCCCAATTCGCGTTGAAGATGTGCGATGGCCGGCCGTGGATCAGCGAACTCCACTTGTCCTGCATGTACAACGCCCAGGCAATGCGTTTCCTTAGGCCTCGCTCCCACCCAGGCACTGACCATGTCGTACAGTCAAGATGTAGGCCGAGCTCTTGGCCAATGGCCACCAATTGTGTTGTCAAACTCCAAGAGTCTGCCTCTGGACGCTGCAAAAGCAGCAGTCCCGCCTGAACGGTTGAGAGCTTGGGCCTTTCCATGGCAAGCGTCAAAGATCTCATTGCGATAGCCTCCAAGCGGGTTGCATCGGGCTTGGTGTACTTAGCCAGCTTTGGATCGAGCGACCACCAATTGAGAGATAAAATATACATGCCAGCCAGCAGAGCCGGCGAGAAAGACCGATCGCCATTCCGATACCGTTCGATAAATAGGTGCTTTTGGATGATGGGAAAGCTTGGATGTACGATTTGAAAATACAGGTCCAATAGAGCAGGACCGTGTGGATGAACGAGCTGCTCAACAAGGTTCAAAGTGTTGGCCTCGTCGGCATAGTCTTGTGTGTTCTCGTCAGGTAGCATGATGAAACATTCTTGGTCAGTCACTCGTCGAAGGGTTCCAAGATCAAACGTGGACTCGTTACGGGTATCAAAGTGGGAAAGGCCAATGAGTAAGTTGTCAAAAGGAGAACTCAGCCCAATATATCTGCTATGCTGACGTCTTTGCAGACCCAATGTCTCTCCCAGTTGCGGCAGGTGGATGTTGGCCAACGAGGGTTGCGGCGGTCGAGGACTCGGTGCAGTTGCCGTGATGGTGGGCGTGGGCAATGCTAGTGGGGGTGGCTCACAGTCCACCGATCTGCATCGATGTTAGCTGTACTGCTAGGCGACATGATGCAGCCCGCGACGTGGGTGATAGAGAAGTGCGTGCGAGCTAGAGGCGCTGATCTGGGGGTGTTGGAGAAGCCGATTCGCGTGAGCACGTGATGAGACGAAAAAGGTATGGTAGACAATTCGACGTCAAGCTTCGGGATTAAGATCGCCGTGCAGTAGTAGCAAAGTTTAGACATACCTCTTTTTCGAGTTATTGGGCGAGTCTTTCTTGTCGCTGTCGACAACCTTTCTTTTTCTGGGCAGTGGACTCTGCACAAAGGTACACTCCTGCTTGTGAAATTCGCACAGAACACACAGCGCTGCGCCCTCGTGTATCACACAACGGCTTTTCCTTCTCCTGCAAGCGTCACACGGTCGTTCTCTCCGTGAGCGAATGTTAGAGACGGGTCCGTTGTTTGAGGTGGGTTTGCCGGCGGCCAGATTCTCTTTACCTGGTGAGGGTTTCTGTTGCTTTCGAGGCCGGGCAGCTGCGATGGGCACCGGTGTTGGCCGTGGCATAGCAGGCTGTATAGCCATGACGGTGGCCATATCGGTAGCAGTCGGACTCGAGTAGTGCGCTCCAGATAAGGACGGGTATTTACTTGAGCCTAGTTGCAGCTAAGAGGCCGGGTATATACTCCTGATAGACAAGCCACGGGCCGTTGGCTAGTCTCCGAAGATGGCTGACAGGTATCAAAGTGTCGCGATAACCAGTCACGCGAGGTTCTCCGTAGATAAAGTCTGGAACTGCGCGGCTTATCGCGTGGGAGTTGCGTTGATGGTCCACAAGATGTGTAATCCTAGGACGGAAAATGCAGGGCAAAAAATAATCCAGCGGACCGTCAAGAATGACCAGATTGAGGACCTAGATTGCCTGCTATGGCTGCGAGAAGAATGAGGTGGTTGATGGTTCTTGCCGTCATTGAAGGTTTCCGAGATGCAGTCGTTGTCGGGTGCTGACAGGTTGCTAGCGGAGGGCCGGAAAAGGGCTGGAGATCTGAACTGGAGACTCAGGACCCTGTGTGGGGATTGGACAGGCACATAATCGGGGTCGAGGGCGTGAATGTGTGATTGTTGCTGGCAAGAGCGCTGAGGGTGACTTTTGTTTCGCAGATGCGACCATGTCCTTGGATGCCCGTTACCTAATGGTTGGCATCCAAAACGGACTAGCTATTAGGTACACAACGCGTTGGAAGCGCAAGTCAGTCGAACACCAAGCCCTAGAGCGATAAGGCAAACTACGGAACCAATGGGAGCACTGAGTCCCCCACTGGTTCTTTAGTGCGCGTAAAAATATTATGCCATCTCTGGTAGCTATCTCTGGACCTTCTTCGGCAGCAATCAGCACGACGTCGTCCCTGGACTAGCTAACCAAGCAGTGAATTGCTGTTATGTACTCGGTATTGGCGTCTGCACGTCACTCCAGATATAGCGCAACGTCTTCTGTCCATAATGCCTCGATTTACTGCCTATCACTTTGCGCGGGGTCTTCAATCGGTCATCGGACAGCAGTCGATGGACTGACTTCCGACGCTCTTTCACGATTTGAGCGGTCGTAGCGGTTGATAACTGTGTAGTGATGTAACGTCCTTGTCGGTTCTTCAGATCGTTCAGGGATCGTATCTCCGCATTAAATTCTGCTTGAGCCGCTTGTACAATCTTCTCGCACGAGTGCGTCCCTTGCCACTACGCGTGAGATCTCCGCTCCGCCCAAACCCTGTCTAGGCATGTCTCACCGCGCGCTGTTCAGGCAAGATGCCCTTCGCGTGAACACCGGCAGTTTGAAGCCCGAGAATCCCCGTCAACCCGTTAATCCAGTCACTTAGTACCCTTGATGTCATAGCTACCTCTCAACGTACCTACTAACCGCGGCCTTATACCAAGCCCAGGTAACGGTAGGTATCACGGCGCGACTATTGTCAACAACACGACACAATACGAGTAACGCCATGTTGACCAAGAGCTCGACGCATCATACGTAGAACACGAGGCCAGCGCCAGCTATCAGCAGCCTGATATTTGGGAACCGAAGCTGCAGATTTGGCCAGATACTTGCTCAATGTCCCAACCACGAGAGCGGTATGTAGTAATGACTACCGGGTTCTTTAGGTTGGCGCATGTTGTCTGCAAGGCGGTGCTGGTTATTCCGCCGCCCATAACTGGCTCGAGTTTTTCCGAACGAGGGGCTGACAATTACGAGGCCCGACGATGGTGTTACGAAATCGGTCTTCCTAGGCCAGCATGTGATTAACAGCGGAGGTGGCATCTCGGTCGGGGAAGAACTGCAATCTCGGGCCGATACTGTCCGGGGTAAGACGGGACGGTATTCACGATTGGTTCTAGGCTCTATGGAGAGATACATCACGTGCATAGCTGTTGAGACCAAATGTCCTCAACAATATCGAACAATGATAGCAAGGTGTTCTTAAACTCCCACACTCTGCTCAACATTTGATGGCGCCAGAGGCCAATCTTCAATCCATTAATACACTTCGAACCACACAGTGGCGATCAGCAAACTGGAACATCAGCCGACATACGCCTACTGTTTTGCATCTTCTTTGAGTCGCTGCTACATTCTCGAAGAAGAACCTTTCTTTTGACCTGGCAAAGAAGCTGTCCGTCACTATCTAGCGTTTCTTTCAAGCATCTTGCACAAATGAAACGTGCCCATAAGACAAGGGACGGAGCGTGTTTAAACATCTGCACCAGAACATCACGCCAGTTTGAAGTGATAAGAGTGAGACCGACCAACGTTCTCCAAGCCCGTTGCTCTGTGCAAGAATGAGGCTTCCTATATGTTGGCACGTACGACTAGCATCGTAAATCCAGCTTCGTTGAGGCCCTACACTGTGCTACAGCGGTGCTTTGAGACAAGATGTCTCTGCCTTGAGAGTGCTCTCATCAGCCTGTAGACCAAGAGACAGCTAAGAAAATGGCATACGTGTGGAACGATTCTGGCAATTGACGAGCAATTTAACAAAGTCCTGCAATAGACCGAAGCCGTAGGCTGAGACATGCTAGCCCACGCCCAATACTCCCCAAAGCTCCTGTGACAACCATATGTACAAGGGTGGACGTCCATCGTCGTCCCGAAAGGTGCTGTTGCGGGCGACGTCCAAAGCATCCATGCAACCCTGACGCCAACACGTCAATTTTCCCGATGTTATCATGTCGTCGTTATAGCTAACGTGCCCCGCTCAAAATGGATAGTGAAAGTTGGATGGTATCGCCGCAAGGAGGCTGAGTCGTGTTCGGAATCGTCGAGGCAGTGGTGGTGGTGTTTGAATCGGCAAATCGGACATCTCACACCATGCGAAGGAGATGATTAACTTTTTAATGCATTGGGGGCTGATAATTGATCGGTCGCCTGTGCAGCAGTTAGCACCAAATCACGCGTTCATGCAGACACAACCTACTTGAAGAGAAGAATGTGTGGTTCTGGCTCGTGGACTTCGTAGTGCTCCCAGCCCAAACTCTGCAGGCGCGTCAGCTTTCCAGTATTCCTCTTGTTCTTGTCACCATACCTGTGTGATTCCCAGTGCCCTCCACTCTTCCTCCCACAACAGCTTCAGTGTTCCCCGCGCGCCATCGAAGTAATCCTTGGGAATGGCCTTCAGCATCTGCTTCGGGAGCTGCACATGACGGTATTCGTATTCCTCATCCGAGTACCTGCATGCTTTGTCAGCGTTGAGCGCGTCGACAGGTCCAGTGTAAACAACGTACCTTGACGAGTAATGGATCGCGTCAATGAACTCGTCCAGCTTCTCTTTCTCGGGCTCGGATAGCGGGCGCGGCTTCTTGTTGCGACGCGTGAAGTCGATGTCCATATCTGCCGTCATTGCGAGGTTGAGCGACGAGTAGCTCGTGTGCTTGTGCGTGAAGTCGCGAGAGGCTGGCTGATCGATCAGGTGGGGCAGGTAGTCGCTCGGTTCGCGGTCGGCTGCAGTTGAGGCGGGAGGGGTGCAGCTTCTAGAGCTCAGGAGTTCAAGTGCGCGCCAAAGTTCAAGGCCGGAAGAAGAGCTGAAGCAATAATTAGGTGCGCGACGAGATCGAGCAGTTGTTTACAGAGTCAGTCGTGAAATTTGATAACCTGGTTCCTGTCACTCGAGCTTGGAAGCCTCTCCTATACCAGTCTAGCGCTACACGCTAAGATATGCTAGTTCACTGGCATGTGCACGAGGCCCATGTCCCTGCTGTAACCTCCATCTACTCTCTGATCAATACGCGATCTGATTTGGATGTTGTCTCGAAGTATAATATTCATAGCCAGGTCACACCATATGCTCCACTGAACGATTAGAATGGACATACAAGAGTAATGGTGGTGGTTGTTTACAACGACTATAACGAGAAACATAAGTGATAATTAAGTAAGATAAGCGTTTCTTCACATCTTACTGCGCGTATGTCGTAACTAGCTTGGACGAATGCATGTATGTCAAGTTTTTGGTTCTATCTAACCTGGCTTTGAAGGCGTCGATGTAAGTTGCCGAGGCATCTACATCCAAGCCTCTCGTGTGATATGTGGTGGATCCTCGCAGGTTATCAATAGATCCATCTCACCCACATCGACTTGCCTCTCCATGATACTTGTACGAGATAAAGTCGCGCTCGATTGGTACCCTCAATTCGCTCACATCCTCCTCGTTTCTCCCATTCCATCGAGACGGCCCATCATGCTTTACATCCAGCATCTTGTAAGTCTTCAGCACCTTAACTACCCCCGGATCGACTCCCTCATCAAGTCTGGCTCCTCTTCTCTCCAGCCAGTCGTCCGCCCTTTCGCTGCTTGTTCGAATCTCGGGTAATAGCTCGATGGATTGTGACGCCGAGGATATGCGGCGCTGCTGCGTTGTGACTTCTGAATGCGTTGCTAGGAAGCGTTCTTGTGGCATAGTCCTTCCAACTTCAACATTTGGCTCTGATTGTCGAGACTTGAGATGGCGTTTGATACAGCGAATGGATACGCAGAGAATGATGAGGAAAAGGACGAGTGCCGTCAGTATTATAAGTGCCGTGAAGAGGGCGGGTACGTCAATCGAGGACATGTTCGCAAATTCGAAGAGCGATCTTGACGAAAACGATATGCAGAAATCGACGAACCCTGATATTATGAGTACGTGGTCGGCTGCTGCGAAAAGTACATTGGAGTAACTTGTGGCCCCTATACTACCTGTTCGGTGCTACTCGATCCCTGTAAATGTCACTATGCGGGGATCACTTTCAGAACGTTACACAAGACGGATACCACATTCGGTCCCATCTATGTCCAATGAACTTACCATCCCTTCTGGCCAGAGTGTTATGCAATACGTTGTGTGGCTCAAAAGTTGCACGACGTATAGGTGAGGGCTGGTGTCCATCCGCCGTGTTGCTCGAGGAAACTTCTGACCAGTTTGAAAGGCGGAGACGTTGTCTAGTACATGAGTACGTAGAGAGGGTGTGCCGTAAAGTCATAGCCTGGAATTTAATCAATACAGTATGTTCTACTGCTACTACTCATCTCCTCGACCTCTTGTCGCACACCTCCCCGACACGTTCTATTCCAAACTGCCCAAGTAGTCATACACCAGCCTTATCCTAACTACCTCATCCTTGCCAGTCTTCCTTACAGCGAACCTTCTCGTCAGCTTCCTCTCTCCTTTGATTTCCGCAAATCCCCAGACCTGCCACCCAGTCCACTTGTTCTTCTCGTTGTCGACAAAGCTCTCAACGATCTCACCATCCTCTGTCTCCTTCAACCATCCTTCCGCCAGATACTTGGCGTCTCCCTCGGTAACGCCCTTGCCTTTACTCTCCTCTATGATGTTTGCTAAAGTGGTGTATCTGCTGCGGCCTTGCAATTCACCGAACAGTCGATCGGAGTTGGGACGAAACGACCAGTCCAAGATGCGTCTCTCGGTGGTTCCTTTCATGCCGCCGCTGAGAAGTTGATCGATCTCGATTAATGTACAGGGTTCGCCGTTGTCGCCTGTGGTAGAAGACTGATTAAGGTGCTGAGTGATAACTGCGGCACCGATCGCTTTTCGTGTCAGCCAACCCATGCCTTGAAGTGAGAGGGCTGGGTCAGAGTTGTCGGAGAGAGACTTGTTCTGCGAGTTGTTAACAGGAGATGATAACCACTGGGCGACTACAATAGCTCACCATGAGCCATTTCCCCTGAAGGTTCTTGATGTCGATCGTTGCCGGGGCTGCCATCGTGTCTGTTGTCTTCTGTTTTAGAGCTGCTACTTGAGTTACCGTCCGATGGATCTCGAAATGGAGGTACAAAGCTTGAAGAAACGACAGAGGGTGGTGGCGTATCTGTCTCGAGCAGCCATTACCCCTCTTAAATACCTCATCTGCCTAGACCCTGAGCCCCCGCAACACACAAAACAACTGCGCAATTAGGTTCACATGGGACTTTGGGTTTGGGACTTGCTCAGGCTTGGGACGGACCAAATTGCCTAGGCAATTACTGCATTGGGATAGCTCTGTCCGCATGGAACGACTGCGCCGCACGTCTATAGGTCAGTTGGTGCGATCATCGAACATATTAACGCATACAGAAGATAGATTGCGGCATGGCAATCGGGCTGTAAACCAAGGAACGCGTGTCCGACGAGCAAGGAAGGCGATGCAGAAGAGATGCGATGGGGAGAAGTGACAGAAGATCAAAAGCGGAACAAAAAGTGGGTCACCGCCCATCACAGCCTTCTTTCCAGCCTCACACTTCTGCTTTCGTCGCAATCTCGACAACTTCGATTGTGACCTAAGATCGCCTAAGCTTGCGAGTACCATTGAACTTATCTTTGGTTATAGGGTTTTATCCGCTGTCGGATGGTTCAAAGTCGAATTGACATCAAAACACAGAAGAATAAGTACACAGGCATCGAAATCATGAATGAGCAACCTGTGCGCAGTATATTTTCAGTTATAGCCTTTCGTGCAATGGTGAATTGATTGCATGCAGAATGGAGTTGCGAACCGACAATCTCATAATGACTGGCCTCCTACTCGAATGCGGTCCCGAAGCTCGTAACAATCATGCTTACCAGCCAATAAGATGGCTGCCCAAGCAGGCGCCGCACAAGAAGGTCAGCGATAGCTCCATAAGTTGGAGGCTGAGCGAAAGTGTCTTCAGCCTAGCATGGATCATCGCACATCAGGATAACTGACTGTGGCCTAACAGCACAGGTACCTGCTTTTAACCTGACGGGTTGGAATTATATATCCACATTATCTTATTCATTGTCTTGTCCATATGCTGCTCGACCCGAGACTCATATTACGAAGTAGAGTGGAGAGCCGGGTTTGTCGAAGCGGCTGTTTGTGTTTCGATGCAAATCCCGAAATCTATCCCCCAGTTAGATACAACTCTGAGATACTGGAAACAAGTACTTCTATCTACTCTATCATCTGCTGGGTTGAGTCTGCCTCGAACAGTATCTGCCCATACTTCACAAACTATGCCTGTTTCAGAATAGCGGATTTGCCAGCTTGGAGCCGCCCACCTGCACATCTAAGCTCAGCCTCGAGCTTTGTTACTCAAGCCTGGTTGGCGATGCATCTTTCACGACACTTTTCTTGTACTAGTCGCTACCGTCCGAGGTATGACCGATCATGCCGTCGAAGATCGCGTATCATACTCGAGCTAAGGTACAGGGACAGCTGCGGGCTGAGATCGAGAAAGTAGCACGAGGCCAAGCAGGCCTAACCCAAAGCGATGATGCACTCGATTGCTCCCAAGCATTCATATGCTATCAAGACGTACAGAACATATGGCTTAGACAGCATAGAACTATCCAAGAGGCGCTTGATTTGGACGATTCAGCTACAAAGGACGTGGAATTGATCGCGGAACAGCTCCTGAGGATTCTCTCCATTTTAGTATACATCGATGCTCGCGACATTCTGGATTCGTTCCGTGAAAGGTTTCTCGATGAAAGTGGGAACCTTACCTGTTCTGATCAGTCATTACCCATGACACAGGCCACCGTACGGCAAAGGGGACTGGGTTGGCATTTCTTCGACGATCAATACCTTTTTGTACCAGTAGGTCGTTGGAAAAGCCTTGTTCAAGCTCTCCCAATTGCTGACCAAAATACTAGGTGGTTCTTCGCGAGTCAAACCAGGTCGTGCAGATCGACAAGTCGCACCGTCTACCCTTCGAATCTATCTCCAGGAAAGTGTCTGCGGGCGCGTATGGCGAAGTAGACAAAATCAGCATATCCCCGTTGTACTTTGAAACCAAGAACTATTCAAATAACAAGGTAACAACTTATCTTCTACACCCGTCGTTACTCTGTTTCTGACTCCGACAGGCGATAGTCGTTGCTTGTAAGAGATTCACCTCTTCAGTGCATGTGTCCCGGATCGACTCGAAAAGAGAGGTGGACAACCTAACGGTTCTCAAGGGCAACATCTCTGATCACCATCACATTCGAGTCCATCTATCAATTCTCTTTCACGGGGATGAGCACCTCATCCTCTTTCCTTGGGCAGATCATAGTGATCTCCACGTGTTCCTTCTTGGGGGCTACACCATGGCAAGAGAGCAAGTCTACGATTTCAACCTACGGTTTCCAAAGGTTACGGATGGAACGTTGATTGCAGACATCTGCACTCAGATGAGAAACATTGCTAGCGCCCTGGAGTGGCTTCATAGAGGTATTGAGCATCCAGAAGCACGTCAAAATCGAATTCACCTTGCGCACATGGACTTGAAGCCCGACAACATTTTGATCGACAGTGACGAAGGGGCGTCGACTGTCGGCAAGTGGGTGTTGACGGACTTTGGCATCTCAACCTTAAAGGAAGGCAACGAGGCGAACATAATGACTATCCGGGACGTCTTCGAGAACTTCACAATCAACACGTCTCCACAGCGCGATGCGGGAGCTTACCAACCACCTGAGGTTCAAGCAATGACGAACCCTGGGAAAGGAATTGCTGGACGAGGTGGCGATATATGGTCGTTTGGGTGCATCTTCGCCGAAACAATTGCCTTCGCACTCAATCGGACGGATGGCGTGAAGAGCTTTCGGAATGACCGCAAAGCAGGACACCGGAACAATTACTTCTACGAAGAAACACAATCGAGTTTTCAGAACCTCACTTCGACAAAAGCGTATCGAGTGCGTCGCGGAGCTGAGCTTTGGTTGCGGAAGTTACCAAGGGATTATTCGTTTCCCAACCGAGCCATAGAGTGTTGCGTAGAAACTCTTTTCGATATTCTCAAGGTCCACAAAAATCAGAGGCCCACAGCAGATGAGTTGCTGAAGATGATGCGGCATGTAGCATACCACGTTACTACTGCCACGCAAGGTCCTCAGACTTTCAATACGTGTCCACTAGAAAGGGATACGATCCTGAACCCTCAACCTCCGCATGCGGGGGAGACTTCTGACCAGCTTCCACCGCGCAACATACCTTCGGTCATACGATCGGATACCATGAAGGAAGAAATACTACTACAGAATCATTTCATTCCCAAAACGGCCGACGCTCAATCAACAGGCGCGTTGTTTGCTCAACCCTTGAACATCAAGCCTACGACGATTCCGTCTCCACATCCATATTTGCACGGCACAACACACCTTGAAACCCGTCGATCTAGTTCATTTGGAGTCGATCCCCCCGTTCAGCAGCAAGCCAGGTTGCAGAACGGCTTTACTGTCGGAAACAAGCTGGAGGAACAAAACCTACTGTTCACAGAAGGTACTTCGGTTTCTAGTCGACGCCTCTCTCGCGAATCAAGAAGGGATCTCCAAGGAGTGTTGATTGATCAGGACAAGAACCGCGAGGTCGGGAAACCAGAAACACTCACCATATCAGATCTTATGAAGTCGAAAATACTTTCTGTTTCTCTATGTCGATCAGGAGATCGCATAGGATATCTTGTGGGGTCGAAGAAATCCAACTACGATGTTCTTGTCTACAGTCTTGACCTGACCAATCGTCGCATGGAACGAGTACAGTCTCCGATACCAAATTCGCTGCCTACAGATATATCATGGCAGTACCTCGTCCTTGCAGAGACTTATATCGTCGTTTGGGGTAATTCTAGAGGTAGGGCCTCGGAAAAATGGGTGAGTACACCAGGTGACAAACTATTGATTTAGTGACTAAGTAACCGTAGGTGTATATGACAGACGGAAACACATTTGACGTATGGAATTCTTCAAAAAAACCATGGCTGGCGAATCTGCTCACAGTAGCAGTCTCGAGGCGCGGCTCCATTGCGCTTGTCTGCTCAAAGCTGATGTTTTACACAATGGCCCCGTACGTACCACGCCCAGTCTGCATCCTCATCTTGCACTCAACTTATATCGTTTCAGCCATTTTCAAGACCCGGATATGCAAAGTGAGATCAAGGCTAGTGACGAACATTCATACACCCACGCTTCCTTCAACGACGATGGAGCTTTACTCTATGCGTGGCAATTTGGTCGACCCGACGATCAACTGTATGTCTGGCGTGTTGCAGACTCTGGCAACCTAGCGAAACCCGCTGATTCGGAAGGGAGCTATTCATCAGTAGGTCTTCCAATTCTGTATCGTCAGTGATACCTGACTTTGTTCGCAGAACCAACGAGGAGATCCAAATGTACTTCTTATTCCCTACAACACTCAGTACGGATGCATTATTCGAGGGGAAGGAGATGTCTTTTTCCCAGCTCAAATCCGTAGCACGCAGCGCGGAAGCAGTTTCAGACTTCCGAAAAGGTCTGTGACTCTCTCCAAAGCGTTGACTGGCTGCGTTTACGGTAATCACTCATTACTGTTCGTCGAGAGAGGGCATTTCCATACGCGCATATGGGAGTGCCGTATCGCTGGTAGCACAACACACGTCATTGACGTAGAAGACCAGAAGCAGATTGTGGAGCTCCGGAGCACCATTGATGAAGGCACGTTGATGAGAATTATCCCTATATCGGGAACAGACAACCTAATGATAGTATTGTGCAAGAACGATGGAAAGGTTATATTGATACCAGTTGTGGCCAGCAACTCAATGGGTCGTTGATCATATGTTGTGATCTATGGAATATAGGGTGTCGAAATCGAATGGTGTGTCCACTGAGAAGTCGACACTTGTGGAAGCAAAAATCATCTTCATCCTCACATATCCCTATGGATGTCTTAAAATGGCGCTCCAGTCTCTATAGAAACAACTTTCCTACTCCAATTGCTACAAGATGACAGGTGAAGAGAGTGAAGGTTGAAACCAAAATTGTGTGTAGCTACTCAGGATGGTTGCGGCTTACGTGGCTTTCTTGGTTGTCGCAATAGTCGACGCGTTTTTAGGGTTCCTTTGCCATGGCCATCGGAACTCCCTTCCCTGGCGCCTCGCATGGAGATACAGGAACAACATGTACGTCCCGCCCGTAATGAGCGTCAGAGGTATCCATGTCAAAACGAATATCCAGAAGTCAGATGAGATCTGCAACCGCTTCGAAGTTGCATCGAAGAGGAAGAAGTTCATGCCGTACAACGTCTGCACAAAGTATCAGCAACTACGATGAAACCTAGATGGCAGACATATTTCAAGATTTGACTTACCGCAGCAAAGCTTCCTGGAAGATAGACAGCAGATACAAAAGTTATAATCTTGACTGTTGCGCTGTCGTCAACTGATTGTTCGCCGAGCTTCTTCAACCCTTCAGTCAAGTCGCGCAGCTCAGTATCAATCTTAGCAGCTTCTAATTGAACTTTTGCTGCTTCCATCTGGTTACGCAAGGTCAACGTATACCCGACCTATATCATATTAGTAGGATATAAGACGTGTCACATTCATTTACCTACCAGATCGATCAGATTCTGCACCCTTCCCTCCAAGACATCAGCGCTTTCAACATAGCCCTTCATCTTTGACACGTGTGTACTCAACTCATCGATCTCACTGAGCAATCGAATAGGCGTTGTTTGGAGGCGGTTGACAAGGTCAAGATTCCCAGAACAGCACGCCCGTGCAAAAATTATGAGATCATTGGTATTGCGCAAGCTTTTAACACAGCGAAAGCTGGTGTTTGGCTCCGCGCGCTCAAGTCTCATGACCATTGCTAAGTCGTTGTCCTCAGCGAAACGATGATCGAGGTGTCTGCAATACCACCGCCAGTTATCAAAATACTGGGAAAACCCCCACGTATGAAAGAGAAAAGGATTGGTGGAAAGCGCTTCTCTCATGAGCGCGTCATGTTGCAACGCGTCTATCTTTCGTCGGATGGCTGGCTCAAGAACGGGGTGCAACAAGATGAATGTATCAGCCTCACCTGTGGAGCCATGGCAGTGGTAGATACCGGAATGTCGAAGAGACCAGGGATCCAGTTTACTTCTTTGATTTTCCTCCACGTAGCGGATCTGGTATGAGAGTTCGCATTCCCCAGATGATTTGATGTGCACAGCTGCATTGTTGCTGCTTCCTTCAGCCTTGTTTGGGTCCTGCCCAAAGGATGCGACTACGTTCGCAAAGTCGTGATGTACATTGTATGTATCAAATATGTATTCTAGCAGCTCGCTAGTTACTTGGAGTGGGGATATTGTTTTTGCGGAGAATATGGAACTACATGAAATATGTCAATGAGAGTCAAGACTCATGATGGTCACGATTACATACATGATGCGGATACTGAACTCATCACCAGGCTTGCAGCGGAGTGCCTCGCGGGCTTTGGTGGACGAGGTGAATGTGGCTGAGGCGAATTGACCTACACAGAATGAGTTTTGCCAATCGACTTAAGAATTCAGATGGAGTCTGACCCGGTGCGATATCTGCGATTTGAATGTTTGCGGCGTCGCTGTCATCATCTAGAAGGACCTTGCACTTTGGAAATGTCCAAGGCCAGGTACGAGGCTGAGAGTTCTGTACTGACATGTTTCAACGATTCGAGGGAATTGCGACAGAGAAAGATGCTCCAAGTCTATGTGTGCTATCTGATCATCATTCTTATTTGAGATCAACTCGGTCAGTGAAAACGATCCTGAAACACTGCGGTCAAAGGCAAAGCCTGTCAGGCTGTCTCGTCGCTGGTCGTGAGCTGTTGTCACCTGTAATCTGAGCCACACGGCGAAGTCCGAATCATGCAATGCAGGCGCAGTCCTCACCACATGCGAAAGTGACCACTTGGTGAATAGTAATCTATTGATAGGCTGTCACTACACCCTCACCGAGATACGCCACCCGGAAAGGAACCCAGGTTGACCAGACGAAAATCGCGAAGCCTCATTGCCTCAGCCCAACTCAATATCCCGCCACTTGACCAGGCTGACCTTTTGCTTGAAGCTCATCAATTAGACGCCTGAAAACAAAAGCTTAGTTTATAACATAGTCATTGTTTTCCGCTGTACTGACAATATGTCTTTCTATTGAGTGTTAGTCCTAGTCTGCAAGTCTATTGGCAAAGCCTTACATCGTTTACTTTCTCAGGAGCCTCAAAAGTCCATCGATCACAATCGTGCTGAGGCGATCAGCTGATTCGTTCCCATGCCGTGTTGGTCTGCACGTACCTCGACCTCGAAGTCAAAGTTCGGGTGGTCCTGTCCATACTTGTCCCTCAAGAAACCCTCTAAATCCTCGCGGAGGGAGATGTAGCGCGTTAGCGCAGGCTCGAGGACATTGAAAACCATGATCAGCGTGACGACTTGTGAAGCGCCTTGGGGGAAAGGTTATACAAAGGTGGCATTCGTCTCGAGCATCTCCCCGCCCTCTATTTATCACTCTGCTGCATCACCGGTAAAGCCTCTTGCGTCCTGGCCCCCGAATTTAGACATGAAGAGGCCGTCTATTGGACCAGCTGCCTATCATATGTGCCTCAATATTGGCATTGCGGCCGCAGAATGCTCAGCCGGCCTCAGCCTGATGGTCCCTCTTCGCCAGTGTCAACCAGGCTCCCACCTTAAAGGCCTTGTGCACCCAGTCATCTGAACAAAAGCAAGACATTTACTACTGTGAAACCAGGAAGCTGATGTTGAAATCTGGCACCATGAATATGACAGACGACGAGCAGCCGAAACTTAAGTGAGTGTTCGCCTGTGGGACGGATCGAGGCCGCTATTACTAATCGGGGTTAGGCAGAATCTGCGGGGATGGATGATCTTCGTACGCGCACACTACTCTCTCACAGCTTGCCCTTCAACTTGTACAAACGGTATTCAGCATTTGACACGAATGGCGCTGATATTGTTGGTCTTGTAGTTCATCGTCATTAGCTCCGTGATAGGATCGGGTATATTCAGTAATGGAGGTGCAGCTATCGAGGTTGCTGGCCCTGGTGGGACGTTGCTTGCTCTTGTGGTCATAGGTATGTATTCCGTTTTTGGCAATGGTGTCTTTACATTGAAACATGATCTGACTATTGTATCAGGCTTAGTCGCTATTTGTGTAGCAGAAGGCCTGAGCGAGCTTACACAGCTGTTCCCTGCCCCAAACGCAATCGTTCAATACGTACAAGCCTTTGTCGACAAAGATCTCGGATGGGTGATCGGTATCGCGTACTGGTAAGAAAAGCCTTTCCTAATCCCTTTCTTGTTTGACAGCTGCTGAGGTATTGAAAAGGTTTACAAATTCGTCCATCTTTGCCGCCCAGAATCTTATGGCTGCAAATCTGGCCGTGTATTGGGGCATTAAAGAAGTATGGCAAATCATAATCTTTTATTGCGTTACACCCGTCCTTATCTTTACTATCAATCTTGTCGGCGTTGATACGTTCGGATGGATTGAAGCTTTTGGAGGCATCCTCAAGATTGCCCTAGTACTTGCGGTTACAATCATCTTGTATGTAATAGCCGGGCAAGGTATGTTACGAAATTGCATCATACAGCTCTTGGCCACTAATGCACCATTCAGAAGGAAACTGGTCTAGCCAGGGCCGTAAGTTTCGATGCTGAGGACAAAAAGTCGGTGTTGCTAACCTTTGTAGCTATCAACGATGGCTTCCAGTACAATCCCGCATTTACCTCGAACAAATATCGTGCAATTTGGTAAGCCAATTCACAAAGAACATATGAACACAGTAACTCAGCCACTGATGTCTCCAGTTATGTTATTCCTATGGTTGCTTTCGGCTTCTTAGGTATTGAGGCCGTCGCGGTCACAGCTTTTGAGGCTCGAGATTCTAAATCGTTGCGTTTACCTTCTCAAAGTATCGCGTACACGACGCTGGTTTTGTATTTTCTGTGTTTATTAGGCCAATGTCTGAATGTTTCGTGGACCTCCGACCGACTACCCCTGATCTACAGCGGTATTGGCGACGGCGACGGCGTAACTAACGCTACAACTTTACAATGGCCATTATCCAGTAGTCTTACTATCATTGCGCTCTGGGACTGGGGCAAGAAAGGACTTGCTGGTTTCATCAATGGTGCTATGATCTTCAGCGTCCTCTCGGCTAGCAACACCTCGCTCTATGTTGCGTCTCGGACACTATATGGCCTCGCCCGAGAAGTTCCTACGACGACCTGGTTGGGGAAGCTACTACACGGCTTTGCTGTTGTCGTCCCCAAGACCGGCGTACCAGCTGGTGCCCTGTTCTTTTCTGCTATAGCCTTCATCTGGCTACCTTTTATGCACTTGCAAGCGGGATATGCTGTGCAATACGTGAGTGTTCCAAAATACGTTCTTCGATGATTGTCTTGCTAATCGTGTTTTCCCAGCTGGTAGAGATCATACAAATATCAGCTAGTGTAAGCATTCTAATTGTTTGGGCAACACTATCCGTAGCGTACCTCCGCTACTACCTATGGTCTGCAGATTCCCTCAGGAGCTGGCCTCTATCGATTTGCTGACCATGGTCAGGTTGAAGAAATGTAGGCAGTGTTTGGTCGGCGAGTATGAGCAATTTTTGCGGAATGGTAATAAGTATGAGCCGTACACTGTCCTCGCCTTCATGCAGCCTATTCCCGCTATCGTCGCAATCGCTGGTTGCCTCGTCATCCTTGGTTTCTGCAGCGCGACATGGTGGGACTTGAAAGCCACTTTCTCCAAGGTAGCAATCGGCTACGCTGCGCCTATCGTTCTGTTCACGATTTTCGTTATCTTCAAAATTGTCAACCGACGCCTGTGGATACGAACAAACGGCGATTTCGCGGAACTCTCAAAGACCCTGGGCCGATTGAAGTGGTACAAGCAAGACGAACGAGAGATGAAGGATAAACGTCAAGATGAAGGTACCAGGGTGTTGTCTCCGCCGTTGATAGGGTCAGACTCAATGGTTGAGGAATATCCCATGTCAAACTTTGCCCCTAGTACCGAGATGCTTGCGCAAAGGCAGGTGTAACATTTCTAATATCAGTTCAGCCTCTACAATATTAGATGATTGGGCGGGTATATAGGGGGAATACTTGTTTTGCCAGTCCGATGTATGCCTGTCGAATATGAACGAATATGAATAAACTAGTCCCTAGGCCTACAAACAGTGTTGACCATCTCCGCTCGTCTCTTCCAAACCTCGTAATTGTTCAGCTGCACATTCAAAGGATTGTGGATGACACAG
Source organism: Dothidotthia symphoricarpi CBS 119687 (assembly GCF_010015815.1). Lineage (NCBI taxonomy): Eukaryota > Fungi > Ascomycota > Dothideomycetes > Pleosporales > Dothidotthiaceae > Dothidotthia > Dothidotthia symphoricarpi. Next base: position 998,999 of record NW_022985011.1, read on the forward strand.
AGCAAAACTTGGTATCACAGCACTCATCAATAAGTACGAGGGTACGGAAATCAACAAGGTATGGAGTATCAGCCAGCAACAAAACCCAGGCAGCGTACCGAGCAGCGTCCTCTCTTAGACCATGTCCCATGATGACAGTAGGCTCTAGTTTAGCAAATCGCCAGAAGGCCACTCGATGGCATAACAGCACACTGCATCTACGCGTAATTCCTGGTAGAAACATCAACTGCTACATTGGCAACAGCACCAACCATATAAAGAAAGCGTTAGCATCACAAAATATCATGCACTCGTTGACCGCCTCACGAAAGACGGGACTCCGACAGTGAGGTCAACACCAGAATGCCATAAACCTCAAATCTCTCCAGAACATCTCCACATAGATCTAGGTGACGTTACATCCCTCCATCCCCTTACTACCCGCACTCATTTCCCATCCCTCCATCAAGTAAATATGTACCGCCCTCCTCCATTTCGCGCCTATACAACCATCCCCCCCCCTCCCATCCAAAAGAATACACGCCCACAGGACGTCTATAGCGAAACTTCCCGTCCCGTCCGCCAGCTCAGCCGTATCCAAGCAACATACCAGCAGACCAGTAGAGTAGAGCAACTCACCAGCGACTCACCGCTGTTGTATATTTTCCAACTTTTTCTTTTTCTTCCCGTTGCGTAAAAAGTCTCTGTACGTGCACATAAACACAAGTATACAGTCTATACGCAGTACTCCTCTCAATAAATCATCCACTCACCCCTCCCCTTTCCTCCCTACCACCTCAAAATCCCACAATCCCATACCTTACCCATCCTTCCCACCTCCCACCCCCTTCCTCTCTACCACCCCACAACTCCCATATCCAAGCCACACCACACCAAACCAACATACACCCCCTTCCTTACCTCAACCCAACCCAACCCAACCTACTTCCAGACTTGTGCAAAATCACGTGTTCTCACATACCCTCTCTACAACCTCCGCCTCCTCACAAAATCACCCCAACATATCTATTTTTCCAAATACATACTCTCCCAACCCCGCTTCATCCAATACCACCATCACTCTCCCAAAGTCGAGCGAGTCATTCGCTCCAAACGCATACTGCACGACACGACACTACACTACACTACACTGCCTAACGAACCGACTAAACCCCCTAAAACAACCCATGTGGCCGCATAGGAATAAAGTTATCGTATTCGCCTCGTGTGCGCGAACGGACCACATGAGCGTGCATAACGCTTCGTGAACGGAGATCGGCGCAGGGGTGAGGGGGGGGGGATAAAGTTTCGTGCTAGCGTTTATAGACCTGGTTTCTGGGATGGGGTGAAGAGTGTGATGGCTGTGGGCGGGGTGTTGGGTACATGAGGGATGGGTGAAGATGCTATGAGAATTATATTGAATTATGGGGAGTATAGTTGGCGAAACAGTGTGGTTCCATTGGTATTCTCGCTGCGAAGATGTATGTGTCAAAGTAGGTGAAGAAGGTATATGAATATAAATAAGCGTGTACGCAAAGCGAAACGGGGTATCTAAACGAGCAAATAAACGCACAAACAAGACAAGACAAGACAAGTCGTCATCATATGCCCAGTAATAACTGGCGATGCGAACGCGCGAGAGACGGGCGGAAGAACACGCACAACCACCACCTACACCCTCGCCCCCTTCCCAAACATCGACAATCGACTCTTCTTCGCCTTCCCGCCGGGACTCCCCATCATCTCCCACGGCAGGACATCGTTCTTGCGGATGCGACCGCCCAGCCCCAGCCGTTCACGGGGGGAATCGTACCACTGAACCGACAGCTCCGAGGGGGCGATGGACGACGGGGCGATAGAGTACGCATCACTATTACCACGGACGGTTTCGAGGGACTCGTCGCTGGCGAGGGAGAGTTCGTAGAGGGTCGGGAGGCCGGAGGTTTTTGGCATTTTGCGGTAGGGGGATGGGCGGATGGGGTTTAGTGGTGTGGTGGGGGGTGAGTGCATGGGCCGGCTGAAGTTCTGGATTGGGCGTGTGGGGGTGTAGTGGTCGATTTGTGGTGGTTGCTGCTGGGGAAGGGGCGGTTGGGGGGTGAAGAGGAAGTCGTGCGACGAGGGGACGTTGTCGGGTGGTGGGCGGGTGGCGGGTGAGTCTTCTCCAGCGAAGTCTTGGTGTGGTCGGTGGTTCAGTTCGTTGAAGATGGCTTCGGCTGTATCCCTGACTATTGTGTCTGCTGAGTCGATCGATGAGGCCGGAGAGTCGGATCGTGCGTCGAAATATTCGTCTGATGGCCGGCCGACATCCGACTCGAGCTCTGGTTGCACGTGTGGCTGTCCTGCGACTGGGTCTTGTGATGAGTCTTCCTTCAGAGATTTTGGAGGTAGCGCGCCAGAAGCTATAGGTTCATCACCGTCCGGGAGGTACCAGCTGGTCTCAGGGACGATGGTGGTTGCTGGAGCAGGCGGGATGGATGAGTTATCCTGGTGTGCAGAGACACTCGTCACGGAAGTCATAGGCGACGCGATTGAATTCGGAGGATTGCGAGTGCCACCGGCCGACGTAGGAATTGTAGATTCAGAGTTTGACAATGAACCTCGTGAGTTCTGGGATGGTATGCTGCTTCTGTCCTTACTCCATTGACTTGAGCCAGAGTCCCGGTTCTTCACTTTGTCGGGAACGCCATCCCATTTGGAGTTTACTTTGGGAACACTGGCAGGTAGCTTTTGGCCTGACAGGCTAGTAATGGTCGGCGCGGACGTTGGCGTTGCCTTCCCATTCTGTTGGCGTTGTTGCTCAGCGAGCTGTTCAAAAGCCAATTGCGACGGCTCTTTCAAGGAGAGGAAGCCGAGCACCGAGCTCATAAGGCCCGGCTTCTTCTTTGGTCTTGACTTGGACTCATATGAGCTACCCGCGCTGGACGATGTGGAAGCCAGACTGGGTGACGTAGAGCTGGCTGTTTCGGAAGAGGAGCGGATATCGAGCGAGGAAGCGCGTGATGTTGCGGCTGGTAGGGCGCCGGGGGTGTTATATTTTCGAGGTTCCAGATTGCGGATACTCCGAGACGACCACGATGATGACATGCCATGGGCGGGAGGTGGGCTCCGGTATTGCAGCTTGGGCATGCGAGGGAGGGGTTGCCCTGTTATATCTGCCATGGGCCTTGGGCGGAAGATTATGCCCGCTCTGGTTTAGCAAGTGTAGTCCCTGCACGCAATGGAGGCCAGAGTGGGGACTGATTGGCGGGCGATGATCGACCTGCAACGGAAGTGGGGAGCTGAGGGTGAGGGTTAGCTGCACAAGGCCGACGCTATTGAACGTCTGGGACGGCAGCAGCTGAAGTAGGTATCAGACCATGTTGGTAGTGTTCCCTATCGCGCACGTGCTGCTAGAAAAGACAAGTAGGGAATTGCAAGAGCAGACAATCATGGACATTTGTGCAAATCAAACAGTAGTCAAACAGGCCAACACGCCGCTTGTTCCTGGTGCAGCCCCACATCGGCTAGCCAGTGCAGGTCGTCAGTCGCCAAACTGGACCGGTCAGTAAATAATCAGGGCATTTGCTAAATAGCAACCAGTCAGTCAGTCTATTTCACTTTTTGCCGCATATCTCCTCGGCCCGTAGTCCGTACGCCAAACAGGGATCCCGACAGCATGGGCAAACCTGCACTTTTGTTTTTCGCGGCTCCACAACCGCCAACGTCGCAGGAACGGTGGGGCGTCGTTGCTGCGTAGAACAATCCTCGACGCCTTCTCCCGCTACCTACCGTCCCTGCCTGAACCACGGTTTGGCCAAACAAGCAAAACGTGGCAGAACGCCCGCGCGAAGGAAGACGTTAGCACTACCTTGATTGCGCGTCATCTGCGGCAGATCCCTCTTCGACGTCAGTATAGGGGGCCCCCCACTCAGACCTCGCTGCGGCCTGCCCACGTCTCGTTTGCCTCCCGGCCTTGTGGGGTCGTCGGCGATTACTGAGCACTAGGGAAACTGCCCGGCAACTCTCAGGGCCATGCGCCTGGAGACGTCAGTCCACGTCGCCGCCATGCCCGCCCTCGTGGTCGACACGTCCAGCACCGCCTCGTCAACCGGCGCGCGCTCGCCAGACCGCCCGCCCGTGTCGCCCATCACGCCCACGACGACAGCAGCCCAGCTCGCACCGCTCCCGCGCGCCGACCGCGACCACGATGAGCAAGCACGCCCCGCGCCCCCGCCGCCCGCAACCTTCATCAAGCAGCCCTCGTCGATCGCCATCTCCGAGTCCTCAAACCCCGACGCCATCGCCCTGCGCTCCGCGATATCACTCCTCCAACTCCAGCGCGAAAAAAGCAAGCGCGACCTCCAAGCGCTCGAGGACCTGAAAGCCGCCGCCGTGTCGGACCCGCACAGCTTCGTGCGCTCACTACAAGAGCAGCGCTCACAAGTACAAACACATACCGACATCCTGACCCCCACGCTATCCGACCTCGACCACGAACAACGCCGCAAAGACTCCGCCAGCATGGACGCGCCCCCGCCCCGCGCAGCGTTCCCCGCCATCCCCCAACCCCAGAACATCGTCCGCTGTCCGCCCGTAAATTGGGCGAAATACCACGTCGTAGGCGAGCCGCTGGACAGGATGCACGACGAGCAGCGCAAGTGGCCCGGCGCGCCTGAACCGCCGAAACTGCAGTCTGGTATGAGAGCCCCGCCGCATGCGGTTGCGGCGCCGTATTCGCCGTTTGTGGATGGCGTTGGGCAGGGCGCGGGGTTGCCGGCGCCAGTGTCGGTCAAGGGGGTGAAGAAGTCGCCGGCGCGGCCGTGAGGGGGGGTTACATGTTACTCGAGGAGTGTGTGTTGAGGTTTACTCGAGAGCGTGGCATGGGCGCTGGCTGCTTGCACGCATGCATCTCTGAAGAAGAAAGACAGTATATAGGTTCCCTTACGATAGACGATGTTTGACGAATAGACGACAACACACATAGGCATAAACTTAAGAATAGGCAAGAAGCAAAGTATCTTCATAGTAGATCTGCGACTTTTTTTTGGTTCCCTTGACTTAACTTGACTTGACCTGTCTTGACTCATCTTATTCACCACATCCCAAGTCAACCCAACGGTAGAAAACAGAAGCTTGTATAAAAAAGATGGTTCAGTCATAAACGGGTATCTAGATTCCCCTCCACTATTCCCCTCCCCGGAATGCCTCGTGTGATATTGTGTTCCACCATATGAACATCATGCGCCATGCCAATCCCTCGTCATCCGAGTGATGGCCACAGACGCGACCAGCAGTGTCGTGCTGAACGAGCCACTTCATAGCCTGCGCAAATTGACCTGGCCTGGCTTTACTCTCAAAAAAAAAAAGATCCGTCTCCCCCATCCATCCATCCATCCATCCATCCAGCGCGAAAGAAGGCCAAGTACTCAGCATCGAATAGAAACTAACTGACAATCCACTTTCATCGCTGCGCGATGATTTCTAATAAAGCCCGGTATCAGTCGTCGAGGAAATAGAGTTGAAGAGGAATAAAGCTTGCGCACCTGTGAGGAACTCTTCACTGTTGCACAAGAAACACATTAGCCCTTGTCCACTCCTTCCCCCTCCCCATATCCCCTCTCCCAAAACAGCGAAAAAGGAGTCAGAAAACTTACAAACTCAACGTAATATACCCATCCCGATCCTCATCATACTTCTTAAACACATCCGTCATCCGCTTCAAACTAATACAAGCCTGAACGAACAAATCGAAGCTCATCGCATTCTGCCCGCTGCGATCATACGTGCGATACAGCAAGCTAACAAACTGGTTCGAGAGGCGGTACCCAAACGCGACAAGCGCCTCGTTGAATTCGCCGAATGAGATGCTGCCGGAGTGGTCGGCGTCGAAGCGATCGAACAGGCCGCGCCAGGCGGAGAGGAAGCCCCATAGGCCACTGCGCGGGGGTGGTGGTGAGCGGCATTAGTACGGCGGGGGAGGGGGGGAGGACGCACCAGAATTCGTCGAAGCTGACGGAGCCGGAGCGGTCGGTGTCGAACATGCGGATCATCATGCGGACGGTGTGGGGGTCGAAGGGGGACCAGTCGCCGTTTACGAGGGCGGTGCGGAGCTCGGCTTCGGTGAGGGCGCCGCTTCCTTTGCAGAAAAACTATGTTCAGCAAGTCTTCACATGTATATAAAGAGGGCGGAACATACTGTCCTTGTCCACGGCGCCGAACAGCCTCCACAGCGCCTCGCGATCATTCCCGTCTCTGGGCGGCGCAGGCGTAGGCGGCGGCCTGGCGTGGGCGGCAATGGGCGGTCGTCCATGGTAGCCTTGCGGCGGCGATCCGTGGCCGTAGTTTGCAGGCGGGGGGGAGCCGACGCCGTGTCTGGTGTCCTGGCGCGCGTCGTAGCGGGGCGTGTTGGAGCGGCCGTCGTACGTGTTTGAGCTGGTGAATGCGCCGGGCGGGGGTCTTTGCTCGTAGGAAGATGGACGCCCGCCGTAGCGCTCCTCTGGGCGGTAGTCGACGCGCGAGTTGGGGACCGTGGGCGGCGGCTTGTTGTAGTCCGGACGCGCGGAGCTGGTGCGCGGGGGGCGCGCGGCGGGGTGGCCTTGCGAGAGCATTGCGGCGGCCTTGTGTGCGTCAGTCGTGGACTTTGTACGTATATAGAGGCTGTTGTCACACACCTGCTCAGGCTCCGCGTGCGCGGGTAACCTATCCGGATTGAAGCCTTTGTTGTATGCCATGGCGGGGGTTGGTATTCACTCGACTCGACTTCAGTGCGATAATGCAGTGCAGTGCAAGTTCAGAAGATGGGGGAAATGCACAAGCTGACTGATATACGCGACAAGTCAGCACGCCCAGCCGCGTGAGATGGACGGGTAGCGAGTCCGACTTATGGCAGCCCAATCCAATCCAATTCACCAGCCAGGCCCTGCGGCTGAGGATGAATGACCCTGTCCCTGAACCCTGGCGGAGCGGGGCGGTGCTTGGCCCCGATGACGATGTTAGGATGCAACTCTCGTTCGCAACGGGAACACCAACCAATCGACAATTCGACCAGTTTGGACGTGTGGGGCGCCGACGCAGACCATGACTCTACGACGATGCATCATGTAGCGTCTTCGGCATATCGCAAGGCAGAGAGCTGCAATGCGAACTGCGGTCATGCAGTCAGTCGTGGAGGCGCAGAGACGCCGTGCAGCATCGTGAACAAACCATGCATCTCCACTGCGCACAGGGTGTTTACAGAGCGCAAGGAAAGACGAGGAGAACTTCAACGAAGACCGAGTATGGCAGACATAATCTCATTACAATATCTCTACCTTCAACACTACACCCACGTCCTGTCTTGCCATGCCCTTCCCCGACAAAGCCCCCTATCATTACCACAACCTCCCCTCTCCCAAAGCCACCGAAATGCCAGCCATGATCCATACTCATCAAATTGTATAAGAAAGCTCAAGGCACACACAGCCAGAAAAAGAAAACAAAAAGACACACACGTACAAAAGATTTCATCCCGGGGTATCCAACAACGCCCTTGCACCACCACCACCAACCACCACAACAGCAAACAAGCATGTAAATCCGAGAGAAAGTATAAAGAAAAGATAGAACCCATAGTTGTACAACCCCCCCAACAACAACAAGTAGCTTTTACACAATAAAAGAAACGTATAACGAAAAAAAAACCATCAAGTCTTGATCCTCTTCTGCCCCCCTGCATCAGACCCCTCCTCCTCAGACGTCTTCCGCTTGCGCTCCTTCTCGCGCTCCGCCGAGTCATCGCGCGCGAAGCTCGGCCCGTTGGCCACAACCGGCGTCTGGAAGTTCAGCGGGCTGGGCAGCATGTTGGAGTCGCGGCCAAAACCCCATTCGGGGTAGAAGCTCGACGGTGAGGGGAGGAGGCCGTTTTCGACAAAGCGGCTGGGCAGGGCGGAGATGGGCGTTTCCATGTTGTCGCGGTTGCTGAACGAGGTGCTGTCACGGTTGCTGTATGGATTGGCGTCGCGGTTGTTGTTGTACGGATTGCTGTCGCGGCTGTTGTACGAGTTGCTATTCGATGGCGGTTGTGGACGGGCGAATGGGTTGGGCGGTCCAGTGGCGCCGGCGCTGAGTAGGGAGTTCGCGCTTGGAGACGGGGGCGGTAGGACGACGCCTGAAGAGTGCGAGGCATCAGTGCTGGCGCGTGCAGGCGTAGCACCCGTCGTGGAGTCCTTGGGCGACGAGTCGGCAGTGGCGCTACCCGCGTCCGAATGTTCGCTGGGGATCTGTACTCGCAGTCTTGGCTTGTTCTTGTCCACCTGTATGCTGTTTGCGCGTGGCGGCAGAGGAATGGCAGGGATGGAAGACGTGGATAGCGTTCGTTGTGGTGGTTGGTGAGTGCCCAGATGTGAATTTGGCGGCGGGGGAGGGGAGTTCCCGTTTGGCTGTAGTCTTGACATAAGGGCGACGTCGATCGAATGTGAGCGGTTCTCCTGCTTGATCGTCGGGGCCTCACTGCGCGGCATCATGGTGCTGTTGCCCCAATGCGCCGCGAGCATGGACTGGCTGTCATCGATTGGGGTGAAGATGCTGTGCTTGGCCGACGCATGCAGAGGCCTTGGTTGCGGTAGCGGGGGGCTTTGGAAGCTGTTCTGGTTCTGCGGTGGCGGCGAGGGTGCTGTGATGATAGGCTGCATCGGTGCGCTTAGTGGGGGCTGGGACAGAGGCTGTGGGGGAGGCGGCTGCTGCATTTGCTGCTGTTGTTGCTGCTGCTGCTGCTGCTGCTGCTGCTGCTGGATGACGGGCGGCATTGACTGTCTGCGCTGCTCCTGCTGCATGAACTGCTGCACCTGCGGGTGTGTGGGCATGGGGTGTGTGTACTGGAACTGCGGGGCGGGCGGTGCCTGCGGGGGCTTGGGCGCCATCTGCTGGACGACGGCCTGGGGGTTGTAGAAGGGCGGGTTGGGCATGTAGGCGTAGGTGGGCTGCTGCGGCGGGGCCTGCGAGGGGTACGGCTGGGGCGGCGCGAGGTTCGAGCTGGGGCGGCGGATGTGGGCGCGCGAGTTGGGGCGCGACAGATGGCCCGGCTGCGGCGAGGGGCCTCTGTTGTTGTGGTGGTAGGGCGGCATGGGCGGAGAGGCAGACGGCGTGGCCTGGCGCATGTGCTGGAAGGCCTGCGAGTGCTGCAGATGGGTCGACATGATGGCGTGGTCGGGCGGCGTGTGCGAGTCGCGCGGCACGGCGCCCTCGTCGTCGTCGTCGTCCTCATCGCCGCCGCCCTTGCCCATGAAGTCCTCGGGGCCCTTGTGTTCGTGTGCGCCGCCATACTGCGTCACCTGTCAGCGCGCCCGTTAGCGCAGCTCATACACGCAGCAGCAGAGGAGGCCTACATATTGGTAGCGGCCAATCGTCTCGTTGATGTCGCCCGATGAAAACTCGTACAGCTTCTTGTTGTTGCCGAAGATGATGACGGCCACGTCGACGGAGCAGAGGACGGATAACTCATGCGCCTTCTTGAACAGTCCACCTTTGCGCTTCAGAAACGTGCTGCCCAGTCAGTCAGCATTGTATTGTATCGTATTGAAAGGCGCGGCACGGCGCGTAGAGAAACATACACGGAGCGGTTGCGGTCGTCTTTGATGGCCTTGATCTCGATCTTGCGGCGGCCCATGGTGAATATGCACTCTCAGACGGCGAGGCGCATGGAGCGGCGGGGGAACAGAGGCGCCGTGAATAAGGCCAGGCCGGTATCGACGACGACGGCGACAACAACAATAAGCCACGAGCACGGCAAAGCCTCGCTTCAGCTAGGCCTTCAGGAGGCGATCAACAGACGGCAAAAGTCGGCGCGACTCTGTCAACTTCTTCCGCAGCCCGTGGACTATATGGACGCGGCGCGCGACGTGAGTATGCGCAGCAATCTTTCCCGAATCCTGAGGCTCTGAAAGTCAAGGTGCTAGAGAAAGCCATCAGGGAAGCGGGCGGGCGCTCCTAATAATAGAATCCGGCGTCCGCAAAGCCTGGGCCACCGACCTTCGCCTAACTGGCCCCTTCTGCCACTTTTTGCGGTGTTTGACAGTCTCACGCGTCTGCCATTGGTCTGGCGAGCGTGTGGGCCTGCCATCAGAGTCCGGTAATAGGCCCCACTCGGGCTAGCTGCCATGTGTGACGCCTAGCTGGGCTATTTTAAGGACATATCAGGGCTGTCACAGCTATCACGAACCCTTTGTGAACTCCCACTGCGCAATTGTGACAGTCGTACAGCACCAAGGGCGTCTATCTCGAGTCCAGTCTGACCTGCACTATGGAGGGCATTTGAGTGAACAAACAGACCTCGACGTTGTTTGCTCGCACCCCCACCCTCGAGCAGACAAGCAGCGCACCAACCTCCAAGAATGAGGGGAAGCCTGCCAGTGTAGCCTCACATACCGCGGGAGGAGCATCGGGAGAGCCGCATTCCCATCGCATCGCATCGCATCTGATCCATCCCACTGCGCAGCACGCATCCACTCGTGTACCTACCCATCACCACCTCGCCATGCTCTGTACGGCGATCCCTGCACCCCCTCGCGTCCCCAAACCCAGCACCAGCCCCTCCCGTCCCCGCGAGGCAGTGCAAAAGCAAAACCTCGCGGATATTTCCCGCGCCCAACGGTAAAAAGCGTTGAAGTCGAAATACAGTACGGTACGCTCGCAGTAGCGCCATCTTACACACATGCGCACATCCCCATGTTTGAAACTGGGCTATTTTTAGTAGCATGCCCACACATCACAACCCCCATGCTATGGCATGCATACACACATGGATGGATGCGATGATGCAGCATTCTACCGGCCATCCCACGTCTACTCACTCGCACACTGTCAGCGTGTGTAGATGGCATGACGTTGCTGTGTACGTGTCCGCCGTTAGCGGGTGACATTGGCAATTTCCTGCGACGGATCGTCGCGCGGATGGGTGTTTGACAAGAGCAGTGGTTGTTTCGAGTCCCGTTGGATTACACCCAATTCCAGAGTACACTCCGTCTGGTTCATATATGCAAGCAGCCGGACAGCATCAAGTATACTAAAGTCGCAGTGCACAACAGGATAGGCGACACGATTCATATCATTCAATCGGCCACGACACAACGATGTACAAAAAACGTTTTTATTAGATGGAATGTAGCCTCTACGGCAAGCTTCAAATCGTTGTTGAGGTGATCAGGTCACAGTAAGAAAAAAACATGGCGCCCGTCAATTACCCCAACAACAGGCCCATCATTAAAGTATAGAAGGTGGTTTGGACACAAAAGTGCCAGACTGATTAGACGCGCTGAGGGGGTATTGAATGTAAAGACAATTACAACGTAAAAGGGTATCAAAAACTCCGTCTAGGCTTTCCAAACTAGCCCGTGTACTAAATAATTCTGAAGAAGACTGGATTTTAGTCAGCTTCAGCGACGATGATTGTGGACAACGTGAGGGAGCCCACCTTTACGCAAATTGCTGTCGGTTGCCGTAAGCTCCAACACCACCGCCGGGTGACTGTCCTTCCGGATTGCCAGTCAGTTCAGCTACCCGAGCCTTGATGCGAGCCACACGACTTTCAATCGTCTCCTCGCCACTTGTTTCCCCCTCGTCTGTACGTTGGCTTTGGCTTCGGCTGCGACGAGTCTGCTCTTCGCTGAGCTTAGCAGCCCGATCAGCCGCGTTTCTCCTAATCTGCGCCCATCGATCTTGTTGAGGCGAGGTTTTGCGCTCCAGCTCAACAGACTCCTCCGATGCATCGTCTCTGGTCGGCGGGGCGTATTGTGTTGGAGCAATAGGCATCGTGGGTTCGACTTGGTGCACAGGCGCAGCGGTAACATCAACCTCATCGTCACTGTCTGCTGGAGCAAATGCTGGCATGTCTTCCATTGGACCTTGATCAAATCTTGAGAATGCTTGATCAACTTTCTGCTGCTCGTATGCATTGCTATTGGGCGCAACCGGGGGATCAGGGTTGCGGTAGTTCAAGAACAAGCCAGGTGAGGCAGCCGGAGTGGGCTCAAAAGCCGGTGATGGCTCTAGAACGGGTTCCTGGGCGGGCTCATGAATGGGCTCTTGAACGGGCTCTGGAACGGGGTCCGGAGTAGGCTTTTCAGTACTGGGTGCTCGTGATAGCTCTTGGACCGGAGTGTCGTGGTGCTCAACTCGAGATACACTTCGGCTAGTATCACGTGTTCGCAGACGTGCATTTTCCTCAGACTCCCTGCGACTCATCGCTCCTGCAGTCACGGGTTCGTCTGTCTTCTTCCTGCCAAAGAAATTTCTGAACCCGCCTTCTCTCCTCTTCGCTGTTCTCGTAGAGGGCTTCCTCTCCATCGTACGAGCTTGGTCTTCGCTGGTGCGAACCTGGAGATAGGAAGCAGCGACAGGTTTTCGATCAGGTACTGGAGCCCTCAATGCAGGATGTGGGCTGGTGATGGCCGCTATGGGTGGCTTATCATCATCCCGAAATGGCGAAGCAGGGGGCGAATCGTTTGGCCAAGGAACTCGAGTGACAGGCGCTACTTCAGCATAGGGTGACGCGCTCGTTGCGATGGGAGTGGGCGTGTTTGAAACAGCACTGTTGACACTGGGGGACGTTCTCTCGGATTTGGGCAGCGCTGGCAACTCACGATTCGATAGTTCAGTGGATAGAGTCGCCGGACGTCCACCGTTAGCAGTGATCATGAGGTTGTTGCTCGAGCCTTTTCCAGTACCCAAATCCCCGAGGTACTGAGCACGGAGTGCATCTCGATCCTTGACACCTTCACCAAAGTGTTTGTCCCACTTCATAGCTGGACCAGCTTCGCTCAGGAGATGCGGTTGCAGTGTCAATACACTGTTCGTCTTGACCGATGAGGTCTCGTCCATCCTCCCTCGGCGCTGACCTTGTTCCGCCGCCGCTTTCTGATCTCTGTCCTGTTGCGCTAACTTGGCAGCTGCAGCTTGTATTCTTGCGTGCTGGTCTGGACCGATGCTTGTTTTGCTCATAGGTGCATTTGCAACGTAAGGGTCGGACAAGGTAGGGATTCCTTTCTTGCCAGTTGATTTCCGTCGTCCGAGACGATTACGCTTCGTGAAGCTGAACTTGGATTTCTTCTCAGCAATATAAGCGCCGTCTTCGGGACCAACGGTAGCGCCCTTGACCTGCTCTTCCATGACGAGCCATCTGGCACCAGGGATCCGGGTCTCGATCAACGTACACCTGCCAAACGCGGCTTTGCGGTGGATTGTCTCCTCGTTGGCAAGACTTGTCATCCATACCCACCAGAACGTCTCGTCAAGATCGAACTGAGTGATGCTTGCAAGTTCGCCAGGCTCAAGATCCTCTTCAACCCCATGTACGTTGCGCATATGCGATTGGGAGCTGTGTACGCGCGCAGCCTCGCCTAGGGGCGGAAGCTTGTCCATTGGCAGTAGGAGCGTAGTTGGCGAAGCCTGGTTACCTTCGTTTGCAAACCCAGACGAGAGAAACTCTGCCCATGAGGGAGTAGTGGGACGACCAAAGTCGTTATTCTTCGAACGAGCCCCGTAAGCATTGGAAAATTCGCGGGGGCTCCTTCCCATGGATGTTCCATTTGCGTTGCTCTCAGAGGCATCCACTATTCCAGAGAATCCAAAGTCTTCAAATCGAGACCAGGATGGTGCATCTGGCGTAGTAGCGTCGGGCGAAGCGACTGACTGGTTGACAGAGGCCACGCATTCCAGCACTCTGCGACACTCATCCGTCAAAGCCTTGACAGTGTCGTCGTAAGCAGAGAATTGTTGCAGTGCTGCATCGTCATCCCGGTACTCGAAATTCTTGGCGCGACGCAACAATGAAAACGGTGTGGGCGAGACAGAGTCCACAATCATGACCACCTTGGTCGTGCGTGTCTGCATCAGTGTAGGTGTTTGTGGCGGGTACTCGGTTTGAGATAGCAGCGATAGTAGCGATCGAGGAAGGGAAACAACGCCGCCAATCGCGTTGGGATCTGGAGAGAGCGATCGTAAGTAGGCGAAGAAGAGATGGCTCGCAGCATCCGCGGCCCTGCAGTGATGTCAGTTTATGATCTATGTTGGTATGCGAAAGAGGGCAATTACTTCTCCCATGTGCGATAGCCACCGTCGAAGCCCTTGCCATCATCAACAAACTCAAAGGCCCACCACCCCGCCATGCGCGACAGCTTCCTGCCGCCCATGCCATTGGTCTTGCCTCTTGCAGCTACAGAAGACAGCAAATCGAAGAAGTCGAAGATGATAAGCGTGCGGTATTCAGAGTCGGTGCTGAGCGGGATGAAAGTGTCAAATGCGTGTCGGGCAAAGTTCGAGTCTGCAGCGCGGATCAGCACGTCGTCACTTCGTCATGTGCACACGGTGAGCTTACCAGACTCCCCAGTTCGGAAGAGCTCATATGCGTCCCAAGTCACGACGCCGCCCGGTAATCTGCTCCAGCACCATTTCAGTATGCTGCATAGTGTCTGCGAAGGTTAGTACAGCTGTCGCATGTTGTGTCGCCCAATCAAGGTGGGAGGCAGGCATACCAATGGCTCGGCGAGGCGCAGTTCCTGGGACAGGCCTTCGCCTTTGAACTGCTGTGTGCCCTCGTATGCAGCTTTGAAGAAGCTGCGCACAAAGTTGCGGGAGGCGCTGGTGTCGGACGCGGGGCGGAAGGGGAGGAGCATGAACAGCATGTCCAGAGCTGGTGCGAGTTAGCCATGGCTCCCAGATGGGCGTGCGGCGCTGGATACGTGCCTCTGGACTTCATCTCTTGTGTGCAGACATGTATCAGCTCCTGTATCTCTTCGGGCGCGACGTCTTTGCGCGACCATGCATCCTCCCACCGAGGCTTGGGCGGTGCGACGGGCGCGTCATTCTTGCTGGCCTTTGACGCAGATCGTGTCGCATCTTTGGACTTGAAGACATTCTTGAAAAACGGCATCTTGGTCTGGCGCGGGGGCCCTCAGGCAGGTCCGGCTCACTTTACCGTTAGTAGATACGAGCTGGTTCGGGACAATGTGGACGTGTTGCGCGCGGGCAGAGGTTAAGGTGAAGGTGGGTCGCAGCTATTCAACGACTGTGCGAGGACGACGACAACAACAATAACTTCGAACTGCGCACCTCGAGGCTCTCCAGATGCTTTGAAAACGTCAAGGGAAAGGAGAAGTACGGACCAATGCCTTAGGGCGCTTGAAGCGAAATAACAGCCCTTGAGACCCAATAACTCCACGATCTACATGGCGCCAAGGTAACCTTGTCCGTGGCGCTTTCCTTATGCATCCCCAGGGCTGCAGCGGGCCCTGCCTGCCTCCTCACCTCTATTCCTTGCTCCGCCAGCACATCAGCTCCAGGGCTGCATACCTCACTTCACGTCTGCAATTGGCCTGGAGATGGAGATGCGTTGTACACGACGCGTTTCTTACTACGAATCAGATGCTATGATGTGCAAACCCCGTTCCTTCTCCAGCCGTTTCTCCAAGAGATAGATACGACGCGGCCATGAACATGGCTCGTTGGTAGACCCTGGCTGGACGATAACAATGCGTCTGCACATGATCTGCGGCCCCTGAGGAACCATCACCACCGCGTTTGCTTTTAAGCTCTGCCGGAATAGGTTCCGGTCTGCCACATAAGCTTTCGAAATTTCCCGTTTCCAAGTTTTTGCTTGTTCGGAAAGGGGACATAGTGACAACCTTGCAACACCTGTCAGCTCTCCAGACGTAGTTTGACGTACTCGGATGTTGAACCTCCGTTCATGTCTGACCTAGATAGCTGACCTCTGTGGCTTTGTACGAGAGTCGCGCATGGGTGGTCTACTCGAAGACTGACACCTTGGCATTAGCATAACATGCTCTCAGGTCTAATCTTACTGTCGGTTGCC
Organism: Dothidotthia symphoricarpi CBS 119687; assembly: GCF_010015815.1. Lineage (NCBI taxonomy): Eukaryota > Fungi > Ascomycota > Dothideomycetes > Pleosporales > Dothidotthiaceae > Dothidotthia > Dothidotthia symphoricarpi. Next base: position 1,014,798 of record NW_022985011.1, read on the forward strand.
CTCAATGTAACACAAACAGATCCACGAGAACACTCATCCGATGAACTCTTGGAAAAGCAAAGGGGCTGATCCCCACTCCTGTCAACGGCAGGGCATTTCCAGATCCAGCTGATTGCATACATGTTGAAATGGAGCAGAAACTCTAAAGCCAATGATTCGATACAGCCGAACGAGTAGAAAGCTGTTCCACATCTTCGGTAGTTATTTTTCTCCCTGGTCTCGCATTGCTGAAACGTTGGTTCCCAAATAATGGACCAAATCACCTGATTCCGCGATTTGGTGCTAGCCTGGCGCTTCCACCGTGTATCCACCTTGAGTTAGGCGATAAACCGGCAATTGAACGCCTCAGAAAAAGCGACACCCACATCCACATCTACAGGTCGATACTGCAGGGCAACCACGGCCTCATTTTAAATATCTGTCGTATTCGTGTGCGTTCCGAACCCCTCTGCAGAAGCCGCGAAAACTAGAGGGGTATTATTCATCGTGCCAAAAGTAAACATACACCTATCGCATCGATGCCAGACCAGACATCATGCCCTATACCCGAGGTCGATCAAGCATTGTCATCCTACATCGGTTCTCGCAAAGACACACTCAGGATTCGACGGGCACTCTCAAAGTATCTCACCGCTAGTCTCCGACCTGTCAACTCTGCAACTCAAAATCAGCATGTGAACCACGAGTGCCCGCTGGGTCTGTCAGCCGCCGGCACCAATCCTCCTGGTCTGAAAGACACACGCTTAGCATATCTGCATGCTCTGCGAGCTCGGAACCAAGCACAGACGCGTCATACTGAGCTTCAAGCTTCTTTGGAGGACTTGCAGCAACGGCATATTGATGAGAATCCTACCCATGTCGAATCTGAATTCGACGATGAAGCTGCACAAGGCTACGTTTCTCTCCTTCGACAACGCCGGCGCTTTGCGGAACTCCAGGTTATCCAGGATGCCCTAGAGAGACTGTTGAACGCAAAGTCAACAGATGCTCCAAATGACCCAAGAACTCTCGTCGCCAACACCATCGGCGAACAACCCGATTTGCCAGCAGAAAGACTCGAGCAACTGTCACAACCCCAGGACAACCAAACCTGGGTATTCAAGTTGAAACAACAGGTTCTCGAAGCAAGAGTCGAGATGGATGGAGCGAATGCTGCAAAGAAGAAAGTCCAGGACGAGTCGCCCGAGCAATCTAATTTGCAGGCGCAGGTTTACGCTTTGGAGCGCGCACGAGATGAGCTTGCTGAATGGGTGAGTGGGGAACTTGCCAAGATGGAAGAGGAGACAGTGTTCCTGGAAGATGCTTCACCGATCAAACGCTCTATAAACAGTCCTTCTCCTATGGACATAGCTACAGCAGAAGAGCACATCCAAAGCTCATATGATCAGTACACCTCTTCTCGAGCAACGTTGCTCGACTCATACACTTCCTTTCAGCAAACCCCGGAAGCGCCAAAGGACAAACCAAACGATCCCCAGAGCGTCGCCACCAATCCCCCCGAAGCCAAAGGAAACGTCATGCCCATCACCAAGATATTTCCGCATCTTCCGCACATCGCACGCTCTGCAGTAAACGAGCGCTCTCTTCTCCAGCAATCTGTCTACCTACAGGCTCAGATGTCCGCTGCAGACCAAGAGATTGAGGAAGCTCTACTACGGCTTTCTGGTGAGAGTCACCTGCTTCCAGCAGGCTCTAAGAATGTCAGCGCGTGGAGTAAGACGGCTATGGGGGCTGAGACGGCGACGGAGAGTTTTGTCAAAGAGCAGTTGCAGGATAGCCGGCAGGAAGTAAGTAGCATAAGCACGATTGTTGAGCTTTGCTCGATGCACAGCAAGGTGCTTGCCTCTGTATAGGTCGCGGTTGGGCTACAGGGAGGAGATACAATGGATTTCCTGTGAGAATGTGAAATTATTGGAATGATGGTGGTCAGATTGCTGTGTATGTTTCTCTATCTTTCTATGAACGGAAAATTCCAAATCGAGGCTTTCATCAATGTCATGTTACTAGACACATTCATGTGCATTCGCTTTAGACATGTTATGTTGCAAGGCTAATTTGCTGTATTGAATTCATGGTGTAGCTAATGTGGTCTGATTGCTTAAACACTTGGAGAGGGTGACCCAAATGCGACGAAATATTACACCAACCGATGTAAAAAACAAAGAGCACCGCATCAAACCACGCTTTCCTCTCTTTCTTCCTCATCCCTTAGCATAGACATGAGTTCAACACCGCGGTCGGCTTGTCAGTATCACAAGTGTTAGAAGATGCGACGTGACAAAAGTACTCCTTGCTCAGTCTACAACAGTGCGGCAAGGATTTGCAACAGGAGTGTCCGCCATCTAGGTCTTTTCTCAGATGCGCATCTTTGGTCATTGGAAATTCGATTATGTTCTTCCACTATACTCAGATCGAAACCACCAGTTGAGATCTACATTCATATATCCCGTCGATCTATAAGAAGTCACGATCATATCTACACCACGACTCAAAGTACCATTATAATTCCCCCCAGCACATATGCACCGCCCAAGGTACGCTCAAGTCTAATATGGACAGATACCAGTCCCACAGCCATGCCACACATAGTTGACAGTAACCTCGCCCGTCGCGCCATTGTTCCCGGGGTGAATAGGACAAGAGCCACACTCTATAGCACATTAGATGACTGCGACATCAAGATCAAGATCAAAACCACTCACTCATGCATTGATGCTGCACCAAACGATGTATCTTCTCCTTGACAGTCGCTGCAGACACCATCTCGCCTTCCTTCGCGTGCTGGACGAAGGCACAGATGGCGCTGTAGCTCACGTTGTTGCATCTGACGCAGGCGATCTGGTGTCCGTTCTGGTACTGTACGTCGTCTGGGATCTGGTCGACGTATCTCCTGATTGCTGCGAAGTTCGCAGGGGGGCAGAGACCGCTGCATGCTAGTGAGCCTCTGCAGTTGATGCCGAGGGCCAGGGACTCGAGGGTATCGGCTTCTTGGGGATCAGTGGTAATTGAGGTGAATCCGGGGGTGTTGTTGACTTGAGGAGGGGAAACTTCGGGCACGTAGTCCAGGTTGTCGAACTGAGTGGCATCGAGCGAACCATCGATCTCTGCAGATGAAGTCAACTCATATGTCTGAAGCTAGCGCTTGGGTAGAGTAGCATACCAGTCGGCAAGGCGACAACGACGAGAGTCCAGAGAAGGACGAAGGCGAAGGTGTAGAAAACTGAGAACTTCATTGTATAGCGTCAAGTAAGAAGTGGAGAGTGTTCGAGTCGCTGGAGGGAGAACAGAATCAGTGGTTGAAGAGGTAAGAAGTGGGTTGAAGTGAGGAAATGTATGAGGATGTAGAGATTATATAGTCAAAGGGTGGGCTTATCATATAGCAGTGGGTCCGTCAAAGTGAAAGTCGTAATAGATAACATACTGTTTAACGGTAAGAGGGAAAGGGCAGTGGAAGGTGATAGGTGCGTCCCGATATGAGGATGTAGTCGATGCTGAGGTTAATATAGCTTTTCTCATCAGTTTGCTAGCTATATCAGCTGGACAGAGCAAGCAGGTAAGGGAAACACTAGTAATATGTAGATGTTTTCTCATTCTGGACAAGCAAACCCGTGGGGTCGGCAATTCGACCATAAGTCCATTCTTTCGAGCTACTCTCTTTCCCTCTTTACAGGAGCAACGTTATTGAAACTACGACTGTGAGCAAGTCAGTGTGTCCGCGCCTGATTTTTACATGAGAAACGTCTCCACCTTACGTGAATAAATCTACCGTCGTCATGGGCAGAGATCCCATCGAGGATGCCTCTCAGTGATGAAATTGAAAAGGTCCTCACAGTCCCACCAACAATATGTAGACACTTTTCATGTCCGGTCCTGATGCTCAAAATCTAGAGAGTTTCATAATATGTTCCATGTCTTTCGCTTTACGGATATTTATACATGAGTTTCGCGCTCCACAATCCAATATCTCGAAAAGATACGTTTCACACTCGTGTGTGTAGTGATGGTTTTGTGCCAGCTTTCATAGATCAAAGTGTCGAGTTGCTGCTCATCTTTGCCCAAGTTGTGATTTACACATGACCTTCCACAGATTTCTTTTGAACACTTCCTGGTATGTTCACCATCAAGGCCTCTTAAGGGCCCCGGTCAACACAAACTCCCTGGGACCAGATGTCCTGCGTCTATGCATAAAACTGCATATATCATATCCCGACGACCCCAACCCTCTTTCCCTCTCAATCTTCCTCATTCACTCCAACTGTAAGCCAAATCGAAAACCAGAATCTTGGAGTATGGGGGTGCCAGAGGATATTGTCGACAAGTAATTGCTCAACGACATTCACTTGTAGAATTCAAACTTGATCAGCCACACCAAAAAATGGAGCCTCCGAACTCCAACATTGGTAACTCCAAGAGTGCATCTGCAACCTCGATGATAATACCCCATGCTAAACCGAGTGTCCCGGGTTTGATAAACGTGTTTCCATCTGTTTTGAAGAGGCCTTTAGTGGATCGGGTTCGACTCAAGGACCTCTCGATAATTCCCAGAGAGCGGCTCTTGGTTAATCAAACCAACGTGCAGCAAATCTTGCAACATCATGACAATTACATCTAAGATTGGTATAGAAGTCTGATACGTAGATTCAGAGCATCATGTATCGAGCATGTAGTGTTTCCAAATCTTATAGATATAGTTCTCGGGTTTTACGAACTATTGTGAACGTGATCTACTTCTCTTTTTTACAATTGACCGAGAGAACGGTAATGGTGTTTGCTACCAACCTCAAACCGAGATCTTCGTGGAAGAGAACCTTGATGAGGTCTGGATTCAAACCTTTGGCGATTGTTTCAAAATTATCAGATATGACTTCGCATCTTTGAACTGACAACTTGAGCATATTACAGAAATTCGCTGACACGAGCATCTCGGGGGACATCTCAACATATTTAGGTTACTCGAGAAGAAGCTCAAGCAATTCGAGATTCTTAGGGACAGGTTGTGAGTGTCAGAAGATCAGCTACTTGTTGGAGTCAGGCATATCGTTTTGGTCTAGATCAGGAAGAACTTCTTGAACCAAGTCTGCTGTGTCGTCTATTTGCTGGTCATACTTGAGTTAACGATTCAGAATGTCTAGATGTTACTACCTCAAGACCAGGTTGAAAGCGTCTCGCGATGATCATGCCCCACCTGATGTATTCGAATTGCATCCGTAATTTTCAATTCTGCATCTTGAACATGCTTAAGTGCTCTTCTTTCGCCCCACGGGCATTACTAGAGAGAAGTGCTGTCATAGAACTTTCTCCCTTACCCCCAAAAACATTAATGTCAGCCCTTACCCCAACAGTAACTCAACTATAATCTGAGTCCGTTGTTTGGTAAGCGATATGTAAAGCGGTTCCAAATCTAAGAGAGAATGTGTTGACACCGGCCCCAAGCTCCAACGACGATATGATAAGTTCTATGTCCTTGGGTTGACAGGCAAGCTACGGGGAGGACAAAGTGAGGCGGGTACCCCTGACCTCTATTAGCCATCTGACGATGCAAGTGATGCGTCATATGTCGAGACATTGGGATGGAAATTCTGCGTTATATTGGCGCACCAAGAAGAAGGCAAGGCAAGGCAACAGAAGAAGGCAAACGTTATTCGATGTAGGCAAATCTTTTTCATAGCATAGCGGTGCCTAGTGTATAAACTCTCGCGTCCCACGTCGATTTCTTCAAAATGACGTTCTTGCACCGCCGTTTGAGTCACCCCGCTTTACATCGCTACCCCAAAGTCAAGACTACAGCACTGTAACATCCTGCATGCATACTAAAATGAGTTTCATCTCTTGCACGTACATGGGTAGTATTGGAATCGAATTCCCATCAAGTAGTTGTAAGGCCATGCTTTCCCACCCCTCTGCTTAGACCTTAAGCACGATACAACGCCCAGAACAACAAGATACTTCAAGATACTTCAAGCTATATGCCCAGATCCGCGGACCGACCATTCGAAACCTTATCAATTACTAGTACAACATCCAAGTGCGCAACACTCAAAATAACACAAGGGCCCCGTGTATTCCTTATGGCCCCCAAGCATCTCGAACCAACTCGCCCAAGTCCCAACAACCAACCCGCCATCTCCACACGTCATCCAAGCTAATACCGCGCTCCCGGCTCACCAGGCAAACGGTTGCCTTCTCCACATGAGTCCTCCATTCCATGCAGCGTCTTGGGGCGATCGTAATTTGCGACGCGGGACCCATCGACGACGGACCCCAAGCAGGCGTGCGGCGCAGTCGCGCGTAGTCCTGCAGTCCCGGAGGACCATGCATCACCAAGCTCGTGGTCGCATGCAGGTCTCAGCTCAGGCAGAAAAGCAGGCAGACTGTCAACGTGTCAGGCCAATTCGGTCTCCAGATTGCGATTTGCTGATCCGTTGAGTCATGATACACGGTGTCGGGATTGATGGGGGTTACGGTCTTGTGCATCTGCGATTGATGTGACAGGAGGTCATGCGGGGAGAGGAAACCACCTCGCTCCGGATTTCACTGCACGGCCGCAGGAGACGTCTGAGCGGATGCACAGGAAGACGAGATGAGGTACCTGACCGAGCTGTTGTGTTTCAGCCAAGTCGTTCAAAGCTGCTTCGTTGAGATGTTCACTCCGAGGCCTTGCGCTGGGGGACCACCCCACGCAACATGCAGACATGCTTCTGCGTCCGGCCGGAGTACGTCGATGATCGAATTGTTTCACACAAGCCTTTGCCTGTCACACCATTTTGCCTGTCAAGGCTATGCAGGTGCGCATGCCTGTAGGAACCCGGCTTCTGGGATCGAGGTCGTGCATCCGGCCATTAGGTGCTGCCACTTGGCAGAGAGGGGCAGATGTTGTGGGATGTCCACTTGGTGTGTGGCTGGAGGCTGTGTCGAGTTTCTGACGAAATCAAGTGACGTCTTCGTGTAGGTAGAAAAAGCAGATAGCCGTTGTGTGTACCGTAGTGAGGCTATGCTGCTAACACGACGCCACGTTAGGCACCTTTTCATCTTGAACTTGGTGTGGTAGAAAGATTTGGATATGCATTGAGTATTTTGAGATTATCTAGGAGAGAGCATCTCATCGTATCCAAACGCCAACGGGTATCAAGACTAAGGAGATTCGTAAAATATCATGGCCGAAAAAAAAGACCCGTACTAGTCCGCGAACCGTATGCAAAAACAAGAAACCATTATTCTTCCTCTGAGTCCGTTCCGCTAGCAACGGAAGACAGCCGTCGCGGCTTTCCATCTCCAAGCATCCACTCCCCCTTCTCTCGTATGATGAGACCCTCGTCGCAAAGATACTGCTCAAGCTCCTCGTCCCTATTCCACGTAGTGAGATCAATCATATACTCAGCATTCTTGCGATCCTTCTCAATATGACGCCCAACATGCTCGATGCGCTCCTCCCACGATGTTGGTCCCTCAAATACGCGATCGCAAAACAAGCACTTCGACTGCTGTGGTGCGGTTCTAAGCTGCATATAGCACCGCTTCTGGTGGTCAGGAAGGTTCTCTTCAGTGACTGGAAACTCCTTTGGATTGCGTGAGGAACCACTGGGTGCGGCGTGCATGCGGCGAAGGTGCTGTGCGAACAAGTCCTTGCGATTGAACTCGTTGTAGTAGACAGCTTGTGGGTCATTTGGATCGGTGGTCGGTCGGCATAGATCGCAACGCCAGTAGCCGAGTTTGATGTGCTGAGTGCGGAGGTGACGGCCCCACTCGTTCTTCGAAGGGAATGTCGATGTGCAGCCGTATACTGCGAATGTGCAGTGAAATGGTCGTCGCTCGTTCGCATGTCCGTGGGCCTCGGTGTGGGCCTTTGTCGAGTGCGAGGTCCTGCGAGCTCTCCTGATGGGTTTGCTCGAGCCTAGAACGTGCGAGGCGGTGGGTTCCTTTGGGCTTTGAACACGGCGCTTTTGGCCCCGGCCTGAACCGCTACTCAAGGTCGAAGAGCGTCTCCGCTTATTCGATCGAGTAGGGGAAGGGCTATAGTCGGAGTCTGATGAGGGATCCTCGTGTAGCTCGATTGGCTGGACTTCCTCAGCGTCTCGCACAGAGCTACCAATGCCCGAGTCTGCGTATTCTACGAAGCTGTTGGGAGTGGTGTCTGTCTTTCTGAGACATTGTTCGTGCTCGTGAGTGACCTCCTGCTTCACCTCAACGATGTCAACGTTCTCAAAGACCGTCTCGACCTCGTTGTGTTCGTATTCGAGCTCGCGCAAGCTGATACTGGCGCCAGGGAGAGAAGTTCCCGACAAAGGCACTCTGTCGAAGACTTGCTCGGTGGTTGGGTATGACAGCGACGATCGAGAGAAGTTGTCTGGACTACTGTATGGAACAGCATGGTATAGATGTGGCGAGCAGACTTCGTTCTGTGTCGCATAACTCGAGTTGCCAGAAGCAGAGGTTCGATCAGGAGATGTGTATCGATGGTCGTACACAGACGGCCATTGCTGCGCATAGTGCCCTTCAAAGTGACTGTGTAGGGGAATGTTCGCGTGAAGTAATCCAGCAGTGAGGGGAGACTGGTCAATCATGAATCGTTGCATTGGCTGCATGCTCACTCTTCCGTCGTCGAAGCCATCGAAGTAGATATCTTCACTGTGGTCGAAATGTACCGTGTGTTGTTTGTACTGTGGCGCGCAACCGTAGTCCCAATTGGTGTTGAGAAAATCGTCCATGCCATGGGGAATTTGAGGCAAATCTCCGAACTGAGGAGCGGCCATGGTTGAGAAGAATTGGACAAGTTCTAGAGGACATCATTAGTGGAATGGCGACAGAATTGACGCAGTCAAACTTACCACGATGATCACCAAGTCCAGCAGCAATAGCCGAAGAGAAGATTCCCTTTATTGGTAACAAGTGGGATGGTGATAGAATAGAAGGGGTGGACCATCAGATATAAAGGCGATTTCTGGATGGAAGTAGAGATAGAGACTCAAGGTTGACTTGCACTGCCCACGACTTTGACTTGTGTACATCTTCACTCCTTTCCAACTTAACAGTGCTTTATGTTTGATACCCATCGCAGAGCCGCATCGCACCACCACCAATAAGCATCCAACCACACTAGCAAGGTAGTCCTGCAAACACCCCTGCATCGTATTCACCGGTAGACCATGTCGTCCAAGAAATCAACAGCTGGTCAGCCACAAGTGGGCGTCTAACTCTGGGCGCGGGAGCGGGCATGACAAGGGTGGGCGAACGAAGCGCCAGATAAAGTAGCGATTACACCATGGAAAGAACGGAACCTCCCCATGTAGCCATGCAGACCTGCCAGGTAACTGCTGGAACTGCGTCCCCCAGGACCGCATGGTGCGCAGACTCTGATCGACAGATGCGAACTAAGGAGGTGTATGTGAACACTAGTGCGCCATGTCTTGGTTTCGATAGGATATCCTGGGGGCCGAAACTGTGAACAAGCGATAGGAACAACAAATAAGCGACCAGACGAGCCGAGAAATAGGCCATGCACCTTCCAGGCTCTCGTCTTGATTTAGAGGCGGCCGCACACAAAAAACTCGTGATCAGTACATATCCGTACTACCCATCCTGCATTCGGCACCTGAGGCCGCGGAAAGGAAATGCTGATTAGGTAGCCCAGGTCCCGATCGAGAGGAGGGCGCGTTTGTCCACTAAGGGTCCATACGGGAGTGTGGCAGCGCAGAGGCGCCATTTGATGTGATATTCGAGGCGACGCGAGCACACCAGACGGGGCGCATTCCCCTCAATGCTCGGATTAGGCACCGATCGCGAGGAAGGCATGGCGGTGCATAATTTGCCTGCTTGTCAACGTCGGACTTCGCTTGCAGCAGAGCCATCCATCTTGAACGTGAAGATGATAGCGCAAGCATTTGCATGATGACAAAAAAAAAGGAGGTGTTTGGGCTGTTTCGTCGACTGCACACTCCTTTCTGCGTTCTGCACTTACCCGCTACCTCACGACCTGTCGAGGGCCTACTTTGATGGTCCACACTGCAAAAGCTCGGCGTGTCGGGAGCGCAAACCGTACGAGTTGGGGGCGGTGCGTCCCGCTGGGAGATTGGCGGGGAACTATGGTGGAGGAATTCCTACGCTCTGACGCTCGGCCGGCTCGAGCCACCACGTTACTCTACCCCTGCATCCGAGCCGGTGCTCTTTGTTGGATCACTTCACGCACCAGTGGCTGTCACGGCGAGGCTCAAATAGGAAAATGCTGACTGCTTGACATGTGTTGTCATGCTGCCCCGTATATATCCGTGATTATACTACCAGAGCTACCATAAGAACGGGGGAAGGCCTGTCATAAAAACCGCCTATCTTCTGGCCGACTCTGCAAAGGTAGCCCTTGCGCGGATGGTCGCGCGGGATGATCGGCATGTACCTGAACCCCTCTTGACTGTGCAGCTATGAAGAAGGTACACCAACCCCCTCGACATGGATGTGGTATTTTAAGTAATGGACGCCATCAGCGCGCTGGTCCTCACGTCGCAAACTTAGTGATCAGACGATCCTCGATTCCTTCGAGGATCCACCGATGCTCTAGAACCTCCAAGTTCTCGGCTTCACTCAGAAACAGCTTATCGGGATCTTGCTCCGGACCCATGATGCCGGCGCCAGGGTTGGTCATACCCATTTGTTGCGTAACTTGGTTCGCAGCTAAAGATGGACGTTGTCAGCCCTGCCTGCGTGAACACCGTCGTGGCTATTCAGATACACATACCGTTGTTACTCCCAAGGATGAAATTGTAGACGGGCTGTAGCCCGAACAGGGTGAGAAAGTACCAGGATAAACTAGACACCCATCTGACGTCCAGGTCACGAGTTCCTACTCCGGATTGCAGCATCGATTTGAATTGTGGCGTCAACGGGAAGGGTAGTTTCACTGTTGATCAACAACGGTTAGCGAGGAGATCAGACTACAACTCGGATGATACCGAATTGGCAACGGCCCAGATAGGGGCGACCAAGTGTTGGCTCCGATCCTTCTTTTCCGATTCGGCTCGACGAGCTCCACAAACGCCACCGTCGTCCCCAGCGTCGCATAGAAGCGACAGCATTGTCTGTGGGGTTTCGCTGAAATGGCGCACTTACTGATAACGAATCCCGAGAAAAAAGCATTGATCCACCCCATGATAAGTGTCTGTGGAATCATCATAGCCATGTTTCCTTTCATCATCCCCATCATGCCCTCCATCGCCGCCGGATCGCTCATAGGATTCGGCCTGGGCTTGCCCCTCCCCTCCGGATCAGCCAGAAATGTCCCGTCCTTGTACGCCTGCACCATGTATGCTTTGCGGGCCTGGAAAGAGGCGGGAGAGAGCACATTGGCGTTGTTGCGCAGGTTAACGCCTCGCACGAGGGAGCGCTGTTGGCGGATTTTGGGAAGGTCTTGTTTCTTGGGCGTGGTTTGGAGGAGCGTCATGGCGTAATGGCGGAGGATACCTGTCAGGACCTGTATAGTTTGTTGGTGATGTGAGCATGAGGATATCGATGGGGAACGTACCATGACTACCGTGATGGGGAGTAGAATCCACCAACTGAGGATCTGTCAGTCTTGTGTTTCTTCATCTGTTGGCAGCGTCTACGTACAACAGCGCAGGATCCCTGTGGATCGTCTGTACTACGGGCTGTCCCATCTTGCCGGCTTCAGACGAAATGCGCGCGTTACAAAGGGCAGAGGGGTGGTGGTGGAGGTGGTGTCGTGAAGCTTGGTGATGCAAGCTCCAGCGCGGCGGGATTCGCGAACGAGCGAGTGGCAGGGATCTTGAGCCTCTCCAGCGTGCCTTCCCAAGTTGTGAACACCTCTCCACAACGACAACGTTTCGAGCTCACTACCACGCGCTTCTCTTCTCAACAAGTGTCCCTCACGCTGCTGTTCTTCCAAAATGTCCGCGACACAGAAAATCGCAGTCCACTCCCTGCCCGGTACGCAACACTGCACCATCAAGCCAATGCATCTTCATGCTAACAGCTACCAGATCTCAAGAACACGACCGATGACGCTCTCCCCAACTACCTCCACTCCCTCAAGTTCAAGCAAATCCACACACAAACCGACGTCCGCCTAGCTCTGGGCTACAGCGCCGTCATCATTGCAGGCGCACTCTTCTACTTCGACTGGAAATTTGGCTGGGAGGCCTCGAAGCCCTACACCGCACCTGCAGTCGCCGCCTACTTCCTACTCAATGGCGCATTCACGTACTGGCTGTGGTTTGCCGAAGGGGGTGTTGTGTACGAGGGCGAGGGCAAGACAGGCAAGGTACGTTGATCACTCACACCACCACGTCTATTGTTACGGGAGTCTGAGCTGACTTTTGAATAGGTGAGGATCTCTTCGTCAACAAAAAAACACATCCCCATCTACGAATGCGACGTAGTCTTCACACCCGCCCCATATTCCTCGAATCCCCAGCAGAAAATCCACATCCGCGCACCCTTGACGCGTTGGTTCACCTCGGACGGCTACTTCATTGCGAAGCCATTCCAGCAGTGGCTTGCGAGCGAAGTCCCGGTCATTGGCGAGGCGGATCCGAATAACGTGGTGGAGGAAATTGGGAGGGGGAGCGCCGCGGACCAGACGTTTGATATCAACAATGCCACAAATGCAATGGAGATTTTGGAGCAATTAAAGGCTAGCGGGGCAGCTACTACTGCGGGGGGTGGTCGTAGGAGGAAGGCTTAAAGGGTGTAGTAGGATGAGATTATTGGAAGAGCGCGAAAAGGAAAAATGGGAAGATGGCGTTCGGAGTTGAGGAAGAACAACATGTTAATGTCCTGATTGACATCTCCTACACTGTGAGCGAACGTGTTTGCAAAGCAAGAGCAAATAGCATAGAGAGTCTTGCCGTGCAACACTTCTCGACTAGGGCAGGGCGTTGCGATTGCACAACAAGGCGATGAGCAGCAGACAACAATTTCTTCAAGGGACATTGATGGATTGCTCTTGAGGGAGCGATGCTATATCAGGCGATGAAAAATGCTATAACAACGCCTTTCGGATGCTGAATAGAGAACCCAGTTTACCAACTTTTTTGCCATGTTTTCGCACCCAGCTTATCCGGTGTATTTTTTTATTCGTTATGGTGTCGTGAGAACGTTAATCCAAATCATTGCTCTTGCTCCAACAGCGGCAAAACCTCCAACTCTCTCATAATGATTCTCTCAAACTCCTCCCTGTCAATGCCCGATGCTTTTGCCAGTCGAAACAAGCTCTTGATGTCGGTGCTGATGTGCTGCTTGATCGCGAGCTCAGCCTGGCTAGAATTCCGTGCTTGGCGCTCCAGCCTTTCAACGGATTTTGACGACGCGGAGGAGGATGGCCGTGGGTGGTTCAGCGCATCATCTTCGATGGACTCCCTTTGTGATTCGTATGCGTCTAGATTGACATTTGCGTATGGCGGGGGCAACGACGAATCGTAGCCGTTTGGTCCCAAATTCGAGGTTTCGAGTGGTTCGACCTGTGGCTCGCGGGAGTAGTCCAAGGTGTTGCCGTTCAGTGTTGATTCGCCAGGTGCGATGTTTTCTTCGTCTGGGTCGTGGGCATCGAGCGCGGGTTGTACTTCCTGAGCATATCGTGCAAAGTACTCTAGTTCTGACTGTGTTGGTCCGACCTGCGTTCGACTCGCGGCTTGTGGTGCGGGAGAGCGCTTCAGATGCGGCGTTTGCGCCGGGGTTTGGTCGTACGCGGCCCAGTATGCATCGTCGTCACCCTCCTCCTCTCTCGCAGGCTCTGGTTGTAGGGTCTCTCGCTCGGCCACAACTTCACTTCTTTTGGCTGGCTTTCGCCGGAATCCTGCCTCGTCTGCCTCGCTGATGTTGGTGAACCATTCAGTGCCATCCTCAGCGTCTTGTGCACCTCTCAGTTCTGCCAGCAACCACCGACTGCCGCCCTCTCCACCCGTGCACCACAGATATGTCGGTATGAGGCCGAACTCGCCCAACACGAGTCTTGAGTGTAGCGTCTCTGGGTCTGATCGCCGGTACAGTGTTTGATCTGGCTCTTCCACCTCGATCTCGCCTGAAGAGGGGTGAGGCTCAACGTGTATCTTCTCAATGGTTTGTGGTAGTCTGGAGCCAGCTTCTTTGTCCCAGCATAGCAGGGAGAGCCACTCATCGGAGGAGAGAAGTTGTACTCGCTGACGGAGGATAGGCGACAGCAGGGGTAGCAAGCCTGGAGGCGTCTGTTTCGATGCTCTCGCCGTTGAGAGGCAGGCCAGTAGTGGTGGGAGGAGCTCCCGCGAGTCGGGCGGCGGAACAAACTGGTTGAGCCCAGGCATGACTGCTAGGGCGAAGAATGTGATGCCGGGTTGGCGTCTTGAAAGATTCCAGCACTATCTCCAATACTGAGAGTTGAGGAGGTATCAAAGATTGTGTGAGCTCTTAAGGGTTCAAGTTCGCTAAGGGTTCTGCGCTGGCGATGGTGGTGCACGGTATGGCAATGGCGTCACATGCGAATGTGCTGTGACGCGCAGGAAACTTTCTTGACGCGACTGACACGACACGAGAAGACGATGATGATCGCAGATTAAAGGTGCGGAGGGGAGGGCATGAGAAGAAATGTGCAAAAGCCCTAGTCGGTCCATCATTGTTGCGGGCAGTAAAGTACTTGAAGTTCTCCGCTCCGCCGAAGGGTCCAGAGAACGGCCGCAATATCGGCTATCATGAGAAGACCCAGACCCTGACCGTCTGCGGAATTGTTTCCCCACATCCAAATGACATTTGACGATAGTGTCTCTGGCAGGGCCGCCGTTGTGCTTTTCTACGTTCCTCACGCGTGGACCAAAAGTTGTGTGTAGGAACCTGTGGTGTTTACTACTACCAACCCACTCAGTAACACTGCTCTCCTAGAAACTTCTTGCCAACACTCACTTTGATGCATACAGCGTTGAGGCTCAACGCCCACATCTGGACACATCGGCAACGTTTCCGGACAGACCCGCTATCCAGCGCGTTGGTCGAATGAAACGCTGGCGAGCCACGGATCGGCGTATCCATCCTCATGGCTAGATACATGGCAACAAGCATCTAACATCGAAAGATGTTGCAAGCCGGTCAGATCAAAGCAGTTAATGGCGCACGCATATTCCGTTTTAAGCGTTCCTAAATAACCGACCTTGCCATGCTAGCGATATCACGCGCCTGAAACACCGGCACTGGAAGGCTTGGCTTCCTTTTGTTTAGAACTAGGATTGCTGCCAGATGTCGGGCGCGTAGACGGGCAATGGTAGTGGCCTTTGCGAGTTCTTAGTATGAAGAATGATGGCTCCATCTTGATATAGACGCGACAATGACGAAGAGTGAGTGTATAAATACCAGACGGAGAGTGAGAGCGCCATCATCGTGATGAAACACGGTGGTTTATATCCAGCATAGCCACTCGTTGCCATTTACCTTGCTCGCTTCTCAGGTAGTTGGTTGGTGAGGCTGTGCCGCTGCATTAAGCTTGCCAAGGGCGTGTCATTCACCTGCAAGTCTGCCTCGAGTCTACGATCAAGCTTGTAGCTCCCGTCGCGTTGTCACGCTTGTTTTCCATCCATGCTGCAGCTCTCTTCCCATCAGCAGACGTCAGAACAACCAGCGCTATCCCCTGGTCGAGCTTTGCGAACAACGTTCCGCTCGGCACTCAGCCCTCCACCTGGTCCCCGCCAACCTGAAGCTCCAAGGGAAATCAGCCTTGACCGGTGCCTCGAACTCTCCCCCACTGCTGCGGTTGGTTTCATCGGCCACTACGAATTCCCCACGGTGCTCACCAGCCACCTCTTTCCTTTTGGTCGCGCGCTCCTTCCCGAACCCTACCCTCGGCCCATTGGAAGGTTGTCAACTTCGCGTCGGACTAGCACTGCCTCTGGCATCTACAGCTCGAAGGAATCCACCGCGCACGAGGCAGATCGCGAACTTTGGATCTTCCTTCACTAAATTTGGCAATCTTTGGCTCAACTGCAACAATCGCGCCTCTTCTGTGCCTCTCTGTACCGTGTCTCGTTATCTTGACGAGGAGCATCGCCTTTCCAGTTGCCGCAAAGCTCTCACTACTAGCCGCCAGGCGGCAACTATGTCTCCATAATCAGCAAAACTCGAAACGGCGTAAATTTCCGATCTAAACTCGCATGCGGCAATTCTCCGACATCAGCCACTCCCCGGTTGGCTTCAAGTCTGCCTTTCTCATAACTTTCCACGCCTTAGGCAACAATGAACATGGCTGATGCTTGGACACAGCCGTTCAACGGCCAACGGCGCCAGCTTCGTAACGAGGAGGATGCATACGCTACTGGCTACGTTCCAGTCCCCGCCACCAGAGACTTCAACATATCAGATACCCAAGGCGCATTCACCTTCTCTGCGGAACCCGCTCCTATCGTGTACGACAGTTCCGGAGCAAATTTCCTCGCCGTTGACGCCTCCGGCCAAGACTTCGCATTTGCTCCACATACTGGATCCTCTTTCGATTCTTCTTTACACCAGGATATGGTCACTCAATCTTACCCTCCGCCAAATGCCTATAGACAGGCACAAACCCACAGTCTTTCACCTGGATCCTATCTCGGTAACGGTCAAGGCGTCTCACCCTCACACTCGGTGGAACAATTGAGTTCAGAAGCGGGATATGTCAGCGATCTCAGTCACCAAGATTTTAGCAACTATCCGACACCCAGCTTCAACGGGCAATACCTGGACGAATCTTTCTCCAATTTGAACTTTACCGACACCACTTCGATGAATGCGTTTCCTCCACTTCAAGAAAACGTCGACATGTCACTTTTGAGCTCAGGCAACTTGAACACATACAACGCTCAGTCGCCAATACCCCCAAGCAATGCTCCAATGGAACTCCACAATCAACTGGTCTCACATAACGCACAACCAAACTCCAGTCCTATGGTAGAAGGCGATAGCTCAACTTTCCCGACGGCACATTATACTGGCCGAAACAGTCACGACTCATCCACATCCTCAAACCTCATGGGGCATCCTACTCTAATGAAGCAAACTCAAAGTCCAGCACTAACCAACAGTCCTGGAAGTACGTCCATGCCCAATTCTCGACCCTTTGCACGCCATATCGCGGGCCCAATTGTGCGTGTACAAAATTTCAGTCGAGATGGATCGCCCTCACCGTCAAATCACAGTAGGAGTTTGAGTAAAATAAGTCACAATAGCCGTCCTTCTGGTCATCACTTATCTCCTTATCCACAAAACGAGTCATCCGATGAGGACGAGACACCCCACGAACACGTACGCATACAACCCACATTCAAAAGCACGGAGCGTAACGAAGATGGCTCATGGCTTTCAAAGGGAGGCTCAGGTCAAACTGGGTTGAGCCCCGGTGACCGTCAGGCAATGGAAGATGCATGGGTGCCAAACATTGAGGAACTCCAGGAGCAGAGATTGAAAGACGAAAAGAAGCTTGAGGTCCAAGTCTGGCTAACTAAGAGTGAAGTTGGTAGCGAGGCGGGTGATGTCGCACCTTCGAATAATCTACCCTTGCCTTTCAGTGGACGTCGCCGAGCAAAGAGTACGAATGACGCTTACCGCCGAGGTTTACAGGATACCAGTGCTCAAGCCCGGGGAAGTCGCCTGGGTCTTGGCGTACACACTGATCTTGACCATGGCAACGACGAGAACATTCCTGGGCCGGGAATATTCATAGACGAGCAAAGCGACTGCGACACCGACAACTACGATGACGACGATGATGAAGACAATGATGATTCTACCGAACCCGAGTCACCTCCTGCTGCCATCGACCTTCAGGCAGACCATGCCGACAACCCATACTTTCCTCCTGCAAAAGAAACTGTCTCCATTGTCGGTATCATACGACCCTGGGTAGATGTTCCAGCCCAGCAACTAACATCATCGACTCACTATCAACCCCCTACCTCCAACGCGGCGATGATGCGCTTCCGGCAACGAGCCAAAGACGTCGAATCAGCTTCGCTTGCTGCCACGATAGGATCACGCCGACTAAGCGAGTCTGATATGGGTAGTCTCCGCGCAGCACCTGGCGTTGCTAAACTCATAGAGCCCGACCCAAAGAAGTACAAAGAAAGGCAACGTCGTTCGAGTATCATGAACACTTTCTTGCCCAAACGAACGCAGAGCAATCTCCTCAAACGCAAAGGCAGTGTTCCTGTACAACCATCGTCGGACACTATATTCGACAAGTCGAAAGAATTCATCATGGAAAAGCCTAAGCGTATGGGGAGCTGGGGACGACCCAAATCACCGCGAGTTGATAGCAACCACAGCAACCACAGCAAAGAACTAAGCCCTCCCGCTCCCACAGGTCTTTCAGCACCGACAAATCCGTGGTATCAGGGTGCGAGGAATGTGATCAAGCGAAGTAGAAGTAGAAGCGACTTGGGCAGGGGCAAATCATTCGGCCTTGCTGAACTCATGACCCAACATGGAGGTCCGCCTATGCCTATACATGCTTCACCCCTTGGAGAAACTGAAGCGACGAAGCCACTTGTCCAGCCAAGCCCTGCCGGAGACGACGATGATGATGAGCAAGAAATTGTAACCATGGATTTGAAAGTCCGTACTGATTTCATCATCCCAGATTATCCCGGCTTCAGGTCCCATGCTCGAGAGCTCAATCCACGCCTGTCCACCTTCATGGTCGAACGTATTGCCCAGGAACAAATGCGTAGGTACAAGCGGCTGTCAGAGTTCAGGGTCAAGCACTTGGTCGCTGTCAAGAACAAAACCTGTCCTTCTGGGAAGTTTTGCACGGACTTGGGCGGTGAAGCGAAGCAACTTCCCCCACGAACAGGAAACAAGGATTCCGATACACCATTCATTGGCTTTCAAATTACTGCCCCTGGGTCATCTGACGAAGGCGACGAAATGTTATCAGAGGGAGCAGTGGTGTCCGCTCAATTCCCGTCCGGGGTCCCTCTCCCTCCTGTCAAACGCCTTCCCGCAGAATTCGAATGTCCGTTGTGTTTCAAGGTGAAGAAGTTTTACAAGCCATCGGACTGGACGAAACACGTTCATGAGGACGTCCAGCCTTTCACGTGTACCTTTCAGGATTGTGGCGAGCCTAAGTCATTCAAGCGTAAGGCTGACTGGGTTCGACACGAGAACGAACGACACCGACAACTGGAATACTGGACCTGTCAATTTCCCGAATGCGGCCATACCTGTTACCGCAAAGACAACTTTGTACAACACCTTGTAAGAGAACATAAGATCGCCGAGCCACGGCCACGCACTGGGCGAGCAAGTAATAAGGATGTACCGGTCAATGCCGATCAAGGTAAGTCGTATTGCTACAGCTCTGACCAGCATTTCTCTGACAGCTTCCTAGACAATGTATGGACTACCGTCGATAACTGTCGCCACGACACTACCAAGCTGCCGAAAGATGAGCCATGTAGATTCTGTGGCAACAATTGTACAAGCTGGAAAAAGCTGACTGTACACCTGGCGAAGCATATGGAGCAGATCAGCATGCCTATCCTCTCGCTCGTAGAAAAAAGGCAGTTGGATGCAGACAGTATCATCAGCCCTGTAGTGGAGCAACCAGAGAGCAGAAAGTTTCCAGCGACCCCTGACCGGTCACCCATAGACAAATTCTCGCGAGTCAACATAAACTCAACGCTTGCACCGGGTCTAAGTCCATATGGTCAATACCCCCAGGACGCACAAGTGGAGGTCGCATCCACTGTCATGCACACCTATCCTCCACCGCAAATGGTGCCGTATAGGAACCAGCACGAGACGCAGAATAACGCATACACGAACTATGACGACAATAGCGCTACAAATTACACAAACCACACGTATCCGGGTCTGCAAGTGCCCCCTAAGCCGAGTAGTGCCTATGCCAGCGGGTTGCACACACCCGCACAGCAGTTTCACAACGGCAGTATGCAGAACGTATCAAATCACTACGCGATCAGTCCTGTCTCTGCAGTCCAGCAGCAGCAGGCTATTTTTACGAATTCTCCCATTGAGACGGCGTTCCCCAGTTACTTTACGCAGGAGCCACAGAATCTAGCAAACGACATGCCGCTAGGTTACGAGACTGGGATGTACCAGCAGCAGGGTGGCAGCTACCCCACGATGCAGTATACGACTGCACAGAATGGCTACCAGTATCAGAGGTAGTAGCAAGGGATTTGGCGAATTGATCTATTGTTTTGAGTTTTGGGTGGATGAGTTGCGCGCAGTTATTGCTCTTAATGATTGTCCGCTTTCGCACGATATCCATGTTGCATATTTGAATAGATATTTGTCGTCATGTTTACGCGTTTATATGCGCTTGTATATTACAATACACTTATGTACATCTCTTGCAAACGTATGATCAAAAACGGAGCGTTTCGATCGAAGCGACTGAACTAGTGTGGCTGTACTCTGAAGGACTCTGCAGCACCGTTCCCGGACTTCCAACTTCATCAAGCCAAGTCGGCAAGTTGCAATCGCACTGCAGCCGATGGCTAGCGCATAGCATTGAAGGACTTACACAGCCACGCAACCACAATCTCTGGGTCGGGTCTCCATTTGTTGTTCGGTAAAGCCCCTTGGCGTCATGGAACATTAGGCAACAAGAGGGCAACTGGGCCCTTTGCCTGTTGCCCTTTGCCCTTTCCTCAAGAGGCCGCCCACCACGTCGTCATGGAGGAACATAGCGCAAAGAGCCTCACTTCTCTTGGTCTCCTCTCACGCATGTTGTTCGTCGATGACTAGCGAGACTACGCTCCTTGACACCTGTAATTCCCTCACATTTTCCCTCGATTCGTCTGCGTCAGCGGCCTGTGCGTGAGTTACGAAACGAAGGACCTCTTGCTGCGCACATCGACGCTGCAGGAAGACTTTAGGGCGGTGTACGTGCAGCACAGTATACTAATGCGCACGCGCGCCTCTCCAGTGAGTTTTCGACCTTGCAAAGGCAGATGATCAGGCGTTTGGCTGCGGGCTGAACTGTTTGCGCACCGGTAGGCTGATGCCGATTTCTCTACAGTAGATTGATTTTACATTCCTATCGTCTCGAGTCGTCTGGATGCTTTGCCTTTTTGGTTGCTTTTCTCGTTTGCTTCCCAGGGTGGAGGGTTACACACGGGCATTGTTGAAGCTAAGGCTGTATGCTGACCTGGTGTAGCAGAAATGTCGCAGCCTCATGGGAACTACCCACCTTTCAACTTCGTTGTTCAAGAACCTGTAGGTCGCATAATTACTCAAGCAACGAGGCCACATAGTGACTTCCCCAGTGCTTCGATGTTGGCCCGTACCCTCAATCATGGCTCTCTTCAGGCCCACAAACTGTGCAGCAGTCCATGCCGAGTCCGTCAATTTCTGGGAGGTCTGCTATGACTACTCTGGACCCAAGGTTTGCTGGTCGCATGGGCTTTGGCCAACCCAATCTTTCGCCACAGGACTCCAGGATGTATCCAAGTCTGGCACCGCTTGTTCCTCCTGGACAGATCCCCCAGCACAACTACAACCTATTCGCGCGTCACTTCCAAGATGAGCCATGGACTCCCCATCGTGCTATGAACGCTGGCCGTAATTCGCAATGTCAACCTGGTGTGAGCTATGGGTCTTTTCGCGATAGGCCTGGATCCGACATGGAGAGCCTGCCAGCTTTCTCGGACTCGGGATATGGTGCTTCGGGTTATGGCTCCATAGGTGCGAAACCTGCTCACTCTGTTATTAGCAATGAACCAGAATTCACCAACCAGGAGCTGCCTGCGGATGTCACAATGCAGATCGCTAATATGGAAGTTGAATCGGCACGTAATGAGGTGCCAGAGATGATGCGTAAACCGGCCGACCAAGTATCTAACCACAGTCACCAAAGCGCTGTTCAGGGTAAACATATCAAGTGCGACTTCCCAACGTGTGACAAAGTCTTCAAATGCAAATCAGATCACAAGTGCGTGTATGAACATCCTTTTTAACGCTCCTGTGCTAAAGGGAGAACAGGAAGCATATGCTGAAGCACAACAAGCCCTATGTATGTGATATACCAGGTTGCAAGAAAAGTTCTGAAGGCTTCACCACCACCAATGATCTTGACCGGCACAAGAAGAGTGTTCATCAGATTGGCTTGCTCACTGATGGCAAATCCTACAAATGTGCCTCTAAAAACTGTCGGAACAAGACGAAGCTGTGGCCGCGCCTCGACAACTTCAAGCAGCATGTTGGCCGAATGCACATGGATGAAGATCATGCACTTTTGATCGAGAGGTAAACAATCATACTTCAATGTAGCCATAGTTAGCTAATGGTTGTAGTTCTGTATATCGCGTTGCCGAATCTACGCCAGTTATGAACACTCTTCCCATGACTCCCATGGACACTGCGCTTGCTGTTGTTGGTATTGGGTCTGAGAATGCGTTCACTGGGAGTCATCTTGACGGGTTGAACTCTCCCAGTCTCACCGCAGACCCAGAAGTGGGCCGTTGCTCTTTTGGCATGATCACCGATGACTTCACGATGGATGTCGATCAGCAATCCAACCAACTCAGCAGACCATACTCTGATACTATAGAGCCCCGCCTTCACAACTCACAAGGACAGATGAACGCTCAGAATCAGCACGAAGGGCCACAAGCGCAGCAAAACTCGTTAAAGATGCGTGTCGCAGCAGCAAAGGATCGGGTACTACAACCAGCTCACCTGAGCAAACCCAGTTTCAAGCCGCGCTCTCGTGCACCACAGACCAAGGCTGAGCATCAAAGAGTGGCGTCTCAGAAAGTTCTCGAGACCATCAGTGGAGAGCTCCAGAGGCCCTCGTTACCTTCCTCAGACCCAGCACATCTTGAAAATCTGTTTCGACGCATGTTGAACAAGGTCAGCGACGCATCAAGACATGAAAAAGACGCGTCTGCCCCACACGCTCAAGGATCTGTTGCTGCACAAACGATCGCCACTGAAGACGACTCAGCTAACGTTACCGAGATAGAAGTGCTACAAGCCTTCCAAGCAATGACGAATCTCGTCAAGCGGGGTCAGAAATCTACGTCCACTTCGTCACGCCATTCTTCTCGGGGTAATTCTTCCAAGACAAAGAAGTGCGAGGTGTGCGAGTACGAGGCCCGGCCAGGTGACTTGCGTAAGCACATGAAGCGGCACAAGAAACCATATGGCTGCACATATCCCGAGTGCTATAAGCGCTTTGGTGCAAAGTCAGATTGGAAGCGGCATGAAAATTCGCAGCACTTCCAACTTGAAGCCTTCCGTTGTAGACAGCGATCCTCCCCTCTCGGACCGACATGTGGCGTACACTTCCGCGGCCCCGAACAGTTCAAGAAGCACCTCGAGACGCTGCACAATCTGCAGTCCCTAGAGCAGTCCCAAGAGGTTAAGGCTTGTAAGATTGGAAAGAACTGTCAAGTACAATTCTGGTGTGGCTTCTGTGGTGAGATCAAGCCGCTGAACAAGAAGAGGAACGATGCCTGGGACGAGCGATTCGATCATATTGCGTACCACTTTGAGAAGGACAAAAAGAGCATTGATGAGTGGGTGTGTGTGGAGTTTAACAAGAAGAAGAAGGACTTGAAGGAAGAGAAGGATCAAGCCGGGTCTGATGAGGATGCTGGGGATGTCGATGCTGTGGGTGAGGTGGATGACAGCCTTCCACCAAGCGTTGATGTGGAAATTGCGTTCTCACATGCTTCAACCCTACCGCCACAGCAGATGTTCCAACAGAGCAACCCCAGGAAACGTTCGGTTCCTACGGATGCGATGCAGCCTCAAAGATCAGCAAAAAAGGTCAAAATTAGAGAGAAAAATCGGTATTGTGTGAGTCAATTTGCTGGCTTTCGGGTGAACTACGCTAACTTCGCAGTGTAATTGTAAAGGTAAGTTCGGCAAGATGGACGCTTCTTGTGCATACTGCCCGCATCATGTATGCGAAAGATGTGAATTTATCGTGGAATTGGCCGATGTAAACGACTTGACGTGCAGAGGTTGAGATGGTATCCCAAGTTGTCATGTTTTAGATGTCTTAGGACCTGTTATGCCCTACAAGAAAATAGATTTCATACTAACTGTTAGACACGTAAATGCAATGACCCCCAATCACACTCAAACTCTCACATTTGAAGTCTGACAAGTTGAATGTCGGAGAAAGCCAGTCCTCACGCCGATTGTTCCTGCCGTGCTTAGTCATGAAATGGAAACGCAACGTGTGCACCAACATAGCTCGAGGAGCTCCGTGACGCGGCCTAGCAGCACCACCTTCCTTTCCACCACTTCTCCCATTGACTATGGCTGCCGTAGAGGAAGGGCAGTTTCTGAAGAAGGCGACGGGCCAGAAGACCCGTGGTCTACTTCGAGTAATCATTTTATGCCTGATTGCGGGTGCAGCTGTAAGCAGCCGTCTGTTCTCGGTAATCCGCTTTGAGAGCATCATCCACGAGTGTCAGTACCCAATGCTAGGTGTATAGGAGAATTGACTGACGTGGGATTACAGTCGATCCATGGTTCAATTTCCGAGCGACAAAATACTTAGTCCAGAATGGCTTCTACAGCTTCTGGGACTGGTTTGACGACCGTATGCATTCTACACAATATTGCGATGTAATAGACAATTGACTGACATTGTCGGATAGGAACATGGCATCCGCTTGGACGAGTTACTGGTGGTACCCTCTACCCCGGATTGATGGTCACCAGCGGTGCCATCTACCACCTCTTGCGCTTCTTGTCCATGCCCATTGACATCCGCAACATCTGCGTCCTCCTCGCCCCCGCCTTCTCAGGCCTGACCGCGTTCGCGACGTACCTCCTGACCAACGAGATGGTCACGTCCCCCTCCGCCGGTCTCCTCGCCGCCATGTTCATGGGTATCACCCCCGGTTACATCTCGCGATCGGTGGCAGGAAGTTACGACAACGAGGCTATTGCCATCTTCCTGCTGGTCTTCACCTTCTTCCTCTGGATCAAGGCGGTCAAGAACGGATCCATGTTCTGGGGCGCATTGACGGCGCTGTTCTACGGATACATGGTGTCAGCGTGGGGTGGATACGTCTTCATCACCAACTTGCTGCCATTGCACGCGTTCGTCCTGATCTGCATGGGGAGGTATAGCCCAAGGCTCTACGTCAGCTACACATCGTGGTACGCGCTGGGCACGCTCGCGAGTATGCAGATTCCGTTTGTCGGCTTCTTGCCCATCCGCAGTAGCGAGCACATGTCCGCATTGGGTAAGCATAGCTCCTCAGTGGCTCAAAAGGATCGTATTGACACAATTAGGCGTATTCGGTCTCCTCCAGCTTGTTGCTTTTGTCGATTGGGTCCGCGCTCAACTCCCAAGCAAGCAGTTCCAGACGCTGCTCCGCGCTATCGTCCTGTCCGTAGTCGTCATCGCCTTCGGAGGATTGGTGCTCCTGACTCTCGCTGGAGTCATTGCGCCTTGGTCTGGACGTTTCTACTCGCTTTGGGACACTGGCTATGCCAAGATCCACATTCCCATCATTGCCTCGGTTTCCGAGCATCAGCCGACCGCATGGCCTGCCTTCTTCTTCGACTTGAGCATGATGATCTGGCTCTTCCCCGCTGGTGTCTACCTGTGCTTCACCAAGCTGACTGATGAGCAAGTGTTCATTGTCATCTATGCTGTGTTTGCCAGCTACTTTGCTGGTGTCATGGTTCGTCTCATGCTCACTCTGACCCCGATTGTCTGCGTCGCCTCCGCGATGGCTTTCTCCCAGATCCTGGATACGTACATGGATGTCAATACACCAAATGTCGAGGCCAAGGAGGATGGAAACACGGATGCTATCAAGGTTGTTGCTGCGGCCAGTGGTCTGCGATCCACCCGCAACCCCTTCGTTGGAATCCACTCGTATGCGTCCAAGATGACAGTTGTTGGGTCTTCGCTTGTTTACTTGCTGCTCTTCGTTTCGCACTGCACTTGGGTCACTTCGAACGCGTACTCCTCACCCTCTGTTGTGCTCGCGTCCAGGCTTCCAGATGGCAGCCAGCACATCATCGATGACTACCGCGAGGCGTACTACTGGCTCAGGCAGAACACACCCGAGAACTCCAAGGTCATGGCTTGGTGGGATTACGGTTACCAGATTGGTGGTATGGCTGACAGGCCGACGCTTGTCGACAACAACACATGGAACAATACGCACATTGCTACCGTTGGCAAGGCTATGAGCTCAAGGGAGGAGGTCAGCTATCCGATCATGCGCGCACATGAGGTCGACTACGTCTTGGTCGTCTTTGGAGGTCTTCTGGGCTACTCTGGTGACGACATCAACAAGTTCCTCTGGATGGTCCGTATTGCCGAGGGCATTTGGCCTGATGAGGTCAAGGAGCGCAGCTTCTTCACACCCCGTGGCGAGTACCGTGTTGACGAGGAGGCTACACCAGCCATGAAGAACAGCTTGATGTAAGTTTTACGCCCTTGTCATGAGCATGTGCAGTTACTGACAATTTCACTAGGTACAAGATGTCTTACTACAACTACAACTCGTTGTTCCCCGCCGGACAGGCACAGGACCGTGTCCGTAACGCCAAGTTGCCTGCCCAAGGGCCAGAACTCAGCACCATTGATGAGGCTTTCACTAGTGAGAACTGGATCATCCGAATTTACAAGGTCAAGGATCTTGACAACTTTGGCCGTGACCATGGAAGTGCCGTGTCGTTCGACAAGGGTCACAAGAAGAAGAGGGCGACTAAGAAGAAGGGCCCCAGGGTGTTGAGGGTTGAGTAGGTTCGCAATGTTCACACGCAATTTCATGTAGCATGTTTCGAGTGTCTGTAAAATAGGCCAAACCAGTAGGTTTGGCAACAGGCGTTTTGGGAAGAATAAAAGAAGTTTGATATCCCATTGAGGGGTTCCTGAGGTGGGGGCGTGGCGAGAGGCATGTGTGCGCTTATAAGTATGCCTTGAAGAGGCACGTCTGTTGTCGTTGCTCAGTATATTGTCTTCTGATAATAACGATATGTGACTGGACTCCTCAGCCTGTGTGTACCTGTCATGGAGGTTGCAGACGCATGCGAAATGCTTGAGACCAAGAAGACATTCCACGGTCACCACGTCTTTCACTTCGAGTCAATGTAGACCGCCCCACTAAACAGTCTCTTTCGGTTGCTCTGTTCTTTCTCTCTCGTCTGCCTTCCTTCACCTTAGCTCCCGTTACTGCAAGAGTTCGTCAGGCACCTTCCCATTACGCAGCCCATTTCCCGTGGACCTTCCTCGATCACAACATCACAACTCAAGACTGCAGGCCCGCACACCACGCCCTCGCACCTCCCACGTACAACATGGCGAACGAGGAACAACGCAGGGCCTTTGCGTCTTATATGGGCACTGCCAGCTCCGGTGGTGGCCAAGCAGTCCCCGAGTACCCCGGCGCCGTCGCTCAACCGGGCAATCCATTTCTGTATTCTGTGTAAGTATTTGGCTGCGGTATGGCTGCCTGAGAGAGCTTGTTGACTGATGGGCGCTTGTAGATGTATTGCGTTTGTTTGTTTGTCAACGTTGTGCACAAACTCATACCAAACAGCAGTTTTCAGGGCTACAGGTACCACCCGCGGCGCCTACTCCTCCGCCTGCTGCACCGTCTTCTGTCGCTTCGTTCCCGGGGTACCAGGGTGGCTTTGCTCAAGGCGGATTTGGTCAAGGTGGTTTCAGTCAGAGCGGCATTCCTCAACGCCCACCACCACTAGGTGCAAGTGGAGCTCCTCAGGAACAGCAATCGATGCGTGCACCTGTCGCGCCAGGGGAATATGCCAATATACCAAGCAACTACACCAGTCAGCCACCGCCTCTTCCAACGTATAACGCGGGCTACCAGTATACCGATCCGATGGCGCCGTCAGATAGACGTACAAGCGCTGCGATGGGTACCATGACAGCACCACGCAATTTCTCAGGAGAGATTGTGGAGTCCAGACAAAAGCAGACGGATGAGTACTACCATTATCAGCAGCACAGCTATCCTCCCGCGCCTCCAGGGCCGACAGCACCTCAGCATATCCAGAATCAGACTGTGCCAGTTTTGCTGTGCCACACATGCAGTGAGTGTGGCAAGATGCGCTCAGCAGGATTCCATCGTAACAACCCAGTCATTCCGGGCAAGCCTGTGGTTACTAGTTCATGTCGCAGATGCAAAAAGAAAATGAAGAGTAAGCGTCGCTCGGAGAGCAGCTACACTCGTATCAGGACATGCATCGCCGATGAACCATGTGACTGGCCTAGGGAGGCCGTTCATATTGACATGAACAGTAGTGAGCGTCGTGGCAGGCGCCAGAGTCGCGAGGAGGTCTACTTAGCCAGGCATTCTCCCAGTCGTCCTCGTATCGTCAGAGAAGGCACAAGTCAAACTAGGATAGGACTGCGAGTACAGCAGCAGGACTACAGCCCGGCGCGCGTACAAAGGAGGGAAACGATAGCTAGAGTCTCTTCGTTGAGCCCACGTCGAGCTTCAAGGTATGGCGAAGTTTGGCCCCCGCCAGATGTTGTTCGTATGAGACCAAGATCGGATGAAATCTACGCCACACCAACACAGCTTCCTCGTCCTATCCCGAGATCTGACGAGGTATGGCCTCCACCAGATGTTGTCCGTACTCACTCGGGTAGGAAGGTTTCACCGACCCGTCAGAACTCCAGGATCATCGAACTCAGTCCGTCGCCTCCACCCATACGTACTAGGTCTAGGAGGTTCGTCTACCATAGTGAATCCCAAGAGAGGCGCCCAAGAATCCAGAGCGTGTCTCCAGCTCGTGGACGTGTCAGTACTCGTGAAGAGCGACGGAGCGACGCTGAGCTTAGGATGGCGTCGCATCCTAGGCCATACCGAGCATTGATGCCAGATCAGCGGGAGTACGTGAGGGAATCCGATGAAACTTCTACAAACCTTGGGTCTGGGTCTCAGGGACGCATGGACTCACCAAATCGCGGTATTCTGAAGCCATCAGGAAGGGATTTTGAGACGGCTTACAGGCGAAGAACCACCTTACGCGATAGTCAGCAAAGTACCTCTGTCGAAGTTGGAGGGCCTCGAGTACAATTTGTTTCAGAACGAAAGAATGAGCGGCCAGTTCCTGAAGGTATCAGAGACTCAACAAGGTATGCTGACGATACACCACTGTCCAACGAAGATTATGAGCATTATCGCCAATACTCGCACCGTCGATATGTTGAGGAACGTCCTCTCTCCCCGCCAACACGTGCGATGGACGGTCTGAGGATCCGACGGTCATCACCATCACTATCACCGTCGAGGGACTACGAAAATATCCGTATAGATCGAGTTCGCCGCATCTCCCGCTCGCCTCCACCTCTTCGACGCCATGAGGAAGTTCGCGCCCGTCATATCTCTCCAATCCCACCTCCAATTCGCAGTCACGCATCCCGCCTTCCTCCATCACCTCCGTCCCATCCGTCACCCGAGCGCCCGGCATACTCCAACTACCGAAACTCGTCTCGTACTCGAATCGTCGAGCGCACTCGCTCCCTAACTCCCCCGCCCCGTCGAAAAGAGAAGGACTACGAGGACCTGACCGACTCCGACAGTGCGCATTCTGGCGAGGTCACGGAAGTCAGGCGCTGGAAAGGCATTGACGAGAGTGGAAAGCCAGCTACTTTTGTGGAGGAGAGGCGGACTGTGAGGATGATTGAGCAAGATAGTGAGAGGGGGTCGGAGTTTCGGCCGCTTACTGAAAGGCTGGCGGCGAGGAGCTGGCGGGATGTGTGAAGCGTGTGATGGTTCTCGGGAAGATGAATGTGTGTTCTCGGAAGAATTTGTACGGAAACAGGGGAGTCGGGAGGACATGTGGTGATGAAGAGGGTTCATTTTTTCTATTGTGGTTTCCTTTCCTCTCGTTTCAGTTTTCTCCTCGGTACTTTACTCCTATTCTACAGTCTGCCATGAATTTGTTCACCACACTCCTCTTTTTATTATCCATAGACAACCTGAACTGAAAAGACTCCAGTTCTCAAGCTCACCAACCAAACCTTGACCACCACAAGAACCCGGATATATATTGTGACTATGTCGACAAACCAAAAGGCCCCTCGTCGCATCATTGGTGATATTGTAGTCTGGATAGATCGATGGGAAATGTTCCGGCGCTGGCGTGAGTGCTATCTAGAAGGTTATGCTCGATTTAGGGTGATAGAGAGGAGTCGATGATGATAACGTGGGATAGGAGGTCTTTTGGGGTGCATTTTTCCGACTGTGATGAGATATGAATGCTAAGCGACATGTAAATATGAGACTAGAAAGGTAATAGCTGAGAAGTCAAGTCGAGTCAGAACAGGATTGCAGCGCATTGAGTCTGAAACACATAGACTGCTCATTGAAACCGAGAAAGTAAGACGAAGGGACATGGAGTGTAGCTAACACGGCGAAATGTGGAGATAAAGAGATAGACCATGTATTGTACTCATATCATGCCAGGTGTATACTGCGAACAAATGAAAAGCCCCAGAACTTGGATATGTCGTATGGACACGCACCGATCGAACTCGTTCACCGAACGTTGCGCCCGCCAGCCACGTTGTGTATGTATCCCCTCCCATCTACCACTCAACTCAACCCAACTCGCCAAACTTAACAGCACTCGGCCGCACACTCGCAGCAATCGGCACAGCATTCGCAGCCCTCCTCGCACACGAAACAACAGCACAGCGTCGCCAAACTAAGTTGTGTTAGCGCAGTCCTCCATGATAAACGCGACAGGATGGGATGAAAACTCACCAAGCGGACAGACACCCACGGTCCTTCTTCTGACGTGGCGCAGGCGCCTGCTGGTACTGACCCTGCGGCGGGCCGTAGTACATCTGCTGCTGGGGCGGGGGCGCGCCGTATTGGCCTTGTGGGGCTCCGTATTGGCCTTGTGGGGGACCGTAGCTGAGAGGCGTTAGTTTGAGGCTTGGGGTAGTGCGACGAAGATGATGGGAAGGAGCGAGGCAGGGAGAGGTGATGCATGAGTGTGTACATACCTTTGCTGCGGGTACTGTGGCGCACCGCCCTGTTGGTAGTAACCTTGCGCCGACATTATCGAGGTGTATGTGTTTGTGTTTATGCGTGTGTTGCGTCGCGTAGAGTCGAGTTCAGATCAGATGAAGCTTCGTCCGTGTATAACAAATTCGGCGTGGCGCGTCGATTCGAGTTCGTGACGTAGGCAGAGAAACAGCAATACCAAGCTTTAGCGCCAAGGGAGCTTGATTATAATGACGTGGTGTGCGGACGGGTTTGCGTGGGAAAGAGATGGAGAGTAGAAGTCAGAAATGAGCCACAGCAAGGGGGGGAGCGCCTCAGTCTTTAAACAATCCAAGCACCCCCCAACGTTATCACCGGGATCCACCGGCCTTTCGCACTGCACCTCGCATCGATCGGCGCGGACTCCAGACTGCAATTCGTCACTCGTCATGAGCGCTCTCCACGTGCCTATCCGCACGTATGCACCAATGCAAGGCGCTGTGCTGCGCCTCTTAACGCGCTGCATTTGCGCGCTCCCCCTTCCCCTGCACAGAGGTATTTGGCATAATTTCAGCCACGTTGCGCGCGAGTCCCGTGGCGCTGCTGCTGCGGTTTTTTTGTCATTTCGAAACGGGCCGCGAATCCCAAACTACGGCTCGATATCCGGGGCTAAGCATACTTGGCGAAAGCTTGATGAAAGCTATGTGGCACTGGAACGCGCGTGGTGTGTTTTACTGTGTGATCATGACAGCTGCCATGCAATGATTGGTACAGTGTTTTGTGATTGTATATATTACCTTGTCTGATTCCAGTTCGCTATGCAATTACCACATATACACCGCAAACCCAGTCCATCCATCTCCATCAATCATGCGCAAATAAAAGGCAGTATATGCATCCAGATAGCCCTCCACGCCGAGTACATGCATGTTGTAAACCGTTTTTGCCCTACCAGCGCCATACAATGCAGGTCCCGCGGAAACGCTTAAACAAAACAAAAGCAGAGAAGTAAAAGGGATTCAAAGACTCGCCTCTGTACTCCCGTCATCCAGATCATCGCCCACGGCCAACGCCCCATCTTCTCCATCTTCCTCACTCTCACTATCCTCGTCCTCGCTGTCTTCTTCCTCATCGTCATCGTCATCCTCGTCTCGCTCCACAGGCATCCCGGGAACAGGTTTCCACTGCACGTATTCGCCCTGCAGCCACCTCTTGCTCCTCGGGAGGACATACGGGTCGAAGGGAAAATACGCATCGAGGAGGAACGTTTCCTCGCCCTTCTTCTGACTGAGCGCAGTTTCTCTCCCGCCCAGACCATTGAGGTATCCGCTCGCGAGGCTGCGTGCAAGTCTAACGCGTTTGTTTGTTTCCATGAGGGGGTACACGTAGACGAAGCGCAGATGATGCGCCATACGCGCAAATTGGCTGACAATGGTCGGCGCGACAATCTTGAGGGGGTTGAGTTTCGAGAAGATGTTTCTACGGAGGGTTTCTTGCACATTAGTGTGCCACTTGAAGTCGCCTTCGTGGTAGATGATATCTTCGTCTGTCGGGGGGGCACCAGTAGGTGTGACGATGAGGTCGCGCCAGCGGAAGCAGAAGGTGTATAGCAAAGCTTGGGAGATGGCGTAGTAGGTGCCGTAGCGCCGGAGATCGGGACCTTTGCAGGAAGGCTCCTGAGACGCGCGTAGACTCTCGAGGTGGTGGCACAGGAGATCAAATACGTCGCGAACGACGGATCCCGAGACGTGGGCCCCACGGGCGATGAAGGAGGCGAGGTAGGCGGCGGCGGTGACACGGACGATGTGATGTTGTCGATGGTCAAAGGCCAGGTGCGAGCAGCAGCCAGCAAAGCGCTCTGTGAGGTCTGGGGATATTTGGCTGAAGTGGAAGAGGAGGAATTGTGTGTGGCGAGAGCGGTAGGTGGGGAGGATGATGTTTGCGAATTGGATGAGGAGAGACTCGAAGAGCTCGTCGATGTCGAAACGGTCGCCTTTTGCGAAGACGGAGTCGTAGTGTGTGAATAGCAGGTCCATGATATCGTCGAGCTTAGTTACTGAGTCTCTGAGGTCTTTGAGGCGGCGCTCCTCGGGCTCGAGACTCTCCTCGCTTGATACCGACTCGTTGTCGCTGTCGTCATCGTCCTCTGCGTCATTGATGGCTTCGCCCACGAGCCGCTCCTCCATGTCATCCTCCAGCTCTTCCATGTCCACCTGGATTTGCACATCAATCTTGACCAGCTTGTCTGTTATAACCGACATGATTTCACCCTTGATCTCCAGGCAGTACTCTGCGACTTGTAGGATGTTCTTGATGTAGTGCACATGTGCTTTCGCGGTATCGCTGGAGAATGGGAACGTCGCTATGAGAATCGGAGCCAAGTAAGCGCTCGCCATTGAGTTCTGGCGAAGGATAGACTTGAGGCAGTCGTGTATTCGCACTTGGAGGCGGGCTCGCTGGACGGGCGGGTCGTCCTGGTGCCTGGCGCGGGGTGACGGCGGGCTCAGGAACATGGTCACGAGCATCTGGAGGATTGTCGACATGAAGCCAGGCTGCACTGACAGCAGCGAGCGTATGAAGCTGCGAAAATAGTGCACGAAATGCTCATTGCGGGCAATCCAGCAGCAATCAATGACTGCATGCACCAGGCTTTTGCAGCTCGTGTCCAGCAGCGGCGCGTTATGGGTGAGGGCGACGACATATTTCTGTAGCAAGCTCGAGGAAGGCGCGCCTCTTGTTGTAGGCGCCTCCTTGAACAGGCCCTTGATCCGGTCATAGTCCATCTTCTCGCCCGCCGCGTGTCTCTCCAAAGCCCGCCGCACCTCCGAGTCTACCAGCTCCGAACTCTTCTCGTCTGGGTTCGCCAGTATGCGCACGTCGACTTCGGGGTCGAAGGTCACTCGGCGACGCTTCAGCTGGGTCGCGGGCGCGTTCTCGGCGTC
The DNA here is from genome assembly GCF_010015815.1 of Dothidotthia symphoricarpi CBS 119687. Taxonomy (NCBI): domain Eukaryota; kingdom Fungi; phylum Ascomycota; class Dothideomycetes; order Pleosporales; family Dothidotthiaceae; genus Dothidotthia; species Dothidotthia symphoricarpi. The sequence continues at coordinate 1,048,648 of NW_022985011.1, forward strand.
TGACGAGTGGTCGGATTGCTTTCGTTTGAGGCTGCCGCCAGTTGGCATCGTTGCGGCAGGCATCACCATTGCTCTGTTGGTTGAGGCAAGAGAGACCATGTCGGGAGCAGCAAGTCGTCAGAGTCGTTACATCGGAACTGGAAGGGGTGAAAGTAAGAATTCGATCCTGTTGAAAGGCCGTGGTGAAAGATAGTCAACAGCGAGGCGGGGAACTTTGTGTCGCGTGTGGCTCCACTGAAAAGTTGGGAGAGCTAAGCAGCGTCACGTGAACGAAGCAATGATTGGTTCACGCAGGTATGATGTTGAAAGGGGGTCATTGTGAGTTGCTTCCGTCTGGTTGTGCTCTCTCCACCGAGTTTTGTTCTTAGGCTCCTCTACGCGCTGGATGTATGATCCCGTCTAATCCTTCCGCCATGACTGAGCTTTGTGTGCCTCTGACAGCGACAGCGCATATGCTTGGGACCATCTTCACTGACCATCCTTTTGTTTCTTCTCTCCACTCTCCCAAGCAAACGAGCCTCTTATCCACTATTTGTGAACGTGTCCAGCAGACTCACATCTCCCCGCACTGTGAAATCATAATATCCTGCATCGGCTTTCCTTCTGGGTTCGCCAACGTCCGCGTGTTCTCGATCTTGGTAACGACGTCCATACCCTCGATTACATTGCCGAAGACGACGTGCTTGCCGTCCAAATGGGGTGTGCCAGTTTTTGCGGTAATGATGAAGAATTGACAGCCATTGGTGTTCTGATGTATCGTAAGTATGATGCTAGACACATGCATGACATGAAGAGTATGCCTCCACGGTAGGTGATGGGTATAGTCTAGAGCAACACGAGAAACCAGGACAAGGAAGAGCTACTCACTGGACCAGAGTTTGCCATGGATAGCAGACCAGGCTTGTCATGTTTGAGAATGAAGTTCTCGTCAGCAAACTTCTCAGTCCCGTATATGGTCCTGGAACCAGTGCCGTTGCCGTTGATAAAGTCTCCACCCTGGATCATGAATCCTTTGATCTAGCAAAGTCAGTACATATATACCAAAACGAGTGTGCGATAATGCATGTTATGAAACACCAAAACGCAAGAATGACAGGCAGTACTCACCACACGATGGAACTTGCAGCCTTTGTATCCCTGCGGCAGTCCCCGACTCCCCTTCGTCTCGCCAGTGCAAAACTGTCGAAAATTCTCCGCTGTCTTGGGCACAACATTGCTGAACAACTCAATCTGGATTCTTCCCAGCTTCTCCCCTGTACGCTTATGTCAGTCCACCCACTCATAGATTTCGGAGCTACCACTCCCGAGCAGCGCCAAAGAAATACCGAGGCCAAAAGCGGGGTGAGGGGCGAATGGGGTGCATACCTCCTAAAGTAACATCGAAGAACACGATTGGGTTATCGTCTGCCATGGCTGGGGCGGTGCACGGCAACAGAGAGCCGTCGAGGTGCGAGTTGGAACCGATCACGTTGGTGGCTGGGACAAACACTAGAGAGTAGACGCACGTGATAGGCAGGATTTCACGACGGCAATATTTTCTCTGGTCAGGTTTTGGGTTTTCCCCAGAATGGTTGCGTGCTGATTGACGACTGCTGGGGGTTGGACGGGAAGGAAATGCAGTGTCAGGGCACGTAATAGCGCCGAGGGGTCTTAGCGCTGAGGAGGCTTACCACTTGGTGAGGAGTTGACTTTAGTGGACGGGTAATGTTTGCAATGAAGCACTGCACGCAACAGATGGATTGATGCAGATGAACCGTTGCGATGCTTGTAGAGTGTTGACAAAGAGCTTATAATTTGCATAATGTCCCATGCTCGAGCACCACCATCATCATCATCATCCTGCATGTACCGGCCCGTGGGTTGGGCAGGGTTTCAGAATCAAGGACATTTCATGGTGACAAGCCAGGCACGGCGAAAGCCGCCAGCAAGCAAGAAACCATTCCAGACCCACAGTACAAAAGGATTTTGACGTTCCCACCAGCATCTCAAACCCAGCGCTCGGCAGCTACTCCGCGATTTCTGTGGACGGAGCCTTATCGTGTTGCCCGTGGTAGATCAATCACAGGATCGGTGGCTGGCTCCTCCTCCCTGTCAGGCATAGCGGATTCTGCACCTGCCGTCCCTCAACACCCACTTATATACCTGCGCACAGCCGGCTCCCGCGCGCCCTTCACCACCCGCATCACGCCCCTCGCAGCACATGGCCGGCGCTGATATTGTGATTTTGCGCATTCACTGCTAGTTATTTGTGGCAAACGAACATACAGTCAGACCAGCACGGTCTATTGTTCGCCCGGTCGCCACGTTTCGTAGTCGTCGCCGTCACCACTCCGGCTTACCGGGACAGCCTTGTCGCTGGATTTGATCTCCTATACATACATCGATATCTACCCAGTCAACATATGGAACGTTAGAGGCTCTGCTATATACAATGTCTTCAGCCACCTCCATCCTGGCGACAACGGCCTCCAGCAGCGCAGCAGCTGTTTCGAGCACCGTCACGTCTAACAACAATAACAACAATAACGGTCCCACCAGTTCGCCGCTGCTCTTCTTCGTCGCCCTTGGGTTCGGCGTTGTCTTCACGAACCTCTGGTACGAAGATGCCAGACGCCCCGCGAATTACTTCTTCCACTAACCATTACTCAGGATCATCGTAGGTGTAAAGTACTGCTTTAGATACAATCGCGCCCGCGCTGCCCGAGCGACTGGAGATGGAGAGCCTATTGATATGGCGAATATGCCTCGACCGCACAGGAGGAGGAGAGAGAAGAAGTTAATGTCCATGGACGACGTCAACGAACGATTCCCGCTGGCCAAGTACAAGACGTGGAAATCGAGTCGGGAGATTAGGGGATTGCCGGCTGAGGGTGGAATCGCCACAGCACCCCAAAGCAGAGCTGTGAGCATGAAGGATGTCGAGGGCGTTATATCTGCAAAGGACGACGGCACTTCCAGCGGAGGACCAGACACTGCGCTTTCCATGGCCAGAGAAGACCTTGCTAGTACCCCATCTTCACCAAGGCGCATCATCTCGCCAAGGACAAGCGTCGATGCGCGTAGGACACTCGGCGACAAAGAGCTTGAGAACAACAGTGGCGAAAAGTCTCCGACTAAAACTGAAACCGTCGAGGCCGACGTCCGCGAGCGCGATGACGAATCGGACGATGACGACGACCCGATTCGCACTGCTACTGCGCCAGAGATGTTGTCCGAGCCTGGCGATACATGCGCCATCTGCTTGGACACGCTGGAGGACGACGATGATGTACGAGGATTGACTTGCGGTCATGCTTTCCACGCCAGTTGTGTTGATCCATGGCTGACTGCTCGTCGCGCCTGCTGTCCACTCTGCAAGGCTGACTACTACGTCCCTAAGCCCGTCACTGAGGGCGAGAACGCCGTCCACATTTCCGCAGGTCGTCGTTCAGCTGCAGGCCTCAGAAGCCCTACGTCTCCACAAGCCGTATGGACGGGCACTCGCGGCAACCCCTTTTCACGAAACCGAGTCGTCGTGATCGCCGGCCCTGGCGCTCAGCAAACTCAGCAAACTGATCGGTTCGGGCGACCAGTTCATCCCAGTCGGCCTGCTCGTCCCATGACCGAGGCGCTACGGCAGAATGCGCAGGACGGTAGCTCGAATTGGAGATCGAGGTTCCAGCTCTTTGGACGTGGGAACGCTAGCGAAAACTCTGCGCCCGCGCAACCTACACCCGCGCAACTCGAGGCTGGAAATAGGTCCACGGTATGATAGCAGCTTGGTTCGAATGAATACGACTTTTTACGCCCCTTTTTTACGACTCTCGTTACCGTCCCCACTTTCTCGTCTCGTTTTCAGCGCTTTCTCGACTCTGGGCTCAGCGATGCTTTTTCATCTTCGCTTTTTTCGGCGTTACCTTTTTGAGCAAATTTTCTGGATGTATCTTTGAGGTGCATATATTCTGGTTTGGGCATGGAATGGTTGCGTGTTTCGGCTCAATCGTGTCGAACGCATGGGTATGATAGGATGGGACGGGATAGGATTTAGGCACAGCGCGCATTGTAATGTTTTGCGCAAAAGGGTAGATAGGGGCAAAGGCAATGCGGGTTTGGATATCTTTGCATATTGCAGATTTTGATCACGTATGCTAGTTAGATGGAGGGGAATATCATTTATGCACAGTCGAATCGATGTTACGACCTATTCCATATGTTCTGTAACCTTTTTGCTCTTTACGTGTTGGGGAGTGTTAATGTGGTAACATCTTTTTTGTTTTTCGCCTGCTTGTAAAGGAGAGAGAAGGTTTGTTTTGTTTTATCGAGAGATTGCTGAGCTGGTGGGCACTAGGGAAGGTGTTGAGGAATGAAGAATGAGTAGTAAGGAGACGTTCGTTACTGTGATCGTTTGTCGAGGGAGAAACGCACAATCATTTTCCACCACCTTGCTTCTCGTGATGTGGACCTTGGCGGCAGCATCGTGGATGTTCGTTGTCAGGAGATGGTCATCGCGGAGCGTTCGATATGGGCGGTGTTTGGTCGCTATCGTGTACTTTTCAACAAGTTACCGATTCATGTCAAACGAGGTTTGGCCTATCCTTGAGACCATCCTGGTTGTGTATGTATGGTGTCGACTGAGACATTAGAAACGGGAGCTGAGAACCTGTTTGTAGTTATGAGTCAACTTTGTCAGTCTACATCTCAGGATACAAGGATTACAGGATTCGGCCCAGGTCGTTGGCTTGCAACAAATCCTCTATTCAGGTGGGCGGTCAACTCATGCGGGGTATGTGTAACGTTTATGGGCAGGTGCTCTCTGCCACTTATAATTTGACATCGATTTGGCCCTGTATGACCCAGAATGGATCCTATGACTATCGATGTACTTCACCCGATACTGAGCCTGTTGCACTAGGCGCCTGCAAGAGAGTGCATAGGTACTGGTGTCTCAGTGGTGCCAAGAATGAATACTTGTGACCAGCGAGGCGAGTCTGCATTAGTGAACTTGAATGGTCCTCCCTCCACGATCCCCTTCGTTCCGTCCCTTGAACTTCCGCACCCCTCACGTTTCAAGATTGAGAGCCAATAATGCCATACGAGTACCAGGACCTCCAAACGAGCGAAGACGAAGACGACATCTACATCCGACTCATTGAGCTCTACCATGGTCCCAAGACAGGACCTGTTGTTTGCCGTATCATCTCTACGTTACTTTCCGAAGCACCAGTATTCGAAGCTGTATCATACTGCTGGGGTCAGTCCGATCCTGGCACAATATACATTACGGACAAAGACCCGGACTCTGCGCAGCAGTTGCTTGCTGATGGCGCGCTCGCTGACAATGCACTCAATATACCCGGATCGTTGATACCCTTCTTGCAACGCACTCAAGCACTTGGAAATAGCATGCTGCGCATGTTTTGGATAGACAGTATATGTATCAATCAGGAAAATCAGAACGAGAAGAGTATACAAGTGCCAAAAATGAGAGATATCTATCTGAAAGCGAAGTGGACACTGGCCTGGCTGGGTCCAGAGGCAAACGGTAGTAGCGGTGCACTTGAATTTGCAATCTCCCTGAACAAAGTGTTTACAAAAGAATTGGCAAAGCCAGGTACCAACACACTCACTCCCGAGGGAGAAAAAGAGAACGAGGAGGTTGATGTCAAAGTCGTGTTAGGCGATCCCAACCTCGACGCACTGTTGAAGCTTCTGGATCGGCCTTATTTCGAGCGCGCCTGGATCGTTCAGGAAGTCGTGATAAGTGACACCGTGTGGATGGTGTGCGGAAACACGGTCATTAGCTGGGCGGCTTTCCTCGGATCCTATCTTTACATTATACATTATCACGCATGGTTGTGGGAGTTCTATTCCGGTACGAGGTTTTCGTTCCTCTTTGCGCTGAGACTCAGCGAGATGGACTGGGAGAGACGCAGGGAGATCGAATGGTGGAGAGTGCTACTTCGACACCGAATGTGCATCTCGGGAGACCCAAGAGATAAGATTTACGCCCTCTATGGGCTGGGATGTAAACTTGCGCTTCAACAACTGGGTATCGAGCCTGACTACGAAAACACAACGCCCGAGACACTATTTACCCGGCTTGCCGTACGTTCGTTTGCAAAGGGTCATGCGGATGTTTTAAGAGTACCAAGGTTGGCCATTACGCGTAAACAAGAAGGAGAAAAGGGATTCGAGAAGATAGTACTACCATCGTGGGTACCAGATTGGAGATGGACAATACAGACACCTAGTTCCATGGACGCCGCCGAGGGTGATGAGGCTCTGCTCCCGGGCCCAACATACGACGTTTCGAAAGACTCTGCGTTCCAGGTTCGCTTCGATGTTCCCGCTTGGAACACGTTCGTGGACACTGAACCTGAGCCCACACCGCTGCCGAAACTGATATGTGTGCGAGGATTTGTCATTGCTAGAGTCACCCATCTTACGCCCCGGCCTTGGGAGATACACACTCCTTCTGGACGTCAGACGCTCATGGAACAAGGACGCCTTTTGCAAACGACCCAGCAGCAAGTTTACGAGTGGGAAACAGCCATGCGACCCTTGAAACCATCTCAGATCTATGACGCTACTGGCGAGCCCTACGACACCGCGACTTACGAAACCTTCATGACCGGTACATCAGTCTACACGTCTGCAGAGAAAGAGGCAGCTGCGCAAGGTTTCGAACGGCGGCAACGCATCCTGCGCCTGATACCTATTTTCCACCTCCAGAATTTCTTCATATTTTACCTGGTTTTCGTCCTGATAGAACGTGTATTGCGATACTTTAGTTACACGCATTCCGAAACGGCTTTCAGGATCATGGTCCTCAATATGACGAATCGAAAAGGAGCTAGGCTGTTCAGTGAGGACGAATCCTCACAAGAGCTTCTCGGATTGGTACCGGGAATCTGTGGGCTCGGTGATTATGTCGTGTTAGTCCAGGGTGTAAAACTGCCGCTTGTGCTAAGGTGGAAAGGTGAAGAGATGGTGCAAGTAGACGAAAGTCGGAGGAAAACAGTGCCAGTATGGGAGTTCCTTGGAAATTCCTATATCCACGGGGTCATGAACGGAAAGCGCTGGGATGCGGGGAGGTGTGAGGATCTTTGGATTGGGTGATAGGACCGCATGCATATGTGGTATTGACCCTCCCTCATTCACCGTCGTCCAATACCTCGAGGTTGTAGTGCCTCTACTTTGTAGGGCGAATATGGGCTAAGATTCGGTACTTTGGGGCCGGCTATTATCAAACAATTCTCGTAAATGCCGAAGCTAGGCTTCTCCTTCGCTATTGGCTCGGCGATTGAGACACCGAACTCAGAATGCTTTCGAACTTTGGATCCTTCCTACAACATCAATGTTTCGTTTACAATCGCAGTCAGCATTGCTCTAACTCCTACGGTATAACACATGTGAATTTCCTACCCATGGCAAGTACCATGGTACGGGCTTGCGTTCGCTGCCATTGTAAGAAAACTCGTGTATGAGCCACAGCTACTCCCATCTACGATATAGCCCGACTGATAGTCAGTGTTCTGGGTATCCCCAATGCCAAAGTTGTACGAGCGCCGGTGTATCATGCGAGCCGTACCGACGACAGAAAAAGAGGGATAGCTTAGAGTGAGTTGCTGAACACTCTCCGACCCGCCTACTCACATTAAATACATCAGAGCGCTGAAGTTCTTCAAAGAGAGGACAGAATGGCTGGAAGACCAAATCCTCCAGCGTTTCGGTATCTCGTGCAAAGACATTGTGACAGGAACGCCTCTGCAATTTGGTCCAAACCCCGGAACTGCAACGACTGTTGGTGAAGTTCCACAACGACACGTACATCCAGATGGCCCGATATCTCCATCTCCCAATGCTCAACCACCAGAAGGCTCCAATGCCTCTCCTCCGAACAATGATGCACCGGAGATAAGTCTTGTAACTTTCAACGCAATGGGAGAAATGAAATACCTCGGTCCGTCGAGCGGTATTTCATTCGCTACATACGCAACTGCCTTGGCACGATCGTGTCCTTCCAGCCAAAGCACGCTCGAAGTTTGCACTGTCGCCCAAGGTCATGGGGTTGATGAAACTAGCATGAGAGATGAGCCCCCAAACCTGTCCCCCGATGAGTGTCAAGTCCTATTGCGGTCTTATCGAATGTGGATAGAGCCTTTGTATCCTATTTTAGATCCTGGAACCTTGGAAAACCTTGTTGCGAGTTCCTTGACTTCACCAATCAACGATACGATTCATCCTGTACAAGCTGCTAAACAGAACATGAAGATGGCAAGCTTTTACCTAGTCATGGCCCTCGGGGCTATCAATATCAAAAACTTCTTCAAGCAATCACAGGTTCGGTCCAATCAAGGATTGTTCCAGAATCCATCCGCCTCCAGACGGTCGGCTGCCGACTTATATGGTGAAGCAATCAAGTGTATGGATATCAGCACTCAGCACCACGTACCAAGTATATTGTTCATACAAATACTACTTTTGATCTCAATCTACAGTTTACATGGACCAGTCGCATCAAGCCAATGGCAACTGGCCGGATCAGCGATGCGGGTAGATATTCACAAGCAATGATACACATCAACCACTGACTTTTTGCAGATGGCAATCGAGATAGGATTGCACAATTCATCCACAGCTTCAGGTTTCTCTGAGGCAGCGACAGACCAGAGGAATCGTGTATTCTGGTCTGCTTATGCTATCGAGATCAGTCTGGCTTACAACCTTGGTCGTCCTCCGTCGATTGGAGAAGAGCACATCACGGCAGAAATACCGAGAATTTCTAGCACAACCTTGTCCAGTATCCTTCATATCAAACATAGACAGATCCAGAGTCGTGTCATATCCCAGGTCTATCGTGTCAACAACAAAGTGCGAAGCTTGACGGAGGCGCAAGATATGATCGCCCAACTGCAGGAAGAACTTGATCAATGGAAATCTATGATACCGGATCCACGCCAACCAAATGAAGACTCTCCTTACCCCTATAGGTATGTGGCCGTATGCTGGTCATTTGTTGTTTTTAGGCTGATAATTCTGAAGTTTTTGGGTCCGGCTTTACAATGGCACATCTCTCGTCCTACATCGATCCAGCCCCTTGTGCCCAAACCCTTCACGAGAGTCACTCGGTATATGCCTTAAATCAGCTGGTGCTTACATAGATAACATTCTCGAACTCTTACGTGAAAGCAACGTACCCCTCTCCTGGATGCTTGTTCAAGGAGTCATGTTTGCTGGGTTGACGATGTTGATCACGGCAAGAACAGGGTTCAAACAGTTAGACCCACGTGTGGGCCTGCTTTCTTTGCTCGTTGACCTGCCCGCCTGGACTAGGAAATGTTCTGTTTGCTTGGCTATCATGGACGAACGCTGGCACGAAGATCTCCTGCCAAAACTAAATTCGCAATTTGAGGTTCTTGTCAACGATACTTTGCAGTTGATCTCTTCTGCCATCACTTCCCCCAGAGACGTCGATGTTCTTGGAGAGGTATCCGTTCCATGGCCATCGGAGATGACAGCACCAACTCTTGGTTTAGATGATTGCAGTTTTGAGGGTGCTCATCTCCCGGATAGTGGTTTCCCGGGTCCTTGGTATGACTTCGAGCTAATGAGGGACATAATGGGGTTTGATCCTGCGCAAACCTTCTGGGATACATTTCCTCCAGAATAAACCTTTTTCATATCACAATCGACTGCTTCCAGGTCATGTACAATTGTCAACTAATAACTTTCATCGATTGATATTGAGTTCAGGCTAAAGTGTTTCGGCCATAAATCATGTTCTCAATCGAGCCACAGCATCTCGAACTGCCTTGATCGCCTCGTCCAGTAAAGGCAAGTCTACCGTATTTTCGTCCGTCAACGCCGAAGACAGGAGATCGTGTCCTTGCTCGTTCCGCTCTGCTTGGCTATTGAAGTACAGATAACTAGTTGCCATACGCAGCCGATATCGACCGCCCGCCAGACCGTTGTCATCTTCACCGAAAGCTGATCCTGGCAAAGCTGCAATCCCGCATTCTTTAATCAACCAACGGGAAAGCTCAGAACTCGTCTCAACACCTAGATCCTTCAGTTGCTTCGCGTATGGCTGAAATGATGGATACAAGTAGAAAGCGCCTTTCGGCTCTGCAACGTCGAGACCACATTCTTTCAGAGCCTGGTATAGTGCTAGTGTGCACTTTTTGTGTAGAGACCTGACTTGGGTCCGGTACAGGTCCATCTCTGGAGTTGTGTCGAACGCAACTGCCGCCGCTTCTTGGGCAGGAGCTGATGCGGCTGACCAACATTCTGAGGCATAGGCCAGGATTGTTGATCTTACACTTCGCCCAAACGCAGTTGCGGGAAAGATGGCATATCCAACACGCCAGCCACCGGCAGAGTAGGTCTGTCGTATGTTAGTTAGGCAACTAGGAGACTCTTAGTTCGTACCTTGGACAGTCCGCTTGTCAACACCATTCTTTGGGTATTGAGACGATTACCAGCACAGGCGCTAACATTCACATCCCCAGCAAAATCGATGTCAGAGTATATTTCATCACTTATGAGAGTGATGTTACGTTCTTTGCAAAACGTGGTCAACACATCGATGACTTCTGTTGTGTAGACCTGACCAGTTGGATTGGACGGACTGTTGACGAGCATAATGCGGGGGTTACCACCGCTTTCAAGCGCTTTCTCGTAAGCAAGGCGAAGAGAACTCTCTTTACACGGTGTCAGTGTTATACTAAGTATTGGTGTAAGAACCCGAACCTGTGATGGCATGACGATTCTCCTCGCTAGTTTCTACCCAGAACAATCGTTTACCGGCGTGGAGGATCTGTGGCTCGTAGCTGACCCACGAAGGTCGTGGCAGAAGGACATCTCCTTCCATAATGTCGAACAATGCGAAAAGAAGTGGCTTTGAGCCCGGCGCAACCACAACTTGCTCAGGGTCTATCACGAACCCAAGGCGGCGCGTTTGAAATCGAGCAATGGACTACAGTAACGTTTAGCCAAGATCAAGAAACAGATATTTGGCCCTTAGTGAATCTGACCTCTCTCAACTTTAGCAGTCCAGCAACCGGCAGGTAGCTCGTGCTGAGGGTAGCTTGCTTGTGTGCAGAGGCGACATTGGGTTGCAAAGGAAACGTCGCTTCTCCAAATCCCAAATGAACAACCTTACGGCCTTTCTTCAATTCTTCTTGAACCAACTCATTGATCTCGAGGGTGGGAGATAGGCGTAGTCGGCTTGCAAGAGGTGTCAGGATAGGTGTGCTGTTGGTGATTGTATCCATCTTGGGCAGACGAACTCAAAATGAAAGTTTCGGCGAAATCGAAGTCTTCCTGTATATTGTTAGGGTCTTCTGGGTATTTATAATCCATCGAAGGCTTTTCTAGTTTCCTGATGACAGGCTCCGCGTAATGAAGTCGGCGATTTACCGCCGAAATGATAGAACACCAACATGACCCAAACACGAGGCGATAGGCAGTCGGCGCAGTGGCACATTAGCGCCGAAGCTTGATGTCGGGAATTGCATAGAGACCTTGTATCGGAGTAGTTCCAGTAGGTAGGAAGTTCAAGTACGGCCTGAGTGCATTGAGGATACGTTCACCGGCGATTTATCGCCGAGTAAGCCAACTATCGTGCGACCCACCTTTACATCTTGTAGTCTTGCAAAAGCATGAGCTGTTCACCATTCTTCACACCATATATTTTAGGAATCCCTTAGTCAGCCATAGCGACAGTTCAGCATGTTGCAGTTCTGTCTTTCAGGCGAAGTACGGCTGTACGTATTCAACTCTGGTGAACCGTAGCCATAAAGGGTCCTTTTCATCTGAGGTGCCCACCGATTAGGGCCAGCAGCCCGAGTGGTACTACTTCTAGATGATAGTTTTTGGTGCTTGTGGTTTCTTGTTTAAGATCTGCGACGATTATAGACGGTAGTGTCAGGCGAGGTCTGATATCTACATGGGTTGTATGTCGTTTGAACAATGCATTCATGTAATTTGTTGTTTAATTCCACGATCAGCCCTCTGCTTCTGCTTGCTCAACACTTGCTTCTCGTTCTTCCTTCTTGGCCCGCTTCTTCTCTTCCATCTCCTGTCTCCATCTCATACCGTCCCTGATGATTAGAAACACCACCCCAATCAGGACTACATATACCAACGCAATGAACGTGAAGGCCCACCCAGGGTTCATAGCCTTGCACATTGGAATGATCGCCGCTGAGCCTCCAGCGCTCATCAGACATCTTGCAAAATTCACCGCGGCCGTCGCAGCAGCTGGCTGATCGCGGTGCAAATCTACAAGTAGACCATTGGTAATATTGAAAGCCGTAGAAACACCAAAACCGATAATGAAGAGGGCAATTTCGGGTCCCACAATGTGAGTTTGAAACTTAACTGTCCAGCCGAAGATGAGTATGCCTATGGTACCGATTATGTGGCCTGGAATGACAATTTCCATCTTCACGCGTTCAATGGGAAAGTTACTGAGGTCTTGTTGTTTGCCCTTGGTAATCGTCATTCCTAAAGCTGCGGCGTATCGGCGAAAATTCCAGTCAACGATGTGGCCCGTCGTGAGTGACGCAAGGAGAGACCCCATCCCGTTCGCAATGTAGCAAAGACCAACATCCAGTTCATTCAGACCGTAAGCCTCATGGAAAAGATAGGGAATTGAGGTTGAGACCAGCATCATTCCTGTGAAGAAGAAGCCGTTATAGAAGAGGATGATTCCAGATTCTTTTTCCGCGATGATGTGTAAGGTGGCAAGAGGGTTGGGAATGGGCCACTTGCGCTTCTCCTTTTGATCGGAAGAACCTAGCTCCGTAGTTGTAGTATTTGACAAATTGTCTTTGGCGAGCCTACGCTGTTGCAGATAGCCAATGACGGACTGGTTGATGCCTTTCGCAGGTATAGAGCCGTTGCCCACCACATTTCTGCATGTCTCAGGGAAGAGGAAAACGAATAGTACGAGTAGAACACCAGCAAATATCGCAAGAAACCAGAAGACCGACCGCCATCCTAGGTATCTATCAACGACAGAGTTGTCAGCGCAGCACGAAATAACATAATTGCAGGTTCTAAGAGCATACGTACTGAGATAAGATACCACCGATGGTTGGGCCGAACGCCGGTCCCATGAGGATGCCTGCTCCTGCATACCCCATATATTTTCCCCTCTCCGCACTTGTGGCAAGATCTGCAACAACTGCAAAAGCCAAAGCGATTGCTGCACTACACCCCACAGCCTGAACCATGCGTAGGATCAGAAGGGCGATGTAGTTGGTTTGGAGTGCGAGCCCGATATTGCCAACGATATATATAACAAAACAGACAATGAAAGCAAGTCGACGGCCGCTGTTGTCAGACATACCGGCGATGATAGCAGGCGCGATACCCTGAGCGATCTAGAGTCGTTAGCTTGGAGATGAGTTTGAAAAAGCTCAGCGTACCATATATGTCGTAATGGATATGTTGGTCTGCGTTGCTGTTATGTTAAGGACATCGGAGAGAACGTTCAAAGCAGGTAAAACTGTCGTTGCACCAAAAGGTGATATCAAGGCAGACACTGATACGAGAAAAATAATCCAGGCTTTCATCCCGGAGCTGAACGCTGAGTATGGTGGTCCGGAGATCTCTCTTTGCAACACTTCATCCGCATTGATTCTCTCCAAGTCTATCTCTTGTGATGCCATGTCATCCAGCTCGTTCTCCTTCTCCTTCGAGAGCTCTCCATCCATGCTCTCTTCCATACGACGTATGTTCGACGCATCTTTGGATATGTCCATCATGAGGTCAGCAGTGTGGCGACGCGACTTCGTGACAGCGCATTTATGAATGGCAACGCTAGATAGTCATAATAAACCTAGGTCCCCGGAATCTGGGCAATCAACGTTTTATATGGAAGGCGGCTCATCGAACTGCAGAGCTAACGTCGGGAGGTGGGGACGATACTAAAGATTGCATGGTGTCGTAGCGGCATGCAAGGCCATGTTCATGAGCATTTGATTAGATACAGTGCTGGTTCCAAATCTGCGCCTCTGCCAGCCGCTCATGTTATGCGCCAACACTTTGTGGCTATATTCCCGGACTAGAGATGACAGACGTGCTGTTCGATGGAGGGACTGATTTTGTTGCCGGATACATTCCCGGACCTGTTATTCCCGGCCGACAGTTACCGAACCTTATCACCGAGTTCGCTGCTCAACTTCTCACCAACTTGTCATACATCCTGCGCGGAATCTCTATTCATACTCCAGGGTTCTTGTTAAAGACGATGAAGCTAAGCCCAACTCGACTTGAACTGAAACTCACACAGAATCACTACAACACCTGTTGTTCAATCTTCAAACTTAAGTCAGGCCCTTGAGGCTAAGTATAGTTTGTTGTATATTCAAATCAGACACTTTATAGTGGCAAGAGGTTCAGTATAGTGGCATGAGCCTGGATGGCGTACACTCAGTCGTGAGCCGATGAGTCCTGAATATGCGACGAATCCGTGATCAAAGAGCCTGAACATAATGAGTCAATTCAGCGTTCGATATTATCGAACCCCGATTACGGTCGACGCACTAAACCACATCGGTTATCAGCCTGTGTGATACATGTTTGCGACGTCCAAATGCAGCTTGCTTATATGCACAGGGGTTGATTGAACTTCTCCAGATCATCAACGAAGATCCGATACATTGCTGCAGGTGGAGACGATGTTGAAAGCTGTGTCAGCCGCTGTCGCTGCCTCAAGAAACACGCTAAGCTCAAGCCACCTTTCGAATGTTGTGCCTCAGGTTTCAGGAAAGCACTCAGTCCTCAGTGCCTTTCAGCCTCGAGCCGTGCGCGATGCGACCCAAGTTATAGGCGAAGATGTACCACCTTCTGGGGCGCACGTATGACGTGGCGCCATGTTGGCCCCCAATGGTCTGCATGGACGCAGAGCCTCAGCCGCGTGAAAAGGCGGACAGCCGCCAGACGGCTCGCTCCATTCCTCCCGCTCCCTGACGACCTCGACTTTCTGACAACGCATGTTCGCGTGAGATCACATTCCCGGTACCGCCAACCGTTCTCACAGTTGCATTTATTAGTGGCTCTGAGGTGAACTTGTGGGGTTCGCTCGATGGCTGAAAATATCGGTTCCGTTGAGTTGAGCAGCCTATCACAAATCGGGACAGCCTCTGCAACGACAAACGGGAAGTCATCGGCACCGAGTCCTACTGCAGGGAGCGACAATGTAGTCGGATCTTGGTTGTGTGCTGATGGTAAACAAGGCTGTACAGTATACCCGGAATTGTCGCTGATGTTGAGCAGGTGAATATCAGCGATACATCACAGCTCTCAGTAGCTCCAACCCTAGCTTAGCAAAGCCGGATCCGAACAACAAAAAGAATCCTCTGAGGAACGGAAATGCACTCGTTGTTCTTCTAGACGCTCCAGCAACTGGCCCAACTCGCTTTGAGAAGACCGAGTTCACACAGAGCCTACTTCGGGCCCATTTCGAGGAGGCGTCGCACAATCTAAAGCATGACCGACGACGCATCTACCTGATGGAAGGACTAGCTCCCGATTATGTCTCAATGGTCGGCGGTCATTTCTTCATGGATCCGACATTTTTCCAGCGACACGAAAGAACATGTGTTTGGAGTGACAAGTTCACACCTGTTAGTGATGCACTACCACTGCCAAGTTCACTCGAGCCTGATACGAGTTTTCATTTGCAGTATTGCGAGTTGAGAGAGTTCAATATGCGGCTTGAGACTGTACCTTACTTTTGCAATCGCACGGGGAGGCATGTTGGGCTGACCGCTCCAAGGCCAGATAGCACGACTGGAATTGTACGACGCAAGGTTGGTTGGTGGTCACAAGAGACTGGCAATGGAGGCTGGGATGGTACGTGGCTCTTTCTACGTACGACTACTTCTTATACTGATTCTCCATTAGTCGTGATTCTCTGTGATCCTAGAATTGATCGGCTCCGTGGGAATCCTAGAGTAAAACTCGAAGGCGAGTCTGAGCCTAGTTTGATCATCGATCCAGATAACAACCTCGAAAACGGGCCGTTCCAAGGAGGATACATTGACTTTTTGCCGACTGTCACTCGTGATCTCGCAAATACTGGCAGACCCCATCCTCACGATTCAATGCTCCGCGACCTCATCTATTACTTTGAAAAGTCCTCCCATCTCATTACAGAGGAAGCTTGGAAAACCCCGAGCTCCTCCGCTCTGTTTCTGAAGAAGATTGTCGCAGCACACTATCACCAACTGGTTGACTACATCAAAGTCATGCTGCCTTCCCTCGAACTGAAGTTGACAACTGCATGGATCGAAGAACAAGATCATTGGAGATATCTGCAAACCATATCTCGCCGGTGCGGTAACTATCGCGACGATATCGAGGATACACTGTTCAGCTTAGGATATTCACTTGAACCGCCATCAAAAGTCAGAGCTGGGAAGTGGGAGGATTGTGAACGGGATTTTCAATATTTATATTTCCGCCTCAAGCTTCTGAAAGAGCGTACTGACAGTCTGATGCAAGCCATGACTGGCTTGGCTAGCATCGCAGGAAACCGACAAAACCTGGAAGAAGCAAAACGCGTCCAACGTCTTACCGGTCTTGCCTTGTTCTTTGTACCGCTGGCCTACACTAGCAGTCTGTTCAGCATGCAAGACAACTATGCGCCTAACAAAGGAAAGTTTTGGGTCTACTGGGTATCTGCAATCGGTGTTGTACTTGTCACTTTCATACTCGCAATGGTAGCGGACAGGGCACTTGACGATACGGCGAGATGGAGTTGGAAACATGTCAGTGATAAACATCTCCCGTTTTGGAAAGGAAAAGGGAGCCCGGGAAAGGTAAAAAGGAAAACGACAGGGATTCACGGTCCTGCTCGGCGTTGAATGTTCTTCTTTCGCGTGTACGTTCATGAGATTAGCGCCATTTTCTCACGCATTTCCTAGGTGTTTTGATAGCGTGTTTTTAGGCAATTTGTCTGGGCCATCAGTGGTGTTTATCAAAACTTAGGTATCTATCATCAAATATCGTTGTACCCGTCTCAATATGTCTTTATCACATCCAACAGTTTTCTCTTACTCAATGGAACGACGTTGCAGATACATACAACATACTCCGTTCATGCGGTGTTCTTCCTTGTACTTGTGAAAGGACGGTCATACGTGATTCAAGGCGATGAGACTTAAATAGCGCCTGGCGGAGTATTACCAATCGCCACACATGTCTACATCTTGAACCTCAGTGACGGGTCGCCATTGTAGTGCAAGGAGGGTTCTGTCTCCTTGAGCTGACATCGTTAACGTGTTCTGTCAGGTGGTGTCGTAGAGTGAAGCTATTGCTTCGTATTGGAAAAGTTGTCGTACGAAATGTTTAAGCCAAGAGTCTTCAGGTGCCGTGAGTTTAGCTGATTGGCTACGCGGAAGCTGCACCTTCCGTCGGCTCCACTCTGGATTTCCAGCTGCTTGGTCAGTCACGACAAAGCATCACAACATTAGCAACCATCGCTCATCATGACTATTTCTTGGTTTAACATTTATAGCTCGCTCTCTGAACGTTCTCGAACTTCTATCTCTGTACGGTATAAAGCGCCGCTCTTCGATCGATGAGGACTTTCACATCCATCTTTTTCGCTGTCGTCGCAATAGTACTCGCTGTCTACAACAACGAATACATGTTGAGTTGCTTTACACAGCTATCAAAGCGCTTTACACCAACCACGACTACAATCTTCAATTCTACAGCAGAAATGTCGACAAACGGGATGTTCCGCGGCCTGCCTGTCATCCCCGCAGAGCCCTTGACGACATCCGCCCCCCGCAAGATCGCCAAGTCGTTCCTCGCAATCGAACAGTCCGAAGGCGCGGGCGCCAAAGTGCGCAGATCAGTTGGTACGCCCAAGCTGCGCAACTTCAGCCCCTTCCTGATGCTGGATCACTTCGCTATTCCACCCGGCGCGGGCTTCCCCGACCATCCCCACCGTGGCCAGGAGACCATCACATACCTCCTCTCCGGCGCCGTCGACCACGAAGATTTCGCCGGTAATGCGGGCACGATTGAAGCGGGGGATTTACAATTCATGACTGCCGGACGCGGTATTGTACACGCCGAGATGCCGCGCCAGAATAAGGATGGCTCGCCAAACGTGGGCATGCAGCTCTGGGTCGATCTGCCCAAGGAGCTCAAGTCGTGTGAGCCACGCTACCGAGACCTGCGCGCCAAGGAGATACCAGAGGTCACAGCTGAGGAGGGCAAGGTCCATGTCAAGATCATCAGCGGAAAAGCTTATGAGACCGAAAGTTTGAAGGAGCTTGCATACACACCAGTGTGGCTGCTTGACTTTACTATCCAACCTGGCGGCAAGGTCAAGCAGTCGCTACCCAAGGGCTGGAATGCTTTCGCTTACCTGCTCAACGGGACTACCATATTCTCATCCGACGGCGTGTCTCGACCCGTCGAACAATACCACGCCGTCGTATTCGATGCGGAGGGCGACAGCATTGAGGCGTCTGTCGAAGAGGGTGCCGGAAAGGAGGCACGATTCATACTAGTTGCCGGTATGCCTCTAGATCAGCCTATCGTACAGTACGGTCCATTCGTTGTGACGAGCAGAGACGAGGTCATGCAAGCCATGAAGGATTACCAGACACACTCGAACGGCTTCGAGAGAGCAAACAACTGGGAAAGTGAGATTGGGAAGAGCATGGTACATTGAGGAATGCTAGAGTATGTAATCCCTTCTTTTCTGTGTATATGTAGTTTCATAAGTTTTACGATTGTATGAAACTTTTCGAGCGCTTGGCCAAGAAGTCGAGTTTCTCACGGCGTTCCTCCTCGCACATTCCTCTTGCTTCACTAGCTATCTATGTTTGTGATCCACGTCGTGACTACTGCGGATGAGCGTCTGCACAAACTCGATTGGGAAGAGCTGATCCATCGTTGCTTCTTAACACTCATCTCGCCTGCTTGCAGTCAAGTCATTGCTGTCCATGGTTAGTCGTATCTTTGCGTAAGAACTAGAATATCCGCATTTCGATCCAGCTCCGTTGGAGCATCAACGTCGTTTGCTAGTCGATAACATCACTCGTTTTATTGCTACACAGCTACCCAACATCATTCAACATGATTAGCGAGACCACTTCACCAGGTCGCTCCGCCCATGCTACTAATACAAACCCATGCAAGACTATCGGAGCTGTGGAAAGTCCGGCAGGCTCTCAGGTTGGAAGGGAGAACCCTTTGTCCGAGAACACTAGTGACGAGGCCGGTGAGGAGAGTAGTAACGACCTTTCGTCTATCTCCCTTACTTCAACAGAACGATACTTTGGGCACATACCCTTCGAAGTGTTCAAAGAGAAAGTCTACGACGTATGTCTCTTATACTTTTCCGATCGGAAGCACGGCGGTCTTCGGATCAAACACATCAAAGGTGGAACCTCGAACCGTATCGCTGGCATCACCGTTCTTCCTTCAGAGTCTCTCAATCACGCTGGTACAGATGTGGTAAGGACGGCGCAATACTACATTGTGCGGGTTGGTCGTTATCCTCCCACCCACGATGAGGTGCACTACGATCTTGCTGCCCTCTGGTTTGCCGCAGAATACATCAACCTTCCCATTCCCATATTACAAACTGCATCGTTGTCCCTAGACAATCCTTTTGGCCGTCCGTACTCCATTCAAACGCAATTACCAGGCTTGAACGCGCACGAGGCATTCGATTACTTCAACATTTACCAACGAAAAGCCTTTTTACGACAACTTATGGACGTTCACACCAAGATACGAGCCTATACCAGTAAGAGTGCCGGATTGATCAATACTGACACTGTCATCGGTGCCGAAGATCTTACACGATTTGAAATCCCGCCAATTGAACAGAATTCCTCAACGATGTCAAGACTCCCCGCAACCTGGCCTCAAACCACTTTTGAATACATTATCGAGACATGCTCGCGCTGGAGCAGATTCCTACAAGAAGACGTCCTCGGAACCCAGACAGTGTGGGTACGGTTCACGAAAATCGCCATCCATCTGTACAAACTAGGCTTCATACCCGACACTGACGAGTTCCACTTATGCCACCTCGATCTCAAGCCACGCAACCTACTCGTTTACGTCCCAGATGCATACACGGTTCAAATCACAGGGGTTCTCGACTGGGATTCCGAGTACGTTTTCTTCTGCCCAAAGTTCATGGCTTACCAAGCACCATCCTGGAATTGGATCTCCACAGCCAGGCTGGCGGAGAAAGAAGTCATGGCCATTGTCAAACCAGACCACCCGGATCATGTGGCCTTGAAGAAAATGTTCGAAGGCACTGCTGGACCAGAGTGGCTGCGATATGCGTATGGCCGCGAGTACATGATTGCACGGCGCATGTTTCGCATTCTTCTGAGCGGAGTCTCGACGGATAAACAGTTCAAAAAGGCATACAATATTATTAGAGAGTGGAATAGCCTGCATCCTGAACTTGAGGTTGAGAACATATCTCTCAAGTCCCCCGGGGACACAGATTTCAGTATGGAGTGAGGTGGTTGGCAATCAATACGGGGATGTTGAGGATGGGAAGTGATGCATGGGTTCTGGTGTATTGAATGACGCATATTTAATGAAATTCCAGCGTGCAAGACAGCATTGAGGACTTGGTCTGCACTCAATTTTGGATTTGCATACTCTTCCATGCTTGACTTGGCATTACAGCAAGTTGATTGAACCGTCTATATCGCGTAGTCTAAGCTCTAAATGAAGTGAACCCTCTTACAGCAACCGGATCATTATGTATAATGCGGACTGTATACATGATAAAGCGGGGTTAGTCATGCGCTACATGATGTTAACCATAGACATCACCCTTGAACCTTCTCAAAGAAACGTGCGTTAAGTAGCAGACCTCACAGTGTGTCTATTACTGACATGCTTCTTCACTTCTTACCGTTGGTCTTCGAGGCAGGCTTGTTTTCCTTTCGCTTCTGCGCCTCAACCTCGCATTCATCACATACTTCCACGCTCAAGTGTATATTTTGATGCGGTATACAGAAGATTTGATGTTTGAAACACATCTTGTTCTTTTTCTTGGCCTCAGGTGCCCAGGCAATACGGCAGTTGCGCGCTATAGGGCAGTGGTGTTGAGTGCGGGTTGTGCACTTTGGCATTTTGCTGTTAGTCTTTTTCTAAGAGCTTTGTTTGCTGAAATGATGTTGTTGTCGATTGATGGACGTATGTGTAAAACCTACCGTGTAACGTTCTGGAGAAGCAAAGGTGTCGTAGAGTATCTTATATCTTGAAGACAATGGGGATGATCCCCATATCCGAAGGTCATTGTTCTGAACTCAAAGAAGTGTCTTTGTTTATATTAATGTCACACATTGAAAGCACTGTGAGACGTCGTGTACAGGTTCCTCGTCACTGGTAATGTTTGATTGTCCGTTTGCAGGAAAGCAAGGACTGAAAGGCATTGTGTAAACGAGCAAAGCGCTCAATGGCACAAATGTGACCCTTTTCTCCCGTTCTCGAATTCAGCAGTAGACGCTTGGACACAGACTCAACCTCTACCACTACCTCTACCCCTCCTGCTTCGAACTTTCACGTCGTACAGCCAGACCACCGGGGTCGTTGGATTGCAATGAGTTTTAGCGAACACGTTCGTCAGGTACCTGGGTTGAATGTCCATAATGCAACCGAACACAGGCCAAAGCAAGAAACAGTCCAAGCAGATGAGGACGACAAAAACGACGATAACCAGTCCACTAAATCTAGCGACTCGGCTTCTTCGACCTCCACAATTCGATACTCACAGGAACCCTGGAACACTTTTAAAGATAAAGTTACCCAATTAGCCACACAACTCTTTCCCGACGTCAAAGACATCGATATCGAGCGCTTGCCTGGCGGTAGTTCAAATCGTGTCGTCGGTATTAGCGTTGCACAGGCTAGTCATCATTATTCGTTTCTGAATCATGCGTATGACTTCATACGTACGATTTGTGGACATCCGGCAGTGACTCAGAAGATGAAGACTGACCGTTACATCCTCCGCATTCCACGATACGGTGATGAGCATATGGAGCGCGATATTGCCGTCTTAAAACTCATTGGCTGTCAGAAACAATACCCTGTCCCTAGGGTTATTCGGCATGATATGACGGAGGACAACGCACTCGGCGCTCCATACACACTGCAACATCGTATACCCGGCCAAACCCTCCATACAATCTTTGGACAACTCAATCATGAACAGCGAAAAGATCTGACGCGAAAAATTGTTAGACTGATGATGTTCCTGCAGACGATGCTGGTTTCTGCCTGCGCAGTCGTCACCGCCTACGAACCATTTGAACAAGGACACGCCTTTCGGATGGAGATATTAAGTATACCCACAGAGCATGACGAAGACGAGTCACCTACCGTTTTGCTCGCCAAACCACAAACAACCCTTGAATTCATCCTCGACGCCTGTCAGCGTTGGCAAGACTATGAAAAGTCATACTTGTGCAAGCCACGACCCTTTTGGGATGAGTTTATGGCGATGGCCAGAGAGATGCATAAGCGCGATCTCATCCCAGACACTGACAAGTTTCACTTCACTCACATGGATCTATACGCACGCAACATCCTCGTCAACGTGAAGGACGAGAATTCGATTGAGATCACAGGTGTCTTGGACTGGGATGACGCTTTGTACGCGCCAAAGTACGTGGCTTGTCGCGCGCCATTTTGGCTGTGGGAAGATGAAGAAGGCTTGGACGAGAATTGTGAGAATGAGGCTTTAAGAATTCCTGAAGAAACTGGGTCAAGGGAGTTGAAAGAGTTGTTTGAGCAAATCGTAGGCAGCGATTTTCTGCGGTATGCATATGGACCAGAATATATCCTGCTACGTCGCATGTTCGTCCAACTGCAGTATGGAGTCTCAGATAATGCGCATTCGAGAGAATGTAGGACTATACTCGAGGAGTGGAGCAGGTTACGCGACAAACATTAATTATGTTGAGCCTTTACAAAAGGGCCCTCTTGGTTTCACCAACATTGCGGACATGAAGGACAACTGAGTATGACAGAACACCGCCCAATGATACGCAAAACCGTTGCCACGTTTGTTCAGTCCACCTACCAATACCAGAACTGTTAGTGAGATCCATATGCAATCTGATGCACTGGTCCAGCAAGTCTTCGTTCAATATCATCCCAACTTGTCATTCCCCTCTTATCCTGAGTCCAGAGCGTACCCTCAACTCCACGATTCCACATCCAGTTGTCGCATAGAACCAGATCTTCATCGTCGCCATAGAAGCTCGTCGGTACGTCGACCTCCCATATCCTCACTTTGTCGTCGTCTTTCCAAGCTCTAGTACCCAGGGGCGTTCGATGATTAGAGTTGACGTCTACAAGTATGGCATCCAGACTATGTCCCTTATAGTACGAGAACAAGCGATCGATATCTGTTGCCTGTAGTTCCGGAGGCCGCAAAAAGACCAGGGTTCGTAAAGATGATATTGAAAAACAGAACTCCAGCGGCCCATCGTCCTTCATCTCCTGTGTGGTAATCGCGAGTCGCTTTAGATTAGGGGGTGGATATGGGAAGTAATCTGTGACATCAAAGCTGACGATAAGCTCTTCCAATTGTGGCATATGCAAGAATATGTTGTTCTCGCTGATGTGTGGCCTAATGCGCTCCACCTCGCTCGCGGGCGTATACACCGGTTGTAGATCCAATGCCAACCTCTTCAGCATGGGGCCTATGGTTTTGAACAGATTAATAACATGTGGTAATCGAATAGTATGTCCATCCCTATCTGATTTCAATGGAGATATGAAAGCAGATGTTATGTATCGTGGCATGTCTGCAAAGATCGTATCGTTGAGGCCAGCTTCGCCATACTTGAGTGCTTGAGAGGGATGGCCAACATTGAGGCCCAGCGTTCTTCGAAGGCGAGCATAGCTGGTGCTGTTGCTCAAATAAAGACAGTTCGTGTAAAGGTATCTTGAAGCAATAGGAGAGATATTATGCGACACAAGTGTGAGTGCACGCAGAGCCTTGGTAACGGGGTGAGACGGTGGATAAGCAATGGGTTGTTGGCCGTCGCGGGTTCCTACGAGCTGATCGAGAACAGTGAGGAAAAGCTCTAGGGGTAGTATCGAGAAGGCTTTCTGTAATCCCGCATCGGCTGACTGCATGGTGTTGCTTTGCCGAATACCAGCATTGGACGGAGTTGACAAAAGATCGAAAGTGGGGCTGCTCTTACGTCATGGTCTAGTATAATCTCCTCACTAATGAATTTTGTCCTGCACTCTCTCTTCACTTCGTGTTTTAGCTTGCTTACCACTCAAATTATCGGTCTGTTGCCAGAGGAACCCTTTTCGAAACGGATATATTCTAATCAATTCGCTCAGACTCAGTCAAATACACACACAATGAAGACAGAGATTACTACTTATACTTTTACCTAATATTCTAATGCCCCTGGAAGAATCTTCAGTTGTTACGCGCAGTCAACGAAATACAACTAATGTTGGTGTCTTCAAAGTACCAAAACTTTCACCGAAACTTGGCCAAATTATCCCCGGGGTGCAAAGTCTCCCACTTCGCAACCACGTCATACGCGTAACTCTGTTGCTCCTTGCCTTGCATACCATTTCTCAGAACGCGGAATACTCGTCTGGCAATAGCAGCCTCAGGCGAGAACGCGAAACGTATGTATTCCTCCGACGCCGTCTTGCAAAAAGCTTTTTTCAAAGGGACATCAACAGCGTTTGGAGGGTCGGTGTCGATGGTCTCACCGTCCTGGCCGTCCCATGCCCAGAAAGGAGCACGATACACCTCGAACTTTGGCGCGAAGTATGTCGAGCTCCAGCCTACGATACCAGTGATTTCAATAGATGATGAGTCTTTGACAACCGCAAGTATGTTTTTCGGGACCAATTCGCCGTGAACCAAGTGGAAGGTAAGATCCAGCCACCCATCAATGTTGAGCGACCGAGCGATTGCGATAAACTTGCGCCAAGTCTTTTCTTCGCTGCCAGTACAAGCGTCTGGTTCGATTTCGCGCCACCGGTCACACTGTTCTATGAGAAATTCTATTGGTATCTGTGGCAGTGCTGGTTCAGTAGCAGCCTTATTGGTTTTGTTAACCATTGGATGGACGTCTCGTAGAGATGGGATCGGAAACTTTTCCAGTTCAAATACAGAGGCTTTGGTAGTCGGAAAGTTGTCACTTTGAACCAGTCCGGCGCCGGGTGCAACAACAGCCGCCGTCATCTCAACGAGTTTCGTGATTTCCCTCACGGCAGATACCATTTGCTTCGGATTCAGATATTCCCACAGCTTTTCGAGCGAATATCCACGCAATCGATGCTGAATGACATAGGGCTGTCCGAGGGGATTGTTTGTGGTCAAATCAAATTTGAGTACCCTGGGTATCGGAAGTGCAAGGTGTGGCTCGATAGCATATAGATTGGCGATGCTGCGCTTCACATCAACCTTCTGCGAGTTGTGAGGAACAGGGGTTCGCACAACGTACGCATCCGAACCTATAATCGGCGGTGTTGGCCCGTTACTATAAGCCGTTTGGGGACCGTTAACCAGCCACACACCCGAATCTCGGGCTCGATATCTCGGCACTGTGAAAGCTAGAACTTTGTTGTGCGAGCCCCCAAGGTCTTCAAATTGCGGTCCAGCCTGATCGAAGACTTTTGAGACCAGTATCGCGATTCTATGTTGCAAGTCGCCTTCTGGTACCGAAATGTTGGTGGGCACATCAACCATCATTTCAGTTGGGGATGAGATGGTGGAACAGGATTCATTCCATAAACCTTCCTCAGGAACTATCCTTAGGGAACACGAAGGCATTCTGACTTAGTGACTTGAGTATCGGCTTGAGTTGAACTCGATGTCGAGTTTAGCTTCGATATGAATCTTGTTTTGGATTTTACCTCTCTCACAGAGGAGGTGGGATGGAAAACACAAAATTTATAAGTTCAACACAGTTATTAACCGTTCACAGGTTTGTTGTGTACTTGTGCTCATACAGCTTTCAAATACAGCGCATTGTTACAGCACGACGCTTCTTGCATCACACTTTCACCTTTTTACTTTGGTCTTGAGACAACTCCTATCTTTGAATCATTCATTCAAACAGCAGAAACCGAACAATCATATGAGCGATTGACAAAGAAATTGCAGGTAGAGTCAGCTAGTTCCGTACTTTCCAGGTCTCAATCGCCACAACAATGAGACTGACAACATTGCTAATGTTTGCTTGTTTACAACTGAATCAAGCAAGGACCGAAGCTATACAAGGTTGTTGTTGTCTTCCAGTAGTTTGGAGTCAAAGTCACTTCAAGTTACATCTACCAGCCGCCTTTTCTGGGCTTCAACATGAAACTCTCGAGCACCTAGAGAAGCTATCAAGTTCGACCTCAAGAGAAGTCAGGAGATCCTTTGGGTGTAGTTCGTGCTAACTGCGGATTACGCTCTCCGCTTCTTCAAGATAAGTAAACACCCTTTTCGAGAAGCGAGCACATACGCCTTGCGAGTATTGCGTCTTGAGTAAGAGCAAATTTCCTATACATCTCTGAAGCACAACTTACAAACAGGACCTTTTGGCTTTTGAGCTACTTCATTACCTGGTTCAAGTTCACATTTGCTTGGTCTTGTCCGCGCGCAATCGCGATGACCATGAGCAGCCATAGCGCCATGAACTCAGGCGCGATGGAAACAGTATTTCAGTCAATAATGCCAGTGATCTGGGCGTGTGTTTGACTTTGCACTTCGGCGAGCGAGTTGTATCCCATCAGAGCCCCGTGAATGGAGAGCATGGTTTATCACGCGGCAAAGACAAACATGCGGCAAGGTATGTAAGAATAAATTTTTGAGTACAATGGATGTTCGCTGTTACTCCCATGGAAACGATGAGCTCAATGTTAGGACTATTTGAACGGAGATGTCGACCCAAGTCGCATGGAGTCGTAACCATGACTCTGAAGCATACATGCTACATACCATTACCATAACACCAAATCAACGCCAGCAATCCCCATACCAGGACGAATCAACGCTATTAAACTGAAGGAATGAACGCCATAAATCAAGGACGATACCATCTGTCCAATTTGTGCTCTCCCGCATGGAACGATGCTGCCAGACCTCAAACCATATTTATAATTGCTCCCAGTCAAACCTCGATCATGCTCTGCATAGCCTCAGGCCTTTATTCCAGCACCTCCGCTCCACCTCAATTTCCTCAGCCCCAACCCACCCTTCAACTCCTTTCCACATCCCCCAGCTTCCTTCCCGACGCCTATAGCCTCTGCATGGCCAGCTTCCTTCCCAACAACATACCCCGCCGAGAAGCTTAATGCACTTAGAAGCACAAGCACACTCGCACTAACAACCCATGTGAGCAGCGTAGGACTGATCTCCTCGATAAGCGGGCCCGTACTCCTTGCTTTCTTGACAACACGGCGGTCTTTGCTGTTGCTGCGTGCAATGGCCTTACGCTTGGGTTTATCGGAGGAGGTAGAGAGTGGGGACGTGGATGAAGGGATACTGCTGCTTTCCTCCATTATGTCGCCGAGTGCAACAGATTCGGGGACGAGGCGGAGGGACGTGGGGTCCATGCGAGAGGAGGTGGTGGGCACGGTGCGCGGTTGACCAGGTTTTGGAAGGCCCCGAACTGCGGCGGCGGCGGAGAGGAGGGTAGATAGGCTGGCGCGGAGGGCTTCGTCTTGGTCTGTGTGGTGGTTGGGTGACAGTATGTTATACGGTGAGTGTTGGGGGTAGGAATGCTGTCGTGGGTGACTTGGTCGTGTTGCTGTTCTGCGGGGTGTATGAACTGTACCCGACTGTGATCGGATGGTAGGTTGGGTGTTCGGATGCGAGAACGCGTTTGGCCGTGGTTGGAAGCCTCGTCCGGATGATCTGGGGTAATTGACCGCCGTCGCATTCTCGTCATCTTCTTCATCTTCTCTTTCTGATGTCGTCTCTGACGAAGCGACTGAGTGTGGACCTCGAGGTGGGCGGTGAAGCTCATTTCGAAGTGGTGATGGAGCGATGGCCTCATTCGAGGACGTCATCACTCTATCAGACTCGCTCTCACTCTCGTCGTACTCTTCTTGGCTACTGGTCCCTCCTCCGGCGCCTGCTACTCTGAATCCCGTGCCAACTTGGAACGTGCCGCCCCCTTGTGATTGTCTTGGTCTATTGCGTCTGTGCATATTCGAGTCGTGCTGGACAGTAAGGCCAGTCGTGATGATCTCGTCAGCGACGGAAGAGAGGGATGATGAAGATGGTCCTGATCCAAGCTCAATCCATGACTCTGCAAGACAAGATATCATGTTAGCCTATGTACAGGATAATCGAAGATGCGAAAGGCTCGTTGCATGAAGACAATACAGGACGGAGACAGGTAGGAGTCGTATAGAGCGTATGACATACCCTCGGAGTGCTGCCTGGAGGGCGGAGATACAGACTGTGAAGGGGCCATGGCTTGGTTGTGTGAACGAGTTTCTTCACGATTTCCAGTCTGTCTAGCTGCTGCCCGTGGTGGAAGATGGTCATGCATGGTATCGTCTATCCGATGTAACAAAGAGACATACGACTCTTGCGAAATGTGTCTCCTGGGCTCACTGCTCACGCTCGTGTCATGCGTTGACCAGTGCTGGAAACGGACGCGCTGAAGTGGATATCCCAAGGCCCGTCCCGGTCTCACTCTTGATCCAGAAGTTGGTGTCTAAGTGGCTGGACCGGAAGGTAGAACGAGGGTGGGCTTTAGAACTCTAGCACAGCACAAGACCAAAGCTTGTAATCCTTCTCGCCCGCGGATGATCGCAAAGGCACTTGGAGATAAGATTAGGGTTTGAGCCTACGAGCTGACACGGTGCAAAGAGGCTGGCTTGGAGACGTCCGGCGCACGGCCACGTTGATGACGTCTAAGCGTTGATCGGGGTTGGAACGAACGCGGGGAGAAGATTGCGGGGAACGAATTGTAGGAGAGAAGATGAAGGAAAACACGAAGAAGAAGGGTTACAGATAATATTTTGATGGCAAGGCGAGGATAAAGGGTCCTTGTTCCTGGCCTCGTCATGAGCCTGGTCTGGTCACGTACACCAAGGGTGGTGGGTGCGCGCGGACGAATCAGAGCGCCCTCACCACGCTTCCCGCATCGAGGCCTGGGCTCACATGCTTGAAACCGAGACATAAGCATGTGTTCTCTGATCATCCTGATCATCCACTTCGAGCGTGATGTTCTTGAGACAAGGACGCTCAGCCTCTGGGTCCTACTGTGATTGATTAGGAACACCCACACCGTTTCAGTCATGGTAAATGCCTCCTCATTCATAGCATGCCCTTGAACCACGTCATCACAGTAGACATGGGACAAAGTAAGATGCACGAATCTCTTGACTATCATCCATGGTGCGCGTTGATATATGCACGTATCTAACCTTCAGCCCAACACCCGTAACATTCACCGTTCTTGAGCGGTGAATACACCCAGGCAACGCTATGTTTGCGGAAGAGCAGTTATGGACAGATGTTGCCCAACGTTACCATCAGCTGTCTAGTTGTCTAGCTGTGGATTACAGATGATACTAGATGGAGTGATAGCAAGCACAAGAGCACATCCAAAGCAGAACAAGAGGGTTGAAATGGTCAAAAACATCGTTACTGAAAAAGCCTAGACCCAAAGAACTCTGATAGAAGATGCGAAGGCGTTAAACGTGAAAGCCTGCAAGCTCAAAACCGTGGCCCTTCAAAACGGGCCGTCGAATGGTAGAAAGAACGATGCCAAACTATGTCAGGAAGATGTTGGTCAGCTCCAACGCGTACAATATCGTAGCAAACCCCTAAGCCATAGACAGCTCTCCATAAATACAAGTGTTGAAAAAAATCGTGCCAGTGGTGCTCGTACAGGTCGTGTTGATGAGGACTAATTAGAGATTAGGTCTTCTTTCCTTTCTCCTCCTTTTTGGTCCAGCTCTTGTAGTTTTCACTGAAGAAGTCCTTGAATTTCTCCCAAGGGTTTCGATTCAGGCGATTACTGAGCTGGCGGTAGTTGTACATCTCAGCCCAGCAATCGCGACCCCACGAGCAGCCCGCCATATTGACCACGAAGTCGCGATCCTTCTCCTGGTAGTGAATATTGGGATCGTTCTCCCCGCACGCACCGGGCGGAAAACTCATAATCTTGCGTTGTTGGATAAAAGCGACGTGGGGACGGATCCATGGCTGATTCTTGTACATGTATTCAAAAGAATCCTGTTCTTTGTGCTCCCACTCCATATGTTTTTGCTCGTACCCAACAGGGTCCCACCAAATGTCGAGTAGCCTGTCGGTCCACACACTTCGCCGAACCATGAACGAGCCCAAGTTGAACCCGCCGCAGTCTTGTGGCACCAGCATATTTATTGAGTCCAACCTGCCATCTCCGACTGGCGAGCGAGATTCGGGGTCCAGGTACTCGTCCGTTAGTGGGTGAGTGATGTTCAGTGGGTTGTAGCGATTGATGTCACGATACGTGATGTCTTCAAGGCGATTGAAGAGGTGACTTTGGAGGGAGTAGGATGTTTCCATGATGAACGTGTTCGTATCCAGCCACCAGAACCTAGCGCATGTCAGTCGTGTCAAATTAACTTCGATATTGTACATACCATTCAGCGTGCGGGTATTTGCGCATGGCATTTCGAATGGTGTCCACCTTTTCCCAACTCTCTCTCCATTCATGAGCGTAGCGTTTCTTGGTGCTCATATCGACAATTTCCAGGTCGTAACCCCATTTCTTCGTGTACTTCTTCTTGTTCTTGACGCTGTCCCGCTCGATGGCCCATTCGCGAGGACCTTTCCACTCCATAACACCGCCACCCTCGTTCGCAGCAAGGATAATGACAAATTTGTTGCCGCCGCCAAACAATGAGGATCGTCTGTACATCCGATGTAGCGCTGTGGCTGTTAGTTGACGATCATGAGAATCAAGATGAGGGTACTTACGTGTCACGTAGAAAACGATGACGCTGAGGACGACAAACAACACCACGCCCAGAGACTTCCTTAGACGCCAGAGATTCCGTCCAATGCGATTCAGCATCTGCATAAACTTGTTGCCCTGCTGCCGTCCACGACCTAGCTTCTCCTTCTCACCATAGCTAAATGGCAAGCTGGTCGAGATCTTTCGGAAGTGTTTCCCGAAGAAGCCTTGGTTTCTAGGGTTGAAGCTAGGGTGTCCTTTTATCTCAGCGCTCCTTGCCTGAGCTGAAGCCCAAGTAACATCGTTCAGCGGGCCGTTGTTGGCGTATGGGCTGGTGCGCCCGCTGGTCTCGTAGGGTGTGTTCAAGCCCGGACTTGACCATCCTCCCGGCTGCGGCGAGGATGATCCTGACATTTCGACAGCTGGCGTGCCGGGAATCGCGGGGAGGATGTCGCCCAGTGAACGGCCCGCAAGACCACTGGTTGTCCCGAGCCTGCTTCGCGACTCTGCGTTGTCTTGGATGTCAATGTGCAGATTCGGTTGGTGTGTCGCTGCTGACGAACGCCTTCGACGTTGGCCAGCAGAGGCGGAGAAGGAGGAGTGGGAAGCCAGCGTGACTTTTGCAACGTGTGGATACGAGCGGAATTGTCAAATGCCGCCCACGCGTATTTTTATCCGTGGTGCCGCCAATGCACACTCAGCGCAGATACCCCTGGTAGGTGTTCAGGGCTTGATGGTGGAGCACTGCAGACGCAAGGTGCGGGAAATGTTTAGGCCAGGTGGCTTCGGACTGAAGCTTCGAACGGTGCAGCGAGGCGGTCGCACGTTTGGCGGGAAGGAGGCGTCGAGGCTGCCGTGGAACGTCGAAGCTGATCAGAGCAGACGACGAGATAGATGTTGCTGCAGCACACAGGGAGAGAAGGCGGCAGGAAATGAACACACGCAGAAGATGAGATTACTCCCCATCTAGTTTATCTCCTTGGCGGTCGAACAGGAGTTGCTAAGGAGTACCTAAGGAGCGCGAATGAACGACCCTGACTAGCAGCATACCGCCTTCCCCACGGCTGAAGTGCTGCCATCGCGTTCACCGCACCATTTGCACCGCCGAGAGCAGAGTTGCTGTGTGCCCGTCCTCTGAGAAGACACGAGAGTCCCATGTGACGTTGCCATGCTGCATTTGTTTGTTCTGTGCTTCTCTTTGAATTACACCAAATCAAGCGTCGGTCCGAGACACAACTAAGGTCCCTCTCGTTTGAAGGCAGTGGCGGAGGTCGCCATCATGCTTTGGCTCCCGAACATGCACTAGGACCTTCATATATATGAACGTCTCCACTCTCCGATTCCATCTACATCGACTCGAGCTGTGAGGCTTCTCCATGTTCTAATTCTGTGTCTCAAGAGAGGGGCGCCACCCGAAAACAGCTAGATCGAGTACTGTCTTGGCACATGTCTGGCGCTTAGAGCCAGCGCGAATCTAGGATCTCACTGGCTCTCCGCGTCTCTCTCCGTCATTTAGCCTGGTACGACGTCCAGAGCGTCTCAAGTCTCGCGTCGTGCTGTACATTTCGGGTCCAGCGAATCTTGGGCGGTTATTGAGCCTCAACGCTGGAGGATGGCGTCCCACTACGCAGCAGATCTGCCGCTGGCAAGTCTTCGCCTCCAATCACTTCATTCTGTACCCAGCTCAGGCTTTCGCTCCAACCAACGTGACTGGCGGTATGAACGAATCACAGAACGAGACCGTGATCTGCGTGAGAAGCCATCCAGTCTGGTATATAGGCGGCAAAGCAATCGACTCTTCTCTAACGTTCCAGGATCGTGTGTCCGCGCGACAGCATTGCCTTTCTTCTCTTGTTGTCCTTGGTCTTTTCTTTCACCTACTCACTTGCTCCTTTACATCACTATCTATCGTCAATTCTTATTGCTTTGCCTATTGTCCACATCGCAACTATAACAACAATAATAACAACCTGTGTACTGTCTCGGCCTGGAGCCTGCGATAATTCCAGTTTGAAACCTGCTATTTGATTATTCCATATATTCCCTCTTTCGGTCATCACTCCACCTACCACCGGAAGGCTACCACCCTACAGCCACGAACAAACACACCACTATCAACGATGACAAACACAAATCCAACTGACGGCTTTGCTTATCGAGACGATCGAGAAGAGCACATACTGGTGCATTTCAATGAGGATTTCGCCGGAACGTCTGTCGCGCCAGACGCAACCCAAGAGATCAGGAAAATGGAGAGCGACACACAAAACACTGCCAGGACAGCGGCGTATAGGAAGTCACGCGGATCGCTTGTGTCACGACATATGAGCCGCAGGCGAGAACAACGGGAACGACAGACAAAGCTAGGTATCACTCTCGATACAAGCTTCACAAGGCACAAGGGAAAAGCGCCACATGAGGTATTCCCTGGGGATGGATTAAACAGCAAAAGACTATCCAGGAAGCCGACCTGGCTTACAAGATCCTCGATGAAATACAAAGGCCTGGGCATCACCAGAGGAACTCCTCAGCCCAACAATACACACCGACGCCATTCTAGTATCGATCACGATGAGCCTATGACGACAGATTCCTTACAGTCGGGTATTAAGCCATGGCAGGATATATCTCCCTGGGACCGACCCATTCCTATAGGTATCTCGATTCCCACAGACAGTGTATCCGATTTCAGCACGTACCGGACATCTCGTTTTCGAGCAGGAAGCGACGCCACCCTGGTCACTCCAAGTATCATAATAACTCCGGCTGCAGCGATGCAATCAGTCTGGTCCCCTGATACTCCATACTCAGAATCCGACTACACCCCGAGCATTTATTCTCGAAACACCCTCAACGGACGTGTCCTTAGTCCAAATGCGCCCCCTGTCCCCGCTCTTCCTGCTGGACTTTCGAACTTTGCAGGTTTCCAACCAAATCCGAAGGCGAATTCAGATGTAACAGAGCTGCCTAGGCATAGCAGGAACGACACTTTGGACTCTGCAGGGACTGCTTTCGAAGAAGATGACGACATGAAACGTAGAGAGCGCATAATGTCCACCAGTACCTTCTTTGAGGAAGACGTGACGCCTTTGCGTGAAAGGACTATCGAATCGACATTGAACGTCGAAACCCCAATGGTCCCTACACCACGACGGTCTCAGGGATGGTGGAATTTTATCACAACTCCGTTTGTCACAACTCCAAGGAGTGCTGTGTGGCCACAATACGGACGTGACGGCGACCGAACGCCAGATGTACCTACAGTACCTGCTCCCCATCTAACCACAACGTCTCCATCGACCTACATTTGGTCGGCCACTGAGAAGAGCCCATCTGTTCATGAGCAACCTTCCTCAGTCCTACCAGGGCTTCGTACTGAACCGACTACTTCTGGCGTTGGCCAGCACGAACAATCTCGGGGAACAGTTCAACCCGAAAACATTGCGAGCACTGTTCAACAATACAACGCGAACGGTGCGAAAGAGTTTTCAACAAACGCAAGCGTTGCTGTCATACCATCTCAGTCAAGTACTCCCCAAGCTATTACCTCACCATTTTCATCAATGTCAGCTACACCAGTTGTCGGCACAGCAGCTATCGGGACTATTCTGATGCCACGCCAAGTCGAAGAGCAACCCCGAGCGATCAATATCAACATTGAACTCCAAGACAGGCGACCCGACACGAACTTTCGACTGGCCGATGCTAACTCACCGGCAAACAACCAACACAGTCGCTCATCTTCGCCAGCTTCTCGATTGCAGGGTGTAGGTTCGTCCAGTACCCAATCACAAAGTCTACCTGTGTTTGCACCACCGCCGACATTTTCTCGAAAAGGCTCACACTTCAGCTATGATCACAGTGGCTCCAGCTCAGTGGCATCTTCTCCAGATCTCAAGAAAACAAAGAAGCATCGGAAAGTTTCCAACATGATGGGTCTATTTTCGTGCAATAAGCGGAAGCAACAGAGTAACACGGACGAAAAGAAAAAGAAGAAGCGAGGTTGGTGCTTCTGGTGTTGCGGCTGCTGTTTGGTCCTTGTGGTTCTTATGGCCGTCATCATCCCAGTTGTTGTCGTGTTTACGAAACACCACGATAAGACCCCTACTGGCACACAACCGGGCCAAGAAGTGGGTTCACAGTGGCTCAATTTGACGAACTATCCGGCTATACCCACTGGCATCTCGACCATATCTCAGCCCGAAGCAGTGGAAGAACAGAGTGGATGCGTTGCTCCTACCACTTTGTGGAGCTGTGCACTTCCAAAAGAACTCCAAGACTCTGTCAAACCCAACAAGCCGGATCAACCAAACTTCAAGATCGAAATTACGTTTGACAACAGCACCACAGCGACCCCATCATCGACACAGCTTGCGAAAAGAGTAGCGAATCCTGTATCAGCGAGCGCCTTTATCCGATCACGCATTCTGAACGTCCGTTCCGTGCCCTCGCCCTCTCCTGCACCTCCCAGCGATCAAGATATGAAATTCATAGGCGAGACCACGGATGGGAATAACGCACCGTACGAGGGTGAAGACACGCCTCTCTTTGTGACTTTCCAGGACCCCAGAAGCACCGCCTCTCGCCTCCTCAAGCGTGCTAGCAGCGATCCTACAAACATCACCAGCGTCATTCCCCCGCCACTGCTCAATTCCGATGGCACTGCTGCGCCCGCAAACCTGCTGCCCCTCCCTTTTGCACAGCCTCTTCGCTTGTATAATCGCGGATTGGATACGGAGCACTATGGCTTCTATACCTACTTTGACCGATCCATCTTCCTAAAATCAATCAACGACACCAATCGCGGCGGGAGTCCAGCAGATACTGACGGAGGAAGCAACTTCAACGCTGCGACCCTGCGATGCACATTCTCTGAGACACGGTTCTTGGTCCAGATTTGGACACGCAGTGCAGCCAGCAAGCCTTTGTTACAGAGTGCCACTCAGAACGCAACGGATGCGTACAAACGCCCTGGGACTTTCCCATACCCCGTCACAGTTACGATTGATCGCCATGGCGGAAATGCGGCGAAGAAGAACCTATATTGCTACAATGTGGAGACAGATGGCACCATCAAGAACAAAGCTTCGAAGCGGTTCTTTCAATTCGAGGACCGGGCGTTTGGCGGCAACCTTGTCAATGGTACACAGGGCCGTCAAGTCGTCACAGGACCCATTGACGGAGGATCTGGAGGGTGTGGTTGCCAATGGCAGAACTGGCTCAATTAGGAGCACTCTCAGCCAAAAAGCGTTTTCATTCAAGTACATTTCTTATGTTGTTGGTAGCATTTACATCCGGAGTTTGGCATAGCGTTGCATTTTCGACGACACGTCAGTGTTGTTCATGTCCTGATGTTTTCAGCAATGTGGTAAATCGTTGACCACTGGATGGGATCACGTACAAAACAGCATTACCTTAGACAACCATATATCTAATATCAACTACGATCGGTCAGCACCCAGATTTTGTTGAGCTTCCATGCAGGGCTCTCACTTAATAAACGTGCTCTTTCTCAGCCTGCTCGTTGGCTTTGCCTGTGTTTGAGCTTGCCGTGTTTGCAGCCGTGTGATTATTTCTATTGACAGAAACGCGGAGGCGAGCCAATACACATGTGCGGCACTCAACCCTGCATGGCCTGCGAAGGTCGCGTAGTTTGTCATTTCAACATTGATGTGGCGTTGTTGGTTGTCGGCAGGCGCCGCCATTGGGATTGGGCTCGGCTGCATCTAGATCCAAGACCCCACTCAAAACCACTCATCCACCCACGTTCTCAGTGATCGCATCTCATTGGCTACTGAAAACCTCGTTTTTCAAGAGCTTGTTGATGCCAGTCTGGACGGAAACGCGGCATTGCGTCGATGGTGGCGGGACATGTGGTCTGACAAGCACGGCAGATCTTTAGATTGATGCCATGCTTTCGGAGGCGTGAGCTTGGTGTGCTTGTCAGCGCCCTCATGGACTTGGCTATTGTGCAAATTCGACGTCTGGTTGAGACACGAGAAGACAGAATCTGGGGAACGGGGTGCCAGACTAGGATATAGATGGCTGCATTGGGGCAGGCAGATCGAAACGAGTCCAATCATACCATATTTCGGCCTCTTACTGCCGCTAAATGGAGCCATGATCAACATTGGCTGGCGCACGCGACCAGTTTCCTTTCCTGGACGGGCTAGAGGGAACGCTCTTACTTTGCGGATCCAGCGGTATGCAGATACCCTTGGCAGAAATTTCTTTACGAAGGAACATCCGGTACTTAAAGTCAAGAAGCATACGCTCTCAGTCCCTAGGTAGTCCGTCGAGCAGACACGTCGTCGTGTTCTCTCCCCACCGGGAATATCTTCCAGCTATTGCTATAATTTGTCATTGTTGTTTTCCAAAAACCGCTCGCAACCACTCGAAAGCACACGTGCGCGTGCTCCGCATTGCCATCTGCTGGGTTTACTTTTAACTCCGCCCACAGTCAACGTCATTGCCGCCGCTAGGCCTAGACACCGATTAAGAGAACGCTCAACAGTGGTCGCACCAAATTTTTCAACGGGCTGCTCGAAGCTACATAAGGCCAATTGGGCTCGCACAGTTTTAGCTGTCACAAACCGGGAACATTCGAAAGATGGCGAACGACCAGATCGCTATGCAGGAGCCCGATGTCAGGCGTGACATGAGCCAGAACGAGGAGAATGTATTCCACGCCCTCCTTCACCCGGACGATCTCTACGATGCACAGGGGACATACTGGGCCGACATGCCCTTCGTCCAGCGATGCAAGTTTGTGGCTGCTGTTGACGCGGCAGAAGCGAAAGAGGAGGCCAGCTTCTTTTGGCAGATGTTCAAGAAGAACCCGCTGAGTCCCATCAGCCATTACTTCAAGAATTGTGTGATTCCCGGCGCTGGTCTCGGTCTGGAAGGGTATGTGCATACCGTTCATCTAGAACGATCACCGTCTAATCTTGTATAGATATGTGTTGTTCTCAATCGGCAACGTCAGACCGCTTCTCCAGGCTTCCTTTGGGTCATGCTGGAAGACATTTCACATCTGCAACCAAACCTGGACAGAGGCCATTGACTACCTAGAGATTTGCGGTATCATTGTCGGTGAGTAGTGGCGTGGCTCCCCTTCAACTGCGCTGCAGTACTAATACGGTACAGGTCAAATCCTTGTAGGCATTATCGGTGACTGGCTGGGCCGTCGTCATGGTCTTATTCAAGATGCTATCATCATGTTCGTCGGGCTTTTGATGCTCACTGCCGCTTGGGGTGTCACCCAAAACGGCTGGGTCATCTGCTATGTCTGGGCTCTCTTCTTCTACGGCATAGGAGTTGGAGGCGAATATCCCATGACTGCGACAGCTGGTATGGAGAATGCCGTCGGTTCTGGAAAGGTATCGACCAAGGATGACCGACTTCACCGAGGCCGAAAAGTGACGAGTGCCTTTTTGATGCAAGGTTGGGGCCAGTTCTTCAACCAGGTCATTCTCATCGTCCTGCTTCTGATCTTCAACTCTGGATCGGCGCCGCCCTACTCGAAGAAGACTACTCAGTACACCTACCGCCTGTCGTTCGCAATCCCAGCTATCGGTACTGCGTGGCTCGTCTACTACCGTTTCTTCAAGATGAAGTCAGCGTCAAAGCAGCTCATGCTGTCGAAGAAGAAGGCCAATGTCACGGGATACGATATGGATTCCCTTAAGCTCACCTTCACTTACTTTGGACCACGTATCATCGCTACTGCTGGTGCATGGTTCGCGAACGATGTCTTCTTCTACGGCAACAAGCTCTTCCAGGCTGAATTCATCAAGGTCATTACGCCAGGTAGCACCTCAGTCATGACTGGATGGTTGTACAACCTGATCAACGTCGGTGTATCTCTTTGCGGCTACTATCTTGCCTCGCTTCTCATCGACAACAAGCTTTGTACGTTTGTATCCTTGAACCGAATTTTGGGCTGTTACTAACTATCGTTCCAGATGGCCGTAAGTGGATGATGATTGTCGGCTTCATGGCCGATTTCATTCTCTTCATCATCCCAGCTTTCAATTACGAGTACTTCACGAGGCCCGAGAACATCCACGCTTTCCAGGCCATGTACTTCCTGTCGTCATTCTTTAACCAGTTCGGACCCAACAGTGTTACCTTCTTGGTCGCTGCCGAGGTCTTTCCCACGCCTGTCCGAGCCACGGCTCACGGATTCTCTGCTGCCGCAGGTAAAGCCGGTGCCCTTCTCGCCTCGGTTCTTTACAACTACATCGACACCCAGACTAAGTTCTACTTCGTCCCATGGTTCGGCCTCATGGGTGCTCTTCTGACCTGGTTGTTCCTCCCGGATACGACTGGTCTCGACTTGAAGGAGCAGGAACGTCGCTGGGCATTTATCCGCGCTGGCAAGGAGCACGACTACCACGGTATCGCGATCCACTGGAAGCATCTGTCATGGTGGGAGCGCATGCGTGGACAGCACAAGTTCTACGACGCCAAGCTCGACTACCAGATGAAGATTGATGAGCTACGCGCAGACTGGGTCGAGCGCCAGCAACACAAGTTCTCTGAGAAGAACGGCTGGGAGGATATCGAAGCTGATGAGGAGGTCGGTGCCGATGTTCACAAGTACTTTGTGGAGACTACGCCCAGGCCAGGATCAGCGGGGAGAGTGAACCAGCAGTACAACGAGAAGAGCGAGACGGATAGCAGCCGTAGCGCTGATGTCGCGAAGACGCACTGAGCGGGAAGCACTGGGATTGGCGGGTGGAAAAAGCATTTCTAAGGGCGTTTACATGAGCGCAGGTATCAGGAATTAAGACGAAACGTCCATGAATGAATTACTATGACGAGCACTGTAACTTGTATCTTCCACTTAAACAAATGTGATGATGTTTGTTTACCCACGATAACATGACGATCATGGCGCATGCACACGGCACTGTATAATCGAACCGAACCAATCTCAGCCCTTATCTGCAGCATGGCGCAGAAACAGGCTGGTTTCGCAATGGGTGCACGACAGCCAGCGCTTTTCTTTGCATATCTGCGTGCATTTCCGACCCGAGACACGCCCGTGTTTCAGCGCCGTCATGGATCGGCACAGCACAGCATAGCATAGCACAACAAGTTTCGGAAGAAGAAACGAAATACCGCCGGATCGGCGTCGTGTGTGCAACGATGATTGCGCTGGAGAAGAAGAGGTGGGACGAGGCTGGTTGATGGATGTGGATGTGGGTTATTTCTTGCATCATCGTTGTGGGTTCTGCTGGCGGGGGGTTGTGGGGGACGGATTGTGGGACGGTGCGGTGAGTCAGTGCGGGTTATTGGTTATGTCATGGCATGGCACGGAATATGGCTTGTTGAATGATTGATTGATTGATACCCTTGTGTATATGTGAAGTATCGATACATAGGTTGCCTAGGAGCATAACAATACATAACCCAGCAGGATAGAAACAAGAACAGGTTCGTTGAGGCTTATTCTCTGCCCTGCGTTTTATTAGCAGCGCCACCAACGCGAAAGAAAGATTGCGGTGTGTGGATTGGATTGGGACTTCCGAACATGCCAAACTTTACCAACCACGCGATTTTTTTGCGCTCCCGGAATCCTCACACATCATCGAGGGCCTCAACAAAAAAACAAAACAAAACATAACATGTTAATCACAAGCAATCATCCAGCCCCCCCTTTGTCGCTCTTCCACGCGTCATCCCCATTAAACAACACCCAACTCATCCCATAACGTCACGCAAAGACGATCGGAAAATCGCAATCGCGCTGATCGGAATATGCGCACTATTCATAGACAGATACCGGTAATATGTAAAGATATGCAATCCCATCAAAAGAAAACCCCAGGCACAATAATTCCGCGACCTAGCCCAGCCGGCCGAGACCAGGGCGCGCGCAACGCAGAGTTTCCTTTCCTTTCCTTTCCTCGTTTCCTTTCCTTGGTTTGGTGGCGAGCAAAACGGACGGGGCTTCAGGTTGATATATTGGACTGGGGTGTGATTGGCGCGTGGCTTGCGTGGCTTTGTCTGACGATTGGTTTTACCCCTGCGTCGTCGACCGGGGGGGGGAGGAGTTTGGGGTTAGGTTAGGTTGGGTTGGGTTGGGGCTAGTGTATCTAGTGCCGGGAACGAGTGATGGTTGTTTGGATGGATGGGCAGATAGCATACCTGCGTGCGTGCGTGTGTGTACCTATGAGGTTTGTTTGTCCTGGGCAGGCAGGTAGTCGATCTACACGCGATTGAAGTGCATTGTACGACGACCTACGAACGATTGCGCACAGCAATGGGCGGTACATTACAAGCATACTGCCGTCCCAGCAGGGCATGTCCTCCGCAGCCGAAGTCGAGATAAGAAGGCGCCAGCGACCAGCGTCCAGCCCCCCCGCCCAGATTGCCGTTCCGTCGTCGTCAGTCGCAACGGTGGTGCGTTTTTTTCCTTGGCCAGATGCTTGTCGATTCCTTGTTCTGCCCATTCCCGAAACGGGGGTGACGCATCCCTGCTCTTTTCCTCGACAACTGGCAGAACCGCCGGTGCGCAACAACGCGCTGGCTGGCTGGCTGGTGCTGCGCTGTGCCAGGTCGTGCAGGCAATAAATAACTGGCCTTGTCCTGCCCACCCCGTGTTTCTTGCTTTCTCTCATCTCCAAAATATACCCATCTGCTGTTTTCTTACATCGAGTCTCTCGCTTGTTATCACTGCTATCTCGATTTTTTTGACCTTATCATCAACAACTAAACCAAACCAAACCAACCAACCACCCACCACTACCGCCAATATGCGTTTCGCCGTCTCCGTCGCTGCCTTCGCCGCCGCTGTCTCCGCCCAGTCCGTCCTGCCCATCACCCAGATCAGCGATGGCCAGATCCAAGCGCCCGTCACCACCATGATCCCCATCGTGTCGAGCGGATTCGCATCCGTGCCCGCGGCCGTGTCCTCAGCGGAGTCCATCGTGTCCAGTACGTAGCCGTCCACGCCTTCTCAACACTATCAGCATACTAACAGGAACCCAGGCTACATGACCGCCGTCCCCACACCCGCTCTGCCCACCTCGCTGGTCTCCTCCGTCATGTCGGGCGCCAGCTCCGCCGCCAGCTCCGCCGCCGCGGGTGTCAGCTCCGCTCTTGCCAGTGGCTCTGCCGCCGCGTCGTCCGTCGCTGCGTCCGCCAGCGGTGCTACCAGCGCTGCCGCATCGGGAGCC
Source organism: Dothidotthia symphoricarpi CBS 119687 (assembly GCF_010015815.1). Classification (NCBI taxonomy): domain Eukaryota; kingdom Fungi; phylum Ascomycota; class Dothideomycetes; order Pleosporales; family Dothidotthiaceae; genus Dothidotthia; species Dothidotthia symphoricarpi. Next base: position 1,090,766 of record NW_022985011.1, read on the forward strand.
AGCAGCAGCACCGCCAGCGTGCCCGAGGCCACCGGCGCCGCGACCGCCAACATGGTGTCGTTCGGCACCTTTGCTGTTGCCATCGCCGCTATCTTCGCTTAAGTGCGTCGCATTGCGTTGTCTGCAATCTTGGCGTTTTTCTTTCTCACGGCCCCCTGCGACTTGCGATGAGTCGGGAGGGGGCCGCCTTGTAACGACAGCTGAAGTGGTAATGTCTGCATGTATTATGGGGGGTTTTGTACATGCTGGGTTTGGAATGATTGGATGGATGGATTGATGGAATGGATTGGAATGGATGATTGGGCGGACGATGCTCCGCTCCGCTGTTGGGCTAATGATGTGGGGGGTCCGTGAAAGTGCATTTTTATCGTGTATACCTACCTAGATGGCCGCTTTTCCAATGAATATATAAGCCTGCGAGGCTGCTGGAAGTTTATCTGCTTGTTGCGTTTTGATGTGCGTGGTGTGTTGAGGTCGAGGTGAGGTTGGTGTCGTTTGGGACTTTGCCACAGATGGTTGGTCATGTGGTGCGCTTTAAGCATGTATTCCACGGATGTAGATGAGAAGTACCGTGATTAATTCAGCGTGAGCTCAGTCTATGTATACTGCATCGTACATCTCCAGCCTACTACATTGACCTCAAACAACGCTCACACGAGAGTCACACCCACAACATCACCCTCCAACACCGCATCAACAAAGACTAAAAGGCATACTCTCTCCACAACAAACAACACACCGAATCAAATTGAAGACCAGGCTACATAAATCTACCTCGCAGCTATAACCTGCGCAAGCAACTGACCCAGCGGATTCAGTCCGCCGTCCGCCCCCGCCTCGGGCGCAGTAAAGATATGTTTCTGAATCTCAAATTCAACCTCGGGGTCCTTCTTAAGATCTCTATTGAGTTCGATATCCAGGAGCTGTAGACATAAAATCAGCAAAACAAACCTCACCAGCGAGGAAACGGAAAAAAAAACATACCGCAGTATACGAGTGATCCAAAAAGTCCTCAAGATTATACGAGCGCTTCGTGAACTGCTCCGCGATGATTTTCGCCAGCGTAGCCACATTAGGGTGGTAATGCGCCTGCAGGGCCTCGAGCTCCCAGACGCTGCTGTCAATAGCATGTGAGAGCACAGGGTCCAGCTGGTCCATGTCGAAGGGGTCGTCCATGCCTGATTCCTCCAGCTGGGCGAGTAGGGCCGGAGATCGGGTCTCGCGGTGCATCATGTACGTGCAAGCGGGGTGGCGCTTGAACATGTTGTAGATCCAGGGGATGACTACGACGATGCCTGCGGGGGGACCGTGGAGGGCGAGGCGCGAGAGGCGCTTCATGAAGCTTGCTACGAGGGCGGCGGGCAAGTGCGTGGACGACATGAAGGTGTCGAGGAGGCGGAAGAAGCGGGAGCGGTGTTTGGAGTGGAGGAGGGAGTCGTCGAGGAGGGAGTAGAGTTTTAGGTAGAAGGAGGGGTAGTCGAGGTTCTTTGACGAGATCAGGTAGTAGAGGCCGGATAGGGCGAGGAGGGAGGTCGCGCCGCCGACGTTGTATGAGTCGGTGAGGAAGTCCATTAGCATCTCGGGTTGCTGGAACCAGGGCGCGATCTGGTAGGAGAAGGCGGTTAGGATGGTCTTGCGCTGCTCTTTGTTGAGGCCTGAGCGCATGGTTGCGAGCCAGGCTTCTTGTGCTTTGGATTTGTAGGCCTTGAGAGAGGGTATGGGGCTCTTTGCTAGCGACTCGGTGTAGAGGTTGGAGATGTCGTCGTCGGAGGTGGGGACAGTGTCGATGGTCGATAGTAGGGCCAGACTGTTGGCGGCCACGAGCTGCTTGGTAGAAGCCTCGATGTCAGTGGAAAGGACGTTTCTGGTGGTGTTAGTGGTGATTCACAAATAGAGTTGAGAAAGCCTACTTGATGGTCTGGAAGGTGTGGTATCGGACGTCGTCGAACTGCTTGAAGTACTTCTCGGCAAACTCGTCGCGGTTCAAGTCGTCCTGCGGCAGGAGGAGCAGCACTTCGACTAGTCTCGACAGCGGCCCGTTCTTGATGTTGTAGTCCTTCTGCGCCTTTGATTCCTCCTTGACCAATCGCATGACCAAGGCGAGCGCAACTGACTGCTTTGCCGGCTGGTCACTGCGCAGGAAGTCGTCGAGCAGCACGTCCAGAAGGTCCTTGTACCTCTCCTTGAGCCACGATACAATGACGGCCTCTGCCTCGCCCATGCCCTTGCTCTTCACCATGTCGCCCGTCGCAAGCAGGCGCGAGAAGACCCGACACAGGGCGACGACAGCGAGGATGGGCGCTTCATTCTCGGCGTCTGGCTGTTTTGCCAGCTGGAGGAGGGTCGCGATGTTGTTGTAGTGGCGCCGCGACTCGAGGATCTGGGCTTCGAGGTGCAGAATGTCGGATTGGGCGTCGTCGCCATGGTCGCTGGGGGACTTTCGGCGGCTCTTGGACTTGTGTTCGCGGCGCTCTGGCTTGCTCGGGTCTCTCTTGCGCTTGGCGCCGGCCAGACTGGCAGACTTGGTCCCTGGCATCTTGAAGTAATCGTCCGTCGTGGTGTGATTGGCGACTATCTCCCTCGTCGCAAATCGACGTCGACTCCAGGCTCAGAAAAAGTGACGGCGGGCGAAGTTCGGCTAGCGCGTCGGAGCTTGGCTGCAAGAACTGCACTCGCAGCACCACACCTACACACCCCAAACCGTCCCCACCTTCATCCGCAGCAATGGCATCCCGTCTGGCAAGGAGCGCGGTCGGTGAGTGCAGCCCCGTCCATGTCCCGTAAATGCCATTGACCCCGTCGCTCACCCGCCCCAGGCGCCGCCCGTCTCCGCCCAACACTCCCTCTCCGAAGCCTGCCCTCCATCGCGGCCCACATCCAGCCCGTCCGCTTCAACAGCAATGTGCCGCAGGAGGACCCCAAGAAGAAGGCCCAGTCCATGATGGACGCCATCCCCGTGCCCGGCAACAGCCCCCTCACCAAGGCCGCCGTGCTCTCGGCCGGTGCGGGCCTGAGTGTTGCCGCCATCAGCAACGAGCTCTACGTCGTCAACGAGGAGACGATTGTCGCCCTCTCGCTCATCACCATCTGGTGGGCCGTCTGGAAGTACGCCGGCCCGGCCTGGGGAGACTATGCCCAGCAGCAGATCGACAAGGTCTCGGGCATCTTGAACGCCGCCCGCGCCGACCACACCTCGGCCGTCAAGCAGCGCATCGAGAGCGTCCAGGATCTCGGCGGTGTCATTGACATTACCAAGACCCTGTTCGAGGTTTCCAAGGTGCGACATGCCGTGAAGTGGATGGGCTTCGGGAAATTCCGCTAGTCCGGCCGTGACTGTGACTAACAACCACACAGGAGACTGCCAAGCTCGAGGCTCAGGCTTTCGAGCTCGAGCAAAAGACAGCCATCGCCCACGAGGCCAAGACTGTTTTGGACTCGTGGGTGCGCTACGAGGGCCAGGTCAAGCAGAGGCAGCAGCGTGAGCTTGCCGAGGCCATCATCGCCAAGATCGACAAGGAGCTCGAGAACCCCAAGACGCTCAAGCAGATTCTCGACCAGAGCATCACCGATGTTGAGAGTGCGTTTTGCCATATGTTATTTATTTATATTTTATACTAACAACTCCCAGGGATCGTCACCCAGAAGCGATCAGCCCTCTAGAAACATCAACACGTCAAGATTACTCCATGTTACATACACCTGTGCAATAGTCAAGCCCTTCAATAGAGAGAGTACCCAAGGCTTGGGAAAAGCCAATTTGATCTTTTTTCGCTCCCGATCGTCACGTCCTACGTGCATCGTGGCACCGTCATCTCTTGTGTGCGCTCTTGACATGTCGTCTCTCATATGCATCATAACAACACCATTTTCCACACACCACAGCAACAACCTAAAGTTTCACCCCACCCCGCCCCTCCAACAGCCCCCCAATCCGCCCCGCCCACTCCTCCGCCGTCTCGCGACTAATCGCACACGCATCATAACTGACCCCAAACCCCACAATCCCATCCGCATCCGTCGAGCTGCCGACCAGAAACTCGCGCTCCCGCGCCCTAACCCCCATCTTCAGCCCGCGATAATCCGCCGCAAAGTCCCTCTCCCCCAGATCCAATAACTCATACGCGCCCGCCGCGAAAAACCCCGCCGTCGACCCCACGCTCGACACCCCGCAGGTAGCGCCATACGCGCCTGTGGCTGCAGGCAGCGCACCCTGTGGATTGGGGTTGGGCATACGTAGGGCTTGTTCCGCCGGGGATAGCTTGGCGGCTACGCGCTCGATTTGCGCGACGTAGCCGGTGGCTAGGAGGCGTGTGGGGGAGTGGATGTGCAGGGCACCTCTCTCAGCATTATCGTCAGCATTGCGCCGCTTCTGGAAGACGCGGAGCTCTTTGTTTGCGCGGCGGGCTACGATGCGGAAACGTGTTTCCAACGGGAGGGAGGCGGGGAGGTGCGGCATCAGGATTCCGTCGCTGAAGGCGAGCATGCAGGAGTTTGGGGCGGGGGGGTTGGCGAAAAAAGCGCGTGGGTTGAGGGGGAAGGAGGCTGCGAATGAGGGTGGGGGAGCGTCGGGAGGAGGGGACTGGAACGACATCATACTCAGGCCTGCGAGGGCGAAACACCCAGCGCCCACGGACACGCGCGCGCCGCGACACAGCGCCATGAGTCGTGCCGACGCAGCGGGCGAGAGCGCGGCCGTGATATGCGCCGCTGCCATGGGCGGGCGCGTCGCAGCGCTGTAGTCGAACACCTTACTATACGTCTGCGGCAGCTGCGGCGGCGCATCCAGCCGTGTAGCACGGAACAACGGGTTCGCAAACGTCGGCGGCAGCGGCTTGTGCACATGGCGCAGCACCCGTACCAGCGCCCAGAACCACCTTTGCCTTGCCCTGGAGCCAGAAATCTTCGGATACAAGTCCTCCTGCGCCGGGGGCAGACTGGCATATACACGCTCCGGGCGCACGCACGCGGCGATGTCCTCCTCTATACCGCGTGCAGGCGTGTTGAGGATGCGGAGCAGGTCGCTGAACCAAGTGTATGCGGACAAACCGTCGGAGATCTGGTGCGCGAAGACGGTTAGGAGACGTAGACTGTGCGTTCCATCTGGTAGGCGGACGAGGGGCAGGACGAGTAGTTTCGCCAAACATGTCGCGGGGTCGATGATGCGCGTTACATTTAGCGCGTGGTGGTGCAGATCCTGCTCATCCACTACGGGGTAGAAGTCGGATAACCAGACGATTTGCGCGGATGTGCGTGTGACGGCTTCCGAGGGGCTGGCGGGTACATCGACGACGAACTTTCGCGGCGAGAGCGCGCCAGTGGTGCTGCTGGGCTTCATGCGGCTCCGCAGCAGCACGTGGTGCAGCGTTAGGTTCGTCCATGCTAGTGCTATTCGGTGGCGGAGGGCTTGCGGGCTCAGGCTGTGCGCGATGTGCAGGGTGAGGATGCCGGTCATGTCTGCGCGGCCGCCGTAGTGCGTGCCATCGATGTCGAAGGCGGATTCTACCAGGCCGAGGGGGCGCTCGAAGGAGGTGATTCCGGTTGTGGGGTCTGTGGAGGGCTGCCAGGTGTGGGCGTTGTTTGCGTATTTGTCTAGCCAGTGTTGTTGTTCTTGCTTTTGTCCTTGCCCTTGTCCTTGCTCTTGCTGTGTCTGTTTCTGTGCCATGATGAGGAATGTGGGAGGGATTTGTTAGAAGGGCTCAGGTCGCGGATGGGGGGATCTCTATTAAAGCTATTCCATCGACAGTGCGTTTGAGGAAATCCATCGTAAAAAGTGAGCTGACAAGACGTCAAGACGTGTAGTCGTGCTAGGGCGTAAGACTAAGCTCGTCGGGGCAATGTTGCTCGAGTCATGTGCTGATGGGGCGTAGTCGTATGATTTCTCTATGCAAGATACAGTACTTTCAACAGCTATTACAGCCAGAGATACATCAGACAATCAGTGCAGACGTCCAAGCATAGCATACGTGTATGTGCATTCAACTTGAATTAATTCTGTGTCATATTAAGACTGGGTATCACCACTGCGCTCTACCATCGAGCATCTATCATACAATAGTGAAAAGAACGCCGCACACCGCCAGAACCAGATTTTTCCATGCCTTCCCACTTATAACCAAATCCTCCTACACCCAAACCCAAAGTTTCGGGAGATGTGTGTCCGATTCTACACAACGTCTTCCATCTCCTCCTCGCCGTCCGACTCTCCCTCCGGCGCCGCCTCCTGCTGCTGCCCGCTGATATCGCGATTGGTGTTGAACATGGGCAAACGCTGCCAATTGCTCGCAAACGGACCGGAGCGAATGAGCTGAGCGATGTCGCCGAGGACCTCCTTGAGGAAGGCTTCGGGCTGTGTGGTTCTCTTCTTGAGCGCCTTCATGGGCCAGTACTGGAACTCGTCGAAGCAAGCGTGCAGCATATCGGTGAGCTCCTCTCTGGAAACACGAGCAGCCTTGTTGAGTTGCGACTTCTTCTTTGTGGACGAGCGGCCGAAGCCGTCGAACATGTGCTGGAGCTTGTTGTAGTCTGTGCTTTCGAGCGTGTCGGTGATGTTGGTGCGGGTGTGTGAGCCTTGGATGGCCTGCTTGATGCGCTTGGCGCTGAAATCTTTGTACTCTTTGGTGTCGAGCGGGTTTGCATTGTATTGACGTGTTGCGTGGCCGACGAGCGCGGTTTGCTTGGGAATCGCTTTCCGGTACCTCCCTCGCTTCTGCACGCGTGCCTTGGGGTCCTGGGTTCCACTGCCGGAATTCCCTTGCGCGCCATTCCGGTTGAAGGAGCCGTGGCCGTTGGGTCTGAAGCCTGGCAAGTCTTTCTCTGTAAAGACGTATGTGTTTCCTAGCACCGTGTCTGTGGCCTGTGCGGGATCCAGCTGGAAGGCAGTCGGGAGGTTTGCCTTTGCTCGCCACTGGTCGTTGAAGAAGACGCGCATCGGCCTCGCCTTGTCGATTCCACTCGTTGTCGCAAAACCGAGAACCTCGCCAATCTGGATGGGATCGTTGTCGTTGCCGCCCGAGAGGTCCTCCCATTTGGAGACTGCATCGTAGAGCCAGTCGGGAATGCGCGACAGCCAAACATCCTTGTCCTCTCCCTGTGGAAGCGCGAGTTCGCCCGTGTCTTCGTAGAACTCGTCGTCCATGTAGCCGCTGCCCGATGGCGTGGTGCCTTCCATCTTCACGTCGGGGTCTGCCTTGACGCCGTTCATGATGGCGAGGGGAGAGTCGTGTTGGGGTGTGTGAGGTGTTTGTAAGATTGGACCTGTCGACGCGCTTTGCGGCTTGCGCGTGTCTGTGGTGATGGGAGTGTTTCAGTATTAGAGAGTGTGAGGAAATATATATATTCAAGCGAGCGTGATTAGATACTGAGTCACGGCGTCCAACTCCGGGTGTGGTGGGCCTGTCGGAGTAATCGGTCGAATGACTGTGGATGATGAAAGGCATCCATGGTTGCAATCATGGCTGCAACCATGGCCGAGCCTTAGCGCGAGCCTTATCGATAACATGGAAGCTCTATTCCACCCCACTGTTTGTTGCCTGTTCACGTCCACTCCGTACTTGACTGTTACAACAATCTTTCTGTGCCGAACGAAGCACTGCAAGTCTCCAGAGATAAATTGCTAGCTTTATAATCAACTCCAACTTCAAGACCCGCCATATCAGAACTTCCGGCACCAAACTAGGCGTACCACCACCGCGTCCAGCATGGCTTCTCCAGCTGTGGCGTCTGCCCTACAGGACATCGAGACAGCCTCCGTCGGCGACAAGCCGTCTCAATACACATCGCTCCTCCAACAAATCACCGCATCCTCGAGCAATCTCGCCGCAGACCTCAATGCCTTTGCACGAACCCTCCTCGACGACTCCCTCGGCATAGTTGTACTGCGCCCACTTCTGGCTTCCTTTGTAGAGGCTTTTCAAACCGTGCAGGATGCCGATGTCAAGATCGACGTTGGCGAGGCAGTCATCTCACTGCTGCAGTCAAAGGGCGCAGGACAGTATGAAGAGCAAGACACACGCATCAAGAACGCACTGGCCGACGCGTACGAGGAGAACGAGGACTGGAGGAAGTCGGCGCAGACACTTGCCACCATCAACTTGGAGTCTACACAAAAGTCCGTGTCGGCCGACGACAAGGCAAAGGTCTGGATCCGCATTGTGAGGTGTTATCTCGAGGAGGATGATCCTACAAGCGCTTTCTCGCACCTGAACAAGATCAAGAATATCATCTTCAGCGTCCAGGACAAACAAACACGGCTGATGTTCCAGCTCAGCCAAGCCCGCATCTACGACTCACAACGCGCCTTCCTCGACGCTGCGCAGGCATACTACATTCTGAGCAACGAGTCCATGATCGAAGAGGGGGAGCGTGAGAAAGCTCTCGGAGCAGCCATAATATGCGCCGTCCTCGCACCCGCAGGCCCGCAACGAGGAAGGATGTTGGCCAAGCTGTACAAGGACGACCGAGCAAGCCGGGTAGAGCACTTCTCGATTCTGGAGAAGATGTTCCTGGACCGTCTTCTCTCACCAGCAGAAATCAAAGCCTTTGCCGCCAAGCTGGAGCCACACCACCTCGCGAAGACTGCAGACGGATCGACGGTGCTCGACAAAGCTGTGCTTGAACACAACCTGCTCGGCGCATCCAAGCTCTACAACAACATAGGATTCGACCAACTCGGCGAGCTGCTGGGCATCGACGCGGAGAAGGCCGAGGACTATGCTGCCAAGATGTTGGAGCAGGGCCGGCTGGCGGGCTACATTGACCAGATTGATCGGCTGATCTTCTTCGAGGGCGAGGCCAGCGGACAGCGGAAGACGGGTCATGCAGAGCGTGTGGTGGGGAAGGAGTTGAGGAAGTGGGACACGAATGTGCAGGGTCTGGCTGAGGAGGTGGAAAAGGTAACGACGATGATTCAGAACCAGTATCCAGAGTTCTACGCGTCTCAGGCGGTGCATTGAGAGGTTGTGGGGGAGATGACGAATCTTTCAAGTTCGCATTGCCGATGTCATGTCGTACAATCGCGGCAATGCTGCAAGACATGCTACGCTGTGCGTGCAGGTACTAGACGGCTGCTAGACAGCTGTTCTAGCGGAGATGTAGTGGTACAGGGCCAGGCAAAGACGCTGGCTGATGTGTACTTACAGCACATGACGATATCATGAGCATGATCAAACGAAGACATGATATGTTTGACGTCGAATTGCTCCGATACGTGACGCACACAATGCTATGCCGCGCCTGATATACCCCTACTATCCACACATACAAATACAGCCATTGTAATTCAACCTCACAGCCCCTCACTTCCCCCCAACAATCTTCTCATACTCCTCCAACCCCCTCACCTCCAAATCACTAATCTTCAGCACCGTAAACCGCATCTTACTAAACACATGCTTGACATGTCTCTGCCTACGCTTCGTCTTCTCCTCAACCCTCAACGGCTCCGTCTCAATCCCCACAACCCTCGCCCGACACGTAAACAGCCGCTCATCAAGGTAAAAAACCTGCTTCCCATGGTCCGCATTCCCCTTGACCGTCGCCGGCGCCTTGAGCGTATAGTCACGACTACCAATATGCGTAGCGCGATTCAGCCGCAGGATATCCCCCGGCTTGACGTGCGGCATCAGGAACGGGAGGCGCAGCGTGTCCCCCGCTGTGAGCAGATACGGGTGCCCGTGGATGTGCGCGGTGATGTAGTGCGCGGGCTGTGTGTGCAGCAGCGGCAGGAGGTGTCGGATCGAGGGCGTGATGTGTTGGGTTACGATGTCGGAGCGGGCGTGGGGCGAGCTGGGGGCGCTGGGTTTGGGTGCGCGGGCGGATAGTTTGGGGGGCCCGCTGGCTTTTGTAAGGGCTGCGGCGGGGATGTGCTGGCCTGAGCGGAGGAGGGGTTCGGGGACGTTGCTGGTGTCGAGGGTGTGGGAGACGGTTGTGAGGGCTGCGCGGAGGGAGGGGGCGGTTGTGCGGGCGTCGGCGAGGGCGGTTCGCGCGGTGCGGGCGAGGGATGCCATTCTTCTTTTTTTAGAGGGGGGTGTTGGCCAGGCAGGCGGCTGGGTATTCAATTGGCTTTGGACTTGCTTGGAGTGGAATTCTTGCGGAGTCGGAGATGCGGACGGGACGGCTTAGGTAAGAAAGGTGCAGGGCTTGGCAATCTGAACTTTTAGATGGGGCTGCAGGTTGCGAAAGGCCGCTACCACTACTCTTCACTTCTTCCCCAACAACACCCCCGGAGACGAGCAGCAGCCATGCCCCAGAACGAGTACATCGAGCGCTGGACGAAGCAGTACGTCTTCCCATCCCCACCAAACCCCTCCCGCCCGCCCGCAATGTCTAACCCCCCCGCAGGCACGGCAAGCGCTTCGACCACGACGAACGCAAGCGCAAGCGCATAGCCCGAGAAGGCCACGATGGGTCCAAGAAAGCGCAAAACTACCGCGGCCTGCGCGCCAAGCTGTACGCCGAGAAGCGGCGCAAGGAGAAGATCCAGATGAAGAAGACGATCCGCGCGCACGAGGAACGCAACCTCAAGACCTCGGAGCCCGCCGAGCCCGCCACCGAAGCCCTGCCGCAGTACCTGCTCGACCGCTCCAACGAGAAGAACGCAAAGGCCCTGTCCTCGGCCATCAAGCAGAAGCGCAATGAGAAGGCTGCTCGCTTCTCCGTGCCCCTGCCAAAGGTCAAGGGTATCTCCGAGGAGGAGATGTTCAGCGTTGTCAAGACGGGAAAGAAGACGCATAAGAAGAGCTGGAAGCGTATGATCACCAAGCCTACGTTTGTGGGGCCCGGCTTCACGCGCAGACCTGTCAAGTATGAGCGCTTCATCAGGCCCATGGGACTGAGGTACAAGAAGGCAAACGTCACACACCCGGAGTTGAGCGTCACTGTTCAGCTGCCTATCATCTCTGTCAAGAAGAACCCCCAGAACCCGCTGTATACGCAGCTCGGCGTCTTGACAAAGGGAACTATCATCGAGGTCAATGTTTCTGAGTTGGGCCTCGTGACGGCTGGTGGAAAGGTCGTCTGGGGTCGTTATGCTCGTACGTATTATATCCAGACTGCTGTCGAAAAACAATCGTCTGCACATCTACTAATAACTTAATTCATAGAGGTTACCAATAACCCCGAAAACGACGGCTGCTTGAACGCCGTGCTGCTGGTTTAAATTTAACATGTTGGGGCAACGAATATAAAATATCGAAAAACTATGCATCTCCATGGCGTTTGAGGGACTGACGATTCCACGGCGTTTGGGCGACGATGAGAAAACTGCGTGCGTGCGTGTGTTGGATGGAATGGAATGAAATGGAATGGGATTTACGAGGCATTGCGCTGATGAAGTAACCTGACGCCTTGAGAGATTAACCTGTGGGTTGGCATCTGGCCAACGTGGGGAAAAGATATGCAGATAGGATAGGATAGGAAATGATACCATGCTAAAGCAAGAGTTGAGTATTACACACGCTCAACCCCAGTCAATCAGTGACATTAAAGAGAAGTCGTATGTCCATGTCTACCCATCTACTACACTCCACGCCCGCAATCACATCTTGTCATGTCAAATCTCATCCCATCCTACCACTTCACCTTAACCCCACCCTCATCCCTGCCACTATCCCTCCTAGAATGCCTCTCAACCCACCTCTCCGTAAACCCCCTCGCAATAACACTATCCGAGTCTTTCTCCCCATCATCCCTCCCCTTCTTCTCCTCTCCACAACCCTCCGCCCTTCCAAACATCCCCCCCAAAACCTCCCGAGAGCGATACTTGAACCGAAACACAGCATACTACACATTATTATCATCAGCACCGCAAACGCAAACGCAAACGCAAACGAAGAGGGGGAAAAGAAGAAGGAAGGAAAATGAAAGGGGAAATTAACGTACCGGCCGATCCAAACCATCCACATACGCGGGCCGTCCGATGACGTGTCCGTATTTCGTCGCTGCACCTGTGCGGACTTCGTGGTGGGGGCCTGCGTGGGGGGAGGGTGAGCTTGGGGGAGGGGGAGGGAAGCGCCAGTTCGGGGATGGGGAGGGGTTGGGGATGGTAGGGGGGAGGGGGAGTATCTTTGGGGGAAATTGTTTGGGAGGTTTAGACGGGTGTGATGCGGGTGGGAGGGGGTCTGGTATGACGGCGGCGGTAGATCTCTTCTTCTGCTTTGCTGGGCGTGCGGCGGTCGGGGTGGTGGCTTGCGTGGCCCAGGTGCTGCTCGCTGGGTTGTCGGGGGGTGAGGGCCATTTGCTGGTGTGGATGGCGGTTGGGGGTGGCTGGGTGTTTTCGTGCTTGGGTTCGGCTTCGGCTTCGACGTTAGACGTACCCCAGCCGTTGTCGTTGTCGTTGTCTTTTCCGTTATCATCGCCCCAGCCATAATTTTGGTCAGCAGACTCACCCCACGAGCTCTCCCTACCACCACGCATCGAAGCAGTCTTCGCCCCGTCACCATCACCACCACCACCACCACCACTTCCCCACGAACTCTCTCCGGCGCCAGACTCCTCGTTCCCCCATAAATCCATCTTACCCCCGACCTTCCCCCCACTCTCCCAAGACGAAGACCTCGACGCCGTCTTTTCCCCAGATACCTTCGCCTTCCTGTCCTCACCACCATTCTTCCCAACACCCCAGGACGAAGAACTCGCCGATCGAGCCTCGTTGACCACGCTCCCCTTCGTGCTCTTTACCAGCTCGTCCAGAGTAATGCCGTACGGCGCGGGAGGCGTGTATGTCGTCGCCATGCTGTGCACCCTCGTTTTCTCAGGGACAGCACAACCCCAACTCGGTGGTGGAGCGACGGATAGCGCGGGTTCGGTGTGCATGCTGACTTTTCGCGTGGGGGGTTCTGCTGGGTGTGCGGAGGGTGGTGGTGCGGAGTATGTGGGTGGTGCGTTCATGGGGATAGCGGTAGGGGCTATGCTTGCCGGATGCCAAATAGGAGGTTCGAAAGGATAGTGTGTTTGTTTGTGGTCGTGGTGAGATGGCGTATGGTGGGAATGCTCACTGTAGTGCGACGGTGGTGCGTGGGGTCGCTCACTGTGATGGGATGGCGCACGCTTCTTCGATTTGCTCCTTGAAGGTAGTACCTGGCTCCGCGACTGCTCGGGCCTCACCGTGTCGTCTGAGATCTCCCACGAAGCATCAGAGGTCGATGCGCGCTCAACATGCGTCCAGCCCTCGTTGTCCTCGGAAGAAGAACTCAACTCGTTTCTCAGCGTAGAACCTCGCGGACGAGACACCCTGGAGCGTGAGCGGCGCGTGCGAACTGTACCAGGAGACACATGTCGCATGCTGAGAGCAACAGGAGCTCTGGATCTACTTCCTCGGCTCGATGATTCCTTTGCATCGGAATTCTTGGTTGCCCATGTCTCGTCTGTATCCCAGGAGTCGACGTTGTTGTCCTCCAGTGAGGCCCATCCGTTGGCCTGGGACGAACTGTCCCACACTGGCTCTTCATTCCAAGTGACCCGCGTCCCTGCTCTGCTGCGAGCGGGAGATTGCTGCCAGCCGCTCTGTGATTCACTCCACGTTGTGCCGCGGTCTTCGTCAGAGTTGGGCATGTTGGATTCTGATGATGTCACCTGCACAGGAGTGCTGAACGGTGACATGGGCCATGCTCCGGGAGGCTGACTGGCAGCTGCAACACCGACTACAGTCTGTTTATGCTCTATAGGTTGGTCCAATGGCGTCTCGTTCCGACGTGCTTCTTCCACGCCACGCTTGACTGCTGTTGTTACCAGCTTGTCGAGCCATGCTGGATCGACCATGGGAGTATTCGACGATAGGCTGCTAGGTGTGTGATCTCGGTCGGATTCATCCCTGGGAATAGGTCCACTGCCATATTGAACGCCAGAGAGAGATATGTTGCCCTTTGGTCGCGTACCAGGACTGACGGGCTCTGAGTACCTCGATTGTGCACGCTGATGGCTGGGTGGAGGAGCTGATGGAACGCCCCACCCAGTCTGAGTGCTACGCCGGCTTCGCACTGCCGTCCCCTCGCGACTACGGGCTGTCTCAGCGTAGGGCGAGCGATACTGTGAAGGCACAGAAGGGACACGACCGTTGTATCCCGTAGAGAAAGGCAGTCGATCATCGTAAATCGATCGTCCGTCTGACGGCCCATCCAAGCTGAAGTGAAAGTCAGGCACATCACCTGCGCCATCAAGGTTCATATTAGGTGCATTTTTGGCGTTGCGAGGGCCAGCGCAGCGAAGCACAATGACTTCGATGCAGCCTATATTGTCGAGGATATTTGGCGAGCACAAATCTGGTGCATCATTCGCAGAAGCTTCATCAGTCAGCATACCGCATTCACATTCAAAACACCACTTACCATTCAGCTTCTCAAACGTCCACTCACGCGCAATCATAGACCCATCTTTCTGCTTCTCCTCCTTCTGCCTGACTCTGAAATCGACCAAAGACCGACGATCATCCGGCTTGCGCAGCTTTAAGTCCTGTCTGTTGCGATTGCATTGATACACGCCGTCTATGAAGACATACATTGCGATTCCAGGGGCAATGAACTTTTTGGAGCTGAGATGAACCGAGAATGAGTGCGACTTGCTGGGTACGGGGATGAAGGTCTCAACGCAGCCATCTCCGTAGATGGTGCCGAACTCTTGTAGTGCGGTTTGGTCGTCCGAGAGCTCGATCGAGCAGGTGAGATCCTTGAGCGTAGGCATTGCGAGGCGTGGTACCGTTCCGCTTGGCCGAGTGTGCGGGTGAAGTGTTGAAGGGTTTTGTGAGGTGCGGGGGTTGAGTAAATGGAAGGCAGGTGTTAGTCAATGTGAGTGCAGCGGGAGACACTCGGTTGTCAAGGCGACCGACGATGATGTCAAATTGGTGAAAGAAGCCTGAAGTCGAGTTTGTTCGAGTACAACCCTTAGATGACACTGCCTCTGCTCTTCGAAATCCACTCCATGTAAGCTCCTGTCAAGGTCAACAAGTCCCCGCTTGTTTCTCGTAAGAGGCGGGTGAAAGAGGTGTAATATGTCGACGATACTTTCACATCCTCAAGACATTACTCGATCCTCAACTGGATATAGTGCCAACCCAGACGTTTGAGCTACGTCACTACAGGTTCGAGAGATGCGGATATTCGAGACCCTGGCATACGTGGCACATTTTACAAACAGAAGCTCAACTCCAGTGAACCCTAACATTGATATGCCTCAGGGAACACTGAAGAAGCAGGACACAAACGTGAACTTGAGCAAACGCTTAAGGGAATTGAATACTGAAAGCAAAGGGCATTGATAAACGCAAAGAATTGACAAAACGACCTTGAATCGCTCAGTTATTCACCAAGAACATAAGAGCAACGAGATGTATTCAACAAAAAATGAGAGTTCAAACACATAATCGAAAATTACTCGATGTGAAAGCTAAGCTACTTTGAAGTGCTGTAATAAGCTTTGATGTACCTTGATGCCCAGGGCAGTCCTGTATGTACGTGAACACAAGCGTGTGAAGCGTTCGAGGGAAGAAAACAACATCAACAATTCACTCCAAAGGTGCCCGTTCGATTATACCCAAATGGTGCCGTGGTACCAGACCCCACGATCTAACATACGTGAATTGCAGGGTCAGCACTCTCCCTTGTCGAAGAAAATGGATTCGACAAAGCCTATTCCTAGCCCTACGAATCCACTTTCATCACCCCACACAACGAGCAGGTCCACCATTGGTTTTCCATGAATGTCCCACACTCCAAACAGTTCCACCCCATGCGGCCTTTCGCCGGCTCAAACGGCGTAGCTCCTGGCCCCCTCAACCCTGACTGCGGTGGTGGCCTTGGCAAACTAGGCGCCGCCTGTGACGGTCCGAAGCGCTTGTGTTGGGGAATCGGTTGCGGTGGTTGTTCGAGCCCACATGCTCCACATGACAAGAAGTCGAGCGGGTTGTGCAGTGTACATTGTGGACATGCCCATTTGTTGGGGTCGGTAGGGACGAGCAGCGCTTGAGGTGAGGGCGGAGGTGGTGTGGGGGGAAGTTGTTTGTTGCGGAGAGATTCTTCTTCACGAGATATCAGACGTGTAGAGGAGCGGGCAGAGGAGTGTGTTGATCGTGATGACGAGGGTGTGGCAGAAGTCTTCATCAAAGGTTCTGTGAGAATCCGGGAGAGAGGGCGTCTTTGAATGTCTGACGAGGGACTGTCTGATGGGTACGGTTGTTGAGACTGGAGAGGCGAGTATGAGAGCCCTCGTTCTCCTGTCGATGGTAGATATGTCGTAAGCGAAGCTGACCGCGAAGGTGGGTTGCTGTCGAATTGAAGTCCATTCTGACGGTCCCATGAAAGACCACCTCCACCCGTTGGCGCGCCAAGTTGTCGCATTTCCTCCTCATACATCAGGTCTTGTAATGCTCGTGCGATTGCCAGGTCGTTGGCATCGTCTTGCTCGGCTGTTGTCCTGAAACCATCTTGCTCTTGTTGGTTTCTCAATCTCCCAACTTCTGAGCTCCCGCTTGCACATCCTTCGGTGATGCTGTTCCGCCTTGTCGCTGCATCCGCAATGACTTTGCGCATGTCCACGCCCCGTACCGACTGACTCCCACCCAATCTATTGCCGCCAGCATGAATGTTAGTGCTTGCTTTCCGCTTCTCAGCAGCTAGTCTGGCCTGGCGGCGCATTTCATCAAGAGGAATCCGCCTGCCGCCGAGCTTTTGACCTTGTGATAGGAAGCCCTCGCCAGTGTAGCCTTTCATCAAGAGTGACTGGTGCTCATCACGTAGTTCGTTCCAAAGATTGTTAAAGTCGGCGTTATGTGGCCCATAGACAATATGCGATAGCTCATGGAGCAAGGTATCGGTGATTTGTTCCATGGGCAGGAATTGTCTCGAATCGTGATGGTACCTCATACGTATAAGAATCCTCTCTGTACGGTTTATGTTCAAGCCTGATATTTGTTTAGAGATGATTTCCAATTCTGTAAGAGACACGCCTACCGAGCAGCTGTGGCTCGTCTGGCAGAAACTCAGCCAGTGTGCCGACTTTCCACCCGCGCTTCCTCATCATCGGCTTGACCATCGACGCAGCCTTGCGAAGCATGTGGAGCGCTTCTGAGTCTCTCGGCAAGTGCTTCAGATGCTCATACGCATCGAAGTGCGCGTCGATCTCCCTCATTCTGTTCATCCTTTTCTTGGGATATCTCGGTATGTAGTTTGACTGAAATTGCTTGATTGACGGAGGAACACGCGTTTAATCGACCAGACATATGTGGAGCAGCCAAATCAGAGAAGACCATAGAATCGCACAGAGGCAAAGAAACGAGTAGAAGTATAATAAATCGAATTACTCAGGGAGGTGGCAACGCCTGACGCCAGCCACGTAGACTATTCACACGATAGCAGTGGCCAACAGTGAAGGACGCGTAAGTCGGAAAGAGTGCCAGCTTCCGCAACGGGCCTACAGGCGCCGTGACCAAGATGTTGTGAAGACAAGGTGAAGGAGACATGGCCGCGGTCACCAAGTGTACAGCCTCACAATGGCGCAAGGGTGTTAGGTGCCCAGGACGCGGGACGATTGTGGGTAGCGCGTGAGACCGTGATGGATGCCCCACATGCCTGACGTAGATGCAGGGCGTTCAGACTTCGATTACACTTTTCTACACTGCGCTCGACTAACACTATAAAACCCGCCTCGAAATAACCATGGCAAACGACGAGCAGCGTTTTCTAGACGTGGTGAGTGTTTAGGTCACTTATCTCTCCCGCCATACTAACGACATTCGAGCTTACAGAGTACTCTCAAGACATTAAGAGCTTCACAGGGTCGATATGGGACGCGAGCGATAGACACTTTGCCAACGTAGCTGGGTATGTAAAGCGACACGTTCCCGAGAACTGGCTTCCACAGCAGGCGCGACCATTACCTCCACCACCGCCGCCACCCGCCACCGTAACAGGCGCATACATCTATTACCTTCAAGACTGGGTTTCCAAGAATCGCGCGCTGACAGCAGCATTTGTCGCGTTTGTTGGGACAGGCGGGTTTCTTGTATGGCGGGAAAGGAAGAAGTACAACCGCAAGCGGAGAGCGCGCAGAGCAAGTAATGGAGCGCGAAGAGAAGTTGTGGGTATGCGCGGAATGCTCGACATATCGAAAGAGTATGGCTGACAACTGCAGTTATCGCGGGCCCTCCAAATTCACCCATCACAAAGTCGCTATCGCTCGACCTCGAAAGACGCGGTTTCATCGTATACATTGTGTGCTCAAACATGGACGAAGAGCAACAGGTGCTAAGCGAATCAAGAGCGGACGTCAAACCTTTACATTTAGACGTTGTGGACACCTACGGCACACAGAAAGCCATAGAGCGCTTCCACCATATGCTCACGAAGCCACACGTTGCTTTCGCAGGAGCTAGTCCTCACAACCTCCACCTGAAGGGCGTCGTCCTAGTCCCCGACCTAATCTTCCCATCAGGACCAATCGAAACTGTTTCTCCAGAGCTCTGGTCCGATGCATTGAATGCCAAAGTACTCAACACCATTGCAGTAACACAAGCGTTGCTGCCAACAATCTGCGAGTTCAAATCGCGAGTCATGATGCTTACGCCCAGTATCGTGGCGTCGTTACAACCGCCGTTCCATAGCGTAGAAACGACGATCGTTCACGCCCTCGAAGGCTTTCTGGCGTCGCTAAGAGGGGAGCTGGGCACTCTCGATATCGACGTCATTCAGTTTCACCTTGGAACCTTCGATTATACTAACGTGGGCCCGAAACATCACCTTCAGAGAAGAGTATCAAATGGTCCAGATGCATGGCCAACGACCACCAAAGCGTTGTATGCCAACAACTTTGCCAACCAGACACGTGTTGCGCATAGTCGCGGGGTGTTTAATCATACAAGCAGTTCAGGAAGCCCTCTGCGCGAGCTGCACAATGCCGTTTTTGACGCGCTCACGCAAAATCGGCCCCGCAAGGTTTGGCGCGTGGGTCGCGGGAGTGTCACCTACGACCTTGTCGCCAACTGGGTACCCACTGGCGTAGTAGGATGGATGATGGGTCTACGGCGCGTCTCGCTTGACACGACCGCAGCACCCAAACTCGAGGATAGTGTGCAGTCATGGGAGAAAGTGGAAGCAATCGTTTGAAGACGTCAGATGTTTGATGCGGCTTCAAGGACTTGTAGGCTTCTTTTTGCACGACTCGACGACTTGGGTTGCAATGGCAATGTTGACCCTTCTCGTGCGCCTCGTGTCGGCGTGCCGTTCGATGTTACTCTGTGAATAATGTGAACCTCTCTAGAGTAATTTGGCAGCAGTGACACTTGCGCAAGGTTATATCGGGGTACGAAGCTACGTTAGTATACGTACACTAAGGCGTCTAGCAGCATAGAGACTATTGGCATCGCAAAGCTAAACACCAGACATTCTCCACTCAGATGTCAGCGATGAGGTGTGCAGCAAAAACAAACAAATTTCAGCCTTGATGATGTCGTCGTGTGTTCGGGAACAGTGGTTCGCAGTTTGATGAGACGGCCGTCACAGACCCGCTTGCTCCACAGGACAAAGTCTACGACGCGCCAAATGAAGTTGACGTGCAGAGAGTGCCACAATAACGGCTTGGTCCCAATTCGGCAGCGAGCCGAGGGGCAGGGTACGAGCTGAAACTCGTTACGTGTGCAGGAGCTTGAGTCTAGAATCGTTCTAGTCATCGGGGGGTATTTTGCGAACAGGGAACCACAGGACGTCGTGCCATGGGAGAGATGAAGGCTAAAGTGGCAAGAATGAGGGCATCATCAAAGCCGCGCCAATTGTTGCTGTTTTCTACAAGGCCGTGTCACGCTGACGATGCAGAGGGCGCAACGGCTTTATGAAGCTCATGCAGGGCCTAGATGGGGATTGGTGAGTGATCTTAATTTAGCAAGGGGTAACCTCCCCCAGACGTTTTTAGTTTGATGGCCCTGCTGGTCGCCAAGTTTTCCTCAGGAGGTAGAGTCCGGGCAGCAAATACACGCGAGTGCCAGAGTCTTTCACCGACTATCGTGAGGCCTGGCCACTGTTGCAGCTCTCTCTCCTCTTCTGCGCCCACTCGTGCACTCACGCCGTCGCCGTCGCGTCCACTCCTTCTGCTGATCTGCAACCATCTGCGCCATCTACACAGCCCATCCCGAATCTGCTAGTCGACATCGCATCGCGTTTCTAGCGTTGGCCGCCATAGAACATCTCCCGCGCCCACCCTGCACTCTGTGCTCGACGTCTGCTTCACACGCTGCTCGCATGCCGGTCCATTGCCTTTGCCCGACACGCGCCGATTCCATGCGATACCCCTGCTGAAGACATACACTCGCTCTCTCGCCTCCATCATGGCACGACCATATCGCCCTGGCGGCCTCGAGTTCCGCTCGCAGTCCTTCGACCCCAGTTATGCCGGCATAGGAAGCTCCGCCGGCGCCAGCGCCAGCAGCCTCTCCCTCGCCGACATACCCAGCCCACAGGCTGGCGAAGTGCCGCCCGCCCTCTCCCCTCTGGACGCCCTCGCGCTGCAGGGACGTCTTCTGGCGAAGCGCTTCGAGCAGGCCGACCGGAGCGGACGGCGCCTCAGTCGCCTGGCCCCGCTCACCATCCAGAATGAGTTTGGCCACCGCCCAGGCTACTTCACGTCGCTGTCCAATTCGGCGCTCAACTCTCCAAACGATGACCTATGCCCTCCCAACGACCAGCAGGCGCCCGCCAGCCCAGGACGGAAGCCGCAGGTGTCGCCTCGGCAGGTCCAGGCTCCTGAGAGGCATAAGTCTTTCATGGGACAGTTCGGCGGCGACGAAATGAATCATCTCCAATCGCCCCACATGCGGATGCCTCTGGCGTCAATTGGAGAGATCAGTCCTGCTGGCTCGCCGCAGGGTTACTTCGACATTCCAAGATCACGTTCTCCAGAAGCAGCCGAACACCACATTGACATCCGCGAAGCTACGCCTGTCAGCCCGACTGTGCCAGGCCCAACCTCGCGGATGTTCCTCAGCCCCCAGCGGAACCCATCGTCGGACTCGCAACCTAGATCGCCCAGGTCGCGCCCTCAAGCTAACCTTCTGCCTCCGAGGTCGTCCAGCTCGCTGCACTCTCAGCGCTCTCCCAGGCAATCGCCCAGCATCAGGTCGGTTCAGGACAGCTCTGATGAGGTCGAGGACATGTCGCTGAGCGCCTCTTTCGAGTCTTTGCAGCCGAACAGGAGTCGATCGCCTAGCTTCCGTGCCCAGTCTCCCTTCA
This sequence comes from Dothidotthia symphoricarpi CBS 119687, assembly GCF_010015815.1. Taxonomy (NCBI): domain Eukaryota; kingdom Fungi; phylum Ascomycota; class Dothideomycetes; order Pleosporales; family Dothidotthiaceae; genus Dothidotthia; species Dothidotthia symphoricarpi. Next base: position 1,111,969 of record NW_022985011.1, read on the forward strand.
CGCGACCTGCACAACCACCCCTTGCTCGTTCTACATCGCAATCTTCTGAATACTCTGTCGGTGGCTCTTACCTCCCTCGCCCGTCCTTCAATTTTTCTAGACCTATGAGCAGGCAGAGCCAAAGACCGTCGGTCGATGTAAGGCCTCCATTTGGCCCGCCATCGCGACAGCCTTCTGAGGAGAGTGTAAACATGAGGGTATCCTACGATACTAGCGTCAGACTCCAAGAGTACATTGACAGCCCTACTACAAACTATCATAACGAGACTGTACATACGCCCGTTAGTATGGTCAGCGAAGATTGCTTCCGTCGATCAGGCGATTTCACAACCAATCCCGTACCATCTTACACCTACTCCAAATTTGACCTTCCCCGAGGCAGGAAGCTGGATCGAAAGTCTGTAGGCGCTGAGGATTTCCTCAACGACCAGATCACATGGGACCAGCCAAATCAAAAGCAAGCACGGCCGCCATCGCCGGAATCGCCGCCCCGTTCTTTCGAATCGTCACGATCACAGCAGCAGCAGCAGCAGCAATCAACGCCTGCTCGCGATGCCGCGTTGAACCGCGGAGCACCATCACTTACATCGAGCAATAGCACGATACGTGGCCCATCTACCACAGTTGGCGCCGAAGTCACTGCGCAGGAACACTGTGACAAGGGTGTTGAACTTCATGAGGCTGGTGAGCTTCTGAAGTCTACCTATCATCTGCGTCTCGCTGCTCGTGCAGGTCTCCCGGAGGCCATGTTCTGGTATGGCCTGGCTTGCCGCCATGGCTGGGGTATGCGCGAGAACAAATCTGAAGCGTTGACGTGGCTGCGTCGCGCCGTCGATTCTGGCCATCTAGAAGTTGCCGACGATGAGGACCAGTCCAGACATGGGCGGCCAATTGACATCGTCAAGAAGAAGCAGCACAGAGCACGTTATGGCGTCGCAATCTATGAGCTTGGGAAATGCTACATGAACGGCTGGGGTGCGGCTCAGGACAAGACTCTTGCGCTTCGTTGCTACGAGATTGCCGGAAACTGGGGCGATGCTGACGCTTTGGTGGAAGCCGGATACTGCTATGCTGAAGGCGTCGGCTGCAGGAAAGACATGAAGAAGGCTGCCAAGTTCTACCGTGCTGCGGAGGAGAAGGGAGTGAGCATGGTCGGTAACAGTTGGTAAGTCATTTCATCTCAGTTGTCATGTGCGTTACTAATCATATCCTATAGGATCTACAAAGACAAGTACATGGACGACTTCACCGCCTCGGATTCCCGGTCCGTCCGCTCAGGACGCTCGGCGAAGAAAGACAACTCGGAAAAGAAAGCCCGCGACAAGAGCCGGACAAGAGCCCTCTTTAGTCGCAAGAAGAGTGGTGCTGCATCTCCGATGCCACATTAATCTTCAAAATTGCTTGTAAACGTGCCCACGACCCACCCCTGCATTCATTTGGCGACGGCGTCCTTGGTTTGGCGACAACTGTCTTTTTTTGCATATACCTTTTTGTTCCTTCTCTACTTTGTTTACATTCCGTTCAACCTGTTTTTCTACGATACCTGCCCGGCGCACTGCTTGGCATATTACTTTTGCGTTCGCTTCTGCCTTCAGTTCTTGCCCAAAGGGCACCCACTTTTCTCAACATTTGCGACATATCAATATTTTCCTTGACTTTTTGGCTCGAGCTTGCTTATTTCTTTGTGTATGGGAGTTTACCTATTTTCTTTGAGTTGCAGTTGAGCGGTTGGCTGAGGGTTTCCCTTCGCCTACATTAATCTAATTCCGGTGCTGGTATGCTGGCTGGAGCGTAGGTTGTGCATTATTTTTCTTTGTTTGGCTGAGGGTTATTGGTATGCACTGTGCGATTCGGGTTGGATTACTACTGCTAAAATGCAGGTGCGTAGTCGGTGGCTGTGAATAGGACGGAGAGCAAGACTCTCCGTTAGCAGAGAGAATGACAGAGTGTCGGTTGGTGCATGATTGCTTTGTTTAATGATGTGCTGATGTGACTGTATCAAGAGAATGAAATCTGACTGTGTCTATCGACAGCTCCTTACACTAGCGCCAGACACTTCCTCTCACCCTTACAACATACAAGCAATTTCAATAGCCTAAGCTTACACTCTGAGTCCCACACAATTCATCCAAGCATAAATGCAGTCACCTCCTCCATCCTACCGACATGTTGTGTCGCTCACAGCCTCATGGTACTAACATGTACAAACCTCGGCAAAAGCAACCATCTCCTCATTCCAAATGATGACTCTCTAAACCACGACGTACATACCATATACCCCAACCATGTAGTCCTCAACCCACCCCAAACGCTCCCCCAACACCACCCACCATGGCCCCCTCGATCCCAATAATCATCGGCGTCGGCGATGTCAAAAACCGTTCCACCACTGCCAAAGAACCCGCAACCCTCATCCTCGAAGCCATCCGCCTCGCCATCCACGACGCGGGTTCGTCGTCTGCGAGCGCATTGCAGGCTAGCATCGACAGTATTGATGTTGTTAGGACGTGGACGTGGCCGTACCCTGATCTTCCCGGGTTAGTGGCGCGGGAGCTGGGCGTACAGGACGGGCTGAAGTGGAAGGCGTATTCCGAGCATGGGGGGGATAAGCCCGGGAGGATGTTTGACGCGGCGTGTAAGAGAATTGCGAGTGGGGAGGTAAAGGTTGCAGTTTTAACCGGGGGCGAAGCGCTGGCATCCTGTATGTCGAAACACTTCTCATCTAGTCATTGTCTAGTAGCTGGAAAGACGTGCATCCAGTTTCCTGGTCCAAAAGAACTATGCTGATGGAATTCTAGTATCCGCCTGCGCAGCCGCCGGCCAACTGCCCCCACCGGGCTGGACAACGCCAGAACAAGCTGTGGACTCGGTGTTTACGCCCACGGGCCGCGATCTGGGCGATAGTATGATTTCTGCCCTCTGGCAGCGCCTTTCACATGCTCATTCCACGACAGATCTCGGCGCTATCCATCAGATCGGGGCTCCGATCCATGTTTACCCGCTGTATGAGAATGCATTCCGCGCCCATCGTGGACAGAGCGTGAAGGCGAACCATGAAGAGAGTGCGAAGCTGTACGCCGAGTTCTCACAAGTTGCAGCGAAACAAGCCTATGCGTGGAATGCCGGTCGGGCGGACAGCGAGGAGGTGATTGCGACGGTGGGGAAGAAGAATAGGATGATATGCTCGCCGTGTACGTTATTCACTCCCTTTCCTCCATCCAGTGCAAGAGTTGATTTGAACGAAACTCATACAAGGCTAGATCCCCTCCTGATGAACGCCTTCAACACCGTGAACCTCGCCTCCGCCGTCATCCTAACCACCACCCGCATCGCTACATCCCTCAACATCCCGCCCTCGAAATGGATCTACCCGCTCGGCGGCGCCGGCACGCGCGACTCGGACGCCTTCTGGGAGCGCCCGGACTTCTACTCCTCGCCCAGCATCTCGCGGTCTATAGACGCCGCGCTTAGACTCTCCGATACTAGCAAGGAAGATATTGATCTTTACGATATCTACTCCTGTTTTCCCATCGTCCCGAAACTCGCAGCTATGCATCTGGGTTTGCCGATTACGGGTGGTGAGAAGGCACTGACGCTTCTGGGTGGGTTGACGAGCTTCGGCGGCGCGGGGAACAACTACTCGATGCATGCGCTGACGGAAATGACGAGGCAGCTAAGAGATGGTAAGGGGAGGAAGGGGTTAGTGTTGTGCAATGGGGGTGTGTTGAGCTATCAGTATGTTGTTATCTTGTCGAATGAACCACGAAAGCGTGGAGAGTATCCTCAGGAGAACCCGCTGCCGAGTCAGATCACAGATGTGCATGTGCCGGAGGTTATGCTTGAGGCGGAGGGTGAGGCGGTCGTGGAGGTATGTATTCATCACGGGGCTGTATATCGGGACATTGCCTTGTCTTGACTCCCTACTTGGGCTTCCGGTTCGCAGATGCTGACGGGTTGTAGACGTACACGGTCGAGTTCAAGCGTGATGGCAGTCCCCTGCGAGGCCATATAGTTGGACGCTTGAAGAGCAACGACAAGCGGTTCCTTGCGAACCATGGAGACGACAGTACATTACGGCAGATGGCTGAAGGGACGGGAGAAATTGTTGGGAGAAGTGGATGGTTGAGGCAAGACTCCGCGAAGAAAGGCCGGGGATTATTCACCTTCGACGAACCCGCAAAGCTATGATATCATCGATAAAATACATGTTTCAAAGTTTTAGGAATATCATTTAGAAAAACGGGCTCAATTTGGTTCTAGCTAGCGTGGTATATATACTGTACAGTCCTGCACGAAGGCAAAAACAAGATTAAACGCTGAGAAGCGCAAAAGCCCATCCCCCTCCCCAAAAAACGCCTCGCTATGTTTTGATAGATATCTTGTCGTTGACGATGCTGCGCGCCCATTTCGTAATGCGTTCGTTCTTCAGCCGTGATGTGATGTGATACATGCTCATACGTCGTGGATGCGGAAAACTCCTCAGCAATGCTTCGAATGCAAGCCGTTGCTATACAAAATGCGTCGAAGCAAAACAAAAAAGGAGCAACAAAAAAAACGTTAGGCACAAGGCCACAGAACGCCAGGTATAAACAATCCTTGTCCCTTGGAACAAAGGCAAATTCGACTCGATCGCAAAAACACCCAAAAAAAAACACGACGCTATCCTGGCGACTGAGACTGTTACGTCTACTTGTACCGGTGCGTGGAGAATTCCGTTCTCGTGGGGTCGGTTGTCATGATGGAATTCGTATCCCAAGTCCCGTTATCAGATATACTCTCGGCCCTCCGTCTAGTAGAGATTTGAGTGCCCGTCGGGTTCCCCGTGACATAAGACATCGTGTCCCAAGTCCCGTTGTCGGGGATCCAGGTTTCGGTATCAAGGATACTGACCGGTCTTCGCCTCGAGGAGATTTGTGTACCCGTCGGGTATCCCGTAGCGACAGAGGCTGTGTCCCAAGTCCCATTGTCAGAAATGAAAGTCGCGTTGTCGGGAATGTAAGTCACATTGTCATCAATATGAGCCGCCTTGTCAGGAACGTAAGTCCCGTTGTCAGGAATGCTTTTCGGCCTCTTCCTGGTCGAAACTTGAGTGGGCGGCTGGGCTTCCGTGATGACCGAAGCTGTGTCCCAGGTCCCGTTATCCGCAATGCTTTTCGCCATGCGCCTCGAAACCTGAGTAGCCGTTGGGTTCCCTGTGATGCAAGAAGATGTGTCCCAAGTTCCATTGTCAGGGATCCAAGTTTCAGCAACACTCTTCGGCATCCGCCTACTCGAGAATGGGTTGCCTGTCGGAACTCCTGTGATATAGGACGTCGTGTCCCAAGTCCCATTATCTGGGATGCTTCTCCGCCTCCGCATCTCGAACGTGTCAGATATGCTCGCGGGTGCACTAGGCGCACTCTTCTCTCGCTTCAACTCTTTCGAGTCTCGATCTTTCTTCTTAGAGCTCCTGATGGAATCGCGAGAGCTCTTCTCTCCCTGGCCCACAACGGGGCTGTTCGGGTACAAGGCCTTGATCGCAGCACTGCGGCTTTCGTACATGAAGCGAGCCTTGTCCGAGCGCTCTGTACGCTCAGATCTCTCGCTGCGTTCTGAGCGCTCACTTTCGGCGGTTCTGGAGGTACGGGTGCTGAGTGCGTAGCCGGTTGATCGACGTTTGAGATCCGTCAGATCGGGTTGCGGATGTACGGGCGGGAGCTCGTCCTCAGATCGATGACGGATGTGGCTTGAGCGGCGGCGCGAAGCCACCGAGGGTCGTCGGCGATGGGTTGGCAAAGGCTCAGCCTCGTCTGCTGTCTCGAAGAGAGGGGAAGCGGCACGTGTTGGTGTGCCGGAGCAAGAATGGGGTGGTGTGGGGGGGTCCTTGTTGTCTTGTATGGAAAGCTCATAGAAGGATTCTGAGAACATGGCACTGTCTGTAGGTTCTGGAAGGGTTGAGTCCTCATTCGACTCCGCGATGGACATTGGTAGGATGGCCGCGCCTGAAGCGACAGAAGCCTTCTTCGAGGCAAACATGCTTCCGATCGGCAGTGGGAGACCCATGATGTTTCTAGGAGTCGGATAGTCGATCGGGGCTGGAGGTGGGCGCTGGTACGCAAGTACTCGGCTTGGAGGTGTGTCCACAGATCGATTTAACGAACGAGCGGATGGAGGTGTTGTTTGCTTGCCCGAGATTTCCCCAGAGGTTTCGGTCGGCGAAAGGGGAGGAGGATTTGACATTGAGCATATGGACATCATAGTCTCAGTCTCCGGTAGAGGCGGAACAGGGTCCCGAGGCGGAGGGACCACCGGCGGCGGAAACTTCCCACGTTCAGCATTCGTCGGAGAAGCAGTTGTAAAGGAAGGCAAACCGGCTGATTTGAGCTCTTCCGCCCTTCGAACAACCGGCTCTGCATTGTCATACAGAGCCAGACCATGATGGTATATGCAACCCTCGTCAGGCTGCTCGCCGTTGTTCTGGAAATTCTCGTGCTTCGATTCACGGTAGATGACCGGAAAGAGCCTCAGAAGCAGCTTGGGCTGGTCGTCAGCCGATGACACGGCTCCGGATGTGGTCGTGCTATTAGACATGTAAGCTGGCCAATACTCTATGCTTGTGAATTTGTGTTCTTCATCCTGTAGAGCAGGCATTGTCGCTGTGATCATCTCGCGCTCGAGGCGCGCGAACCGCCATGTCTCAGCAGCAAGCTTCACTATCCTCTTCACCGCGATCTTGATACCCTCTTCCTCCTTCGGATCAGCAAAATGCTTGATCGCATTCACAATCTCCTCGACGACGGTGCCAGCCGCGGTGTTGATACGCTGCTTTGCACCACTGCTCGTGAATGCCGCAAGAAGCGTTTGCTGTCTCCAGATGGCTTCTTTGCGCGTGCTCTTGTCGCGGATGTGGTTGCTCATGGAAAGAAACAGAGAGTCGGCCTTGTCATAACGACGACCAAGACTGAACAAGAAGGGGCCGAAGACTCGATATGTGATCAGTTTTGACACTGTGTGCGCCACGTATGTAGCACGAACCTGCCTGAAGTTTCACTGCATTAGAACGACACCAGGTAGTGGTTGGCATGTGGAACGTACCTGGAGGCTTTCGTATCCCCGAGGAAGGACGGCAGATTCATTGGAACTTGTGTCAGGTCTTCTGTTGGTGGACGCACTGGAAGATGCACGAAGTGGGTTGTGGCGAGGTCGAGGATTTGCTTCTGGAGTTGCGAGAAGGACACCGAGCTGCACATATTCGTTAGCGGAAGTTTAGGAGTTTACGACGATGAAGCAGAGGCGTCAAAGTAAGGGGAAACAATTGTATTACGGGATGAACAAGTGCTAACGATGGTGTAGGGAGTGCTTGATGAGTTCTACAAACAAGAGTCTGCCTCTGCATCCACCGCACGACACCCCCGAAACGAAAAACAATCCAGAGTCACTTACTAGTATGTATCCCCCTTGCTTTTGATCTCCGCAATGTCGCCGTAACATTCCATGAGCTTCTCCAACCTGGCCTTCTCGGACTCGAGGTTGGTGGCGACGCTCTTGATGATTTCCTTCTCTTTCAGACTTTCAGCCTTCAACTCGTTGTACTTCCTCAGCAACTCTTCCCTCTCCGACGACAACTGATCAACCCTTTCTCTCTCTTCTTCGGCTTTGCGACTCGCATCGTCGTGAAGTTCGATCCAGGATTTCTCAGACTCATCCTTGGCCTGCTTGTGTTGTGTCTCCAGGAGATCACGCTGCTCATCCCAGGTCTGTTTGAGGCTTTCATGATCTTCGTGGTGAGCCTTCACAAGTGTGTCGCGCTCGGCCAGCCAGATGTTTCGACTCTCGCGCTCTAGCTTGAGGGCTTCTTCGCGATCTCTCTGGGCTGCTTCAAGTTTAAGCTCAAGGTCTGTACGTACTCTATCAAAGCTAGCTTCACGTTCGCGCTGCTGTCTCTGATATTCCGATGCGACTTCTTGTCTTCGGATGTCGGCAAGGATGTCGGCTTCCTTGAGTTTCTTGTCGAATTGTATGGCGAGGGCGATCTTCTCGGCATCGTGCCTCGTGGTGGCGGTCGACCTCCATTCGTGGAACTCTGCCCAGGCCTTTGCCTTCTCCTCGGCAGCAGACCTTTCCAGAGCCGCATACGAGTCTTCCAGCTCCTTATACTTGGATGCCCAGGACGTCATGGCCGCGTCGAGTGCCAACTTGGTCTCTTCTTTGGATTTCTCCGTTTGAGCGACCCGTTCCCGAAGCTCTTTCGCCTGCTCTTCCACGTTACCAATCTCGAATCGCAGTCTGCCTGCCTCAGTGGAATGCTTGTTCTGCAAGTTACTAATCTTTCCTTTCAACACGTGGATCTCATCATCCTTGGCTCTCAACTTCTCCTCTTGTTCAATACTTGATCGGCGAAGCAAGTCTTCTCTTACGCTGAGTTGACTATGCGTCTCCTTGTATCGTGCGAGCAGAACATGAAGATCAGGTATAGTATTTGCAATGCGGGTAAAAACGTCACCAGAGCCGTCTTCAATTGCAAGTCCGTTCTCTAAAGCAGGCATCCCCCGAAAAGAGGAGTCATGATGTTGAGTAGGGCTGCCATGATGAGGATATCCTGGTTGGTAATAATTCCACGGTTCCGGATAGGAAGAGGAGGAAGAGTGTGAGGTGGCATAAGGATTTGGATAGCCTGTCTGCTGACTCAAGCCGTAAGGATGATTTTGGTAGTACGGTGGGGCAGCGCCAGGATAGTGCCTCGGGTGGTATCCTGGAGGGGGAGGCGGTGGAGGCGGTAAAGGATTGTTGGAGTAAGGCTCCACTGGAACACGCGATGCAAAGTGCGTTGGCGTCTGGTGCGGTGCATAACTGGATTGAGGTGGATAAGTGGGCCGATGTGCATGGTATGCGGGCTGGGAATACGTGGACCCCCGAGATTCCTGGCGCGAGTGCGCCTCACCGCCTCTGGCTTGGCGTCTAGGCCGTATCAGAGAAGCGTCCGAATCATCTGTATCGTCAAACGCGGGAGCGTGTCGTGGCCGTACTCTGCTCATAGGAGGACTTGGGGCTGGCGGCCAGTTGTTCTCGACAGCGTGATCGATCATCTCAGGTCTTGGTGCTGGCGCATCTCGATACGCCCGTTCCCGTGCTCTGAATTTTAAGACGCCTGCCGGGACGGAATGAGACAAGCCTCGAGGGCTCTCGAATGCAGCAGGGGTGGGCTGATGATTGACAGACTCGAAGCTAGGCGGGCTAGGCGCTGCAGAACGCTTCGGGATGTGTTCGGGGGAAGGTGCAAGCGTTTGCGCTGGCTCAGTTGGTGGTTCAGGCACCACTTTTTGCTCCCAGAATGGCTCTGCGACAGCATGGTGTATTTGTGGAACAGAAATTCGACGAGCTTTAAATGGTTCTGCTGCCACCTCTTCGGGTTGTGGCTGTAGTTCACTTTCCACAGATGCTACTGGAACATGTTTGGGAACTAACTCTATCACTTCAGTCCTTTCGAAACTTGTTGGGAGTACTTCGGGAACAGGTGGTGGCGGCAAGACGTTGTCAATAATTGCTTCTGGAACAGAATGAGCAGCTGGCTCAGTGTCTTCGATCTCCCTCGGTTCTGCTAAAGGTAGTTCATGCGCGGCGGGCAGCTGCTCTTCACTCTCAGAGTCAGGTTCCTGGAGTTCAGATTGCTCGGGTTCTGGGGGCGGTGGATCGCCGGCTTCCTGTAAATTCATGTCTGCCTCTGGTTCATCTGACTCCACGGCTTCCAGCTCAGCAGATAACTGCTCCGGTTGGGTCTGTTCCGGTTCAATTCCTGCTTCTGTAGTCGCATCTGTGGGAACTTGAGGCAAAGCGTCAGGTGCTTCGATTGACTCTATCGGAGCTTCTGGCGCCTCCATTGAATCTGCTAAAGCTGGGGCTTCTGGCGCTTCGATCGGATCTGATAGGGCTGAGGCTATCGATGCTGGTTCAATTGGTGATTCTAATGGCGTCTCCACCCTTGGGGTCGGCTCCTCCATTGCTTCGGCTTCTAGTTGTGTCGTCTGCTCCACTGGAGATCCCAGCCCTAACCCTTTGCTCACAGATGACGAAAGTACAGAGAGCACAGAGCTAACCAAACTTGGTTTCTCTTCTTCCTGGTCTGGAGTTGACGCAGCCTCAACTACGTCTGAATCCTGAGTGGGCGGTACGGATGTGGACAACTTCGATTGATCGTTCGACGTCAATTCAGTGGCTGTCGTCTCCGGCGACAATGGCAAAGACTCAGGCACAGCAGGGACAGGCTCTTCGGTTGTTGACGCTGGCACTGGACTGCCTGGTGGGGATGCCACTTCCACCTGCTCCTGGACACTCTCGCTCTTCTCCTCCTCCATGCGGGCAGCTGTAATAGTCCCTGTTATATCGGTAGATCAACACCGAACGCCGCTGATTGAGGAATGTGTTTCGCACTTTGGGGCAATCACAACGTGCAGGCTAAAGGGTTGCTCGCGTGGCACACAACGACAGGAAAACTTGTAAAGTACAAACACGCGCATATAAGCTATATAAGGGACGATGCGTAGCAAAGTCTTGAAAGCCCGACCAGACGAGGTTGAAAGACGCATGCCTGTCCAATGGGATACAGGCAGGTGGCATATCACGGTGAGCCGAGCCATTCTATGCGCCCCCTGCTAAATCGCATCTAAACATCCAAATCCCGGATGCAGCCTTGCACGTGGAGAACGCATTGTAACAGTGCTTCCTTCATTACCTTTCTGTTGGACTACGAATTGGCCGGCAATAGGGTACCAGATATGTGCGCCAAACGGATGAGATTGGAGGTGCGTTGGAATTGAAGTATGACGGCATTGAACGAAAAAACACCCTGTGAACGCAGCTCCTTCATGCCCATGTCCAGCCCCTATGCAGGAGGTTTATAGTGTGATCGTGTCGTCTGTTCGTTGGTGCAACGTCAAGGCGCATGCAGAGCACATACACGGGCCACCCCAGTAGGTATGCAGACCTAGTAGCCGCATACCAGCCTCTCGAGCACGGCCGAGAATGGCGAGCGTCATGCAGCACAAGCGTGGTTTGGTTTTGTTGTTGATGAGTTGGCATCATGCAGAGCACTGATCGGCGTCACGTGATATCGTAGTTCTTCCGCGTTCCCTGACTGCTCCGCATGAACGAACCACACTTGGCCCAGCCGCACGCGACCACAACTGGCTGCCGACTTCGAGAATGCAAATTTGCCGAGGAGTGCGTTCTCGCCGGATAATCTTGGGGCGGCATGGTTCAGTCGCGGGCAACCCGCAAGAAGCCGATTGTGCTCTCCTCGGATTCTGAGGAAGACGAATCCCACTCACCGCCTCCCAAGCGGCCCAAGAGGGGCACACTAACCGGCATCTCTGATGGAGCTCGCAGAGAACTAAAGACATCTCGCGTGCAGACGCGTCGTGTAGCGTCGCCCAAGTTGCCGGCATCGTCTACTGAGAAGTCCCCAGCTAAGCAGCCTGGCAAGGTCAAGGCGGTATACAAACCCATCACATCCTTCTTCAAGAATGCCACTCGGTCGCAGTCGGCCCAGCCCACGCCGAGTCCTGAGAAGTCTGCTACACCGCTCCAAGAAATTGACGATATCCTCGACTCCTCCGACGATGATCGTCCCCTAAAGCCATCGATCGCCCTGCCAGTGCGGAAGAGTACCAGGGCTACCGCTACCACAGACCCTGACAGCATTGCGAAAGGCAGACAGAGGTTCCTGCCTACAGCGCGCGGAGTACACAGCACGCCCCCACCACCTTCGCAGCCATCTTCGCAGCCAGCAGCGCCCCCGGAGACGATAGACAGACGGCCATGGACTGAACAGTACGGACCGGTGTCACTCGATGAGCTGGCAGTGCACAAGAGAAAGGTGACGGACGTGCAGACATGGCTCGCAGATGCCTTCGGTCGGAAGGGGCGCAAGAGGCTCCTGCTTCTCAAAGGCCCTGCCGGCAGTGGGAAGACCACCACAATGGCACTGCTGTCCAAAGAACTGGGGATCGACATGCACGAGTGGAAGAACCCAATAAACTCTATGTCGACCTCTGATAACTTCGCGTCTGCGACTGCTCAGTTCGAAGACTTTGTTGGAAGGACTGGTGCATTTGGCGCTTTAGCATTTGACGAGCCGACCCAGGCTCGCTCACAGGCTCTGCCCAGCACACCGAGTAGTAGACAGAAACAGCTGGTTCTTGTAGAGGAGTTTCCAAATACATTCGCGCGTGCGTCTTCGGCCGTACATTCGTTTCGATCTTCCGTCCTCCACTATCTTGCGGCGAATGTGCCATCAACTACTGCGTTGTTTTCGACTTCGGCCGACCCAGAACAGCCAATTACTCCTATCGTCATGATCATATCCGAGACACTTCTTTCTACCAATACCGCTGCAGCTGACAGCTTCACTGCTCATCGACTGCTGGGTCCCGAGATCCTGACTCACCCCGGAGTCTCCGTTATCGAATTCAATCCGATCGCGCCAACATACATGACGAAAGCACTGGACACAATCGTCTTGAAAGAAGCGCGGAAATCTGGGCGCAAGAAAACTGTTGGGCCGCAGGTCATCCAGCGACTTGCAGGGCTCGGCGATATTCGCAGCGCAGTATCCTCTTTGGAATTCTTATGTCTACGTGGAGATGACGCCGAGGGATGGGGCGCCAAAGTCAACTTCACAAAGAAGAAGGGACCGAAAGATGTTCCGATCACGAAGATGGAGAAGGAGTCGCTGGAAATGGTGACGCAACGTGAAAGCACGCTGGGTATATTTCACGCTGTAGGGAGGGTCGTGTACAACAAACGACTTCCGGAAGATTCAGAGATGTTGGTTCCCCAACCACCGAACTGCTTTCCTGAGCGACGCAGGCCAAAAGCATCTGAAGTCAATCTCGATACGCTTATCGATGAGCTTGGTACTGACACACAGACATTCACTGCGGCTTTGCACGAAAACTACGTCCTCTCATGTGGAGGTGCCGATAGTGAAGAGACTATGGACTCTTTGGAAGGGTGCGTTGATGCTCTTTCAGATGCGGACCTACTCTCTCCAGACCGCTTCGGCGACTTTGGGCGACGCAACTTCCAAGGCACAAGCGCGGATAATCTACGCCAAGACGAAATGTGTTTTCACACGAGTGTGCGCGGACTTCTTTACAATCTACCAAATCCCGTCAGACGACTAGCACCTCCCCCTGGTATCATGGGTGTTAAAGCCAAAGGCCAAGGTGCAGCGGCAGGAGCTCCAAAAGGCAACGCATTCGCTATGTACTACCCCTCATCACTACGGCTGTGGAGGCAACAGGAAGAGATTGGGGATCTGTTAGAAATGTGGATAATGCGAGCACAGCGCGGCGAACTCTTTACCTCTACCACAGGAGCACCCAAATTGGCCGTCGCAACCGGCGGAGTTGAAACCTGGCGCAGAAATCCCTCCTCCAACCAGCCTTCCTCATCAACTCCAGGCGCAAAATCCTCAGCCAATGATGAGAAAGTACCCATCCTCCTTGGCAGCGGTGGTTCGGCGCGCTCTGAAATGCTGCTAGAGCGGCTTCCCTATTTGCCCATTATACTGCGCAAATCGCGTACACCAAATCTCTCTACCGCAGCCACCATTCGCGATATCCAAAAGATCACCTCATTTATCGGCAACAACGCGTTCAGTGTGAATCCTGATGATGCCGAGGATGATCTGGAGATGCCGGATACAAGCGAGCATGAACAGTGGGCGACTGATAAGTCGACTTCTGAGCTGTCGCCAAGGAAGAAGAGGGTCAGGATTGCGAGCAAGGATGATGAGGCTGAATCGGCGATAGCGGGATTGGCGGAGAAAGGGAAGAGTTTGATATTAAGTGATGACGATATTGAGGATTGAAGAGGGCGAACGAATATGTATATCAATGTATGGAAATTCCTCGCATAGCGATGTTGTATGTGCAAGCAATCAAGCGCATGGTTTAAAGTAATTACAAGACTACAAACCAGTGGCATAGTTCGATGTAAAACATGACGTATGAAACATAACTCAAGTCCTTTTTCAAACAATTCGCAAATGCCAAAAACGAAAGTATTTCAAGTCACTCCAGAAGAACAGGGGTCAAATGGTACTAATACACACCAAGCTTAGCATCTCGCTTCGGCAGCCTCAGGAAAACTCTCAACTTTTCCTGCTCTCAACCTCCACAGACAGGAAGTCGACGCGCCGCGCCGCGCCAGCACGTCATGGACCAACACATGCCCTGTTGTTCCGTGTGGTTTACGCAGAGCGCAAGCTCTATCACACAGCGATAATCCTCACTAACATGCAGAACCCGGCCTGTGTCGCAGCTCGCAACTGGTACGTTGTATTCTTTCTTTACTCAAACGCTACAAGATGAGAGACATCGACCATTATTTATCTATAGGAAGAGCCGGAAAAGGTATGGCTAGTATCGACATATGCTACGCCGTCGCTGCTTATAACTCGGTCTCTGAGAGCGTCTTTTGCATGACATATTGCGAGAATGTTTTGCTAGGCTTGTGCTGACGATGGAGAATAGGTGCTCACGGCTGGATGGACCTTCTCGGTGATGGTTGTATATATGCGCCCGCTTGCGCCGCCCCTCGCGTCTATATAAGAAGAATGACACATCCGTGGAGCCACGTTGGGACGAATGTGGGAAGGTTGTAGCTGGTCAGGACTGTATTGCATGATTAGAGACAGCTTGGATATTGCCTGTCTAGGCTCAAAGACGACACGGAGCTGCAGGTTTGGATAGAGATTGGTGGAGAATGCCACACATCCCTCTTGTTGCGGGTTGATGGTTTTATAGTTATACTATTTAAAATCGAACAATTGAAGGCTTAGCCTTGCCCCCTCAATTTCTACTCTTCCCTTTAGCCAGACCCTGATTAGCCTCAACGCGACGTTCTCACCAATCGTCAATACGTCGCAATCTATCAGATCTACTTGGGCCGGGTACCAAGCCCGAAACTTTCGGCATTGCAATCGTTTATTATGGCTATTCCATACCAACAAGCGCCGGTGTTGCTCCCAGCAAGCTGTCCATGCTCTCGTTTACGAGACCAAATTCCGAGTCCGTGCCACCAGGCTGTCCCCAATCCCAAGCTGGAAATTGGAAGCATGTATTGTTTCCGTTCCCAAAGAAGGTCGCCGCCGACTGTATATCCTCCGCTGTGAAGCCGTTGTACGAAGTCGTACTTGACTCAACTCCAATGTCTACAGCATTCTCCGAGTCAAAGGCTTCCCAATCGAAGAACTCGACATCTGGTTGACTGGCAATCGGGACCGAAGTCGCGATCGAACCGCTACCATCCGTCATCTTGATTTGCGCATACTCTTTTGGCGTCATACCCATTCTATCTTTGAAGACTTTATGGAAATATCTTGGTGTAAGTCCAACCTGCTTTGCTAGGTCCTGTAACCTGAAGGCTTTTCTATCGTGGTTCTTCGACGCCTCTTCAATGAGGCTGCACGCTTTCGCTACCGTCCGGTACTGCGGTTCCTCAGCTTCGACATCTGGTCTGCATCTCTTGCAGGCCCTGAATCCGGCCTCTTGTGCTTCTTTGGCTGTTTTGTAGAAGTCGACGTTCGCTCGGCGCGCCAGTCGTCCGGGGCAGTTTGGTCTGCAATAGATTTTGGTTGACTTGATTGAGTAGACAAATTGGCCATTTGCGTTTATGTCGCGAACTGTCAGCGCCCGCCAGCGGGACGCGTCGGTTGTGTAGGTCATTGAAATCTTGATAACTGAGCGCTTCATGAAGCATCAGCATAGATCAGGATGAGTGTGACGTCCATCGGCGCCTTGAATATGAGGCTACACGCTTACCAAGATAGTATGCAGCTCAACGCTCTGACACGGTCAACAGTCGTCTGAACTTTCCAAGTTACAACAGGCGAGTACCAAGGTATGAAGTGACAAGGTGATGATGAACGGAAAAGAGGTGGATTCTGGATCTAAAACATCCTGGGGAAGTTCTCGCTTTAAACTACTGCGAACCCTCGATGGTTGCGAGCTCTGATTGGCCACTTTGAAAGGAACATTCGAAGACAACCCTGCCTCATATTTCTTGACAAACCGACCACATGATAGTAAACTGTTGCACGAGATTTCTGAATCATGCTCATGAACATTGATTGTAAGGCAAGATGCACATGTGTTAGTGCGGGCGCGTCGTGTTGTGAGCGCTTGCCCATTTGGTCTGTCAGCATACTGGCGAGGGAAGGCACGATGGAAGGCAGTCACCATGGACCACGAAAAGCGTTTAGCCTCACCCTACCTCTCCCCAACTCTCCATCAATTGGATTGCTGCGGTACCATTCACGGTTGCCGAACGATGGCAGACGACCCGGTGACCGGTGCATCACCTGGCATCGCCGCACTTCCGCCAACAACAGTGAGACAGATTGGCTCCCAACAGGTCATAGTCGATCCCAGTTCAGTCGTCAAAGAACTGGTTGACAATGCTCTCGACGCTCGAGCAAAGAGCATATTTGTGGACATTACAGCGAATACACTCGACTTGATACAGGTTAAGGATGATGGTCATGGCATTCCGGCTCAAGATCGCCCCCTCGCATGTCGTCGTTACTGCACGAGCAAGATCAGGGACTTTCACGACTTGAAAGACGTGGGAGGGAAATGGCTTGGTTTCCGCGGCGAGGCTCTGGCAAGCATGGCTGGGATCAGTGGCGCGCTTTCGGTCACGACGAGAGTGGAAGGCGAACCAGTTGCCGTCAAGCTAGTTTACGGTCGCGATGGCGAGCTTACCACGTAAGATTGGCATGCTGTATGTGTCCTCAACCTGACGCTCAAATAGTACGGCGAGGGATTCGCATCCGGTCGGCACTACGGTCAAGGTGACCAACATCTTCAAACCGATACCAGTCCGAATCCAAGCATCGATAAAGAACTCAGCAAAATGCCTTGCTAAGATTCGACGGCTGATGCAAGCTTACGCGCTGGCCAGGCCTGCCGTCCGGTTCAGACTGCACGTACTAAAAGCGAAGAACAACAAGGGTGACTTCATCTACGCGCCAAAAACCAGCGCAAATGTTGAAGATGCTGTGTTAAAGATCATCGGAAAAGACTGCGCTCTCCAATGCGACTGGACTGCCCTAGAAACAGATGGTCTCGAGATACATGCTTTCCTCCCCAAGCCTACTGCAAATGGATCCAAGATTTCCAATTATGGTGGCTTCATCTCCGTCGACTCGAGGCCAATGTCCAACGTTCGCGGATTCCCCAAACGGATAGTGAATGCTTTCAGAGGTAGACTTCGCAAAGCAAACACCTCGCTCAGAGAGGTGAGAGACCCTTTCTTCTGCATCAATATTATCTGCCCACCCGACAGCTACGATCCCAACCTGGAACCAGCAAAAGACAATGTAGTATTTGACGATGAAGATCTGGTAGTGAGCGCCGTCGATAAACTACTAACATCCTACTATCCCGAAGCCGTTGTCGAGGTTGAAGA
The DNA here is from genome assembly GCF_010015815.1 of Dothidotthia symphoricarpi CBS 119687. Classification (NCBI taxonomy): domain Eukaryota; kingdom Fungi; phylum Ascomycota; class Dothideomycetes; order Pleosporales; family Dothidotthiaceae; genus Dothidotthia; species Dothidotthia symphoricarpi. The sequence continues at coordinate 1,129,420 of NW_022985011.1, forward strand.
GATTGAATCCCCAATATCTGCCCAGCAGTCGCAGGAAGTGCAAATCGAGCAACAGTCAATGCTACAAGTAGTACCTGCTTGTGTTTGCGATGATGATGATACACGGGAGATTGGCGAGCCGTTGCCCATTCCACAGGACGAGTTGCCGCGGTGGAGATCCAGTATGTATGGCATTGATGAGGATGATCTGCAATTTCTGCATAAGGAGCAACCTCCAGTGATAGAGGAAGAAGAAGGACGTCAAGCGACAGATACATCCAACCCATGGACGATCGCGAGGATGAATGCCGCCACGAAACAAAACAAGTCGATTGGGAACGGTCAACTGCCCAGTCCAGCCAAGAGTCGAGGCGATATATTTATAGGTTCTAACTCTCCCACAACCGCAGTCACACCACGCCAGACTCCGCCGATCGAGCCATTGACACCCCAAACTTCGGCAAGATCGAATGCACGGAGATCATTGTCAGATGAAGAGTTGGAACGTGGCATTCGGCATCTGCCCCGGTCGTCTCCTGAACAGCGACCTACAAGGGGCTGCAGCAGAGTATCACAAGAACGAGAGCAGTTTGGTATCACTCCACCCGAGACCAGATTTGCAGCTCAAATGCCCCAAAATCTCTCTCAGCGTCCGAATATGCTTCTTTCAGAGGAAAATCAACACAACTTCGCATCAGCTGGATCGTTGTATGGGTCACCACATGGTTACGATATGCCTCCTCCAATATCTTCGGCTCCACGCCATCGCCAACGTAAGCAGCAATCATACAACAACACGCCGTTTGTATCACCTGCACGACAACCAAACGACACGTGGTTTGGTCAACCGATGGCTGGAGCAGAGTCGTCTCAGCCAACTCGCCGCCAAAAGCGTGCCAGAAACCAAGACGTACCTTTGTTTCCGAGTGACAATACGTTCAGCACCCGAAGGCCAATTCCGACTGAGGCCAACCTGTCATCTGATGCCATAACTTACCCAGAAAACAACTCTGACATTCGTAATTTTTTCAGGCAAAACCAGAGTCAACACAACGGTCTTTCTCAGAACAGTCAGCCAATGCCACCATTCAGTGTTAGTTCGAGGGCCACCTCTGCAGAACCGCAGCCACGTTCGAACCTCACCAGAAAGCAACTGCTACTTCACTCTGACCGTGGTGCAAGCTTCGAGCCGCACGACATCACTGAGCAGCTACGAGCGTACGTCGAGCGAGAAGCCCCCTATGCAAAACCATCTCTATCCAGAGCAACATCCTCCGAGCCGATCCAACACCCAAACCATGCTAGCAACTCGCTCAACACCCATGAAAGCAATAACATGAGACCAGAGCCTCGCAACACGGGCACCAGTCCTTTCCACCCACCCTCTCCACACCCTCCAAGTAAACCGGCCCACGAAACCCCCATACACCAACCCCTCAAACCCCACCCAACAGACCCCCCGCACCGCACCAAATCCTCCAAACTCCCCCTCGAACGCACACCCAACGGGCACCGCATCCACGACCTCATCCTTCCAGTGACCACGAGCGCGACATGCATACTCAACGCGTCCTGGAAGTTAGACATGCGCTGCAACACTCTGGAGTGGGGGTACAGCGCTGGACACGCGTATGACGTGCTTGCAGAGCCGGTTTCGGCGGGGAGGGTTGGGGAGTGGGTGGGCAGGATTGAGGGGTTGTTGGGTGGGCGGTATGAGAGGGTGGGTGAGGTGGGGGTTGGGGGTGTGTTGTTTGAGGGGGTGGGGAGGGCGGTTGGATCTGCAGGCATTTTAGACTCGGCGACCGTGGCCTCGCCCACACGCTTACTCACTACCAAAGCCAACCGTGCGGAGGGCATCGACGCTCCCGATGGCCCCGTTTCAAGTGTGGAATCGGTTGTTAACGCTAACGTCGGTGCTGGTGTGGATATGAATGCGAAAGATAAGCTCGACGACGACGGCGATGAGCTTGTCTTTGATGACGATATGTTGATGGACTTTTAGTCTTTCGGAGCGATCGAGGAGAAAGGGGGTCATCCAGATAAGCACAAGACGTAGCGTGTAGACAAAAAAGCAGGATCATCTGGGCCTTGAATGTCGAAACAACAGGTAACATGACATGGGGAGGGGGGATAGAAAAGAAGGGAGATGTAATGAGGGAAGATATATATTTCATCTACACAGCGAGACTTGTAGAGTACCAGTTCCGT